>NC_140181.1:99716570-99817952 GCF_963971535.1 Notolepis coatsorum | reverse complement strand
TGTTCCTTTAACCACCCTCGCTTTGTTTTCATTCATTTTTTCTGTCAAGTATTTCAATTCCCTCGTTCACACGTTTCTCCCCGCTGACGTCATCTGAGGCGTCGCTGATTGGTTCCCTCACTTCCCCACGCTTTTCAATCACATTCCCCAGCTGTCACTGCCTTTCAATCAATCGATCCCTCATTATTTATACCCCGTTTTCCCCACCCTAAGTTGTTGGTTCGTCTTGATTTGTCGCTGGATGTTTTTCCCCGTTGCTTCTGTTTCACTGTGCTATTCTCCAGGAATTCCTAGAAGCCTTCGCTTGGATACCTGCTCCGTGGCGCGCGCTCGCCTCCACTTTGTTCCTGTTCCTCTACGCAGCACGTCTGGGAATTCCTAGAAGCCTTCGCTTGGATACCTGCTCCGTGGCGCGCGCTCGCCTCCACTTTGTTCCTGTTCCTCTACGCAGCACGTCTGGGTGAGTTTATCTAGATTGACTGTCTTGACCTATTTCTGATTTTCGTGTGTAAACCTTTACACTGAAGTCTACCACCTTTTTGTCAGACAGTCACTCACCCAGCCTTTATCGTTTTTGCTCTTTCCTTTTTGGAATAATATTTTGGGGATCTTCCACCTCCCACTGTGTATTGACACGAAGATATTATTTCACATTTGGACTGTGTTTGGATTTTTGCTCACTGTGTATTTACACGAAGATATTGTTTTCACATTTGGACTGTGTTGGATTTTTGCTCACTGTGTATTTACACGAAGATAGTATTTCACAATTGGACGGTGTTTGGATTTTTGCTCACTGTGTGTTTACATGAAGATATTCACTTGGGCTGTTTTTGGAATATTGCTCATCACTGTGTTGTTTAACACGAAGAATATAACACCCTGTCCTCCAGCTCGTTTTCAAGTCTGCTCTGTCACTGACCCGTTCCCTCTCTCCCTCTCTCGGTCTTGCACAACATCTGAGAGGTCCGCCGTGAGAGTCTGCAGAGCGGTACAGAGGTCTGCTCCTGCTTCCCAAGACTACCCTTCCGGGAGAAGCTGCAGAGCAGCAGAACTTTGCCCCTTGTTCATTGTACCTGTTTCTTGTTGACCTGCTTTCCCTGTTTCACTTATTCTAGTCACCAAATAAACAAGCCCTTGTATTTGGCAACTCTGAATCCAACTCTCTTGTGTCGTTGCGTTTGGGGTCGGTGTCAAACCATAACATTACGAACCAACCATGACGACCCCAGCCGACACAGAGGGGGTCAGAACCGCACTTGCATTTCAAGTCGAGTTGACCAGGGATCACGGTCTCCAACTAGAGCGGGCTGCGGCTGCGGTGCAGAACCTCAGGGACCAGGTCCTGCCTATGCAGGGTTCAATGGCCGCTATGGCGGGACAACAGTCCAAGATTCTCGCCCAGCTTAACTCGCTGGGCGACGCCGTTAATACTTTTCATCTCTCACACCCTCCAGGAACATTCCCCGCAGCCCCAGCAGATCTCGCACCTCGGGAACCCCTTCTCTCCGTCCCACGGCTGTTTGACGGTAATCCCGAGGAGTGTGCCACATTCATCATGCAATGTGAGTTGGTTTTCCGTCATCAGCCAAGCCGTTTTTCAGCTCATGGTTCCCGAGTGGCTTATATAACCAACCTACTTTCAGGCCATGCTGCCCAGTGGGTCACATCCTCCTGGGCAATGGAAGCAGATTTTTTGTTCTCCTACCCAGACTTCGTGGCGGAGCTCCGCAGAGTGTTCCACCATCCAGCCCGAGGTCTGGACCCTGGAGCCCGGTTGGGGACCTTCCGGCAAGGGAGCAGCAGGGTGACGGACTATGTCATGGAGTTTCGACTGGCGGCGGTGGAGAGCGGATGGAACGAACCTGCTCTTCGCCTAACCTTCATAAGGGGGCTCAGTGACGCAGTCCGGGACCAGCTCGCTACCAGGGAGGTGCCCGACTCCCTCGAGGAGCTGTTTAGCCTTGTCATCCGTATTGACGGACGCCTCCTGGAGAGAAGGCGCGAGAGGGCCCGACTGTCACCTCCTGAAGCACCCCGGACTCCTGGACGCCCCGTCCCCAACACTACTGTGGGTAACAGGCTTCCCCGTCCGGTGCGCGAGGAGGAACCCATGCAGCTGGGACGCTCTCATCTGAGCCAGGCGGAGCGTCAGGCAAGGCTCAGGTCCGGTCTCTGCCTCTACTGCGGAGGTGCGGGACACCGTATCGCCGACTGCCCTACCCGGCCAAAAGATCGGGCTCACCAAGACCCCGGGAGATCCTGGTGAGCCGTTTTTCCCATTCCCAGCGCCGCGCACTACCTGACCATCTGTTGAGCGTCACCCTGGCCTGGGGGGACCAACGTGCCACGGTGGAGGCCCTCATCGACTCTGGGGCAGACGAGAACTTCCTCGACTTCGAGTTTGCCACCCAAGCCAACATACCTCTTGAGGCCCTTGTGAGGCCCTTGGAGATCTTTTCGTTGGACCAACACCGCCTGGCCGACATCTCTCAACGGACCGGCCCAGTCTTGCTGACCATTGCTGGGAACCACGTAGAGAGGATCCAGTTCCTCATTACCCAATCCCCCCTTGTCCCGGTGGTCCTGGGTAGGCCCTGGCTCGCGCTGCACGAGCCCCACATCGCCTGGGCCTCCGGTACCATCAGGGGCTGGAGCTCCTCCTGTCACGCCCGCTGTCTACAGGCGGCGTCTTGTCCCCCGCCCCGGAGACCGGCTGGTGAGTTGCCCCCGGATCCCTCGTCCGTTCCTCCCGAGTACCACGACCTCATGGAGGTATTCAGTAAGACCAGGGCTCAGTCCCTTCCACCTCACCGCCCCTATGACTGCGCCAACCTCCGCCAAGGGGCTCCCCTTCCCGGCAGCCGCCTCTACAGTCTGACTGCCCCGGAGAAGAAGGCGATGGATCTCTACATCTCTGAGTCATTGGAAGCAGGACTCATTCGGCCTTCCTCCTCCCCGGTGGCGGCCGGGTTCTTCTTTGTTGGAAAGAAGGATGGGGACCTGCGACCCTGCATCGACTATCGTCAGCTCAACGAGATCACCATCAAGAACAAATACCCCCTACCTCTCATGAGCTCCACCTTCGAGCCACTGACCCAGGCCTCGTTCTTCACCAAGCTGGATCTCCGAAGTGCCTATCATCTTGTCCGTATCCGTGAGGGCGATGAATGGAAGACCGCCTTCAAGACCCCCAGGGGCCACTATGAGTACCTTGTGATGCCGTTCGGTCTCACCAACGCCCCGGCGGTATTCCAGGCACTCATGAACGATGTCCTCCGTGACATGCTGGAGGTGTTCGTGGTGGTGTACCTGGACGACATTCTTATCTTTTCCAGGACCCTCGAGGAACACATCCTGCATGTCCGCCGGGTGCTGGAGCGCCTCCTCCACAATCGGCTCTTCGTCAAGGCGGAGAAGTGCCGTTTCCACTCCAACTCCGTCGACTACCTGGGCTTCATCGTGGAGAAGGGCTTGACCCGAGCGGATCCTCGCAAGATCCAGGCTGTGGAGGATTGGCCGGAACCCACCACTCGGAAGGAGCTACAGAGTTTCCTCGGGTTCGCAAACTTCTACCGTAGGTTCATCCGGAACTACAGCCAAGTGGCGGAGCCTCTTACCAAGCTGACCTCCCCCGCTCTGCCGTTCGACTGGTCCCCAGCGGCATGCGCTGCGTTCCGCTCCCTCAAGAGAAGGTTCACTTCCGCTCCTATCCTGCTCCACCCTGACCCCAAGAGACAGTTCATCGTGGAGGTGGACGCCTCGGATTCTGGCCTGGGCGCTGTCCTATCCCAGCGTTCTCCTTCCGACCAGAAGGTACATCCTTGCGCCTTCTACTCGCGTCGCTTCCTCCCCGCCGAGAGGAACTACGACACCGGCAATCGGGAGCTACTGGCGGTCGTGGCGGCTCTGGAGGAGTGGCGTCATTGGCTAGAGGGTGCCGAGGAGCCTTTTACCATCTGGACGGACCACAAGAACCTAACGTTCATCCGCGCTTCCAGGCGCCTCAACGGTCGGCAGGCGAGATGGGCCAGTTTCCTCAGTCGGTTCGACTTCTCGCTGACCTTCCGCCCCGGTTCCCGCAACACGAAGGCCGACTCCCTGTCCCGGATGCACTCCAAGGGGGCTCCACCCTCTGAGGACCCATCTCCCATCATCCCGGAGGCCCGAGTGGTTGGAGCCATCACCTTGGGCATCGAGGGTGTGGTGAGGCGTGCCCTACGCTTCCAACGTGCTCCAAGCAACGTCCCTAGGAGCCGTCTCTTCGTCCCTGACTCTGTCCGGTCCCAGGTACTGCTGTGGGGCCATACCAGCCGGTTCGCCTGCCACCCAGGCGTCCATCGCACGTTCTCCTTCCTGGCTCGTCGTTTCTGGTGGCCCACCATGCGAAACGACGTCAAGGAGTTCGTATTGGCCTGCGCGGTCTGTGCCCGCAGCAAGGCCTCTCACCAGGCACCCTCCGGGCTCTTGCAGCCACTTCCCGTTCCAAGCCGTCCGTGGTCACATGTGGCGCTCGACTTCGTCACTGGACTACCCTCCTCCCAGGGGAACACCTGCCTTCTGACCGTGGTGGATCGATTCAGCAAGGGGGTCCACCTCGTGGCCCTCTCCAAGCTTCCCTCAGCAGCCGAGACGGCGGACCTCCTGACGCACCACGTGTTCCGCCTTCACGGTTTCCCCCAGGACATCGTCTCTGACCGGGGGCCCCAGTTCACCTCCCAGGTTTGGCGGGCTTTCTGCAAGGGATTGGGGGCAACGGTCAGTCTCTCCTCCGGCTACCATCCCCAGACAAACGGGCAGACGGAGAGGATGAACCAGAGCGTGGAGTCTGCTCTTCGGTGTGTGGCAGCCGAGAGGCCGGCATCCTGGAGTCGTTTCCTTCCCTGGGTTGAATACTCGATCAACTCAATGGTCAGTTCCGCCACCGGCCTCTCCCCCTTTGAGGCCTCCCTAGGCTACCAGCCCCCTCTTTTTCCCGCACTGGAGACGGAAGTGGCAGTTCCCTCCGTGCAGGTCCACCTCGACTGCTGCCGTCGCGTTTGGGAGATCACCAGGACCGCGCTGCTCCGGACATCTGAGCGCGCCTGTCGTGGTGCCGACCGGCGCCGGGTTCCCGCGCCGACTTACCGCCCTGGGCAGAGGGTGTGGCTCTCCGCGAAGGACCTCCCGCTACGGTCCTCGGCCAAGAAGCTCAACCCTCGCTTCGTCGGTCCTTTCGAGGTCCTGAAGGTACTCAGTCCGGCGGCCCTGCGCCTGAAGCTTCCTGCTTCCATGCACATCCACCCCGTGTTCCATGTCTCCCGGGTTAAGCCCGTCTCCCTCAGTCCCCTTATGCCTCCGGCTCCTGATCCGCCGCCTCCTGTGCTAGTGGATGGTCACCCCCAGTGGCAGGTCCGCCGGTTGATGGGCGTTCGTCGGCGGGGCCGGGGATTCCAATACCTGGTGGACTGGGAGGGTTACGGCCCTGAGGAGCGTAGCTGGGTCTCCCGGCAGCTCATCGTGGATCCCGGCTTGATCACCGACTTCCATCGGGCCCATCCTGACGAGCCGGGTCGGCCTGGTCGCCGGGCGGCTCCCGTTGAGGGGGGGGTACTGTGAGGTTTCTGTCCTTGCCTTCTCACTCGTTCTGTTCCTTTAACCACCCTCGCTTTGTTTTCATTCATTTTTTCTGTCAAGTATTTCAATTCCCTCGTTCACACGTTTCTCCCCGCTGACGTCATCTGAGGCGTCGCTGATTGGTTCCCTCACTTCCCCACGCTTTTCAATCACATTCCCCAGCTGTCACTGCCTTTCAATCAATCGATCCCTCATTATTTATACCCCGTTTTCCCCACCCTAAGTTGTTGGTTCGTCTTGATTTGTCGCTGGATGTTTTTCCCCGTTGCTTCTGTTTCACTGTGCTATTCTCCAGGAATTCCTAGAAGCCTTCGCTTGGATACCTGCTCCGTGGCGCGCGCTCGCCTCCACTTTGTTCCTGTTCCTCTACGCAGCACGTCTGGGAATTCCTAGAAGCCTTCGCTTGGATACCTGCTCCGTGGCGCGCGCTCGCCTCCACTTTGTTCCTGTTCCTCTACGCAGCACGTCTGGGTGAGTTTATCTAGATTGACTGTCTTGACCTATTTCTGATTTTCGTGTGTAAACCTTTACACTGAAGTCTACCACCTTTTTGTCAGACAGTCACTCACCCAGCCTTTATCGTTTTTGCTCTTTCCTTTTTGGAATAATATTTTGGGGATCTTCCACCTCCCACTGTGTATTGACACGAAGATATTATTTCACATTTGGACTGTGTTTGGATTTTTGCTCACTGTGTATTTACACGAAGATATTGTTTTCACATTTGGACTGTGTTGGATTTTTGCTCACTGTGTATTTACACGAAGATAGTATTTCACAATTGGACGGTGTTTGGATTTTTGCTCACTGTGTGTTTACATGAAGATATTCACTTGGGCTGTTTTTGGAATATTGCTCATCACTGTGTTGTTTAACACGAAGAATATAACACCCTGTCCTCCAGCTCGTTTTCAAGTCTGCTCTGTCACTGACCCGTTCCCTCTCTCCCTCTCTCGGTCTTGCACAACATCTGAGAGGTCCGCCGTGAGAGTCTGCAGAGCGGTACAGAGGTCTGCTCCTGCTTCCCAAGACTACCCTTCCGGGAGAAGCTGCAGAGCAGCAGAACTTTGCCCCTTGTTCATTGTACCTGTTTCTTGTTGACCTGCTTTCCCTGTTTCACTTATTCTAGTCACCAAATAAACAAGCCCTTGTATTTGGCAACTCTGAATCCAACTCTCTTGTGTCGTTGCGTTTGGGGTCGGTGTCAAACCATAACAGAGAGAGAGAGAGAGAGAGAGAGATGTGCGTGTTTGTGTTGGGCTATTGGAAACGTGGTTGCATTTGACTGACTGTGATATTGATCGATGGCAATGGTGATAATATTCGCCAATGCGTGCCTTGTACATGTTTGCAAAATGTTTGGTATAGCGCCCCTAGTGGCGAAGCATCCACGAGCCGCTACTGCAGAAGGAGCACTATAGATTTCCAGCCCGCGTCTATATTTATCACAGCCGAAGAGTGCGTCGCGTTTCTCTGATTGGCCATGACGCCCATGTGACCGCGGCAGCGCGAGAGAGCGGCAGTGCGGAAATAGGCTGCATCCTCCACGTCAAGAAAGACAGACAGGCATTCTCTGTGACAAACCCTAACCTTAACCAACTCCGAAATAATGCCTAACCTTAACCCTCCCTAACCTTAACTTAACCCTAACCTTAACCAACTCCGAAATAATGCCTAACCTTAACTTAACCCTAACCTTAACCAATTCCGAAAGAATGCCTAACCTTAACCCTCCCTAACCTTAACTTAACCCTAACCTTAACCAACTCCGAAAGAATGCCTAAACTTAACCAGCATGCACGTTTATAGCGATAGATGATAAACGTACAAAAGAAAAAAAGAAAAAAATTGAAGTGATTAGAACTTGTGACCAACCGCACCGCAGGCTCCACAGCACGGCGGCGTACCAGTTGAGCTAAGCATCAATGGAAAAACATCTGGGATTACGGCTACATTTTATTTATTTTTTTTACTATCAAAAGAGCCACTTTTCCCCCCTCCCACAAAATAAAATGCTCAGGGAGCCGCACAACCTATTTACCCTTATTTGCGATTTATTATACTTTATACTTATTGCATTAATGGAATTATAAAGCAACAAAAAGAAAAGTTTTGACTTTTTATTGCTGTGTTTACCTTTTATAACAAAGGAAAACCTCAAACTCTTATGAAGAGGAGAAAAAATACTGGCTGTGTAGACCTATTTTTAAATAAAACACAGAAGAGGAGACAAAACACTGGTGTCTGTAGACCGACTTTGAAATAAAACCCTGAACTATTCAAGTATATTTGAGTCCTTCCCTTATTTGTGGAACATTTATCAAATAAAAAGTAGTCCACTTTAAAAAAAAAGACTACCATGTGTAGACCTACTTTGAAATAAAACACAGAAAATGAGAAAAAACACTGGCATCTGTAGACCTACTTTGAAATAAAACCCTGAACTATGCAGCTCTATTTGAGTCCTTCCCTTATTTGTGGAAAATCTATAAAATGAATCTGTCCACACTGAATTAAAACCCTCTATTTTCCGCAGACTTTCCTTTTTTTGGATTTATCCATGGTTAGCTTACTGGGGGGTCGGAAACTCAAGATTAGCCACTTGCAGACGGCAGGGAGAAGCACGGGGTGTGACGTACTGTATATTTTAGTTGATGAAATATTTTAGTTGACTAAATATTTTTGTTGATGAAATATTTTTTTCATTTCAGTGTCACAGTATGACACCGATATCCAAAATAAGAGAACAAATAATAATTTGGAGGCCCCTCGGGATCTCGAGGTCCATGGGCCGCGGCCCAAACGGCCTGGTCGTTAATCCAGGCTTGTGTACACGATGGCGGCTCGCTCGTAAATTGGAACTTTTCGACCTAAAGTTGAACCTAAAACATGTTTCTGGCAACATTTCTAATGGTAACATCTGCAATGTCTAGTCTAAAAATGTGAATCCCTTTTTTTATCTTTATTTTTATATATATATTTTTGTGTGTGTCTGTGGTAACACAATTACATTTTTATGTTCTGTTTTATTGTTTGGGTTATTTCCATTGTCGTTATTGTTGTTGTTGTTGTTGTTGTTGTTGTTGTTGTTGTTGTTGTTGTTACTATGTCCTGTGAAGTCCTGTTTATTGTTGTTATTACTGTCTTTGTGTTGTCTTGTTTCATGTAAAAGAAAATAAATAATAAAAAAGATTTGATCAAATCTTTTTATTTTATCTGAATTTCACAGGCTCACTTGTTACAGGCACAGACACAGCCCATTGAGAACAGGATTGACATAGCGGCTGCTAAAGAGGCTGTTCGAATGTATAATCTGAGTGGGGTGAATGTCTATCAGTATATCGACATATCTATACTGATAAAACCACCCATTTGGGGGTGGGGGAAATAATAGAGAATCGAGAGATTCTATCTTCTGAGATGAAAACTCCATTCACAAATTCCAAAAAGATAGATTTTTCATCTTGTGATACGGGTTCAATTTTAAAACTCCAAATCGATGACTCACTAAATCCTACAGACTGCCGGGATTATCCAAGCAGAATGACTACACAAGTTTTGTGATACGAAGGTTAATAGCAATTTAGAATCTAATGGCATCGACTTGCCAAGATAATTGTGATGAAGTCGATTTGAAATGGAATCGTGACACCCAAGGATTGGAATCGAATCTAACTTGAGATTCCCAGAGATTCTCCCACCCCACGGTACAGCTACAGTATGTGTATGGAGAGAAAGATGACTCATTCGCTGAAGGCTTTCGTTGGGCCTGCTGATAGGTGATAGCTATTGTTTATATATTTGTTTGCATACTTCTAAATAAGCGTATGAATGTAAGTCCGTACCACCTTAAATGTCAAGTGTGACCTCAAACAGTTGAATGAATGAATATCTCAGTGTCACATCTCTGTATCTTCCTACTGAAAAATAGCCTATGCTTATTATTTGAACGTGTTATCAATAAACCAGGTTCGCCTTCTCGTCCTTATCTGTATTTAAGGTGTTTCTCGGTCTCTTTGTTGACAGAGTACTTCCTTATCGCGGCAGTCATTTGTTTTGTTCTTCCACCGTGTCAACTCCCTTCTAAATGGTAAATGGTGTATTTATATAGCAGCTTTTATCCAAAGCACTTTACAATTTTCACCCCTTCAATCACACATTCACACACCGACGGCGGAGGCGACCGTGCAAGGTGCCAACCTGCTCATCGGGAGCAGTTAGGGGTTATAAGTGTCTTGCTCAAGAGACACTTCGACACGCTGCCCGGGAGGAGCGGGAATCGAACTGGGAACCAAACCGGGAACCTCCAGATTACCAGACGACTGCTCTACTACCTCTGAGTCCTGAGCCACTGTCGGTCCTTTTTACATGATCCTTGAATCTGGATCCATGTGAGCCCCACAATATGAGCAGTTCCATTTGAAATACCTACTACAAATCAGAGGATGGGATTCTCCATGTTTCTTTATTACCAGCAGACTCCACTGTGTGGTGTTCCAACACTATACATCTGAAGGCTCTCCAGGACGTCATGCACCGTATGTATGTGTATGGGGAATTGGGAGGAGTTACAATCCGCGGCAACAATAATAGGGTTGACAATTTAAATGAAAACGATGCGTTTGCGATATTTGGCCACATTCTATGGTGCATAACACCACACAACGTACAGTATGTTGTGTCTATAACCGTATTATCGTTGTGGTATATGGAAGAGACAAAAATATGCTCGGTGGCTGTATTATCCATGTGTGATACACAATCAAACCTATTCTATGATACACAAAAGAATCCCACGTGATTTGTGATAAGTAGGCAACTTCACCACAAGCCCAAGATGAATCTACGGCCTTTGTATATTTATTTATTTGTCTTTATTATTGGAGCCTCTGTAATGACATCAATGAGGGAAGAAGGGGAGACTCCATTGTTCACTCGGGCCAGAGGAATAGAGGTCTGGAGAGCCAGTTTTTCATCCTGTCTCATGGCAGTGAGCACCAGCAGCAGGGTCATAATATCACTGCTTAATGAGCGCTATGATATACCTCCACCAGTCTATTGACACGGCTTGGATGCTCTCCCGGTGTGGTGAACCATTATTCACTGTAGAAAGCTCCAAAACATAAAGGCAAATCTGCTGCATTTGTGGGGAGGAAGGAACGTGACAGCTTGTGAATAAAACAGACACTCCTCTCTCTTAATGAATGCACAGGGGGAAATGTGTGTCCAGCATGTCGGATAAGAGACGAGATGATGGTCCTGGAGTCTTGAGTGGCGCAGTGTGTTTGGGAATGAAAGCCCTACAGCTGTCACGTCCCTGCCTTTGCGCAGACGCAGCAGATTTACCTTGTGTTTACTGACAGGTACATTTACATTTAGCCATTTATCTGACACTTTTATCCAAAGCTCCTTACAGATTGTGAACAGGTCAGCAGGAGGGGCATACCTCTGGCGGCTAAGGGTAAGTGGTATTGTTCGTCAAATAGTGTCGAGTGTTACACTCTGAGTGCATAGTAGTAAATACATATTAGTAGCACTAGTAGCATAGTAGATAGTATTTTTTTCTTTTTAGATATTAATTGAAGAGGTGGACAATTGGATGGGTTTCAGCTGTCCTGACTGCGTGTAGCTTATTCCCAGCGGAAGAGTGCGTCGCGTGCTTCCGCGTTTTCTCTGATTGGCCATGACGCCCATGTGACCACGGCAGCGCGAGAGAGCTGCAGCGCGGAAATAGGCTGTCTATTGCCATTCTCTAAGACAAACTCTAACCTTAACCAGCTCCTTAACAGCGCCTAAACTTAACCCTTCTAACCTTAACCAACTCCGAAACAATGCCTAACCTTAACCTTAACCATGCCTAACCTTAACCTTAACCATAACCAACTCCGAAAGAATATTGCCATTCTCTAAGACAAACTCTAACCTTAACCAACTCCGAAACAATGCCTAACCTTAACCATAACCAACTCCGAAACAATGCTTAAAGTTAACATGCCTAAACTTAACCGGCGAAAGAATGCACGTTAAAAAAACTACATAATGCCGCAAGCTCTGCCGCTCCGCGGGGCGTGTCGCAGCCAATCAGGGAAAACGCGGAAGCACTCGGCAGCACTCTTCCGCTGGGAATAAGCTATAGGCGTCCTGACTGTGGTGGGAAGTTCATTCCACTATTGTGGAGCGAGGACAGAGAATAACCTGCTTCGCTTTGATGACCCCTGTGGAGGAAATAATAGCTTGTCTCCTCCCTCTCTCCCATAACAGACTTGTCTTCTCATAAGGACGGGTCTTCTTAAACCCCTCCCTTCCCCTTCCCCTCTATTTTACCCAGTTTATGGGGTCTCCCCTCCCCCTCCTGACTATACAGGAGTCCTTACTATGTCATTCTTTCTTCTCCTTCCAGGTCTTGTAGCTGATAACCTGGGTGAGAGCCACTCAAGCCATATCGCTAACTATCTCGTATGTATTTGATCTATCTGGCTAATAAATCGTATTAACCGGATCCATTTGACTGAGTAAGTTATTCACTATCTACAACACTGAAGAGGGGTGGGTCTCAGACGGCCATAAGATGCAGAGTGCAGGGATCTTGAGGGTGTATAGTTAGAGACCATTGACCGGAGGTGGGAGCTTTTGTTCCCCTGGCTGCATGGTATGCTAGGTCAAAAACCTTGAAGCAGATTTATGCAGCAATGGGAAGCCAGTACAGATCTCTGAAAAGTGGGTTGACATGGGCTGAGTTTGGCAGATTGGAGATCAGGTGGGCCGCTGCGTTCTGTGTGAGTTGAAGGGCCATGGTGGCACACGCCAGTACGGCAGCTAGCAGTGCATTGGAATAGTCAAGAAGAGACATACGTAACTGTTGATTGCAGGAGGAGTTGGGTGGTTACTTTTATCAGGAAGGGGCAGATCCTTCTCATGTTGCTCAGGAAGAATCTGCAGATTCTGGTTGTTGAAGCATTGTAAATGGTAAATGGTGCATTTATATAGCAGTTTTTATCCAAAGCGCTTTACAATTATGTTCCTCACATTTCACACATTCACTCACACATTCACACACCGATGGCGGAGGCGACTATGCAAGGTGCCAACCTGCTCATCGGGAGCAATTAGGGGTTAAGTGTCTTGCTCAAGGACACTTCGACACGCTGCCCGGGAGGAGCGGGAATCTAACCGGGAACCTTCCGATTACCAGACACACGCTCTACCTCCTGATCCACTGTTGCCCTGCGATGTGAGCAGATAAGTTCAGCTGGTCGTCAAGGATCACTCCTAGGTTCATTCATAGACTTTGAGGGACGAAAGGAGTCATCGGTATAGCAGTGGTACGAGAAGCCATGAGAAGTGATAATATTTTAATATTTGGTGTAGAGAGAAGAGGAGGGGTCCAAGGACGGGGCCTTGGGGGACACCTTTAAGGGGCTGTTAAGGTGCCTCTTCAAGATACTTGATAGGAGCGGTCGTCGAGGTAGGATGACAGCCTTGCCAGCGCAGAACCTACAACTCCGATTCCAGCAAGTTGACTGTGTCAAAGGCTGCTGACAGGTCCAGAGAAATCAGGACAGAGTAGAGGCCTTTGGGCTCTTGCTAATTGAAGAGCCTCTGTGACTGCTATGAGGACGTTCTGGAGTAGATAGTCAGTGAGCTGGTTTGATACGGCACATTCAAGTGATTGGAGAATGCCGACAAGTGGTCATGATAAGTAGTGATGACACTTCCTCTCTGCTGCCCTCAGGCTCCGTATTTCTTCTCGAACGGCCTCCCTCTGTCAACGCTAGACGTATTGAACCCAATATGCAGACAAGAGAAAGGCAGACAGGTCTCGTTAAAACCCAGCTTGTGTATACTTAATTAGAAAAGGGGTAGTCAGGTATCCGGGCAGGATTCAAGTGACACAGGGGGGGGATCTCGTACAGTCCAGGGAGCGTGTGTGGGGCAGGGTAGTCAGATGGGCAGGGGTCGATAATATAATGGGTACTCAGGTAATAAGGGGAAGTAGGCAAGGGCAAGGCAGTCCAACAGGTACGGGGTCATACACGGGTTCAGGTCCTCATACGTTCTGGGAAAAGGCAAGGAGACTGGTTAGTCAGGCGGGGGTCAGAACACGTATCCAACCACAGGATCAGGGTGGAAGAGCCAGGTATCCGACTGTGGGAAAGGAGGACAACACAGGGTTAGGCACAGATTAAAGAACGCAGAATAGATCACTCACAAGCGCACAATAAACTACGACTGACTGGGAAAAACACGAAGTTACGATCTGGCAGCATCATGACATCTGAGGCAGGGTTATATAGATGCCGTCACACAACTACAACCAGATGCAGGACAAGACAACCAAGCTGGCAACTACATCCCTTGAGACTGGGTTGCGAATAAACTGGAAGAAAAGCAACCTACTGGTGATCAACATCTCTATCAACAACACAGTCACAGTAGGTGATGAATCCATCCAGGAAGTCAACTCCTTCACTTACCTAGGCAGCATCTTGGATAAGAATCATAGCCACGTTAATAATGATTGTAATAAACCAAACCGTTTGTAAATCCGTCAATATTTCAGCGAGTTATGAGTATTTTTGTCTGTGCAGATCACTCACCCTCCAACAGCTACCATAGAACGTAACAGAAAGGCTGACTGGGGCAAGATGGCGGCGGTTCAGCGACGCTGGTGACTCCGCCTTAAGCTATCTAGTGTTCTATATATATCTATGGAAAGGACAGCCCAAAGCCGTGTTGGATGGAGAAAAGTCGTAGATGGCCTATGCTCCATTGGGAGCGATGGGCCTAAGTAAAGTAAGTAATACATTGTTTTTAGTCAAATGCTACTCGTTGTGCCTTTAAGAGACTTATAATATAATACTTATAATACTCTATGGACCAGCCGCCACTGTTTATATGTGACAAATAAAACTAAACTTGAAACATGGATTTCCCCTTTAACATGGAATATATCTTGTTCCTGTGGACTCTGGTCTTATCTTGTTCCTGTGCGTTTAGCCCTCAGGTTAAGTGTGTCATCTCTTGCTTTGTTGTCTTTAGCCCCGGGCGAGACTCCTCCTGGCCTTCACGGGTTGTGTTTGATGGGGCTGTGTGTGGTGGGACGTCCGCTTTCTCATCTTCTCGTCTCGCCCGGAGCTCCAGGGCCGCCAGCCCTCCCCAACATTCTCATTCTGTATACGACAGAGTCTGCACATATCTGATCCCTGAAATATACTATTCTTAAATTGAAGGGATCATTTGTCTACGAGGCCAAAAATATATATTCATTTAGATTCCCATTTTTGTTATTTGGAAAGCAAAAGGTCTGCCAGTAAGAAATTAAGAACATTTGAATATGGGGGCGACAGTGCCTCGGGAGGTAGAGCAGTCGTCTGGCAATCCGGTTCGATTCCTGCTCCTCCCGGGCAGCGTGTCGATGTGTCCTTGAGCAAGACACTTAACCCAGACCCGGCGCCATGGGCGGGCATTAGGGGGCCGGGCCCGCCCACTGAGTCACCTGTGCCCACCCTGGAATTTTTTTTCTTCTTTTGTCAATCAAAGTCGACTATCCAAATCCTTAGTCGGGGACAGCCCTAGTGGGCACTGATGTCAACAACAACACTACTGAAGCTAGCACGGCACTCTGTGAAAATTTGTTTTCTACCCTCAAGAACGTCTTTACAGAACATCGCCTTAGTATGCTTCATCGACCCAAGGCCAATTTAATTCAGTTGGCATTTGAGAAGGACTTAACAAAAAAGTTCAGGAATGAGTGGAGGGGCATGTGTTTTAAGAAGATTTCACTCTGTCCCCAAACGCTGCTTGCCACTCTACTAATGATGGTGAATAGCCTGTGGAGGAATTTTGTTAGCTTTTTTATGCACCTTATTTTTGTCAGTTCAGTTCAGTTTGTCAGTGAATTCAGAAGTGTTGAATAAATGGAGACTTAATAATAAGGGTAGCAAGCTTAGCTGAAGTATAGGCTAGGTTAGCGCCGGGAGCACCGCGTGGCTAGACGCTAGGCCAACAAGAGCTAAAGCTACACCTACCACCAACGAAGAGGATGGAAAACAAGGGAAGGGGCAAATGGCCCTCATTCAATGGAAAAGCAGAGGACTATGAGCTCTGGGAAGAGCGCATGCTATGCTGCATGCACGGTGCGGGACTGAAGGAGACGATCCTGGCAGCCCCCACGGGAGACCTGACGGTGGAAGAGCAAGCCCTGGACGACCAGCGTAATGCAGACACGTACTGTGAGTAAACGCCACTGCTCGACAACACCAGCTTGGGGCTGATATTCCGCGATACTAAAGACAAAGGCAGAGAAAGCCTGGAGGTGTTGAAAGAGCATTACATCGGGCGAGGAAGACCCCGAGTCGTGGCCCTCTACATAGCACTAACAGCCCTGAGGAAGGGGCACACCGAGACTGTGACCGAATACGTCAACAGAGCAGAGCAAATCACGACGCCATTGAGGAGTGCTGGAGAAGCAGCAAGCGATGGCTGTACAAACCGTTCACACTCCTGGTAACACACGGTTCAACGGACATGACGCTGGGACAGTTCAGGCGGGAGAGAGGGTGCTAAAGGCCCGAGCGACGCCAAGGGAGAGGACCAGGACCACGACGGAACTGGCGTGTTGGCGATGCCGAGAGAAAGGCCATCGGAGAAGCGACTGCACAAAGACTGTCTGGTGTAGCTTCTGCAAATCCACACGGCACACAGACAGAGCGTGCATGAAGAAACACGGCCAGAGCGCGCGATACGGGCATGGACAAGATGACGGCCATGGACGAGACGGCGGCCACGGACAAAATGGCGGCCACAGACAAAATGACGGCTATGGACAAAATGGCGGCTACGGACAAGATGACGGCTGTGGACAGGGTGACGACAGCGGACACGATGGCGGCGACGGTCGACGTGAGACGGATCGAGACGCCGCCCGGAGAATAGCGGGACAAGAAGACTGTGCTTTCGGGGCGCTGACGGCGTGCATCGCCGGACCGGCCCAGCTACAGCGGGCCCAGAGAAGGGGACTGATCGTGGACGCAGGTGCGTCGTCCCATGTCATCAAAGACAGGAGTCGGTTCAAGAACTTTGACGACACTTTCCACCCGGAGAGGCACAGCATGGAGCTGGCAGACGGGAGACGCACCTACGGACTGGGGCAAGAGAGAGGAGACGCACAGGTATGCCTCACGGACAGTAAGGGGCGCCGGCGTACAGTGACGTTAAAGAACGCTCTCTACGTACCATCGTTCCCACAAGGACTATTCTCTGTAATAGCTGCTACTGCAAGCGGTGCCAAGGTATTCTTCGATAAAGGTAAAAATGTTCTTGTAGAACCTGACGGTACACGGTTTGACATAAAGATGTACCAGAGAATATATTATCTGCAAACGGAGTGTAATGGCAACGACAAGTGTAATTATCTGTGTTGGGCAAGTTACTTTTAAAAAGTAACTAGTTACAGTTACTAGTTACTTCTTCCAAAAAGTAACTAAATTACTTACTCAGTTACAAATTATAAAAGTAACTAGTTACTTCAGAAAGTAACTATTGCGTTACTTTCAAGTACATTTTTTTACATAAACAACATACACAAATCTAAACTATTTTAATGTTGCTGTGGGACAAAGTGAGACTAGTCTCCAATCAAATGCCATGTATATGTAGATATTATAATTACTATGTTTATATAGTGGATCATACAAATACAAACACAATAGATTAGGGGTGTAATGGTACACAGAAGCCACGGTTCGGTACGTACCTCGGTATTGGGGTCACGGTTCGGTACGAGTTCGGTACAACAGAAAGAAAAAAATGTATAATTATTATTATTAATATAATAAAACATTTTAATAACCAAACAGGAAGTGCTCATCCATATTTCGTCCGGGCACTCGCGATCGTTAGCCGGACTCCATCTCAACACACTGGATAATCAATCGCTCGCCCTAACTCAATAAACAACGTTATTTGGACGTATATAGTATTATACAACCTGGAAATGGTTCATCTATATCAACATCCCATAATCGAAAACTGTCTACTCCAAGCTGATCGTCCAACGGCGCGAGGAAGATACGGTAAGATCCAGCGTTATTTTCGAACGTGTTCCATATAAACTGCTCTGATGACCATATGACCCACACTAGACGAATGATATAACGTTGCCCACGGAATTATAAACGACCCCCCGCCCATCCGGTCAATATCAGATGATACGTAGTAACTTCTAGAAGTACCTCCAGTTGAAATTTTTCATCTGGCACCAATCGCTACCAAACTGTATTTGATCATCAATATAATGCATTTGGGGCTATAAATCAAGTTCTGGAGAAAGCTGCAGAAAACGATAAAAACATACTTATACTTTAGACCATATTTTAGTATGAATATGTGAATGAAAAAGTATAACGTTGCTACACCCTGAACAATGGATATAGGACATTGAATGGGCCATAATAATGTCAATTTAGCAATAGAATTTAAAAAGTTATAGCCCTGCAAAGAAGGGGAACTTCTCCATAGACAAATAGAGCTGGCTAGGGATGGTAAATTATGAATTTAACCATGGCGATCAAAGTGTTAATATATTATATTTATGATCATTATTATAATTATTATTATTAAATAGAATAATTGTCCATAGGCTTGCCGTGGGATACTGGTGTCATTCTGTGTTCAGGCATCCAGAGTAAATGAATTGCCTACTGCCCCTTTAACAACTTATATGCTTGGTAAGTTTCACTTTCCCTTCTAGAGAGGATTTAACTGCACGAGACTAAATACTAGAGAACAGATGACATCAGTAGCGGCTGGTGCCGCTGGTGCCTTGTGGGTCGCAGTTCACGTTAGGAGGTCGAGTTGAAAATGTAATGCTCTGAGATGCTCTGGAGCAATCTCTCTCTCTGTCTCTCGGATCAATCAAATCAAATAATTAACACATGTATGTTGTCATTTTAAACAACTCACCATTCATTCATTATGCATCAGCAGCAGCTAAATTAATGTTATAGTTCACAACACAGCAGCGCGTTTTGAATCGCTAGCCTATTATCGTCTCAGCAAGCACAGTCAATACTTTTTTCCGTAGCCGCATTTCGCGGAGACAGCTGTGTATAGCGAGAGAGAGAGAGCGAGAGAGAGAGAGAGAGAGAGAGAGAGAGAGAGAGACTCACTGTTTAGTTGAAACGTCCAGGGCAGGAGGGCTTGATAAAAGTGTATAATCCACTGTTGATGTATTCCAGACCACTGTCCACTGTGTCCAGACTGCATCCGCCATATAGCTTGTTAGCCAAGTGTTAGCTTGTTAGCACCACACAACACAAGTACATTTCTTTGTCCATTTCCGCGTCGAACAGACTGCAAACTACCTGCCGTTCTATCGCCATGCTCTAAGACAAACTCTAACCTTAACCAACTTTGAAAGAGTGCCTAAGCTTAACCGTCTAAAGAACTTGCAGTCACGCTCTAAGACAAACAGCTGCATCTCACAACAACACAACTATCTCTCTACCACCAACCTAGGAATAAGCTAGAATTGGAACATTAGAAATTGGATTCGGCCAATCAGAGATCGTCTCCGCGAAATTCTGCTACGGAAAAAAATACTGGCGTCGGCCAATCAGAGAGCGTCTCCGCGAAATGCAACTACAGAAATTCTTGACGCTGCTGCCTAGACCGCTTCAAATCGCGCCCGGATTCCAACATAATAGTCATATTTCAACGCACAACGCGTTACGCACTGATTGGCTGCGACGGATACAGCGATCAAACCGTGACGCGCACTCAGAGCGATATCGCGTCTAGCCCGGGCCGAAAAATACAAAAAAAAATAAAAAAAAATAAAAGTGAGTCACTTCCTGTTCAAGAAAACAAGTATTTTTTATTTTATATAATAACGTTATATTGTGCATTGGAAACACAAACATACTTAAAATGAGTAAATATTATTAATTTTAAACATGTTTATATTATTTATAGGGCTATAAAACAAAAAACTAAAAAATTATTTTTCTTGTTCTCTCATATAACCAGGGCAGGGCCTGAGGGGGGGCGGCGCCCGAGCGCCCCTAGTGGCGAGCCGCCACTGGATGACATATTACAACAATGGCAGAAGATTATTTGGATTTAACTGCAGAGGAGCTCAGATGATCAGTCCGAATAAGTATGTTTCTTTTTTTTTATTTGATCAGAATGTTGTTGTTGTTGTTTGTTGGCGACGTGTGTGCGTGTGGTTGACGTGCGCGGGTGCCGACAGAGACAGCGGAGAATGAGCGAGCGAGAGAGAGGAAGAGAGAGAGATAGAGGGAGAGAGAGAGATAGAGAGGGAGAGAGAGAGAGAGAGAGAGAGAGAGAGAGAGAGAGAGAGAGAGAGAGAGAGAGAGAGAGAGAGAGAGAGAGAGAGAGAGAGAGAGAGAGAGAGAGAGAGAGAGACAAGCATTTACACACAGGAGTAAATGTGTGTGCGCGCGGAGATGGAGCTTCTCCACTCGCTCCACTCCACTCCACTGTTTTCAACATATCGTTGCGCACGCTCCCATGCACACGCCCGTATTCCGATCGGTGCAATAATATTCACAGGGGTATATATTGTCATTTGAAACAAGTTACGAATGCATTGTCCCGTGGGATTATGCCCCCCCGCGGCTAAATTAATTAGTATCCCCCTCCTCTATCTCTCTATATCTCTCTCGGCCTGCCAGTGCATACTGTCACACAAAGCGCTTATGGGCGGAGCCCAGCCCAAAACAGCATGATGATGATGATGATGATGATGATGATGATGATGATGATGATGATGATGATGATGATGATGATGATGATGATGATGATGATGATGATGATGATGATGATGATGATGATGATGATTAGAAATACAAAACAATTAATTTTTTTTGAAGAAAACTTTACAGATGTGTTCCATAGACTCACAGGAATTGTGTAAAGTTGCCCAAATAGTGAAAGGAATATAGCAATGCATGTCCCCTTTAACCGTTATTTAACCAGAAAAGTCTCATTGAGATTAAAAATCTCTTTTACAAGAGCGTCCTGGCCAAGATAGGCAGAATCAAATCAAATCAAATCAAATTTATTTATAAGGCCCGACAACACACGTTAATGTCCCCATGGGCCGTTGTTACATCCCAATGTATATATTCCCCAGTGTGTGTCTCCATGTGTGTGTGTTCTCCATTTTTCTTTCCTCCCTCCAGCCATTGTTCCCTCCACCATTGGTCCCTGCCAGGCCTGCCCTTCTATTACCCAGCACAGCACCGATTGGTGGATGGTTTTCCAGACTCCAACACTCAATCAACACCACCCAATCATGGATCACCACACACCTGTTAAAACATGGCTTCTCCCTTCAGTCTTTCTCTCTCTCTGGCATGAGGCTAGGCCTAGTGTTATTTTGTGGCATTGTACTTTGATAATATCCCTTTTTGTTTATAGGCCTTTGTAATAGTGAAAGTGCCTTTGTGATTGTATGGCCGCAGAGAGAGCATTGTTACCTATAGATTGTTTTGTTATGTTTCCATTTTGTTGTATGTATCATTAATGTGTTTTTCTCTCTTTCTCAGGAAGCACAGATGGGGTGAGCTGCCATTTCCTTTGGATATTGTTTTCTCCTGTTTTGGTTAGGTAAGAGTAGTTTAGGTAATGTAATTTCTTTTACCATAGATTAGATTGGGTTTATTTGGAGTATAGTGGTGTTTGTTTGTTGTTTTGGCCTGGGCTCACCCCTGAGCTATATGTGCTTCCTTTGCATCTCTCAATAAATATCATTGTTGTTTACAAACGTGGTCCATCTTTTCTCTCAACCAACTGTTATGTTACAGCCCTTTACCCTTAGACACACAGGGGTCGTAACAGCCGTACAGGTCTTCTTTAAACAAGTCAAGAAGAAAACATAACAATAAGTCAAGAACAGAACAAGAACACCATAAGGTCCACATTTTTTTAGATTAATGCAAATAAATGAAAGAATGCAAGCACTCCCAGACATACCCCATGCGAAGGTAAGGAAAAACTCACTAAAACCTAACAATAGGGAAAAAAGCTCCACAGGCAGTGTGGAGGAGAGAAACCTTAGAAGGGCCATTCAAGGGGGGATCTCCCTTCTTAGATGTTGGTGATAGTAGTGTTGCAGACGGACAGTTGGTAAGCATGCACTCATGTGTGAGTGAAACACAGATGAGTGCATGCAATAGCAACTGAACAGCAGCACAGTTACAATTTAAAGTTTACAGACAACAACTATTTACAAAACAGGCAGCAGCACAGTTACAATTTCAAGTTTACAGACAAAAACTATTTAAAAAACAAAACTTCAGAAACTTTTAAACGTTTACTCAAGTGTGTTTTTAGCCAGATACTCTAACTTTTACTTGAGTACGATTTTGAGATGGTACCCATACTTTCACTTATAATTTCTGGGTACTTTTTACACCACTGTACATCACTCACTCTCCCGGTGGAATTACCCGCTGGGAGAAGCGCTAACATCAAAGACAGAACCTTTAGGGATATACCTTTCTGCTATAGGTTCAAAGGGAGCCAAGCCATGGCTTTCAGCACCACGGACAGATCCTATTTGGGGCTGTCTGTCTGATAACAGGTCTCCTTGCGCCCAGGATAAATGTCTTTATCAGAGGGTGTTTAAATGCTGATTTCTCCCAGAAACCTTTGTGACAGCCAGGAAGAGATGGCGCATGCATAGACTTTAATGGCCGAATGTGAGTGGTCTTTTTCCAATAGTTCTTGTAAAAAAAGCAAGACTATGGTTCACCCAACGTGACATTCGGTTCACATCCTTCCTCTCACACTACTTCTCAAACAACTCAGCGCTAATGCATTGAATAGTACAAATGATGCTGGCCGCCAGCCTATTATTGTAGTACACCCCCTCCCCCTCAACTTGAGAGACAACGCTGTCTCCGCCAGCCTGTAGAAGCTTTTAACAGACTTCTGTTGAATTTGTATGCCTGGCCGTGAGAAGAGAAATGCCGAAATTACCTGAAAATATGGGTCTTTCAGATCCACTTAGACAAGTTCTTCGTACCAGCGGCCATCAGGCTCCACAACAGTGGGCAGGGACCGCTGCCAGCAGCCAGAGAACTAACGGCAGCAGAACTCGAGAACTACTAGGAATGTCTGATCACTAAGTGTGTCTCACTCTTACCACCTAAACTGCACGGACTACAACGTATGCCGTATATCATGCCAGCTATGGTACCTTATGTATGTGTGTATACTGCACCTTATGTATACTGTTTACTTATAGTCTTAGTAGTATATATTCAGATTCTAAGTGTGTTATTGCCCAAACGTATTATAACGTATAATATAACTGATAGGGCATACAGACCCCTCACCTGTTTACTTGCTCATATTCTTATATCCAGAGTTAATTATATTGTTTACGCTGCTTATCTTATATATATATGTATGTCTTCTACTATTACCCTGCCCATACCTGTACCTCCCCTCCCCCCTCCCCCATGCTGCTCTGATGCCCGAATTTCCCCAAGGACATCAATAAAGGAATATCTTATTTGTATCAAACCAGTCCCCCGCATTGACGTCCTTCAGCAGCTGGGGAATAGACAGCATTCTGAATGGTTGCTTCCAGATGAAACCATCAAGGGCATCATGCATCCAGAATCAGTTTAATGTCAGACGTGCCCTTATTTGAAAATAATAATGGGAGTAGGACACTGAGAGCACTCCCTCTCCTTGTGGGAATGACGACTGCATCTCCAACACCCCTGAGAACAGAGAGGGAGAAGGTGCGAACTCAAGTCATTAGCCCTGTTTTAGCCATCATCTCACCTCGGTGAAAGGATTGCATTTTCATTCACATCGTCTGTGAATACGCCACCAGAAACTGTGTCCGGCTGGGTCTTAGGTCTCCGCCTTGAGGTTTTGAGAGGCTACATTTACATTTAGTCATTTTGGCTGACGCTTTTATCCAAAGCGACTTACAAGTTCTGTACGACAAGTCATCGGGAAGG
Organism: Notolepis coatsorum; assembly: GCF_963971535.1. Lineage (NCBI taxonomy): Eukaryota > Metazoa > Chordata > Actinopteri > Aulopiformes > Paralepididae > Notolepis > Notolepis coatsorum. The sequence goes on along the minus strand of NC_140181.1, from coordinate 99,794,331 downwards.
GCACAACTCTATCAGCTGAGTAACAATGTTCATCAAAGTGTTAGTAGGTTAGTCTATTACGACATAAGTGCATGACAGTAAGGTTAGTTAGGGTTAGATTTTAAATTTTTATAAAAAAAAAATTAATTTCAGATAATGGTTGAAGAAGTGCGTCTTTAGTCGACGGCGAAAGATTGGACGGGTTTCGGCTGTCCTAACTGGGGTGGGCAGTTCATTCCACCATTGTGGGGCAAGGACTGAGAAAAGGCAGGTTCTCCTTGATGACCCTAGGAGGCTAAGAAAAGGTAGCGCTGCAGGATGTGTATCTCTCGCGCATCCGCTTGTGCAGGTAAACAGACAGCAAGACCAGAGTGCAAAACAGATTTTTTTATTTATTTTTTGTTCGATCTTTACACTTTTGTTACCAATTATGCCAAACTCCAGCCCCTTGGAGTTAGGATACGGTTCTGCTACCACCGAAGAGAGGGCGTGAGGGGGCCAAGACCGGCACCAGCTCTTCTTCTAGGTGAGGAAGACCTCGGCATAACATGGTCCAAGAAAAAGAAGAACAAACAAACCTTACGCCCTGGATCTGCTTTGATGCAGGGTCCCTTTCATCCTCAACGCATCCTAAGATGTCGGGGGAATGTTGGATGGATGAAGGCTTCTGGAGGAGCGGCCGCCTGCTTGTGTCGTCGTTGGCTGACCTTCTCCATCTGCGGGGGGGGGGGGGAGGAAGTGAGACACTGTGCGCTGCCTCCACATGCCTAGCAATGTCTTCAAACATGAACACCAACACCCGCTCACTCAGATCTGCCGATCAGCACCTCCTGGTGGTCCCCAGGTCCAGGCTGAAAACAAGGGGTGATCGAGCCTTCGAGGTGACAGCACCAAGGCTCTGGAACGCTCTCCCCCTGGACCTGCGAACTCCCCCCTCTGAAAACTTGTTTAAAAAACAACTAAAAACACATTTGTTCAGACAGGCCTTTGGTCATACATAGGCACTTTTTTCTTGTCCTCACTGTTCTATAGTTTTGTTTTAATTAGTGACTCATGATTTTATCCAAATTCTTTTATTCTACTTTTTCTATCTGGTTTCACTGTTTTTAACTGCTGTTTGTTGTTGTTGTCATTTATTTCTGATTTTGTTTTATTGTGTTTTTATATTAAGCTGTAGTGTAAAGCACCCTGTGCATTCGTGCTGTGAAGGGTGCTATATAAATAAAGGTCATTCATTCATTCATTCAGGGAGAAGGAGAGAGAGAGAGAATGAGAGAGAGGGAGAGATGAGAGAGCAAGAGAGAGAGGGTGAGAGAGACAGAGAGAGAGAGGGAAGGAAAAGGAGAGAGAGTCGAGACCACGGGACCTCGAGACCAGGACCAGTCAGGACAGCATCCTAAGATGACAGAGGAGCGGACTCGAGGCCACTCCAATATCAGGTCCGGGACACGCCGACCACCTGAGCAGTGTGTGTGCCACTACCACACTACAGAAGGTTAACCTTTCACTACCAAACTACAGAGGGTTAACCTTTCACTACCAAACTACAGAGGGTTAACCTTTCACTACCACACTACAGAAGGTTAACCTTTCACTACCAAACTACAGAGGGTTAACCTTTCACTACCACACTACAGAAGGTTAACCTTTCACTACCAAACTACAGAAGGTTAACCTTTCACTACCAAACTACAGAGGGTTAACCTTTCACTACCACACTACAGAAGGTTAACCTTTCACTACCAAACTACAGAGGGTTAACCTTTCACTACCACACTACAGAAGGTTAACCTTTCACTACCAAACTACAGAGGGTTAACCTTTCACTACCACACTACAGCAGGTTAACCTTTCACTACCACACTACAGAAGGTTCTATTTCATTCTGGTTTCCGCTCAGCGTCATTCTGCACTAACCTCACTTCGTGCCTAGCACTGAATAAAAAAACTCCACAATGTACCTTTACATACCGACATCTGTCTGGCCACACCCCTATCCGCTTACCTTCATAAGCAGGTGTGTGGTCACCTACTCGCCTCCTTCTTCACTTTCACCACAAGGAAGTGCCTTGGTATATACCCACACTTAACGAGGTTGTTTAGTCGAAGAAAGTTGATAGGAAAACAGAAGAACGGGAAGATACGTTGACATTATATCTTTATTTTCTCTCTCACTATTTTCGAGAAAATACGGCGATATTGTCTACGTCACTCGAGTGTCTGGAAGATGATGATCATTCTGACCTCCATCGGTTTTTTTGTATTAGGGGCTTGTGCCGCTGATATACTCCCCAACTGCAGTCCTCCTTGCTGCGGCTGGATGGGTATTAACCCTCCGGTCATACAGCTGGACTGTGGGAGGCACCGGCTGTTGTGGGAAACTGAGTGCTTCCGTGTGGGGTAAGTACTGTTTTGCTTGCGAGCGCTGGTTGTCTGTTTATGCTATGGGGGTTAGCTGACAATTTTACGAACGCCGACCCCGGACTGGGGTCCTCTGCTTGGCTTCTTAAGCGGCGGACGGAGGATCTTGGTCTGACGCCCATGATGGTCAACCTAGTGGGCCGCGACCGAGACCTGGTTAAAACCCGGGATTCTCTGGACGAGCGGATGCTTCTCTGTCCCGTGCAGGCCCCATTTTTCACATAAATGTGGAAGTACACCCTAACGAGGAAATGTGGGCATAGGATACTGTGTTAGCCAGTCAGCTGTTAGCCAGTCAGCTGTTAGCTGCGGCGCTAGCTCGTTGTGTTTACTAGGCTAGTAAACGTTAGCTTGTTGCCATCAGTCGGACGGCTGTTAGCTTAATGCTACACTGTTGAAACGTTACTGTGACTATAACATGCCTTAAACACTCTGACTACGACATCATCTTTGACAGAGGATGTTAGTTGACCCTACACCCGGGTGCCAGTGCCAGCGAGGACTTCGTCAACATGGAGAACGGTGGCTGGGTGGCGTAGCGGACATACCCTCGTCACCAACGCAGGAGATGCTGGGTTCGACTCAGTGTCCCGTTAACCAGTGTTGCAGTTCTCTCGGCCGGCGCTCAGGGTGAAGGTAGGAGTCCTGACCGGACTTTAAACACTTCTTCTTTTCTTCCCTTCTAAATGTTTTGTAATAACGATGTTTCCAAAATATGTGTTGCTGCAATACATTGAGGATACGACGCGTGTTGTGTGTGAATTGTCTTGTCACTGGTATAGCTTTTCTATCTGTAGTAAATCGGCGTTGTTTTTTACATGTGTAAAAATGAACTGGTTTGGTTGTGATGAGAACATGTGTGTTCATGTAACGTTGTATCGTGGGTGAACTCACAATTAAGAGGGTTAGTTAACCTGTGAAGCTATGCTTAGTGACATGTGATTGAGGAATGAATCTTTTTTCTCAGCCTGTGATGACAATGAACAGCATGTTCACACATTAACAGAGGTGCCTGTTCACCTTGGTCGTATCAAGGGTAAGATAGGAGGGGTGACCCCCCGGTTTCCCTGGGGCTTCCCCCCCCTCCTCTCAGACATGTTTGGTTACAATATATTGTGTCACTGTGTTTGTGGGGATACGATGTAACCCTCAGCTTAAGTTGCTGGGGTTGTGCTTTCCGCTTGAGAAACTATTTTTTCCTAAAGAAAAGGTTGTTTGGTCACTTATCATGTGTGCTTAGCAAGGTCTGTGGCCATTACATAATCGAGGACTTGTGTCTTCTCTCGTTATGAAAAACGGCGTTCCTCTGTAGTAAGAGTGTACTTTTGCCATTTTTTGTTGTGATGAAGGGTTGTGTGTGTCGTTGTGATCTACAACTGGGTTAGGTTTGGCCCACAGAAGCACATGTGTAAGTCTGGACCGGGGCTCTTAAAGGGGCCCTCTCTGTTCTGTGTATTTTCCTTAGTAAAACTCAGGTAGCAGGTTAGCACATGAGCTATGTGAAGCTGTTCGATGCTTCATGTAGCATGCTATGACTGTCATGCTCTACTTGTCATTACATCGTATCAGGGGTGAGGGGTCGTAAAGGGGTGAACTGCTAATCCTTTCCTTCCCTTTTCTGATTGGTCAGGGTAAAGGTTCCTGTCACGTTGCTGTTCGGCACGTTACAGGGAAAGGGGGGGGGGGGGGTTTCCTGGTCCCACGCCCTGAAAGATTGGGCATGTGCACCGCAAATTCCCCCGCCATAGAGTACGTCACTGAGCGCGTCTCTATTGGTAAGACTTCCGTGGGTTGTTCAGGTCCATGTTATGGATCTGTTTCAGGGAGTTGTCAGAGCTCCTCCTCACGAAGCTCCTCCTCAGGGAGAAGTGCCTTCTGTGAGTTCGGACTCTCCTTCCCAGTGAGGGAGCCTCCTCAGAGTTTCAGAGCCTCCTCCTCAGATTGTCAAGGTGAGTAGAACTTCAAAAAAGGAGTTCTGCTCTATTGTGTGTGTATTCGATTCAATTCGATTATTGAGTGTGTATTGGTTCAGTGCCTCCTCCTCGGAGAGCCCTAACCCAAAGTGTTACATAGCTCAATGTTGCAATATTTCTTTTCAATCTATACAGCTCGCGTGGGAAGTCTCCTCCCTGTGGCGAGGGTGGCGGGATGTAAAAATGAATTTTTTTTACCCTCAGCTGCGTCACGTGGGATTCATGTCAGTCTGTGTTTCTTTCTTTTTTAAATAAAAAGAGGAAAGAACGTGAAGCACGATGGCTCCTTGTCGTTCTCCCAGGCGACTTGGAGGAACAATGTCTGGTGTCTTGTTAGACTATCCATTGATGTGTTTGGGTCTCGACGCGTACATAGTGCTGGCTTGGGGTGTTTCTGATAAGAATCACGCAGGGGGCTCGTACGCCTTGGTTGCTCGTTATTAAAACAGCGTTTTTATAGGGCAACTGGGATGGAGTTTGTCTCTTCCGAGCGCCAGTTTACTAGGTTGTCTCGATGAATTCTCGTTCATATCTGGGGATGTTAACGGAATAGATCAGAACATAGCTAGAGGGGTCTCACGCGAGTTAGACAAGAAGATACATACCTTTTTTGTCTCTGTGCATGCATTTAGCTTTGGGAACAGTCGCTCCGTTAGCGTAGCTTAGCTTCATCACTGGAAGTGGGGGGGGGGGCAATAGCCTGACGTTCCCTTACAGTGTATACAGTCACCAAATACACTCCAAATACAACTCCAAAACGTTCATGTAAACATGTTGTGACCTGTGTATTTACCACGTGGAGAAATAAAAAATAATTGAATTAGACAATTACGTTTTCTAAGCAAATACTCGGAAGAATTTTTTGCCTAAGCACTCGTCTCTGCGCGCAGCCAGTTATTTCTACGTGAAGCCGTGTTTGTGGACATTCTCATTAATTCAAAGGATCCGAACCGATTGAAGTTTATGGATACCATGACTTAAAATCCTCTTACCTTGACGATTAAAAGCCTCCCCAATTTAGAAAACAGTAATCCAATGGCTGGTATTGATAATATAATACTAACTACTGCACGTAGCTAACCGGAGCTAACACAGAACAGGACGGTCAGTAAAGCAAATATAATGACTTCCTTTCTGGGGTTTTCAAAATAAAAGTGCAACGTTTATAGCAGCGGAAAACGTTTATTTTGTACATGATCTAACGTTAACACAAACATAAACTAACTTTAGGTTAGTTGTAACGTTAGTTTAGGTTCGTGTTAACGTTAGATAATGTACAAAATAAATGTTTTCCGCTGCTATAAACGTTGCACTTTTATTTTGAAAACCCCAGAAAGGAAGTCATTATATTTGCTTTACTGACCGTCCTGTTCTGTGTTAGCTCCGGTTAGCTACGTGCAGAAGTCCTCCGCCTCGGATGGTGACTTGAATAGACGGTTGCACGACACCTCTCCTCGTCCTGTCTTTACTTTCAGCGTTGCCAGGAACAGTAGGTATACCTCCACCGCCCTTTCCCGTGCTAGATCCAGTGCCCTGGCGAAAGCTCTGCGGCGCCTCGCTGTGTAGTCACTGAAATCTGCGGCGAATCTCAGGGTACAGCCGTTCACCACCGGAGGATTCAACCTGGCCTCTTTTAAAATATGCTGTCTTGTCTGGAACCTCAGGCAGCAAGATGAATGTGCGAGGGTTTGTACGCTCGTTCTTCATCAGGGTAGCGGCTCTGAAGATCCTGTGAGCTCTCTCTATCTCAGGGCAGGCTAGCTTCGGGAACCACTTCGGTATCATTTTCTCAAGGAACTTAATCAGCGCATCCTCCTCCACTTCATCGGGTAGCCCGTATATTCTAACATTGCATCTCCTGCCACGGTCCTCCAGATCTGCCGACTTCATCTCACAAGCCCGCAGCTTGTCCTCCAAGAACGATATCTCCGTGGCGTTGGTATCAGGGGCGACAGTGGCTAAGGAGGTAGAGCAGTCATCTGGCAATCCGGTGGTTCCCGGTTCGATTCCCGCTCCTCCCGGGCAGCGTGTCGATGTGTCCTTGAGCAAGACACTTAACCCCTAATTGCTCCCGATGAGCAGGTTGGCACCTTGCATGGTTGCCTCCGCTGTCGGTGTGTGAATGTGTGAGTGAATGTGTGAGTGAATGGGTCAAATGTGAGTAACAAATTGTAAAGCGATTTGGATAAAAGCGCTATATAAAAAAGCAGCCATTTACCATATCAGCCACCTCCACGACTGTAGATAGGCTCTCCTCCACCACGGCTAACCGTGTGTCTATGCTGGCTACCGTCTCCTGGAGCGCATCCACTCTGCTGGTTAGCTTAGCCACGATAGCGTCTAATTCCTCACGGAATATCGACCTAATGAGCTCCTTATCCACGCCGTTGAGCGTTCCCATCCTGGTCTGTGTCTGTTTAGACATGATTCTAACGTCAAATAAAATCAAATGGTATAAAAATAAAAACTTAATCAAACTTAATGTGGCTTGGTTGCTGAGCTCCGCAAAATCAGCCAGCCATGTGTTGCTGATCGGAACCGGAAGCCTGTCATGACCCATTGTGAAACAAAAGAATAATTGCGGATTTAAAAAAAAATGGCTGTCCATCTTTTTTTTTTCAGGCCATTGGATTTGATTGATTGATTGATTGATTGATTGATTGATTGATTGAAGATGTTATTAACAGATTGCAGAATGGGTACAATACATTACGGCTCAATACACACAATTGTTAAGGGGATGCAGACCAGAGAAAGACTTTTGTCTTGTTTACATCAGGGTCCCCCATTTTCAATTCATCATAACATACAGATGAAGCCATGAATAGTCAAGCATCTACTGCTCCTCTACCACTACTCCACCTCTCCACTCCAAACTGATTCTGTGACTCCTATTGTTCACACCTCCACTGCTTCCCACAGGCTGGGGAGATTTTCATCTTACATTTTTATTCGTCCCCATCCGATTTCTTAGCTTTTTTCACTGTTTATTTTTCATGCATTGCAACACTAATATATGGTCAGCACCCCAAGTCAGACTGCCCATATAACAATTATCTTGGGGGTCTGAGGGCAGTAGCCCCCGACCCCCTCCCTGGGGAAGCACTTAAGTTAAGTACCCTTCGTTTGTTTACGTTTAGACCCAGCCACCAGCCCCCGAAAATTAACACTTGAGTGAATCTGAAGGGATTCATCTGTATATGACATACATGACATACAGATAGACAGTACTGCTAGATCTATACATTTATGACATATCAGATTTACAAATACAGTACTGTTTGTGATACACAAAGAGAGAAATACATTTGACGAAGAAACTGTACATTGGAGGAGGTTGGGTAGGTGGGGTGGAGGGGACGTTGGGTAGGTGGGGTGGGGTGGGGAAACTGTACATTGGAGGTGGTTGGGTGGAGGGGGGAGGTTGGGTGGGCGGGGTGGGGGGTAACTGTACATTGGATTATCGACAAAACCTTACTTGGTCCCAAGAAGAGGGTCTTGTGTATTATTGGGTTAGGACATTTACTGTACATTGGAGGGGGTTGGGTTAGGACATTTACAGGGGCCAGTTTCGAATTGCAGTCTCCCGTAGGTGCTCTTTGAGAGTGGTTTTGAAAGTGGGTAGTGATTCACATTCCTTTACAGCTGTGGGTAGGGCGTTCCACATTGATGTGGCATAATTGCAAAACGTGTTTAGTCCCTTGTTTGAGCCGAATATGGGTTTAACATGGTTTGTGGAGCTCCCTCTGGATCTACTTTCTCTGTGGATGGTTTTGTGAATAAATCTCCATTATGCTTCAATTACTGTGTGTTTATTGTATAGCAATAAGGTTGGGTGAATTGGACCATTGTATAAAAGCATTACATCACTTGAAGTAGTTTGTTATACTCATTAGATCACACCGTGATCTAATTAGTATAACACACTCCTGAGCGTGATGTAATGCTTAATTCTGCATTGTATTAAACGTTGATGCTCAGAGGGAGTTTCGAACCCGGGACGGCCGCACCGCGGGCAACAGCATAGACCGCTATACCAAGTAACTTGTCTATGTGTCTTTTAAGTGGAAGTGAGTTTAACTCGCAGTACCGCTTACTGCCACAGTCACTTCACAACAGACGTCCATCGTGACTGTGGATATTACTCACAGACCTCCGTTACAGAAGCATCAGCGCCACCTCGGCGTTGGAGTATGACGTTTTCTTTAGAGCAGCCGCACTGCAGCAGCAGGTCATCCGGAGGTTCAGGTGGAGCCTATTCCTTCCTGTGACGCACACAGTTCTCAGCTAAAGTAGACGGTGAAATGATCTGTAGTCATATTGACATCATACCAGCAACATTACATAACTGACACGTTTAAGGATAAGGGTAACTTTTATTGATCCCTCACAGGGAAATGTCACTATAGTTTCAATATCTATATCTGTAGAATATGTCAGACGTGAAAGAAATATATTTTGTATATATATATAGTCATAGCAGAAACCCCATGTAGGCTATAATCATATTGTGTTAACCCTTTAACTACCACACTACCAAAGGGTTAATAAGTTAATAGAAAACCAGGTGATTTCCGTTCTGATACGAGGGAACAACTAAAGTAACATGACTGCTCTCTGGAGCGCTCGCCGAGGACGGATGCCATGAAGCGTTCTATTATTGAAGGCCGTTATCAAATGCAAAAAGTGTAGAAGGACAGGGCTGGCAGTTGCAGCGCTGCAGCAGTAAGGCTGTCTGTGTGGAACACAAGAACGTGAACACAATAGGGAGGTGTAGTGGTTATGTCATTGTTGTTTCTGGCCGGTCCACCTGGCTTGAAATTGCAATGTATTTCCAATGGACAAATTTCTAAATCGTCTCGTTTAAAACAAATAAAGCATGAACATTGGCATGGTGTACCTTTCTGTGTGTATTCATCCACAATCTATAGCTCAACATGAAACAGTTCGCAATTAATCGTAAAATAATTACGTATAATTTTATTTCAACCAAAAATGCTTAAACAATAATGTTAGTGATAGAAGGGAACTCATTTTGTGCAAAAATGGAAAGCTTGCCAATGTTCATGAGGCAGAATTATTACAATAGCCGATAATACATTTTCCCAATGATAAATCCCTATACGGGTGGGCCGGACAGGAGACTAAAGTGACGTCAGACTACACCTCGCTACAACGTGAGTGTGAGAGCCGCAACCGTTCAGCCAGGTAGCCGTCACAGAACACAATAACGTGAGTGTGAGAGCCGCAACCGTTCAGCCAGGTAGCTGTCACATAACACAATAACGTGAGTGTGAGAGCCGCAACCGTTCAGCCAGGTAGCTGTCACATAACACAATAACGTGAGTGTGAGAGCCGCAACCGTTCAGCCAGGTAGCCATCACATGCACGTAAATGAGTAAATGAGTCTCCCTGGCCATTTTAGTTTTCGTTGTTGAGGACTGCATACTTTTTTTGCAAACCAAAACAACATACTTATAGCACATGTATGAGCCTGGTCTCTTTTGAAAGATGACATTTTGGAGTTTCTGATTCCAGAAAGAAAATTCTATTTTAGTGCTAACGTAATAGAGTAACATAGGTCTGAACTTGAGTTGTAGAAAAACTTGTTACTCAAGTTTTTCTGTAGTAGTTAGTAGTCCAGAGGTAGTATTTCCCCAGAAGGTGGTATGCCTTACAAATCCATACGGACCCATAGCCTGAAGCCTTATGTAGTACATGTCCAAATTCCATAAAGATCCATTCAGAAATGAGTGATTAGGAGTGATTTTGGTAAACGGTGTACAAAAGGAAAAATGAGTTTTCTCATAGACTTCAATTCATTCAGCGGTATTTCTCTTCCCGTTTTCGCTCGTTAGTTTTTCACTGATTCATACATCCCCAGCTGGGGTATCATTGGAAAGCCACACTCATTGGCTACAACCCTCCACAATCATTTTCGAGATCGGATCTAGATTGACGGAACTAGAGCCCTAACAACCGGGAGTGATATTTTGCGCAATACCGTGTACTTTGCACAAGCCTCAAATACCGGCATGTAACTCGAGAACCGCTGAACGGATTTTGTCGCTATCGATAGGCAACAAATAAGCCTTCAATTCGATATATATTGTATTACAAAATATGCACCACCGAGCCACTAGGGGTTGCCAAAGTGCCGGTGGGCAAATCGTCCTAAAAAGGGCCCACATGTGGTACGGCACACGAACGTGCTCCTTCTATCGGCCACGTTCGTGTATAGTGGGTGGGAGGGGTTGTCCATGATGGCGTGGAGCTTTGCCGATGCTCTGGACAAAAACTTTGACTTGCCAGAGGAACAGTTGACTCAGCCACACGACAACAGGACACCCAAACAGGTTATACTTTTTCTACATTTACTTTCTTTTTCACAAACTGATCCTTTTTTGTTGGAAATTAATCCAATGTGGACAACAACTATAGACGTAATGTTACTTTTGTTGTGTTGATTACAGCTTAATGAAATGATACAGATTAAGAAATAGATATAAGGATTACAACAGGGATTGCAATTGTTGCTGTCTACATCATTTCATTGAGCTGTATTTTAACACACAAGGATTCAGTGTCCTCTGATGACATCACAGGATGAGATATTCGAACGCATTAACTCTCAATAACTGTCAAACTAAATCAATGTGTGCAAAACAGTTTACAATGATGAGATTACGTGCACAATAAATCTGCATTGTTTTTCGGGTGGAAGTGCCCCTTTAATGTTTTCAAATAATTGCCAACATGAATGTGTTGACAGCCTATATTAATACTATAATATGGCCATTCCAATCCTTTTTAGATCTGAGAACTAAACATTACTCATTATACAGTGGCTTGCCTCTGCTTCAGTTTTTCTTTTTTCCAATTTCGATATTTGTCACCTCGAGCTAGCAATTACAGTCGTTACAATGCGGTTTAATGATGTTTTCAGGGAGGATGGGCACCATTACAGCTCTTGTCATAGGAGGGAAGACCGGTTCTCAGTGACGATACAGGCTGCTGATTGCAGAAACATCACTGCATCATAGTATTGACTGTGGATGCCTAAATGCATTGAGAAATAATGGCCAGGGGGCGGACTCACATTCTTCTCAAGTTTCAAGTTTGACAAGGCAGGGTACAGCAGCATAAGAACACAGTTTTTAACCTCTTGAGCCCTAGCCCTATTTTCTGGAAATCTGCCTAAAAATACATACCTAAGTAAATGGAAGATCTCTCCACTTCTACCAGGTCCATTTGCATGTTCTTGGTATCTAGGGATGTCTATGGACCTCAGTGAATGTATTCCCAGTGGCAGTATAACCAGGTGTGCAGCAAGAACCGTGAATTAAATCTACTGTAAGTACAGTTACTTTTTTATTATGTAGATTCCTCTGCCATTTTTCATCAGATTGAAACGCCATTTTTTGCTAGACGTTCACAGAAAGGTAGAGAATCGAACTGTTCTAATTTATGCCAATAACGTTCAGTTTTGTGGTAGATAATCCCGAAAAATTAAAAAATTAATCCACAAGTAATTTGATTGACAGGAGCTGGCTTGAGCTGGGTAGTGTCGGTTTTCGAAATTCCAACGCCATTCGAAAGCCCTGTGTCTTGAGTATGTTGATGATGGTGCACAGAGTGGATGAACTGTCCTTGAGTATGTTGATGATGGTGCACAGAGTGGATGAACTGTCCTTGAGTATGTTGATGATGGTGCACAGAGTGGATGAACTGTCCTTGAGTATGTTGATGATGGTGCACAGAGTGGATGAACTGTATTTGAATATGTTGATGAAGGTATACAGAGTGGATGAACTGTCCTTGAGTATGTTGATGATGGTGCACAGAGTGGATGAACTGTATTTGAATATGTTGATGATGGTGCACAGAGTGGATGAACAGTCTTTGAATATGTGACTCAGCACCGTCTAGGTCAGTTTGTTAACTCCTTGGACGCCACTCACGAATAAAGTCGGATTAACTCGCCAACGCTTGGGCGCCAAACCCGAGAAAAGTTGGGTTTTCTATCGTTATTTCTTTTATTCGATATTCCCATTCATAATCCATCGAGGGAGCCTGTGTTATCATTGGGAATGAGTCTGAGATCGCAAAGGTCCAATACTGCCGCCTGCCGCCTTGTGGCCGGTATTGCAAATCATTTGAAACTCTCTGTCTTTGGCTGTCCGTTGATCTAAAGTGTCCGGGTGGGGTTTTCCTTGTCGGGAAGGACAACCGTTTATAACCGTTTATTATGGATTGAGGAGAATCAAGCACATCCGGTTCATGTTCTTTGGTGGATTATGTTGGAAACACGATCGACATCAATACTTGGAATGGCGATCAGATAATTGGAATATTCTTTTTGGAGTACATCCTAGTCAAGGTCAGGGCTATATGGTATCAATCTTGCGTTGATCCAATAATCCATTCACTGCGATCCGAGCGTATGTGTGTAATGTGTGTGTGTGTCAGTGGAGGCTGCTGACCAAATTTTTAGGTGAAGCACAAATTATTATATTATATTATATATTAAATTATATTTTTAAAACATCCCCCACTGTGTGTCAGTGGTCAGTGGACACAGATGAAAACATATTAACATTAGGTGACAGCGGACCTGACCAGATGAAAATATATTAGGTGACAGTGCACCTGACCAGATGAAATCATATTAGGTGACAGCGCACCTGACCAGATGAAATCATATTAGGTGACAGCGCACCTGACCAGATCAAAACATATTAGGTGACAGCGCACCTGATCAGATCAAAACATATTAGGTGACATCGCACCTGACCAGATCAAAACATATTAGGTGAAGGTGACAAGGAAGCCACAGACTCATACCCCCCCGACACTCAACTAACCGCCTCGGACAGTCCTTCATACCAGTGGCCATCAGGCTCCACAACAGTGGGCAGGGACTGCTGCCAGACATCGACCTAGAACTAATAGGAACCCAAGTAGGACAATAACACTACCTTATGCATACTGCACCTTATTTGGATACTGTGATACTGTGAATAATGAATAATGTATATTTCAGTTAGTTAGATAGTAAATGATAACACTACCTTATGCATACTACACCTTATGTGACACTGTGAAAATATATTTCAGTTAGTTAGATAGTCAATTATATTGACCTATTTGTTTACACTGCTTGTGTTGTTTTCACTACCTGTACCCCCCCCCCCCCTTTCCCCATGCTGCTATGATGCCTGCATTTCCCCAAGGGGATCAATAAAGGAATATCTTATCTTATCTTAAAAGGAAAGATGAAATTACCTACCTGGGTTCCATCCTATAGAGGCAAATCTTTCCTGTGACAAAATGGGATCCAATGTAATAAAACTAAGTCAACCAACGAACTAGATTCCTGTACCGGATCTCTTCTCTGGTAAACAAGAATACCTTGAAGACTCTAACAGGAGCATTCATTCAAGGGTACTACGACTATGCTTGCACCTCATGGTACCAAAGCACCTCAAATGCACTAAAAACAAGATTACAAACATCACAAAACAAACTGGTCAGACTACTGCTTGACCTTACTCCTAAAACCCACCTAATCCCTGCCCACTTTGACAACCTAGGATGGCTTAGAGTAGACGACAGAGTACAGCAACTTGCAATGGGCCTGGTCTACAAGATACACTACACCACTAAGATACCCATGTGCATGTCGAAATACTTCCCAAAGGTCAGTGAATACTACGACCACAACACCAGAGGGAGTTCCACAAATCATGTTCAACCCAGATAAAATAATTTAAAAAGTAAAAAAAAAAAAAAAAAACGTTTTAATAAAAGAAAATAGTCATAACTTAGAAATTAGATTGCATAGTTCTATGAATCGATATCGCGATTCTGTTTCGATTAATTGCCCAGCCCTACAGTGTGTACAGTAAGTTAGCATGGTGATCATCATTTTGATGTAGGCTAAGCTGGCTAGCTACTGTTAGCATACAAGCTTTTACAAACACTGTAGCCTACTTACTTTTTCATCCACAACTTTTTTTCTGATCCAGATGCATAAGTCCACTTCTTCATGTTGCTCAGTTGCTGGTTTATACTTCGGTCCTAATGTTGGCGCAAAGTTTAATTTAGCCTACTCTGTTGTTATAGCTGTACAGTTTACTAAACTACTAGCTTGCTCTTTCACACAGTGAAACCAGTCCAGCTGCAGGTCCGTAGGTTAGGTTTAGCTCGGGCCAATCTCAAGTTTCTCAAGTTTCTTTATTAGTTGTCATACAAAAGTACAGAATACTTTTATACAAAATTCTTCTTTCTGTTACATTTTGTATAAAAGTATTCTGTACTTCTGTATGACAACTAATAAAAAAAACTTGAGAAACTTGAGATTGGCCCCAGCTAAACCTAACCTACGGACCTGCAGCTGGACCCGTTTTGACTGTGCAATGCAGCAACCTCTGATTGGATTTTCAAGGCTGCCAATCATATTCAACCTCCGTGTATTGGATGTCAAGGGCTGTCAATCATTCAATCCCCCATTCAATGGCAAGAGTTTAACAGAGGAAAACATATCTAATAAAAAAAATAATAATAATAATAATAATTAAAAAAAAATATATATATATATATATATATATATTATATATATTATATGTAAATTAATAATAATTATGAATTATGAGTGAATTTGTGTTTCACGTGTTGTCATACAGAAACCTCCACTGGTGTGTGTAACGTATTCCGTTGGTAACGATCAAAGCATAGAAAAACAACCCCCCCCCCCACCCTTTCATGCATTCATGAGGAAACATAATACCGATAATATAGCGTTGATTTCAGATTGATTGT
The DNA here is from genome assembly GCF_963971535.1 of Notolepis coatsorum. Lineage (NCBI taxonomy): Eukaryota > Metazoa > Chordata > Actinopteri > Aulopiformes > Paralepididae > Notolepis > Notolepis coatsorum. Next base: position 99,779,137 of record NC_140181.1, on the reverse strand, counting down.
TGATACAGGCGAGAAATGGCACGTTTTAGTGAAATGCACTAAATGCTGCATAGTTAAGTAGTAGGCTAAGTAGTTTTGGTCTCCGGTGTCGGAGATGGAGAGAGGCAGAGATGACAGCTGGCACCAAATCCATTCCGAATATGGAGACAACGGACCCAGTACTTTGTTGGCGCTGTGAAATTATGTGGACAAACATTAAATATCTTTGGAACAGGCAGATGGTATTGAGTATGTTGGTGAGGGTGCACAGGGTGGAAAACGGAATGCAGACGATCCTGCAGCATCGCTTGTGTGCCATCTCGTGTTATGAACGGGGGTGGCGATGAAGGGAGGAGAACACAGTTGCGGACAAGGAAGAGAGAACCGAGACAGAGACGATGGGTGATACTTGATAAAGGGAGCTTTACTGAGTAATCCAAGATACATTACAAACGAAAGGCACTAGTACTAACAGAACAACAAAGGAAAACAAGAAAACGACAGTGCATGAACTCACTTGACAACAACAGGGAAGGCAGGCACGACACGGGGACAACAAGGAGACAATGACGCCACAATAACTCGAACAACCAATAAAACAATAAATACTGAAGCCAATTAACAATCACAACAGCTGGGGAACATAGAACCAAACAATAATCAAAACAACAGGAAGATAAACTAGGCGATACAAAACACAGGAAAGAATACAAAACACAAGAACAACCTAAACAGACAACACTTGTAACAAATAACCTACATGTAACAATAGTATATTTCTAATGCAATCAGATAGCATCTTAACTGACTGCATTAACTGCCGGTGAGCACCATATGGAGCCATGACCCCACCATCAACCCCCTGTGTGGGGCAGTAACCCATATTGTTTTTTTTTTTTTTTTTTTTAATCTTTTTCTCCCTCCTTTTTCCTCCGATTTTTCTCCCATCCCAATGTTAGTCGTTATGCCAATTCCCAATCCCCTTCCTGGTCGCTGCGCACTTACCACCCACAGTCGGTCTGGGAGAGTGGAGGCTACAACGTGCTTCCTCCGACACACGTCCAGCCAATCAACCGCTTCTTTTCACCTGGCAGCTCGGATTCTCACTGAGAGGGCGTAGCGTGTGGAAGGATCACACTATCCCACTTAGATCCTATCCGCGCTTAGCAGGCGCCCCGACCGAACTGTAGGAGTCGCTGTTTACAACGACCCGGACCCACCCCGCCAGCTTCTCCCACCCTCTAATACTGCCAATTGTATTAGTGTGAACGGCCAGCCAAGCTGGTGACAACCCCGGAGCTGTGAGCTGGATTCGAACAGGTGAATCCAGACGCTCCGGGGTTGGTGACGAACGCAATCTCCGTTACGCCACCTGACCGCCCTAACCCATATTGTTTCTAATGTCAATGTGGGGTTGCCTCTCCCAACCTTGTGCAGGTCTGGGAGTGTAACAGTACCTCCCCCCCAATGGGGGGCTTCCAGACCCCCGAGAACAACGTCCGGACACGGGTGAAGCAGGAAGCCGGGACCCCGGAACGAACCCAGGGAGAGGACCTGGAGACCTGGGGCCGGGAGCCTGAGCAAAAAATCCAGGAGGGGCATAGCAGCCAGGGGGGCTGAAAACGGGTGCAGAGGCCCGGGGAGGGGGGGTGGGGATGGGGATGGGGACAGATACCCGGAGAGTGGGGCTGGATCCGGGGACCGAGGCCCGACGAGGGGGGCTGGGGACGGGAACAGAGGCCTGGAGAGGGAAGGCGGGGAGAGAAACAGGGGGCCGGAGAGGGGAGTTGGACCCGGGGACCGAGGCCCGATGAGGGGGGGTGGGGACGGGAACAGAAGCCCGGAGAGGGGAGGCGGGGAGAGAAACAGGGAGCTGGTCAGGGAGCCTGGAGCCAGGGACCGAGGGTAAGGACCCCGGAGCAGGATCCCGGATGTGAGACCCTCCAGCCACCGGACTAGGAACCGGATCAGGAGAGCCGGAACGGAGGTGCGGCGGCGACGACCCCCGGAGCAGGATCCAACGCAGACTACGGCGAAGACCACGGCTAAAACCACGGCGAAGACCACGGCGAAGACCACGGCGAGGACCAGGGCGCCGATCACGGCGTAGGACCAGGCGTAGCGGCTGGGCTGGGCGTGATAGCCAGAGGGGGAGCGGTGACAGCCGGAGCTACACCGACTGGAACCAGGCTGGTAGCGACGGCCGGATCAGCTGTGGAGGCCTTGTCAGCGGTACTAGCTCCGCTCGCCCTCTGAGCCTTGCTATGCCTCGGAGGTCTGTGAACTGCGGAGGCTAACCGTGGGGCCTAAGCTAGCTGTAGGGGCTAGGCTACCGGGCGGGGCTGTACCAGCTGTGGACGTCTGGTCAGCCTCAGGAACTAGGCTGACCGTGAATCTTGAGCCTAAGCTAGCAGTGGGGACTGTGCTAGCTGGGGAGGCCTGGTTAGCTGCGGGAGCTAAGCTAATGGGCGGAACTGGGCTAGCTGTGGACGTCTGGTTAGCTGTAGGAGCTAAGCTTACGGGCAGGGCTGTGCTAGCTGTGGACGTCTGGTTGGGTTCAGGAACTAGGCTGACCGTGAATCTTGAGCCTAAGCTAGCAGTGGGGACTGTACTAGCTGGGGAGGCCTGGTTAGCTGCAGGAGCTAACCTAATGGGCGGAACTGTGCTAGCTGTGGACGTCTGGTTAGCTGTAGGAGGTAAGCTAACGGGCGGGGCTGTGCTAGCGGTGGACGTCTGGTTAGCTTCAGGGACTAGGCTGACCGTGAATCTTGAGCCTAAGCTAGCAGTGGGGACTGTCCTAGCTAGGGAGGCCTGGTTAGCTGCGGGAGCTAGGCTAACGGGCGGAACTGTGCTAGCTGTGGACGTCTGGTTAGCTGTAGGAGCTAAGCTAACGGGCGGAACTGTGCTAGCTGTGGACGTCTGGTTAGCTGTAGGAGCTAAGCTAACGGGCAAGGCTGTGCTAGCTGTGGACGTCTGGTTAGCTTCAGGAGCTAGGCTGACCGTGAGTCTTATGCTAGCTGGCTGGCTAGCTGCGGGGGGAAAGCTAGCAAACGGGGTTGTGCTAACAATGGGGAACAGGTTAGCTGACGTAGCTACGCTAGCCATGGGGACCCTACCTGGGATTCGGCTGGTGGGTAGGGTAGTAGCGAGTGACCTAAACCCATCCATGAGGGCAGCGACGTGGTCAGCCATAACCCGCATTGCTGGCTCCTGTGTCGGACTCTCCGTTGCGACCTTGTCGATCATCTGGAGCAAGAATACCCACTTGGCAGGCGAGTAATGTTCCAGATCACCGTCCACCATGCTACGAATGATCGTCATAGTGTCGGCCACCTTGTCCGCTGCGCTCTTAATTGGTGGCGAACGGGGGTGGCGATGAAGGGAGGAGAACACAGTTGTGGACAAGGAAGAGAGAACCGAGACAGAGACGAAGGGTGATACTTGATGAAGGGAGCTTTACTGAGTAATCCAAAATACAATACAAACGAAAGGCACTAGTACTAACAGAACAACGAAGGAAAACAAGAAAACAACAGGGGTAGACAGGCATGAACTCACTTGACAACAACAGGGAAGGCAGGCACGACACAGGGACAACGAGGAGACAATGACGCCACAATAACTCGACCAACCAACAAACAATAAATACTGCAGCCAATTAACAATCACAACAGCTGGGGAACATAGAACCAAACAATAATCAAAACAACAGGAAGATAAACTAGGCGATACAAAACACAGGAAAGAATACAAAACACAAGAACAACCTAAACAGACAACACTTGTAACAAATAACCTACATGTAACAATAGTATATTTCTAATGCAATCAGATAGCATCTTAACTGACTGCATTAACTGCCGGTGAGCACCAGATGGAGCAATGACCCCACCAGCAACCCCCTGTGTGGGGCAGTAACCCATATTGTTTCTAATGTCAATGTGGGGTTGCCTCTCCCAACTTTGTGCAGGTCTGGGAGTGTAACAATCTCCAGCTCCAGCCACAACTAGGCTCAAGGATTGGACTGGAATGAAAGTCAGGTATATTTGTTTTAGAACATCACATGGGAGACCAGCTATTTTGGGAACACTGAGGTAATAGCACATATCCCGAGGTTGTACATCACCTGAACTCCAGCCCTAATGCACAGGCACTTTGTACTATAAGGGCTAGCACTAGCCGACAGGCACTTTAAGGCAATATGCACTTTAAATTGAGCACTGAGCTCTTTTATGCACTGTAGCATTTTTAAATGTTTGTGAAATACTTCTACTTCAGGGATTGCATTGTATGTATTCTTGTATGTTTTTATACTCTATGTTTTCTCCACAGTTTTATGATGAAATGAGCATTGCACCGAGACAAATCCCAATCAACCATGTGTTGAAATCTATCTATCTATCTATCTATCTATCTATCTATCTATCTATCTATCTATCTATCTATCTATCTATCTATCTATCTATCTATCTATCTATCTATCTATCTATCTATCTATCTATCTATCTATCTATCTATCTATCTATCTATCTATCTATCTATCTATCTATCTATCTATCTATCTATCTATCTATCTAATTGATCCTTGGCTATGTCTTTGATGGCATACACTTGATCTGGGCATCCTGTGGCAAATCAGAAGATATCTGAGCTCCGAGCAGTTTCAAGGCGGAGACTCTACTGATGTGAGAGGGGATCTTGTCCTGGCACTATCTCCATTAGCTCCATTCATTGCCGGTGAAAACTCCTGTCCCCATTCGACCACAGAGTCTTTAGGCCTTCTGAGTCATGTAGAGACGCCATCAGGAACTCTGTGATCGTCAGGTCATCGGCATATTTCACTGGGATAACCGAGGGAGGCAGAAGTGAAGCCAGGCTGTTTATGCAAATGACAAAGAGCAACGGGGACATTACCCCCCACCTCTAATAGATGTGCATGGTGCAGGCAGGACAGGTGGTAGACAGAGATGCAGCCTGTGTCATTGGACGGGGGCCATAGTTTACATGCAAGCTGTTGCACAAAGGCAATTAATAACCACTCTATACACAGAACAGCATTACCGTACTACTATTCCAACAGGACATTTTGTGGGATTGGTCATGAGGAGTTCTCCCCCCCCCCCCCTTAAATTTTTTCTCCTTTATGCTGTTATTTTCATTTATTTTCAAAAGAAAAAAGAAACACATTTCTGCTGATGAAATCTCAGGCCATACATTGGTCCCCTGTGGTAAGTTAATTACTACCCATGAAGACAAATGCCAAGCCATGGCAGCAGATGTTCAGCTGAGGAACGGAATAGCTTCATTGGATGTTTATTGGAAGAGAGAGAGAGAGAGAGAGAGAGAGAGAGAGAGAGAGAGAGAGAGAGAGAGAGAGAGAGAGAGAGAGAGAGAGAGAGAGAGAGAGAGAGAGAGAGAGAGAGAGAGAGAGAGAGAGAGAGAGAGAGAGAAGGGATTGAGCAGCCTGGGTAGTTTCGACGCACTTCCATTTCATCTTCATTCCTAGGTAGTTCTCCAACCTGCGGTGATCATCGGACGTTTTCACCCCCAACAGCGACGAGACCGATGCCTCATGAAGACATCAATGGGGGTGAATCCTGTGATCCTGCAGCAGCAGTTCAGCACCTGATGAACTGTATTTAATAATGTTGAGACGGAATATATAGACCAGGAAGAGAACGTGTTGATCAGGATGCAGCAGGAGGTGTGATAAAGAACACAGCTAGATTCAATGATGACCTGTTAACAATGTGATAAAGAACACAGATGATCAATGAAGACCAACAATGTGATAAAAACGACAGATAGATGCGATGCAGATTATGCTAACTGTACGCTCTGCCTATGACATTTTGTTGTTGTTATTACCAGTACTTTAGTGTAGTGGTATTTAGAAGAGCCCATAACTGCATCTCAGCAACATTGCTTTTGTTGTTCATTGTTATAGATACCAATTTGGGGGGGGTTAGAGGTATTTTGTTTTAGGGCAAATGGTGACTAATAATAATAAGTGTTTTGCTGATCTGCTTCTCCTGTTACAGTATGTGGCACAGGTCAGCTATACACAAAATACTTGTATTGATCTGTGTCTCTTATTACGTGTGAAAAGTGCTATATACAGGGGCGGACCTTCCTACAGGCGATATAGGCGGTAGCCTAGAGCGCCACCCAGAGGGGGGCGCCAAAAAAAAAAAAAAAAAAAAAAAAAAAATGTCTGTGCAGTTTTGGCGCCCCCCTCTATATCTGCAACCATTATTTTTACATTAAAAAAATTCTAACATAAGGGAAAATGAGCCAAAAATCTAAAACGGTCGGTCGGTCTGAGCCTCAGCTTTAGGTGTTCACAGTCAGAACATGCTAGAGCGCTGTGCATTGATGGGTATCGGTCAAGTGTTTATAGAGTTGAACGTTGAGGAAAGAAAGACGCAGTGGTGAATCTTGCCTAGGGCGCCAAATGGGCTAGGTCCGCCCCTGGCTATATAGATAGTTATTCATATTTAATATTATTATTATATTGTAAAAAATGTAGGCATTGAAATGTTTTTATCGTCTCGACGACATTGAAAATGAGGGTGACCTGAATTGTCCTTTCGAGAATAAATAAACGTTTGAATTACGGTATATGCAATTGACCACTGCACTTCCACGTCACATGGAGTTTGTGAGGGGGAGGGGGGGAAGAGAGCGTGGGGGATCAAGCAAATTCCTTTTATGTGAAAACTAATAAAGACCTTTCTGATTCTTAAAAAAGTCTATTGGATCATGTCTCCAGCACCCCCACAGGCGTAGTTACCACCACTTACATCAAGGCTCTAATCAACATTCATTCATCATATCCCCCCCCCCCCCCCCCCCCCCCACCCCCGCTCTCTCCCATGAGCTCAAAATGCCGGAAGTGTTGCAGTGGTCTACAGTATATGCTCCAGAATACCTCCTTGTATTATTGTTGCAGATCACACACAGACGGGGGCTGATCCCATAAGCAGCTCAACAGCAGCGGAGACAAATGGACGTGCCAGGATTATTGCATCAGCAGACGAGGGAACAAATGTATTCGACACAAGACTGTCGTTTCCCTTTTGGTACGTTCACTCTGGCTAATGTCGTTTACCTGCATCTGAATCGCCGTGAAGTCATATTTATTTACAGGTTCAGGACATTTGTATTACTTATCCACTGTCATGGGTAACTTGGATTGTGTTGGACATGCACATCGCTTGCACAAAATGTCACAGAGCGCTTCTCTCTTCCACAGAAACGAGCATGACACCATCCCGACCCACGATGCAGCTCACCAGTGGCGTGCACAGGTAGGGCCGAAGGGGGGCTTGAGCCCCTGCCCTTTTGCCCCAAGTGCCCATCCAAAAATATAATAATAATAATATTTTGTCAGCTATGCACACTGGGAATCCACAAAGAATGTCACTACTGAAGTCTAGTGTTGTCAAAAATATCGATTTTTCGATACATATCGATTCTGAATATTTAAAACGGTTTCAATACTCATTTCCCGCAATATCGATATTTAATTATTCATAAAAATAAAAAATAAAAATTGTATAAGGAAGTTGCATTGTTTATTTCAATACCTGTAATAGTACAGTAGTCCACACACACACACACACGCACACACGCACACACACACACACACACACACACACACACACACACACACACACACACACACACACACACACACACACACACACACACACACACACACACACACACACACACACACACACGTGCGTTCAGTTAAGTTGGAATATGACTGTAATACAAACAGTTCAGTTTGTCAGGTACATGCAACACAGATTACAGTGTTTACATCTGTCTGCTTGAGAAAATACCATGTTCTGCAATAAAAATTATTGAAGTGAGATGAACAGACTGTTTTAAAAGTGTTATATTTATCTTCTCTTATAGTACCAGAGAGAAGCTGAGGATAATCAACCAGCAACAAAAGCAACATTTATAAACATTTTTTTATATATTTATCTTTTTTCTCATCTTTTTTTGTACATTTTAAGATTGAACCTTTTTCCCTGTGGTATTGGAAATGGTATCGAATATTGATACTTTTCAAGGTATCGTATCGAAGTTCGAAATTCCAGTATCGTGACAACACTACTGTAGTGTCCAGTTCCTAATCTACACCTTGATGTCACTACTGTAGTCTCCAGTTCCTAACACACCTTGATGTCACTACTGTAGTCTCCAGTTCCTAATGTACACCTTGATGTCACTACTGTAGTCTCCAGTTCCTAACACACACCTTGATGTCACTACTGTAGTCTCCAGTTCCTAACACACCTTGATGTCACTACTGTAGTCTCCAGTTCCTAACACACACCTTGATGTCACTACTGTAGTCTCTGGTTCCTAACACACCTTGATGTCACTACTGTAGTCTCTGGTTCCTAACGCACACCTTGATGTCACTACTGTAGTCTCCAGTTCCTAACACACACCTTGATGTCACTACTGTAGTCTCCAGTTCCTAACACACACCTTGATGTCACTACTGTAGTCTCTAGTTCCTAACACACCTTGATGTCACTACTGTAGTCTCCAGTTCCTAACACACCTTGATGTCACTACTGTAGTCTCCAGTTCCTAACGTACACCTTGATGTCACTACTGTAGTCTCCAGTTCCTAACTCACACCTTGATGTCACTACTGTAGTCTCTAGTTCCTAACTCACACCTTGATGTCACTACTGTAGTCTCTAGTTCCTAACTCACACCTTGATGTCACTACTGTAGTCTCTAGTTCCTAACACACCTTGATGTCACTACTGTAGTCTCTAGTTCCTAACTCACACCTTGATGTCACTACTGTAGTCTCCAGTTCCTAACTCACACCTTGATGTCACTACTGTAGTCTCTAGTTCCTAACTCACACCTTGATGTCACTACTGTAGTCTCTAGTTCCTAACGCACACCTTGATGTCACTACTGTAGTCTCTAGTTCCTAACTCACACCTTGATGTCACTACTGTAGTCTCCAGTTCCTAACGCACACCTTGATGTCACTACTGTAGTCTCTAGTTCCTAACACACCTTGATGTCACTACTGTAGTCTCTAGTTCCTAACACACACCTTGATGTCACTACTGTAGTCTCTGGTTCCTAACGCACACCTTGATGTCACTACTGTAGTCTCCAGTTCCTAACACACACCTTGATGTCACTACTGTAGTCTCCAGTTCCTAACACACACCTTGATGTCACTACTGTAGTCTCTAGTTCCTAACACACCTTGATGTCACTACTGTAGTCTCCAGTTCCTAACACACCTTGATGTCACTACTGTAGTCTCCAGTTCCTAACGTACACCTTGATGTCACTACTGTAGTCTCCAGTTCCTAACTCACACCTTGATGTCACTACTGTAGTCTCCAGTTCCTAACTCACACCTTGATGTCACTACTGTAGTCTCTAGTTCCTAACTCACACCTTGATGTCACTACTGTAGTCTCCAGTTCCTAACTCACACCTTGATGTCACTACTGTAGTCTCTAGTTCCTAACTCACACCTTGATGTCACTACTGTAGTCTCTAGTTCCTAACGCACACCTTGATGTCACTACTGTAGTCTCCAGTTCCTAACTCACACCTTGATGTCACTACTGTAGTCTCTAGTTCCTAACGCACACCTTGATGTCACTACTGTAGTCTCTAGTTCCTAACACACACCTTGATGTCACTACTGTAGTCTCTAGTTCCTAACGCACACCTTGATGTCACTACTGTAGTCTCTAGTTCCTAACGCACACCTTGATGTCACTACTGTAGTCTCCAGTTCCTAACTCACACCTTGATGTCACTACTGTAGTCTCTAGTTCCTAACGCACACCTTGATGTCACTACTGTAGTCTCTAGTTCCTAACGCACACCTTGATGTCACTACTGTAGTCTCCAGTTCCTAACACACACCTTGATGTCACTACTGTAGTCTCCAGTTCCTAACACACCTTGATGTCACTACTGTAGTCTCCAGTTCCTAACACACCTTGATGTCACTACTGTAGTCTCTAGTTCCTAACACACCTTGATGTCACTACTGTAGTCTCCAGTTCCTAACACACCTTGATGTCACTACTGTAGTCTCCAGTTCCTAACACACCTTGATGTCACTACTGTAGTCTCTAGTTCCTAACACACCTTGATGTCACTACTGTAGTCTCCAGTTCCTAACACACCTTGATGTCACTACTGTAGTCTCCAGTTCCTAACACACACCTTGATGTCACTACTGTAGTCTCCAGTTCCTAACACACACCTTGATGTCACTACTGTAGTCTCCAGTTCCTAACGCACACCTTGATGTCACTACTGTAGTCTCCAGTTCATAACGTACACCTTGATGTCACTACTGTAGTCTCCAGTTCCTAACACACACCTTGATGTCACTACTGTAGTCTCCAGTTCCTACTGTAACACACCTTGATGTCACTACTGTAGTCTCCAGTTCCTAACACACACCTTGATGTCACTACTGTAGTCTCTAGTTCCTAACACACACCTTGATGTCACTACTGTAGTCTCCAGTTCCTAACACACCTTGATGTCACTACTGTAGTCTCCAGTTCCTAACACACACCTTGATGTCACTACTGTAGTCTCCAGTTCCTAACACACACCTTGATGTCACTACTGTAGTCTCCAGTTCCTAACACACACCTTGATGTCACTACTGTAGTGTCCAGTTCCTAACACACACCTTGATGTCACTACTGTAGTCTCTAGTTCCTAACACACACCTTGATGTCACTACTGTAGTCTCCAGTTCCTAACACACACCTTGATGTCACTACTGTAGTCTCCAGTTCCTAACACACACCTTGATGTCACTACTGTAGTCTCTAGTTCCTAACACACCTTGATGTCACTACTGTAGTCTCCAGTTCCTAACACACACCTTGATGTCACTACTGTAGTCTCCAGTTCCTAACACACACCTTGATGTCACTACTGTAGTCTCCAGTTCCTAACACACACCTTGATGTCACTACTGTAGTCTCCAGTTCCTAACTCACACCTTGATGTCACTACTGTAGTCTCCAGTTCCTAATGTACACCTTGATGTCACTACTGTAGTCTCCAGTTCCTATGGCAAACGCTTCAAGGACAGCACTCACTCCAGTCATTAACCAGCAATAGCCTACGCTAGGCTATTCACGACAGGACGTGAAGACACTAAAAGATGCGTTAGGAACTGGAGACTACTGTACATGTGATTTATTTGATTGGTAAAATGATTTATGATTGGTTCGTAGAATAAATGTTCAAGTCCGTACAAGGCGTTGTTAAGCTAGCGTGAAGATGTTCATATGTATCTTGAGATTGCAAGTAATCCATTGATATACAAACATGATGCACAAGCTTACTGGGAAATGGGCTAAATATCGTCCCAAAGTAGCTGTGTATTTGCCGGGACATCTCCAAACGTTAGAGCACAATTATAAGACGACCACCCTGTTGTGAATTGTACTTCATTGGTCTAAGCCTGGGCAATGTAACTTTATTGCTTTTGTGCTGCACGTGCAGTTTACAACCGCCACAACCTTTTAACCTGACCTTTTAACAATCTTGATTACCCATCTTGTTCCTACAAAACCCCTATGGTTTCCGGCCTTTGTAGCTGCATGCAGGGTCAGGAGCGCATTGTTGTTTTGACACCGCAAACAAGGCACAGAGGTGCAGGGCATAAACCCAGATCTGCATGTGGGGTCAGGAAGGCATCGTGGTCAGGCACCTCTCAGGAAGACACAGATGCTGGGTCTGTTCTATCTCGAGAACAATGATCTTCGCTATCTTTACAAACAGAGCTTAGTATATAGTAGGGCTGACCTCGAGTAGTCGAATAGTCGACTAATCGATCGAAATGAGCCGTAGTCAACTGCCAACCTCTTAGCCGAATGCAAAAAAATTATAATAAAAAGATTATAATTATTATAATACATTTTTTTTAAATCATTCTTTCCAAAAGCAAAGAGGCCTAGAAGCGTGGCTAACACTAATGGCACGCATACCAGCGAGGCTAACTGCCTATGAAAACGGGCACAGAGGCACGTACTGAAAGAGGATTTCACACACTAGACATAATCAAGATGTATCCATCAGTGGACCAATTGCATGCTTTCGCAGAGGACAAGAAGCTTTCAGCCTTTTTTCTTTTTTTTGCATTGGAGATTTCGGCCAATCAAAGTCGACTATACAAATCCTTAGTCGGGGACAGGCCTAGTATATAGGTTTTTTGTGTATGTGACAGACTCTGTATAAATACCTGTCTGTGTACTCAATAGACTCAGAACAAACCTGTGAGCCTGCAGTGCCTGGCTGTCACTTTCTTCTCCGAGCGCTCGCAATTTATTTGGGTAAACCACTCATTGACGAGCCAATGTGTGGTATCTACTGTATATTTTTTAACTAGCGGACCTGTAAACGTAAACAAATTCATTAGCACTTGTTTAGTTATCATTAATACAACCATTCAGTCAGCATTTTAAAGGCCAAAATATGTGACTAAGGACATAGGTACTGCCAGTTTGGAGTCTGTGTGAATAAAAGGTCTAGGACACCTATATTTTTAGGTTTCAGCTAATAAGATAGTGTCTTGAGAAGGTAGAGATGGTAAAGCCCAAGGCATTGTGGCATTTCAGTCACTGTAGACAGTTACACCTCATAGGAAGAGGAGGAGCTCGGTCAAGAGTATAAATATTGTATGCTCACATGTTGATTGTAATTTTTGGTCTGGACCAGCTCGGGTATAATCTGTATTGAATCTTTAGAATTTTGAGGAAACTCAAAGTCATATTGGACTCTCAATACTTTTGTCTGAGTATGTTTATACATCATTATAGTTCAAGTTCAAGTTCTTTATTTGTCAAATACACAACCATACAGAGGCAACGATAAAATAAAATGAAATATAAAACGAGGTCAGATAAAATAAAAGTCAATTATTTACGTGTGTGTGTTCAAGAGTATTATGTATTGGTACAAATAAGAGTATTTGAATATAACAAATGGGTTTTTTCTCACCAGCACTCTCAAGTCTCATTATAATAATCCAAACATAGAACTGGTCCATATTTTAATATTAATAATAATGTTAAAAGTCTTACTATTTGGGTAGTATTTTGGATATGTACATTGGTATTATGAAACAGTTAAAACAAATTCAATTAAATTATGGGACCTTTAAAATACATGCTCCAGTTTCCTTTTTAGACCGATGTGTATTAGCCCATTGCAAAATGTTGTAGCTACTTCGTTTAAAAATGCTAAACATTTTCTCAGAGATCAAGATGTTTACTTGACATTTAAGAAGTCAGGCTTTGTACAACACAAAATATTTCAAATGTTGCACAAAGTATTCTCTCTTAGAAGCAGAAATGTGTTGGAAATCCATCCAAAAATGTCCCTTTGGTCAGCCAGTGAATAATAATGTCAAAATAATACCACAGCCAAAGAGCCCCCTGGCATACACATGCCTCTCATTTTGTTTTGCAACCCTGTGCTCTCTAGTAACAATATGATTAAACCAGTTATGATTGCTGCATAAAGCAGCAGCAGTGCATCAGAGACAGGGAAAGATGAAAGGATTGGGCTGAGAGATGGGTGAGTGGCTGCACTCATCTCGATGTTTCCCATGGTATCAAGAAGACCCTTGTCTGTACCAGCCTAATGCTGTCATCCACCCTCAAGGAGGCCTGGTGCAGAACAAATGGACTCATAAAGGAACATGTTGTCGGGTGGAAACCTTTCCTCTCCTCCAAGAGAACTCGGACAGCCTCCTCTCCAATTTGTGCCAGAATTAAATGTCCATCACCTCTTTCATGTTCAATATCTGTAATGAAATTACGAAAATAAATACCCTCTTCCCGTTCTGTGTAGGTCGCTGTCTCTTGGGCTACGGTCAGACTGCTCATGTGTGATTTTTGTGTGAGAGAACAGTGGAATCTGATGTTTTAAATTCAGATTTGGGCCACTTTCATAATTATGTGGTCCTCCTAAACCAGATACAGGTCAGATTTTTTTTTGCAATGCGACCTCAGTCTGAACATACGACTTTCATGCAACATTTGTCACACAAATTTTAGGTTCATCTTCTTTATTGTTCATTTGCGCATTCGGGTCAGTTCAGGAGAGTGACCGGTTCACACTGGAATCTGATTTTGGCCACATAAAAAAAAACTTATCTCAGCAATGAATCAGAATTGAGCCCTAAACGGCTTGCAGTGTGAAGCTATATCCAAGTATCTCGTCATATAGCCGACCCTGGTCATTTGCGTCTGGTCAGTGGGTGACAGTGGCACGGGAGGTAGAGCAGTTGTCTGGGAATACAGAGGTTTCTGGTTTGATTCCCGCTCCTCCCGGGCACCGTGTCAAAGTGTCCTTGAGCAAGACACTTAACCCGTAAACTGCTCCCGATGAGCAGGTTGACGCCGTCGTTGCGTGAATGTGTATATATAACTGGACTTTGAAGAAGTCTTTATTCGGCATGCAGTGACACACACATGCGATGGGCGGCACACACACAGGAACACACATGCAATTTCGTTGGGTCACCGATGCGATTGAGTGTCTCTGCACTTGACCCATGCCGGGAGCAGATAGGGGCTGCGGCGTGGGGCCGCGCCCCGGGGACCAATCCAAGTGCTCCTGTCCGTCTTCATCAGGGACGCAACAGCATTAGGGATCTGTTGTGCATGTTTTTCCATTGGGTTTATCTTATCGGGGGGGGGGACCCTTGCGAGCACGGGGAGAACATGCAAACTCCACACAGAAAGGCCCAGGAGATACCCCACCTGAGTACTTGGCAATGTGGAAACCTGGTCCCCAAGCGGGAATCGAACCCTGGACCATCTAGCTGTGACCGTGCAGCATGTGTGAGTGAATGTGTGAGTGAGTGAATGGGTAAAATGTGAGGAACAAATTGTAAAGCGCTTTGGATAAAAGCACTATATAAATGCACCATTAACCATTTTACATGAGTCTCAGGGCTATTCGTGATGCAATGTCAACCAAGCTAATACAAAACAGGCGACAAAAAAACAAGGCAGGCCAAATAGCCACGGAGGGCAGGGATTCGCTGACATTCGAGTTTATAAACCAGCAAGTCTGAGTGTGATTGGATGACTAGACCAAATGATAGATGTCTTTGTCTGAGTTTTCCAAGCACGTCCTTGGCGATCGACTCGGAGGCCCCCCTCGAGATCGACTGGGTAGATGGAAAAGACACGGTCGCCCAACCTCCGGTGTACATTATCAAGCGTCCAACTACACGTCCCTTGCGGAAAGTCCACAAGTGAGTGAGTGAGTGACTGACCATCATTTTCTCTGTGCGCGGCCCACTGCAGCAGCGCTGTTGGGGGGAAAACAGAGCAGATGTAATGTAACTGTACCACCGGCCATCAGAAGCTCTTCAAATTGAACATTGATTAAAGGAGCTGTAGAGGGGGGGATTCTGGCTCTGTGAGTAAATTGATTTCTAAATAGAGTTGGCCTGCTGTCACTGGACCATTACCCCGACAGTAGTGCAGGAGACCAAAGACAAAGAACTGTGTGAGAGGTTAGTGATGCTGAAGCTTGGCTGTACGGCCTGGGAGCGAGTTATTTTTTTTTTATAGATTCCAGTTTTTTTCCCATTTTTAAGTATACACACAGGACAAACTGAACAAAACAAAAGATTCCTACATACTGTACAGTCACTTACTGTATACGCTACCCCCCTCTTCACCCATTCCAACGCCACACATAGTACTTTAGTGCCTTGATTACAGGTTTCTCCTCTCAACCCATTTACCGTATTGTGTTTTTGTTTTTTTCCTAGAAGAAAATATGAAAAAGTGGCGTTTATTTTTGCGGTCTAAAAACAAAACCCCCAAGCCAGTCAATGGCTTTCTCTCTGTATCTCACAAACACACACCCACACACACACACGCACGCACGCACGCACGCACGCAGGCAGGCAGGCAGGCAGGCAGGCAGGCAGGCAGGCAGGCAGGCAGGCAGGCAGGCAGGCAGGCAGGCAGGCAGGCAGGCAGGCACGCACGCACGCACACACACAGCCTACAGTGACAGGTGCAAAAAGAGAATGCATACACACCTGCGGATCATTTTGGTTATCTGCATACTGAGACGGAGAAGCATCTATGGATGCGGAGTACGAGCTCTGTCCGTCGTACTGCGTTCCTGTGATGGATCACGGTTTATGTGGGTTTTATTTTTGTTTATTCTAAGGTGCTTTGGCTTTATTTCATCTTTCTGTGAGGGACAGCAGTCAATCACTGGACTCTGGAGTTAATTGCCATGCGGCATGGCAGGTGTGTGGGGCTTGATTGCCACCTGATTGCTGTCAGGTGTGCAGTGCCTTTAAGTAGGTTTGGTTGACTGTGTTTGGATGCTTGTCCATTTCATGTTTTCCCTCAATAGTAGAGGAGTGTCCCAAGCTCATGCTTCTAGTGTTTTCTCTGTCTCTAGTGCTGTTGTGTTTCTTGTTGTTTTCAACTGCTAGGCAGTGGTGGTTATTTTGGGATTTTTACCCAGTTTATTTTATACTTGTGTTTTGTGTTTCCTACTGTTTTAATTTTTATTTATTTTATTCTTGTGTTTTCCCCCACCCTCTCTCATCGCTCAGCGATTCCAGTGGTTACCCCTTGTGTGTGTCTGCGTGTGTGTCCTACACCCCCCCCCCCCCCCCAATCCTGATAATTCCTTCACAAGGCCATAGGTCGTTCTGCCTTAACATAGCACATTAAACTGTCGAGCAGCCAAGGAATAATGTCACAGAGCAAAGTGGCCGCTTCCAGAAGATTGACAGAAATAATTGTCTTCATAAAAACAAGATTTGGTTCTTCAAAAAAAGAATTTTTCCGAATACGAGTCTCGAAAAAGAGGGGTGCTCTTATATTTTGACCAATACGGTACATGTATAGGTTGTAGTTGTGTAACGGATGGTATCGTGAAGCGCAGTCAAGAAGGGGCTGGTGTGAGTAGCAGTGCTATGGGTTAAAACTCACTCTCACATCCTCAAAAAGATGCATAGACCCAGTACTTAGAAGTGAATTCACCTCTTGGTATAGCGGTCTGTGTTGCTGCCCGCGTTGTGGGAGACTGGGGTTCGAATCTCCCTCGGGGCATCGAAGTTTGAGGTGACGTTGTCACAACCATTACAATGGTGCCGATTGACCCGGATGCCTTGGGTGGAGTGGAGTGAGTTTAAGAGGGTGAGTGTAACGGATGGTATCGTGAAGCGCAGTCAAGAAGGGCTGGGGTGAGTAGCGGTGCTATGGGTTCAAACTCACTCTCACATCCTCAAAGAAACACATAGACCCAGTACTTAGAAGTGAATTCACCTCGGCGGTCAGGTGGCGTAGCGGAGATTGCGTTCGTCACCAACACCGGAGACGCTGGATTCGCCTGTTCGAATCCAGCTCACAGCTCCGGCGTTGTCACCAGCTTGGCTGGCCTTTCACACTAATACAATTGGCTGTATTAGAGGGTGGGAAAGCTGGCGGGGTGGGTCCGGGTCGTTGTAAACAGCCACTCCTACAGTTCGGTCGGGGCGCCTGCTCAGCGCGGATAGGATCTAAGGGGGGTAGTGTGATCCTTCCACACGTTACACCCTCTCAGTGAGAGTCCGCGCTGCCAGGTGAAAAGAAGCGGTTGATTGGCTAGACGTGTGTCGGAGGAAGCACGTGATAGCCTCCACTCTCCCAGACCGACTGTGGGGGGTAAGTGCGCAGCGACCAGGAAGGGGATTGGGAATTGGCATAACGACTAACATTGGGATGGGAAAAAATCGGAGGAAAAAGGAGGGGGAAAAAGAAAAAAATAAGTGAATTCACCTCTTGGTATAGCGGTCTGTGTTGCTGCCCGCGGTGTGGGAGACCGGGGTTCGACTCCCACTCGGGGCATCGAAGTTTGAGGTGACGTTGTCACAACCATTACAGTTGTATGCTACTAGTTATGTTATGTTTACGTTACTCATTTCCAATCTCCGCACGTGCTACGTTCTCCCAGTGAAATGTCTCGCCGTCGGGTGAAAAGATGTAGCTGCCGAGATTGGAGCAGGCCTGTGGTAGTTCTACACCCTCCGCAGACCGACAGTAGGGCAGCATGTGGTAGTTCTACACCCTCCCCAGGCCGACAGTGGGGCAATGAGTGCAACGACCAGGAAGGGAATTGGCATAACGATTGAATTGGGGATGGGAGAAAAAAGATAGAAAGGCTCAAAAAGAAAATCTGCATAACTATGTTGAAGGGCTTCGCCTGTGCCCCTCTGTGTGAATGATGACGTGGCACGGAGCCCACTGCGCCGCAGACCGTTTCTCCTCCTGATCCGTTTCTCACACTGCAGACTCCGCCGATCCATCCAATGAACCGTCATCACAAGAAAGCTTTTATGATTAGCGGTCCAGATGTCGGCGGTCGTAGAGACCTAGTACTGTATGTCTCTTTTACAGACGGTTAATCGTCTGTAGTGTGGTAGGGAAAGGTTTAAAACGTCTGTAGTGTGGTAGTGAAAGGTTTAACTGTTTGTAGTGTGGTAGTGAAATGGTTAATTGTCTGTAGTGTGGTAGTGAAAGGGTTAAACCATCTGTAGGGTGGTAGTGAAAGGTTAACTGTCTGTAGTGTGGTAGTGAAAGGGTTAACAGTCTGTAGTGTGGTAGTGAAAGGTTAACCTTCTGTAGTGTGGTAGTGAAAGGTTAACCGTCTGTAGTGTGGTAGTGAAAGGTTAACCGTCTGTAGTGTGGTAGTGAAAGGTTAACTGTCTGTAGTGTGGTAGTGAAAGGATAGACGTCTGTAGTGTGGTAGTGAAAGGGTTAACCTTCTGTAGTGTGGTAGTGAAAGGTTTAAACCGTCTGTAGTGTGGTAGTGAAAGGGTTAACCTTCTGTAGTGTGGTAGTGAAAGGGTTAACCTTCTGTAGTGTGGTAGTGAAAGGTTTAAACCGTCTGTAGTGTGGTAGTGAAAGGGTTAACCTTCTGTAGTGTGGTAGTGAAAGGTTTAAACCATCTGTAGTGTGGTAGTGAAAGGTTTAAACCGTCTGTAGTGTGGTAGTGAAAGGTTAACGTTAGGTTATGACTATAACCAAGTTCTGTTAGTAGTGGTGACGCTCGGCGTCACTCATGCACTGTCCTCGCACACGTGCACGCGCACTGAATAAAGACCACAATGTACCTTTAATCCCAATATTTGTCTGACCACACCCCTATCAGCTTACCCATATAAGCAGGGGTGGGGCCACCCACTCGCCTCCTTCCCAAGCTTTCACCACAAGGCGAGATCAAGGGCTGCAGCGGCGTCGGACGCCGAGCGTCACCACTACTAACAGAACTTGGTTATAGTCATAATCTAACGTTCTGTATCGTAGTCGGTTCCGCTCGGCGTCACTCATGCACATAGGGAGGCCGAGCGGAGCCACCGGCCGACAAATACACCCCGCTGAAGGCCCCCCACAACCATCAGAACAGGGAGGGCAGAGCCCCCCCGACCCTCCCTAATGGAGGGCACCCCCCCTATTGGAGGTTTCCCGGGAGGGAGACGGACCCGACCATGCGAAGAGGCACTCAAGCAACTCAAATGCACAGGGTGAGCAGACCGTGGCCTGACCCCACGACTACACACACGCACAACCCGCATGCCACCCGGGAACGAACGGAGGGAACAACCTCGTTACTGCCCCCAGAATCACGGGGTCAAGGGCAAACCCAACCCTGTGGCAAGGCCGTAGCAGCGGAGCGCGAAGGAAGGCCCAGACCCACCAAAGGGACTGGACCCCCTGGAATGGGGGCCCGGAGAAGTCCATGATGCCAGCATCAAGACCCCACCAGGTGGGCACTTAGTGACCCCGCCCCCCACATCGCCAGCGTATTCGGACAAAGGCCCCTCAGCCGAGCGGGCCCTGTCCCCCCAATAGTACACCGCCTGGCACACTGACCCTGCAGAACAGGCAGTCAGCATGGCCGTAAGCACACAAAAAAGGTTAACCAACGGAAGCAGGCAGCGCACCGGGGAAAAACCAGGCAACAGGCTGTTAACCCTAGCCTGGAGACTGCGGACGAGACAGGCGCCAGAGGGGACAGCTGAACACAGCCGCCCCGGCGGAAGGGGCGTATGCTGGCGTTGTTGCATGACCAAGCCTCCATTTAAAAAAAACCCACCCAGAGGGGTTGAGGCAGAGAAGGCTGACACGATTGGCAGACGTCATGAACGTGCAGGGGCACCCTCAACCGGTGAACCCGGGAGTTGACACTGCTCCAACACACCAGGGAATCAACCACCTTGGTGTTACCCAATGCGGTGGTTGTTCCTATAACCCCTCAAGAAAAAACTCCAAAACACACCTGCCGGTATACAACGGCTATACCGCAGTACAAGTGTTTCAGTTTTCAAAAAAGGGTTAACCCAGGCCTACGGGTCGACGAAACATTACTTCGGACCGGGCCCGGCGATACGGGAAGCACAGGGTCACCAGAGGAGGTCAAAGACCACCCCAACAGGCCCCTCTTCGCCATGCGTGAGAGAGGAGCGAAAAAGAATGGAGAACCAGCCCCAAGCACACCGTACTTGGTATTCCCAGGCGGTCTCCCAACCAAGTACTAACCAGGACCAACCTGTGTAGCGGCCGAGATCTGACGAGATCGAGCGTGTACAGGTTGGCATGGCCGTAAGCCATTACGACAGTGCTGAGTAAAAAATTTACCCAACCAGGGTCTCCATAGCGCTTAACCCTGTGACACCCAGACCGACCTGGCATTTTTCGCCCTGAAAAAAGCCCAAGTCCCTCAGGGTACCAGAACAGCAGATCTGCATCCCCGGCGGACAACGGGTTCAACTGATCCGGACCAGCGTGACCAGAACCAGTCCCGTGCCCTAACCACGCCGACATGCCTACTCCAGGAGAAGGGGCAGATATGCGTGTTGATCTTAAACATGAAAAGAAGGCGCCACCCAGACGTTCGGGGCGAACCGCGCCCGGTGGCCCACCCCCAGGGCGTGAGACCCCTCTACATATGTTCAGATCCATTCCGTCATCATCCCCCAGATATGAACGAGAATCCGTCGACAACCAAAACAGGTCGTCGGAAGAGGAAAAAACCTCCATCCCAGTTGCTTTATAAAAACGCCGTTTTAACTCCAAGCAACCAAGGCGTGCCAGTCAGTCGCCTGATTACAGACCACCCCGAGCTAGCACTATGCGTGCGTCGGGACACAACCACATCAATGAACAGGCTATTTAGACCTGTCATTGAATCCCCAAGGCGTCCAGGGGAACGACAAGAGGGGTGTGATACTTCCTAACTCCAACTCTTTTTAAAAGAAAAGAAGGAAGCACCAACAGTATGTATCCCAGTCTACACGGCCGGGGGTAATTTTTTTTTACATTTTTACATTCCACCACCCTCCCATAGAGAGGAGACGGAAATCCCCAGAGAGACTTCCCACGTGAGCTGTACAGATTGAAAAGAATATATTGCACCTTGAGCCATGTAAAAGTTTGGTTTTAGGGCTCTCCGGGGAGGAGGCACTGAACCCATACACACTCAATAATCGAATTGAATCGAATACACACACAATAGAGTAGGACTCCTGCTTTTTTTTATCCACTTTTTCTCCCATTTTCCATATTTTCTCCCATCCCAATTTCGTATCATCCAATTCAACCCTCCCCTGTCACGAACGCTGTTTCTTGCCTCCCACAAGCCGGCTGCAATGTGGACTAAGTCATACATAGCACAAGTCCCCTCCGGTACTTGAGGTAACAGCAGTCGCATCTTTTCACCTGCGCAGCTCGATCTCTCAGTGGCGAGGAGTAACGCGTGGGAGGCTCACGCTGCCCCCGACACTTCCTGATTCCACTGCGCAGGCGCACCAACCGGCCTGTAGGAGTCGCTGTCCACAACGCCCGATCCCCACCCATCAGTTTCCCACCCCCTAATACGGCCAATGTGTATTAGTACGGACGACCAGCTAAACTGAAAGCAAATGTGGGCTCGAACAGCCAAGCCCAGCGTCTCCAGCTTTCGTGGCGAGCGCCTTGACCACTACGCCACGTAGCCGCCCTAGAGTAGGACTCCTTCTTGAGGTTCCACTCACCTTATCAATCTGAGGAGGAGCCCTGACCACCCCCCGTTTTAAACAGATCCATCATATGGACCTGAACAGCACACGGAAGTCCTACCAACAGAGACGCGCACCGTGGCGTACTCTATGGCGGGGGAATTTCTGCGGTGCACACGCCCAATATTCCAGGGCGTGGGACCAGGAAACCCCCCCCCCCCCCCCCTCACCATGTAACGTGCCGAACCGCAACGTGACAGGAACCTTGAAGGACAGGTGGGTTTACCCCTGACCAACAGAAACAAGGGGGAGGAAAGGTTACCAGTTACCACCCCTTTACGACCCCACACCCATGATACGATGTAATGACAAAAAGAGAGTATGTCATAGTCAGCTCCATGAAGCATCTAACAGCTTCACACAGCGCATGTGCTAACCTGCCATCTGATTTTTACTAAGGAAAAAACACAGAACAGAGAGGGCTCTCCAAGAGCCCCGGTACCAAACTTACACATGTGCTTCTGTGGCCAGCCCAACCCAGTTGTAGGTCACATGACACACACAACCCATCATCACCTACAAAAAATGGCAAAAACACTCTACAGAGGAACGCCGTTTTTCATAATGAGAGAATACATAATCCTCGATTAGTATCGGCCACAGGCCTTGCTAAGCACACACGAGAAGCGACCAAACAATTTTTTCTTTTAGGAAAATAAAGTTTCTCAAGCAGTTTTTAGCACAACCTCAGCAATCAAGTTAAGGGTTACATCGTATCCCTACCACACAGTGACACAATGTAGTGTAACAACATGTCTGAGAGGAGGATGAAGAAGTCCCCAGGGAACCGGGGGGAAAAACACAACCCTCCTACTTTACCCTTAATACGGCCAGTTGAACAGGTAAACCTGTTAATATGTGAACACACTGTTCATTGTCATTACAGGCTGAGAAAATAATCATTCTTTACTCATATGTCACTAAGCATAGCTTTATAGGTTAGTTTAACCCCCTTAGTTGTGAGTACACAGTACATAAACACACATGATGTTTCTCAACACAACAAACCAGATCATTTTCACATCTGTAACAAACAACCCGATTTGCATCGAGAAGCTAAATACCAGTGACAAGACAATTCACACATAACTCGCATCGTATCCTAAATGTAGTGCAGCAACACTCGTTTTGGAAAACATCGTTATTTACAAAACATTTAGAAGGGAAAGCAAGAAGACGTGCTCAAGGTCTGGTCAGACCTTGCCTACCTTGAGCGCAGATCAAGCGAAACTGCAGCCTCTAACAAGGCACCGTAGTAAACACAGCCGTTCTGTGTTGTCGACCTGGGCAGCGTCGCCGCTCCATCCCATCGCTACGGTCCCCCTTGTTGACGCAGTCCTTGCCGTCCTTGCCGACAAGAGTGTTTAAAACATGTTATAATCAAAGCACGTTCAACAGTGTAGCATTAAGCTAACGGCCGCACTCGGCCGATAGCAGCAAGCTAACGTTTCCTAGCCTAACCTAGGTAGGCCATAACTAGCACGCAAGCTAACGTTTCCTAGCCTAGTGATCACAACAGGCTAGCGCCGCAGCTAACAGCTGACTGGCTAACAGTAGGCCACCACGAGCACGTAAGCTAAGCAGCTATCACCTGAACTTGTACACAATGATATAACAATCACTCAGACAGGCCGCCGTTCTGAAACCCTCCTCACTGTTTAAGAGAGAAGAGAAACAAGATGTTAACACAGTTTTACAACGGTGATTTTACCAACACCCGACGGAGCCAGCACAATACCCAACTGGCCTGTAGCTGACTTGAACACAGATCTTCCGCTAACGAACATCCATGCCCATATTTCCTCGTGACGGAATACTCTCATTTGTATTATGAAAGAAGGGGCCTCACGGTGACAGAGAAACAACCACTCGTCCAGAAAACACAGGGATCAACAGTGTTATTGGTCGTGGCCCACTAGTTAATTATAATGGGCTTCAGACCAAGGTCTTCCGCCGTCGCCTAAGAGGCTGAACAAAAGACCCTAGTCTGGGGCCGGTTTTCATAAACATTGTCAACTAGCCCCCATAGCACTAACAGACAAGTGGAGCTCGCCAGCAAAAACATAACTCACCAAACCTGGAACCCACCGCTTCTCACAACAGCGGCGTGTCCTACAGTCCAGCTGTGCCTTTACCGCAACCAGCACACAGCAAGGACTGCAGTCGGAAAGCATGTAGCGGCGCGAACTCCCAATACGAAAACCGGTGGAGGATTTTTAGAATGATCATCATCTTCCAGACACTCCAGTACGAAGACAATATCGCCGTATTTTCTCGAATATAGTGAGAGAGAAAATAAAGATATGATGTCAACGTATCTCGTTTTCCAACTCTTCTCCTACCATCACATCACGTCAAGTGGGGATCTACCGAGGCACTTCCTTGTGGTGAAAGCGAGAAAGGAGGCGAGTGGGTGGCCCCACCCCTGCTTATATGGGTAAGCTGATAGGGGTGTGGTCAGACAAATATTGGGATTAAAGGTACATTGTGGTCTTTATTCAGTGCGCGTGCACGTGTGCGAGGACAGTGCATGAGTGACGCCGAGCGGAACCGACTACGATACAGAACCTTCTGTAGTGTGGTAGTGAAAGGTTTAAACCGTCTGTAGTGTGGTAGTGAAAGGTTAACCGTCTGTGGTGTGGTAGTGAAAGGGTTAACTCTGTAGTGTGGTAGTGAAAGGGTTAACCGTCTGTAGTGTGTTAATGAAAGGTTTAAACCATCTAGTGTGGTAGTGAAAGGTTAACTGTCTGTAGTGTGAAATTATTATTTTAGCAGTCATTTGGACCAAACAATAATACATTTAATATTTGAAATATGTTTATTTGTCACTTTGTCACATAACATGTGGTCTGTTATATCAGGGGTTCCCAAACTTTTCAGGCCGCGACCCAAAAATAACGGTGTCAGAGAGCCGCGACGCCCACTATTATAGGAGGTTAAAAAAATAATAATAATAATAATTTTTTTTTTTTTTTTTTTTTATAAATAAATGGAAATGTATGGTTAAAACATGCACACGTTCAAACGCACACACACTAATAAGCATTGGAGGCTTTTAACCAGGGCAACCAGGGCAAGAGAGAGAGAGGGAGAGAGATAGTTCTCCAACTTGTGTGAGTTGCAGTGATTTCCTGGTTGTTCCCCACCTAGGTTATTCTAACTATTGCGCTGCTGCAACTAGAAACGCTGTCCTGGCCTGCTTCTAAGTTCAGTCGCCTGACTGCAATTTTTTTTTTTTTTTTATTATCTGGCGACCCCCCCGCGGCGGCTTGCGACCCTCCTGTGGGTCGCGACCCCGACTTTGGGAACCCCTGTGTTATATATCGCATAGCTCTGCTCTGCGTCATACTGGAATACTTCCATATCAGCCTAAGCACTGAATAAATCTTCACATGCATCTTTACATACCATCATCTGTCTGGCCACACCCCCATCCGCTCCCTACATAAGCAGGGGTGTGGCCATACCATCAGCTCCTTCTTCAGTTTTCACCACGTCAAGTGCCTGCAAAGTACCACACTTTGAAGATTGCTGAATTTTTTGAAGAAGTCGGAGCTGCGTTGACATTATCTCTTGTTTTTTTTCTCTCTCTCACAATTTAAGAGAAAAAGACTAAGGCTACATTTAGACAGAGAGAGTCTGAACAGAAACAGCAAAAGTCGTCTTACGGTTTCACTTTTAATTTTGCATTTAGATTATCGTTTTGGGATGGAATTCTCCGTGCAGACAAGGCTGTAACGACTCCAGACGACTGAGCCCCGCTGTCACACGATTGGCGCATATGTCACATGACGTGCTGTGAAGACCCGCCCTACTCTGCCTCTGATTCGCAGACTGTGGGTGGGGAATGTGATTGGACCAAAGCGTCACTCACAGACAGTGGGTCCAGTCACGCCGCGGGACAGATTCTTGTGTATTTAAAAGTACTGCCAATGTAGCCTTCAGGTGATCGCCACGGATAGAATCAGACATGCTTTGTTTACGCTTCTAGGCTACTGACGCATGCCTGTGATGTAAGCAGTACACGCAACGAGAGCCTTGACAACCCTTTCGTCATCGTTTTATGCGGTTTGACAGTTTAGATGAGAGCGCAAAGGTTTATCGTTTCTAGGAATTCCACCCTGGAAGGTAGTCTCACTTTTTTGCGGTTTCACCCCGTAAAAACGCTGTTTCCGTATAAACGAAAGGCACATCCGAAAAAATATTTTTGCGGATTCACCTGCTAGCGTTTCCGTCTAAACAGGGCCTAAGTTATAATGTCTTCTTCGGGGGGTTTGAACGCTAGCAACGTCACCCTTCACCAGAGGTTCACCATTGCCGCCTCCGCCGTGCGTTGTGGGGCTGCGCTGACTCCGCGGTCGTGGCAGTCAGTCGTACCCGATCGGCGTCCGGTGGATAGTTTGCCTCTCCGAGGAGCTGGTGTACCAAGGCCGTCTCCTGTGAGATGGCCTAGTTCCTGCTCTGGTTCCCCCGCCGCCGGGGGGCGGTCGGCCGATGGGCTGACAGCTCATCTGGTAGCGGAGGATCTGAGACGCAAGCTCTTCGCCTCTGCTCGTTTTTTACCTTTTGGGGGGGGGGCCTCGCGTTTAAATCTCGCACAGGGCCTCGCATTTCTCCCAGGCGGCCCTGACCAAGGGGCCTACAGTAGCTTTGGTTTGTTATTTTTGTTTGTTTTAGAAAGTTAAATTGCCTTATGTTGTTTTCAGGAGCCTTGTATTTGTTTCAGGAGCCTTATATTTGTCTCTTTATTGGGTTAACCGTCTGTAGTGTGGTAGTGAAGGGGTTAACCTTCTGTAGTGTGGTAGTGAAAGGGTTAACACAAGCGGGGCTAGAGGTCACTGTATGACGCAATTGCAGATTCTACACCTTTGCTTTGAAGATGGAGTGCTTGGCGCTCTGAGCGTGACACTAACACTGCCAGGGTTAATGGTTCAAGTCCCACTGGGACCCTAACCCTAACCCCCCTCCCATACTGAAAAATGCATGCAGTCATTTCAGTGTGAATAGATTTGTGTATTGCTAGTGCTAGAAAGATGATATAGAGGTGCAGCCATTACTTTCAAGTTACACTTCCATAGATGGTCAGGAAAAGTCGACCTCCGGGTGTTCCTGATCCTGGTGTCCTCTGTCTACACCCACATAAATGGTATGGTGCATTTATATACAGCTTTTACACAAAGCGCTTTACAATTTGTTCCTCACATTTGACCCATTCACTCACAGTCTCACACAGTAACACACCGACAGCGGAGGCGACCATGCAAGGTGCCGACCTGCTCATCTGGAGCAGTTAGGGGTTATATAAGTGTCTGGACACTCAAGGACACTTTGACACGCTGCCCGGGAGGAGCGGGAATCGAACAGGGAACCTCCGGATTACCAGACGACTGATCTACCTCCTGAGCCACTGCTGCACCCTGTACCCACATACAGCCATGGCCGTAGCCAGCTATGAGGTCACCGAGGTCCGGACCTCGGTAACTATTTGTAACTATAAAAAAAAAATATATATATTTAGAATTTCTTTTTTTTAAATGTTTACGTTTGGTCAACGACCGGCCCACTATTAGGCTGGGACAGTGGCCCATTTGTACTGACTGACACTGGGCTGGCCCAATCACATCTCTTACTAAGCACCCCCCCGCCAGTCGTGCAGGGTACATGACTGAGAGGGGGCTGGTACATGACTGAGAGGGGGCTGGTATACAGGACTGAGAGGGGGCTGGTACATGACTGAGAGGGGGCTGGCTGGTACATGACTGAGAGGGGGCTGGTACATGACTGAGAGAGGGCTGGTACATGACTGAGAGAGGGCTGGTACATGACTGAGAGGGGGGCTGGTATAGATGACTGAGAGGGGGGCTGGTACATGACTGAGATGGGGCTGTGGTACATGACTGAGATGGGGCTGTGGTACATGACTGAGAGGGGGCTGTGGTACATGACTGAGAGGGGGCTGGTACATGACTGAGAGGGGGCTGGTATACAGGACTGAGAGGGGGCTGGTATACATGACTGAAAGGAGGCTGGTACATGACTGAGAGGGGGCTGGTACATGACTGATAGGGGGCTGGTACATCACTCAGATGGGGCTGTGGTACATGACTGAGAGGGGGCTGTGGTACATGACTGAGAGGGGGCTGGTAGATGACTGAGAGGGGGCTGGTATACATGACTGAGAGGGGGCTGGTACATCACTGAGAGGGGGCTGGTACATGACTGAGAGGGGGCTGGTACATGACTCAGATGGGGCTGTGGTACATGACTGAGAGGGGGCTGTGGTACATGACTGAGAGGGGGCTGGTAGATGACTGAGAGGGGACTGGTATACATGACTGAGAGGGGGCTGGTACATGACTGAGAGGGGGCTGGCTGGTAAATGACTGAGAGGGGGCTGGTACCATGTATTGTGCATCATTGTAGGTCAAACCATTAAAAAGTTAATTTCTATGGCAGCCATTTTGGATTTTGGTCTCTCACAAATTTCCCCCGCCTTTTTAACACTTTGAATGCCACCCACGAGTTTTCTCGTGTTATTACCCCCCGGGTTGAATGCCCACTCACGAGAATATTCGTTTTATTCGTTTTTTTTTTTTATTAGCGATCTGAAATCATATTGCATCAAGCGAGCCTACCGTTGGAGATCCAGTCACCCCAGGCGCTCAGATGTGAACAAAACAACAAACGTGGTTGCATTTGACTGACTGTGATCATATATTGATCGATGGCAATGGTGATAATATTCGTACATGTTTGCAAAATGTTTGGTATAGCGCCCCTAGTGGAGAATAATTCACCAGCCGCCACTGGCGTGCATGCGTACACATATACTATCGATCATCTAGCGTTTATTTGAAAACGATTCATAAATAGGCCGAAAAATTACAACGTTCTAGAATATTCCAGTAAAAGGCGATTATCATAGAATGTGTTGTTTTTTCCGCGAAAACGAGTGATTTTCAAAATGCTATCAAACGGAAATGAAGCGATAAAAAAACAATCTGCCATGACAATGTTGACTGGAAAATGAGTCTTTGATAAGTGACGGGCAGATTAGATAGCCATAATTTAAAACATAGATTAGGCGATATTAACGTTAACATTGAAGTGGATGTGGGCATTCAAGGGGGTAAAAAGGAAAACACGGACTGGCTCTCAAAGTGTTAAAAAATACACCCCGGCTAAATTAGTTTATCAACTCTCCTAGATGACAAATCCATTGAGAAACGAAGTGCCACAGATGACCCAACTACTAGGTCCATATCGTATCTTCATAATATCATTTTTTTAATCATTAGGATAAGGGTTCCCTTGATAAAGATGCATGAAAAGGCTGTATAATATGCAAAAACTGCTTTTTTGATTTGATTAGATTTATTTGGAAATTAAAAACACATCATAAAAACTAATTATCTTGACCAATTTGTATTCCTGAGGATATCACCTAAAAGCATTAATTAAAACACTTATTTCCAAGGTGGTCCTCAATGGAAGACATAAAAACACAGCACATATAACCTACTCAACTGCTAATTTGTCCTCAACTGCAAAAATGTATGCCTATGTATTAGCCTACAGGGAAAAACACATTCACAACAGGCAGCAACGTTTATTTTCAGCCAAGTATACGGTAACTATTAGGATATATATGGTATGGATTGTTTTTGTGCTGCCGATTGATCATGCACCTTCACATGGTAGGCACATTAACTGTAGGTCAAACTCCCCAAACAAACACACCATTGATTTATTTGCCATATAAATCACATACAAAGATCTAACTATTACTCCTCTCTGAACATGAATATAAAACAAGAAGGTGATCTATTAACTGTGTAAACCTTATGCAATATTCATCATTGATATTTGAATACTTGAAATCTGTATGAACTGAGTAGTTAGTATGCATTCATTGAATAAACAACTATAGTTGCTCATTACCAGTATGGTATTGTTTAAATTGTACAGCTTTTTGCACATCTTTGTCAGGGAATTCCAACAATTCTGGACCTGAATGTACCAGTTAATTGTAATCATCTCTCTCTCCTTATGTGTAGTCAAGCCAGGTTGTGGAGGAGAGAGACAGGGATGAACAGGCTATAGACTACTTTGCCCATCCTGAGCCTGCTATGATGCAGATGTTTTTACATCACCACCCAAAACAAGATTCAGCCAAGAGCGAGGGAGTACACTGGTCCACTTGTCCATGGCACTTACTACCCAGCTTTGTAGTGGGTTGGGGGAATAGTACAGTAGGTACGCATATTTAAGGGGACCGCAAGGATGGTGTACTGGTGAGTGGTGTCCGACCGATTATGGTGGGCCGGTCTGGGCCAAAAAAATAAATGTACCTCCCTAATTTCTAAACCCTGGCTACGGCCCTGCAGCAGGCTTTTGTTCCCAGCTCTCAATATAAAAAATTGCAAACAGGCAATACTACTTCTTGAGAAGTCACACACTGAAAACTGGGTATTTAAAATGACACGTCGGGACGAGACAAAAGTACAAAAGGCATACATCCCCCAGAAGGCTCTGCGGGGTCTGGTGAGATGGCGCTATGACACGGCAGTGTTGTAGTACTCAAGTATTGCTTTTCAGGACTCGACTTTGACTTGAGTACTGATGACTCGGACTTGGACTTGGACTTGGACTCAAGTCTTTTTTTTCTGTAATAGGCCCTAATAGGCAGCCAAAACCTCCTCGCTATCCCACACACTAGGCTGTCAACCATGGGGCACCGTGCTTTTTCCACACTGGGGCCGCACCTGTGGAATCAGCTGCCAGGGTCCATCAAGGCCTCAGACTCCCTCGCTGCCTTCAAGGCCAGCCTTAAAACCCATTTATTTATCATAGACACTAGGAACGTGACATACATACACGTATAAACAAAACAGAACAAAATATAATAATAATAATAAAAAAAACTGAACAAGAAACTTAATTTAAAAAGAAAAGAATTTAAGAAATAAAAATAAGTCAAATAAAAAGTTCTCAGAGCACTTCATGTTACAGAGTTGTTCCTAGAGTTGTTCCTATACAGTATACAGTGTCCTTGTTTCAGGAGGTGAGCACTAGCGCACTGGCCATCGGGAGCACCGGGAGTTTTCCAGGTGGCCTGGCAGACTGGCATGGCCTGGCTGCCCTGACAGACTGGAAAATGCTTTTTTTATTAATTTTTTTTTATTTGTTTGTGCCCGCAGTCAGGCCACTGAACTCCGAAGCAGGCCAGGTCAGCATATACGTGTTTCTATTTGCACGGAGATGGGCTCTCAATATAAGTTCAGGCAAGCAGGCTAAGCAAGTTAACTTGTCATTCACAACCCAGCGCGAGGCGGCGCGCCTGAGCAGGCCTGCGCAGGCCTCGCCAATCTCAAACAAGTCTATTGATTTAAATCATGAGGAAATCGACTGCCAAAACCCGGAGATATGAACGTTTTGGATAGCTCTAGAATGGGTGAAGACGAACGTTGGACTAAAATTGAAAGAATGAGATGAAAGCAGGGCGCAATCAGAGGTGTTATTACGCAAGTTTTGAATCAGATGGACATTGAAATCGACAAGGAAACTCCGAATGTTGATCACTTGAGCACTTTATTGGATGTACTGGGAGTTAAAGAAGACTTGTTGTTGGAACCTGACCGTGAAATAGAACAGCTATTTCAGTATCTGTTCTGACGGATGTTTTGGATGCTGATATTGAAGCCGCAGAGATGTAAGGAACGCATCGTTATGTTGAACTGACGGCAGCATCGCAGAGGGTGAGTGATACTATGAATCAACTAGATCACAGAGAGAGAGCACCAGTGAAGTAGAGAAATGTAATGTAACATGCACCGGTAAACTTCTATATAATGTAAAGGACACTTTTGTATTATAACCCGACGTTTGGACAATCCATTATTTGGAAAGTAGTTATTCTAGAGTTTGGTGTAGTGTATGGCCTGGCCTGGCCTGGCCTGGCCTGCCTGAGACAAATTCCCGTTAGGAATGATGGTCCCAGTCCGCCACTGTAGGTGAGAGATGTAGTCAATCGTTCCACATAAGATTGCCACACCACATCAAATTTTCCACTAGTTCCCTGCAGAGTATATTTTATCTTTTCAACTTTTAGATGGTACATTACATCGCAAATCCACCTGCCAAATGAGGGAGGATGTTCGTTTTTCCAGTTCATAAGAATGAGACATCTTGCTAAAAGGGAGGAATAAGCGATACAGATCAGTTGTGCTTTTGGTAGATGTAAATCCTCGGAAAGAACACCAAAAAAACCCAGGAAATGACATGGTTCCAGTACCTGACCTGCCAGGTCTGAGTAGAGCTTAAATATGGACGACCAGAAGTCTGCTAGGCTAGGACATGACCAAAATGTGTGATACAGATCGGCCGGGGCGCGTGAACATTTAAGGCAACCAACTTGTGTTCAGCTTTTCTCTGATTGGCCACGACCCCCGCCCCCTTTTGCCGCGAGCGCGGCAGAGGTCCCTGCGAGCGGCAGAGGTCCCAAA
Organism: Notolepis coatsorum; assembly: GCF_963971535.1. Lineage (NCBI taxonomy): Eukaryota > Metazoa > Chordata > Actinopteri > Aulopiformes > Paralepididae > Notolepis > Notolepis coatsorum. Next base: position 99,746,515 of record NC_140181.1, on the reverse strand, counting down.
TGAAATGAATGAAATGCGGAGCTGTAATCTTTGTCCGAATCGAATCACGCGAATACACAACGCATTTATCAAAACAACTACGCGATTCACTCGTCACTGTACATCAGTGGAGGCTGCTGACTGATTAACTAGAAACTGTACATTGTAACGTTATATAATGTATAATGTTATTTCGCGTTTGTAACGTTTGAATATCTTAACATGTATTTACGCCCTTCCTCTACGCGAGGCCACAGATGGGTTTTATGTAACACAAGGACAATGAATGAATTTTCTTCTATTTACAAATAATTGTTGATTATTACTGTTACTGTATTGTTTGTCTTGTTTCATGGGCTGCCAAAATGTTATATTTTGCACCAGGGAACTTGAAGGTTCATGCACAACTCACATGTGTGTAACCTCAACCCTGTATTGCAAAATTAAGTGATATACAATTTTTTTTAAGGACAACTTGGCCTATCAATCTATATGCTACAGTTATGTCATATATATGAATGTATAAATGTAATATCTCAGATATTGTTAAACACAGAACAATAATGAACAATCAATTTGGCTTACTGTTACTGTATTGTTTGTCTTGTTTCATGGGCTGCCAAAATGTTATATTTTGCACCAGGGAACTTGAAGGTTCATGCACAACATGTGTGTAACCTCAACCCTGTATTGCAACATTAAGTGATATAAAAAAAAATTTTCAGGACAACTTGGCCTATCAATCTATATGCTACAGTTATGTCATATATATGAATGTATAAATGTAATATCTCAGGCGTGCCAAAAGCTTGCACGTTGGCGGCAGGGTCCATCTTGAATTAGTTAGTTAGTTAGTTAGTTAGTTAGTTAGTTAGTTAGTTAGTTAGTTAGTTAGTTAGTTAGTTAGTTAGTTAGTTATGGCGTTAAGCAACCGCGCGAACACTGCTGATATGGCGATATGGCATTAACCAACAACACAACGGCGTAACGAGCACCTCTGGCATTAACCAACAACACAACGAGCACCTCTCAGAGCACCTGGGGGAGCCTCATGCGCATGCGCGGCCGACGGGTCACTCTCTGCCGCGGGCGGCGCAACAACACACAGAGCGGCAGGGCGCGGATAAGGGCGCGGATAAGGGCGTGTGCTAGCGCGGTCACGTGGCCGTGTGGCCAATCAGAGAAACGCTGAACGAAAAGCTGAACACAAGTTGGTTGCCTTAAATGTTCACGCGGCCGGGGCTTGTTTGCATCTGTTACAAGTAGGACTAACCTCAGGGAACATTTTTGACAGTTTGAGTTTGGACATATGTAGCCGATGTACGATCTTAAACATTTAATAAGCCTGTGTCTCGCACAGATAGATGAAGCGTGAAATTTTTTTAGTATTCTTGACCACACCTCTTCTGATATGTCTGTTTCAAATGTAGACCTTTTTTTATTTGTATGTCAGCTCTTTCACTGCCAGAGTGGAGTGGACTCAACCTTGATGACTTGGACTCGGACTAGGGAAATGCGGGGACTTGACTCAGGCTCTTCTTTGGTGACTCGGACTCGAACACTGGGGACTCGAGACTCGACTCGGACTCTCGAGATTTAGTGACTCGACTACAACACCGGTGACATGGAGTAGAAACAGAGGGAGACACAATGACGAACCACGCGGCGAGATTGATCTTAAGTTGGTACAGAACATGCTGTCACTAATGTGTCCACCCTGAGCCCACGCCGCTCCCAGCTGTCATGCCGGGCCGTGCCTCCTCCTCCACCTCCTCCTCGTCCTCCTCCTCAACCATGATGGAGGGGCCACAACCTTCACGCAGTGATCCAAACGCTCGGAGGCTGCTCATTAATATAGATGGGGTTTTTATAGGAATGGCTGTTGGCTTAAATTATTCAGAGGGTTCGGGGAGACATATGGGCCATCCCCTTCAGTAGCACTAGCTAACCGAACACGTAAATACTACAGTGGCTCCGCGGCGGCGGAGGAGGAGGAGGAGGAGGAGGAGGAGGGGGCAGGAGGAGGAGGAGGAAGAGGAGGAGGAGGAGGAGGAGGAGGAGGAGGAGGGGGCAGGAGAGGCCTGTCTGTGTGAAGAGTGATGGCGTGGAGTCCTGACAGCCCTAAATCACCAGCTGCAACTGGTGACACCAAGGTAGCGGCGTGTGCGCGCTCAACGAGCACACACACACACACGTAGACGCACACGCATGTACACACACACACACACATATATATACACACTTGCACGTACACATATACGCACACGCACATACACACATACAGTACACACACATATACGCACTTGCACATACACACACACATATACACACACGCATATACACGTACACACGCACACGTACATACACACACATACATACGCACACGTACATACACACACATATACGCACATGCACGTACACACACGTACGTACACACACAGATATACGCACATGCACGTACACACACACATATATGCACACGCTCGTACACACACACACATACACACACGCATATACACACACACACGCACACGTACATACACACACATACATACGCACACGTACATACACACACATATACGCACATGCACATACACACACGTACGTACACACACAGATATACGCACATGCACGTACACACACACATATATGCACACGCTCGTACACACACACACATACACACACGCATGTACACACACACAGGCAGCCAGATGCAGAATTTGACAAAACAAGCCTGTGTGTGGATGCAATGAACTTACTGTTATTGTTACTCATTCATACAATGGGTGAAGGACAGCGAGGCTAGACGGGGAGCAGGTGACAGAGCGACACATTTAAAAATAAATTAAAAGCGGTATTTGTGACAGGGACGTGTTCGTATGTAGACACGTCGTCCGCACCTCCTGCTGTGCGGATCGTTTTAAAAACCAGACAGCTTTTGAAAACTGGGCACCTTGCAGGCAACTGTAGCACAAACACATGCACCGGTGCACACCTAGATCAATGACACACACACACACACACACAATATACACACATGCACACCTAGGTCAATGACACACACGCACACTCACAATATACATGGAGATGGATGAGGGGCCTCTTCCTGTTTCTGCTCCATTAAGTCATGCTGTCAGTTTTTGGCATGCTATCATTATTGTTCAAGGAGGGAATTTTAATGTACAAGATATATTATTCTGAGTCTTGTCCTGCTCTGTGACATGATGTACGCAGTAGCGGCCGCTGGGTACTTCGCCACTAGGGGCGCTATACCAAATATTTTGTACAGTACAGTACAGTACCACGCAACACTCATGGCAAGACGTGAGCGATTCGACTCACGCTCACTGCAATGAATCGGCTCTTATGAACGAGTCGCTCAGCTGTTACTACAACAACACACAACCAGTCAAATAAAGTATAGTCTAGACTCTAATTCACAACTTGAAACACAATATATAAATAGAAAAGTTAGAAACAAAACTCGCCCGTCTACAAACACAGGCAGATCTCTCCCTCTCTCCTTCTCTCTCTCACACACAGCGCGACGTGGAATCGATTCGTTACACAATCAGACCTATTATATACCAAGAATAACTTCAGTATGAGTACAGGGCTGTACACATATTTTGCATATTGTTAAACGAGCCAAGGCTAGCTATTAAACTATCGATATGAATCGTAAAATCTGGGACCCTGATGTAAACAAGACAAACGTCTTTCTCTGGTCTGCATCCCCTTAACAATTGTGTGTATTGAGCCGTACTGTATTGTACCCATTCTGCAATCTGTTAATAAAGTTCTCATTCATTCATTCAAACATAGACGATATTGAACAAGCCATAATCCACGTATTTTCAATCCGAGAGAGCTGCAGTAGTTAAATCAATGAGCCATCGATAAATAAACAATCAGCAATGTCTCGCTTCATGAATGGCCAGCAGTAGTACTGCTCCTAAAAAACTATTTACAAACGTTAACGTTAAGCAGAGAGAGAGAGAGAGAGAGAGAGAGAGAGAGAGAGAGAGAGAGAGAGAGAGAGAGAGAGAGAGAGAGAGAGATTTCTTCAACCTCGAACCTAAATTCCTTAGCAACCCGTGTTACCAAGTAAACAAATCACGGAACGATAGCCTAGTACTACTAACGTTAGCTCCCAGAACGATAGCCAGTTAGCCCGCACCAGCCTAGTACTAGTACTAACGTTAGCTGCCAGAACGATAGCCAGTTAGCCCGCACCAGCCTAGTACTAGTACTAACGTTAGCTCCCAGAACGATAGCCAGTTAGCCCGCACCAGCCTAGTACTAGTACTAACGTTAGAGAGAGAGAGAGAGAGAGACTCACTGTTTAGTTGAAACGTCCAGGGCAGGAGAGCTTGATATCCGCCATATAGCTTGTTAGCCAAGTGTTAGCTCAGCTGAGCTCGTCGACGTTAGCACAACACGGCAGTACAGTATGCAGGGTTCGCACAAGGTTCTTGAAGTGCTTAAAGTGCTTGATGTTTCACACAAAAAAATCAACGCCTGGAATTCCTTGAAAACAGCCAATATTTTAACAAGGTGCTTAAAAAGTCCTTGAAATTCAAATCAACCATTCGCATTGAATGTTTTGTTCATCCATGATCAAATTGTTCTGAATCAAGAAATTGTTTATTTTTGTTCTGTTTTAATAAAATCTGACGAGTCGCTGTCTTGCGCGCTCCAACTGCTTTTCCTCATTTCTTCATGTGTGATGCTCTAGCTCGCTCTAACTGACAAGCAGGCCAAGAAGATGCTTAAAAAAGCCTTTAAAAGTAAATTGTATCCTTCGAGCGACATCCTTGAAAAGGAAAAATAGTGCTTGGAAAAGTACTTAACAGTCCTTGAATTTCATTTTGCAATGTCTGTGGGAATCCTGAGTATGATTCCAGTGTACAGACGGACCCCCTGCTGATGAATGACAACAGCTGGTTCAACGTGTTTCAGCTGAAGCCAAGTTCAGGGTCTTACAGTCTTTCTGTTTCCAATTAGGATGATGTTACTGTATCAATACAATTCATTTCAATTCAATGTATTGTCATTGTATACTGAGTGAGGCATTATATACAACGAAATGGTCTGTGTCAATCAGAAACAGTAAAGGGCAATCAATAAAAAAACAATATAAATCATCATCGTCATCATCATCACAGTCATCATCATAACACACTTAAAATACCCAGATAAAAATACAATGTATACAAATATAATATAACATGAATAGGAGACAGTAGACAGTAAAGTGTTCAGCATTCATGGTGGTAGTCAGGACTAAGCTGCACACCATGGGCGATCGAGCCTTCTGCTCTGCCGCTCCCAGCCTATGGAATGCTCTCCCCATCCACTTGAGAGCACCACAATCCGTCGAGGCTTTTAAAAGGGGCCTAAAAACATTTCTTTTTAACAAGGCTTTTGCCTGAATTTTTTTCTTTTACTTTTCTTTTTACTTCTATTCATTTTATTATTATTTTATTTTATTTTACTTTTATGTTCTTCCATTTCATTGGTTGTTTTATTCATTTTAATTGTTTTATTCATTTAACTTTTTATCTTTATCTCCTGTAGCACGTTGAGATTCTCACAATATAAAGTGCGGTACAAATTGAATCTATTATTATTATTAGTCAGGTAAAGTGGCAGTGTATGTGTTGGGTAAAGTGGTTAGAGTGCAGAGTTCATCTGGGGTTTCAGTCCTGTTTCTGAGTCTTGTGTCACGAACCCGGAGACACCTGTACTCAGGGGCGTAGCTGGGGGGGGGTAGCTTAGGATGATTCCAAGGGCCCAGCACTGGGGGGGGGGCCCCCAATTTTTTTTTTTTTTTTTTTTTATTTTTTTTTTACTAGACATCACTCAGGTGTATTATTGATGCTCTCATTGATACTATGTTTGTTTCTGAAGTGTGTGTGTGTGTGTGTGTGTGTGTGTGTGTGTGTGTGTGTGTGTGTGTGTGTGTGTGTGTGTGTGTGTGTGTGTGTGTGTGTGTGAGATATATATAGAGAGAGGGGGGGCTTTGGTAGACTATTGCATTGGTCCATTCATTGAAGATGAACGCAATGCGACATCCTTTACTAGGCTCACCCACCAACAGTGCAGGTGCTGAACTGCTGATACGAATGTATAGGTAAAAACCATATTATGCGTTATCATCAATAAAAAAATGGCCCTTACGCGCGCTCGCATTCACTGGGGGCCTACGAATACATTCTTTCATGGGGCCCAGAATCTGGAGCTACACCCCTGCCTGTACTGTTTCCCACTTGGCAGGGGAACAAACAGTCCATTGCAGAGGTGGGTGGGTCAGGATGATGTTGCGCCCTCTCCGCATGCAGCGTTTAAGTCCTTGATAGTAGGTAGTTGGGTGGTGCGGATGGCGAACTATGCAGCCTTAAAGGAACATGCCAACTTTTTGGGAAATTAGCTTATTTGCCATCTACCCTGGAGTGAGACAAGCAGATACATACCCTTTTCTTCTCTGTGCATGCATTAGGCTTAGGGAACAGCCGCACGTTAGCTTAGCTTAGCGTCATTCACTGGAAGTAGGTGTGCCAGTGTAGCCTAGTTCCCAACAGTCACAAAATACACTCCAAATACAACTCCAAAACGTTCTTGTAAACATGTTGTGACCTGTGTATTTACCACGTGGAGAAAATGTTTTAATAAAAATGTGACATTTTTGTTTTTAAGCAGATATATATTTGGACTAGTGCTGTCAATCGATTAAAATATTTAATCACGATTAATCGCATGATTGTCCATAGTTAACTCGCGATTAATCGCAAATTAATCACTTTTTTTGTATCTACCGTTAAACAGACATTTTTCAAGTTCCAAGTTTTAATACTCTTATCAACATGAGAGTCAACAAATGCTTGCTTTATGCAGCCATTTAACACAAAAGGATGACCCTCATGCATTGCAAATTTGCATCAGATTCAAAACAGAGTGATGCACAAAATAACTTAAAAGAAAATAATAATTTAAAACAATGAATAAAGTGTGCATGAAATAATAGGGGAAAGAAAACGTTAGGAACTTGTTACAATCACCCACACAAGGGCTGAGTAATCACAGACCCCCCCCTCTCTCTCACACACACTCTCCCATCTCTCTTTCTCTCTTGCCCCTTCCTCATCTCTCTCACCCCCCTCTCTCTCTATATATCTCACACACACACACACACACTTCAGAAACAAACATAGTAGCAATGAGAGCATCAATAATACACCTGAGTGAAGTCTAGTAAAAAAAAAGAAAAAATATTATTATTACTTATTTTTTTCTTAAAAGTTAATCTTGAGTAAAAAAAAATAGTGGCGTTAATAGAATCGGGCGATAACGCGTTAATACCGCGTTAACTTTGACAGCCTTAATTCGGACATATTTTTTGCAGAACCACTGCTGCCTGGGCGCAGTGATTTCGTCACCTCAAAGCCCCATTTTTCCTAAAATAACAGGGCTTTCGAGGTGATGAAATCACTGCACAAATAAGCAAATTTCCCAAAAAGTTGGCGTGTTCTGGGGGGGAGCGGTGCAGTTGCCATACCATGCCTTTATGCAGGACGTCAAGATGGCATTGCTGTAGGCTGACGACACTGTTGGAATAGTGTAAAAAGTGGCCAGTTGTATTGCAAATTAAATCAATGTTAATTCATTAATTTAAGATTGTGAAAAAGGATGCCTTGGCTTTGCCATTACTTCAGAGCAACCGGTTTAATATTTTATGTTATTTCAACCTTGAAAGACAGTGGCATCCAGGGCCCTTGACAGTGGGCCGCCTCTCTAAAGAGCTCGCCTCGAGCGATGCTAGTGGAATATTCATCTATCCCTCTCTGCGAGGAGCCATTATGCTTTAATTTGAGTTGATTTGAGGTCCAGAAAAAGGCTGCTATTATCTGTAATGAATTTCAGCCGGGTGATTTGAAATGGCTTGTAGCAGGGATGGGCCCATTTGAATTTCAATCACCTACTGTGGAGTTTTCCCCTATTTTTGATTGTTTGACGGAGCTCGTTTATGAACTGCTCTGCATGTCGGGAATCATCATTATACAGAGGGAACGTTGTTCTACATATGGCATCATGATATGTTGCATATCAATGCGCCTTGTTGGGAAACAAAATAACCTCAAGCTTTTCAAACACATTGAAAAATCACGCACTGTTGTAGCCTGTTTGTTGTGACAGTTTGTTGACAGTCATTTTGAGACATACAGAAAATCACTTGAAATAACGAGTAACGAGGAAGTAGAGCGGTTGTCTGGTAGTCAGAAGGTTCCCGGTTTGATTCCCGCTCCTCCCGGGCACCGTGTTGAAGTGTCCTTGAGCAAGACACTTAACCCCTAACTGCTCCCGATGAGGAGGTTGGCACCTTGCATGGTCGCCTTTGCCGTCGGTGTGTCAATGTGTGTGTGAATGGGTAAATGTGAGGAACATTTAGGATAAAAGATGCTATATACATTTACCATTTACTCCTTCTTTTGGTTATTAGAATGTGTCTGTTATGGACTTGTTACATCCTCTGTTGTCACATTGGTGAGTAATCCTAACCAGCCAACCCTTGCATCTAAATGGTATTGACAAGCAATATAAATTAGTTAAAAAAAAAAAATTGTATCTGTGGCTTTTTATTTTAAAGTGGGACATTTTCTTTTCGTCTAACTTGCTTCCCCTTTCCACCTTTCATGAAGAGCAAGGTGAAGAATTTAGATGCAGCGCATAATGTCAAAAACGTACACCCTTTAACGTGTGCTGTAAATGTGATACTGTATGTGTGAATTAGATAAATATGGCCTACAGTAATGATGTACTAAAACAGATCTAGATTTAGCAGGTTGACTGGCAGGCTGTGAATATCTATCTCTGTGTTCGCAACAACAACTAATGACATATGGAATAAAGTTGAATCATCAGCTGAGTATGCACTCACTTCTAGCGCTCTGTCTAGCGCGTCTATGTGCCCCCCAGCAGTTTAACCCTTTCACTACCACGCTACAGAAGGTTAACCCTTTCACTAGGGCTAACCTGCTGTCATGTGGCAGTGAAAGGGTTCATCTTCTGTAGTGTGGTAGTGAACGGGTTAACCTTCTGTGGTGTGGTAGTGAAAGGGTTAACCTGCTGTATTGTCGCAGTGAAAGGGTTAACCATTTGGTAGTGTGGTAGTGAAAGGGTTAAATTGGCTGCTATCTAGTATTATTATATTATATTAGATTGTAAAAAAAACAGCCCCTGGTGGTTGGTCGTTAGTTGTTAACATACCATGGTATTCGTTCGGTACACAGCCGTACTGAACCTAAGGTCCAGTACTGAAACGGTTCAGTACGGATACGTGTACCTTTACACCTCTACTATCTAGGGAAGCTCGATCCCTGGAAACCGTGGAGGAAAGGTTTTTACTTCAGAACTTCCGATCCCACCGGCAACAAAGCAAGGGGTGAAGACATTAATTGGAGTCGCTGGTGTTAAGGACTGCAGAGCAAGAGTACAATACGTGTTCACTGACGAGGATGAGCCTTCAGTGTGGCGTCCCTACCGTCTGGAACTCTCTCCCCCACGAAATCCACAATGCCCCAACCTTCTGGACACCTTCAAAACAGCTCTCAAAATGCACCTTTTCACCAAGGCTTTCCCCACTAGTTAGTTTAGATTAGATTTAGGTTGCATTATCCCTCTACCTGCCACTCCCCCCCCCCCCCCCCCCCTTTTCCCTATTGCCCCTTTTCCTTAGCCGTTTTGACTGTGAAGCGACTTTGGGTTTCTTGAAAGGCGCTATCAAAATTATATTTATTATTATTATTATGAGGAGCCAGGTATTGGAGTGTTTGGGTTCCATAAGCAGGACCGTCCACATCCCCAGGAATAAGCCATGAGCAGGACGTCCACATACGCAGGAAGAAGAAGCCATGAGCAGGACCATCCACATCCCCAGGAAGAAGAAGCCATGAGCAGGACCATCCACATCCCCAGGAAGAAGCCATGAGCAGGACCGTCCACATCCCCAGGAAGAAGAAGCCATGAGCAGGACCGTCCACATCCCCAGGAAGAAGAAGCCATGAGCAGGACCGTCCACATCCCCAGGAAGAAGAAGCCATGAGCAGGACTGTCCACATCCCCAGGAAGAAGAAGCCATGAGCAGGACGGTGCAGATCCCCAGGAAGAAGCCATGAGCAGGACCGTCCACATCCCCAGGAAGAAGAAGCCATGAGCAGGACCGTCCACATCCCCAGGGAGAAGAAGCCATGAGCAGGACTGTCCACATCCCCAGGAAGAAGAAGCCATGAGCAGGACGGTGACATCCCCAGGAAGAAGCCATGAGCAGGACCGTCCACATCCCCAGGAAGAAGAAGCGATGGTGAGCAGAGCTCCATTCCCACAAGGCAACAACGCGTTATGTGCATCAGGGAACGGCCACACCTGTGCTGTGGCGATGTAGGCCTGAGCAGGGGTGCAGTGCTGGGCATACGCGGTCAAACGCCGTTTGGGCTTCGTCACTGAGGCCGAAGTGTGCGCATCCTATTATTATGCAAAGTCTAGGTGATAAGTGCAGGCGCGACGACACAAAAATGACTCGTCGCGCCGTATACCCCGGCCGCCGGCACTTACAGTATCACCTAGACTTTGCATAATAATAGGATACCGACAACCAAATACAAGCCCTGTAGGTGTGGTGGGGGGTTGCTTGATCTCCCGACTGGAAGGATATCATCTGTTCTGTGCGCAACCGAGGGAACATGTATGCGAGTGCATGCGCGCGCGTGCGCAGGCGTTTGGCCTTCGCCCATATTACGACTGCACCCCTGGGCCTGAGGGAACATAGGGCTGGGGGAACATAAGGGCCTAATTTTGATGGGGACAAGACTTCTTAGAAACGGGGGAACATGGGCCTGAGGGAACGTATAGGGATGACCCCCCCCCTAGCTTTATCTTTTTCTCTCTCACATTCATTTAGTTGCTTTCTCATCGTGCCTTTTTCTCCCTGTTCACTTCTTGGTACACCTAGGTGAGAATACTGTATTTCTCGAAGCCAATTGCATGTGTCCCATCACGGAATCATGTTCAAAATCATGTCCAATAAAATGCTGACCTGCATGATCACGTGACTTTGTTTAGAAAGTTTGGTTAATTTTTTATTTGTTTAATGCAAAACAATGCATTTAATTGAAAAAAACCTTACAGATGTGTTCCATAGACTCACACGAATTGTGTAAAATTGCCCAAAAAGTTAACAATTGTGGACCTTTAAATACTATGCTACTTTTTTTTATACTGTGCTACTTTCTTTTATTTTATTTTATTTTATTTTAATTTACTTTTTTCCCCTTTTTTCAGGGTACTCTATCCACCCGCCCTCTTCGGGGGAGAACTTTAATATTTATACGTTTTAACTACAGTATTTACAGTTCAAAATAAAATAAAAAGTGTAGTAAAATAAGAAAAATAGTGACATTTCATTGCCCTCTTGGAGGGGGGGAACTCAGACTAGACATTGACAAACAAATTACAACTAAGGACAATGAAGGACAACAACGAATACACATGACAAGGGAAAGGGGGGGGGGCAGAGAGGGGAGTAAGTAAAGTAGGGGGTGAGGAGGGGGATTGAGAGAAGGGTGGGTTGTGGAATGGAGTGGATTGCTCACAGGTCAATCTCATGTGAAGTTTGGTTCATTTGTGATGTGAGACAAAACTGAACCAATCAAAACCTGTGACACACAAGCAACACATTTCACTTCTTATTCTGACCATTCCAAACAAACGTAAGGGGTGAACATGCCCCTGGCTTCTCCTAAGACAGAGTGACATTTTTGAAATTACTCCCCTTATCTCTCCCGCTCAGTAGCCAGTGGCGATAGATCGTTTATTCGTTGGGGTGTCCATATAGGAGTTGCTCTGCGGTCGTTCAACCTTGCTATGTAATTACTACTACTTTGTTTAGAGTTATGGCAGGATAATGGGGGGGACATGGAAACAACATGGACAACGTTTTTACACACACACACACGCACGCACGCACACACAGACACACACACACACACACACACACACACACACACACACACACACACACACTCACACACACACACACACACACACACACACACACACACACACACACACACACACACACACACACACACACACACACACACACACACACACACACACACACACACACACACACACACACACACACACACACACACACACACACACACACGGATTAAGCCTGTCTCCTCCAGCCCACTTCAACCCCCCGCTCCCACTCTGTCACCATAGTCCAGCAGCACAGCAACAAATCTCATTTTGGCCTCAAAGGAAAAGCAAGACTTGTTTTTAGTTTCTAAAAATAAAAAACCCAATTTCAACTTCAGTTCTTTCACCAGTTGCTGGATATGAGGCTCAAAGGATAGAGAATTGTCAATTACGGTTCCTATATTTGTATTGAGACACAGACTCAATCTCAAGAGCCCTGGAAAGTGCTGATAGCCATTTGTTGCCAGCAAGGTGAAAATGCACAACACCATAAACCTAAAATGGTTGATTACATTAGGCTGTGGAAAACCTAATTATTCTAATTTCTACCTGTTTGAGAGAATCTCTGTGCACATCTACAGTATGAGGCACTTAGGAAAGGAGACGTTGCAGAGTGGTGGCTTTGTATGTTTCCATGGGTACAGAATGGCACCAGCATGTTCAGCACAAACAAATCTGTCTCCTGTATGCACAACAACATGGGCAAATCATTGAATTCTCACGGCGTGTTTTGCCAAACAATAATTGCACAATGCCATAGCACCTCAGAGAGGCATTTTTCTAAGTGGACGTGTTCCTATTTTTGTGCTACAATAGAAAGCGATAGTTTGGATTGAGCTTTTGACATATAAATGTATTTCCGCTCCTTCTTCTCCTTTCAGACCAAGGTGATATTTTGGACCTAACTAGATAGCCCCAGTGGTAGTAATAGACTGGCTTCCTCGATCAACAGGAAACCTTTCAGTTTCTGAACCCCAAGTCTGTCTGAGGCTGCCCGACTATAAAATACTGGAAGGTATTTCATACCACTTAATGTCAAAACCAAACTGTCCCTTTAAGGGTTACTTATATAAGTGGCTTTGTAATCCCTTAGCATACAAATAACATCATTTGTAATACCATATTGTTGTAGGGTGCACATTATGAATGACATACCTGTACCAAATCCTTTTGCATATCTGTAGATACTATCTACTATCTACTATCTCCTATCTACTATCTATAGGGATATAGAGTTAAAACTGTATATTGTATAGTAGTGTACATTTTTATGTCTATTTTATTATTAGTATTATTTCACAATCGAAGCGGGCATGGCCACCCGCATTTCACTGTATGCCCTGGTATGTTTGTGACAAATAAAAACTCTTGAATCTTGAATCTTGACCGAGTTCTGACTCTTGGGTTCAATCATGCGAGGAATATGGACAAAGGCCTGCGATGAGACATATTAATATTAAGTGCGTCCAGCAGTGTCATGTACAAATGAACTCGTTTTTTTCAGTAGGGGGTGGTGGACAAATAAAAGTGCATACTTGTCCACACATGCCAGTGCATGGGTTGAAAATACAATACACTTGCGACAGCTCAATAGGATTGGTTAGATCCAGTCTTATCCACTCAGCTTCTGTGGACTGGTGGGGTATGGTCAGCATGCTGAAGCACAGAAGAGAAGAGAAGGAATACATTCTGAGGATGAGAACTCAATAGTCAAATATCCTCTGGTTGTTCTAATGGTTAACCAAATCATTTAAATAATTTGTATCAGTCTATGATTTATAGTATTTATTAGGCTTGTGGAATGAATTCGATAAACTTTTGTCACTTCTTATTTATGATTGTGAAACAGCGGATATCAGAGTGCTATGCCTTATATAAATCCATTAGGCATGAGCACTGTGTTCATTATGATTGTTTAGAATGAATTCAATACATTTAATTTGGATTGAGGCTAATCACTTTGCTTTTACAAAATCTTGTGAAACGCGGGATAAACTATTTCAACAGTTCAGTTAAGGTTTTAAAGAGAAAAATTCCCAAATAGTCTTAAAGGGGAACTATCTTATAAATGGCCCTTTTCAGTGTTTAGCATTGTTTCCTAGCTATGTGGACTTATATTAATATGATCTATGTCTCTAATTCTCATATTGGCGCATTCTTCCAATTCTCCTCTCACAATATTCACCCTCACTGAACTGAGTCATCTGAAAATGTGCTGATTTGTGATGTCAGAGAGACTCAGCTGCATAATAATGTGGCAGATGCCACCAGGCCACACAGTGGTTTAGGAGCCCAGCCTCAAAACGGCTCGAGATCTTGAGGTAGAAAAATGCTGTTTTTGAGGACTTGATTAGAAATACAAAACAATGAATTAAAAAAAATTATAATTACAGAGGTGTTCCATAAACTCACAGGAATTGTGTAAAAGTGCCCAAATAGTGAAAGAAATAGTAAAATAGCTCCCCTTTAATCAATTTCATCATCATCATTTTCTGGTTGAATAATTAATGTATCTGTTATTGAATCCTTGATTGCCTAAATTACAGAAATGAATCATCGAACGTAACAAAATCAAGAACAAATAGGGTAACACTACATCAGTGAAACATACAGTACTTACCTAAAAGCTGCTGCCTGGACATCTTGTTGTCTGGCAGTGGCGACGTCATCACCAGGCAGGCACACTCGAGCAGGAGAGTGGGGACGGGTCAGTAAAGAGACATGCTAAAGTTGACAGGTGATTCTAACAGATGAGCATCATCGTTCCTGTCCCTGGTTGAGTGGCAACATTTTCCCAGCGCCGAGAGCCGACAGCATTTTTTAAATCTGGCATCTGATTTATCTGGCTCTGCAGCTTATACCTCCAGGATGATGTGCTGAAGTATTCTTCTGTCATCTCCATCAGATTTGGCTTCAGGGACCATATTCTGTCCCCTGGTCACTCGTCATACGTACACACGTTTAGACTCTCAGCCACCCCCTTCACATGCCACAACAATGTGGAACGCCCTACCCAAAGCTGTAAAGGAATGTGAATCCCTGCCCACATTCAAAACCGCCCTTAAAGAGCACCTACGGGAGGCTGCAATTCGAAACTGGCCACCGTAAATGCCCAAAACCCCCACCACCTCCTAATAGACAGTCTCCTCCCCACCGCATGTATATATTCCCTCCCCGCCGTATGTATATTTCCCTCCCACCCACCCACCCCCTCCTAATGTACAGTCCCCTCCCCATCATATGTATATACTCTGTCAAGATCTAGGGGTAACAGTACTGTATATTTGAATACCGCCTATGTCACAAATGTATCAGTACTAAATACCTATATGTCCCTATGCCATAAATGTCATGTATGTTGTGTATGTCATAAATGTCTATATGAATTGAAAATGGGGGACCCTGATGGAAACAAGACAAACGTCTTTCTCAGGTCTGCATCCCCTTAACAATTGTATGTATTGAGCCGTACTGTATTGTACCCATTCTGCAATCTGTTAAATAAAGTTTTCATTCATTCATTCATTCAGAGTCACTGTTATATTGTTCAGGTAGAGGTGACATGTGGAGGGTTTTACAAGCTGCTGAAAATGCTGCCATGCTCAACTCTAGAGAGATACGGGGAGAGGGAACGGCTGGACAGCACTTGGTTATCAGTGACATAACAGGCTCCATGCAATGTTTTCAGAACCAGAGATTTGCCAACACACAGCATCAGTACAAACAGTAAAAGGTAGCATTTTGAAATCTGGCATCGGATTAATCTCGGACTGCAGCTTGCTGGTTGGTATTGTAGCGATCCGTCATGCAGTAATGTCAGGAAGAATGAGGAGATGTTGTATTTGTGTATGGTGGTTTAATTCCAGCTCAATATGGGTTTTACAGGTTAGTAATGCACATCACAGCTACCTGCTCTACCGCCCTCCCATATCTCCCGGGGGGAAACAACACCCCCAGCTAAACAGAGTGACACACAAAACCCCAGAACATTACAGTATTATGTACCCGGTCAAATATTAGTCGCACTTCGCAGGCTGATAGAAACCATTTTGGTTTTAAACAAACACAACCATATCTTACCAATGCTAACTGTTAACTTTTTAGTTAGTCAATTAGCTATCCTACCATTATTTGAAGCTTAGTTATCTGAGCTGCAACAAATCCTGAGTTGCAACGTCATGTATGTCAGTTGTAGCCTAACGTTAGCTACCTTTAACAGCTAGCCAACAGTTAGCGTTTGCTAGCTAGCTTTCAATCTCGATTCAGAAATTGCCGATATTCTGGCAGAATAGCAGAAATGCTTCCACAATTCCTCAGCAAATAGCTAACTAAGTACCTGGTTGAATATACTAAGACCGTCAGCCGGGTTCCCCCGGGCTGCTACCTTGACATGGTGGGGTGGCTTGCATGCCTCAAGGACCCTGTGAGCTATATCGGCGGGGGCTCAAAGTTTAAAGCCCCTGGCAGGTTCAACCAAGCCGGGGCAGGTCACGGGGGAGGGGCTAGACAAAAAGCAGCACTGGTCCTCCAGGTTGGGGGTTGGGCGTGGGGATAACAACCCTACCCCGGAAAACAAACAACTGTTACAGAAACGGCAAAACACAAACCACAAAACCTGGGGTCCAAAAGAAGCTCTAGCCAAAACACTGGCACTATGACGGCAGCAGATGAAAGCCCAACTCGGGAAGTCGGTTGCTCGAAGATGAGTCTTCTAAAACCCAAAACCATGATCCGTCTTGGAGCATGGAATGTCCGTACTATGTTTGATACATCAAAGACAGCGCAAGTCATCAGAGAAATGCAGAACTATAAGTTGGACATCCTTGGTGTGAGCGAGTGTAGATGGACTGGTTCAGGCCGCAAGGTGACAAAAAGAGGGCTCAACTATCCTTTTCTCTGGAAAAGATAATAATAATCATTTAGGACCTGCTCAGAGGTCATCAATCGGCATGAATGCGATGCATGTATGCGATTCGTCTCTGCGATTAAGCCATCCCGTCGTCCTCCCCCCCAAGGACAGCCGGGAGCAGGCAGGCGCAACGTGAGCCGCGCCAGGGGACCAATCCAAGTGCTCCTGTCCGTCTTCGTCAAGGATGCCGTAGCATTAGCGATCTTGTTGTTGTGCATGTTTTTCCATTGGGTTTATCTTATCGGGGGGGAAACCCTTGCGAGCACATGCAAACTCCACACAGAAAGGCCTGGGAGATACCCCACCTGGGTAACTGGCATCATGGAAACCTGGTCCCCCAAGCGGGAATCGAACCCTGGACCTTCTTGCTGTGAGGTGACAGTGTTTAACCACTACACCACCGTACCGCACAGATGATGCACACTCCAGCGGTGTAGCACTTATCACACGTAAGGAGACATCCAAATCTCTCACGGAGTGGGAACCCATCAGTTATAGACTGCTCAGAGCAAGATTTGACTCCTGATACTGTAAAATGACCATCTTACAGTGTTACACCCCTACAAACGAGGCAGAGGAGGAGACTAAGGACGACTGGTACGAGCAACTGCAATGTGCAGTCTCCAAGGTCCCACAACATGACATGCTACTGATTATGGGAGATTTGAATGCCAAAGTTGGAAATGATAACATCGGGAGAGAAGATGCAATGGTGCGGCATGACTGCGGAACGATCAATGACAATGGAGAGATGCTTGTTGACTTCTGCATTAACAACAGATGCACAATAGGTGGAACCATCTTCCCCCACAGTGACATCCACAAACTAAGCTGGAGATCCCCAGATGGGCATACGGTCAACCAGATTGACCATGTCATTGTCAACAAGAAATGGCAACAATCTCTTCTGGATGTCAAAGTCCACCGGGGGGGGGGGGGGGGGGCGGATGTTGGCAGTGACCACCACCTGGTGATAGCCAAGATCAGGCTAAAACTCAGAGCAACACCTAACACCAAACAGCGACGCAAAGTGTTTGACATCAACAAGCTTCTTGCACCAAAAGTCCAAAAAGAGTTCACCATCGAGCTTAGAAACCGCTTCAGTGCACTGGAAGATGGAGAAGAAAATGGAGATGTTGAGAAAACATGGGGGAACATCGCAAAAGTATACAAAGAAACAGCAGAGAGTGTCATAGGCTTTAGAAAGAAAGGAGACAAACAATGGATAACACCTCAGACATGGACAAAAATCGATGAGAGGAAGAAAGCCAAATACAAACTGCTGAGTGCAAAGTCACCCAGGCTAACTGAACGTGCAAAGAAAGAGTACAAGGTGAAAGACTTAGAGGTCAAGAGGAGTGCCCGAAGGGATAAGAGAGCCTTTGTGGAGAACCTGGCAAGTGAAGCAGAGACGGCTGCAGCTAAAGGACAACTCAGTATAGTGTATAGGATCACTAAACAGCTAAGCGATCCAAGGAACATCTACACTAAACTAGTTAAGGATAAACCAGGTAAACTGATAACAACTGAAAGGGAACACGCTGAAAGATGGGCTCAACACCTTGAAGAAGTGCTCAATGAACCAGAACCTGAAGAGCCTGCAGATCCAGAACCTTTGGATGACATCGCTATTAACACCAATCCTCCCTCCCAAGCTGAAGTACAAACGGCAATCAAGGATATGAAGCGGGGAAAAGCCCCTGGAATCGACATGCTACATGCAGAAATGTTGATGGCAGATATCACCACAGCCTCCAGGGTGCTGACCGACCTCTTCGTCAAGATATGGGAGTACAATGCCATACCAAGGGAATGGAGCAAGGGCCTCATATGCAAGCTTCCTAAGAAATGTGACCTGAAGAACTGTGACAACTGGCGAGGCATAACACTTCTGTCCGTCCCTAGCAAAGTCTTATGCAGAATCCTTCTTAAGAGATTTGATGGTGCCATAGATGTCAAGCTAAGAGAGGAACAGGCAGGATTTCGCAAAGGTTGAGGTTGTATCGATCAGATCTTTACCTTACGCAACATCCTCAAACAGTGTATTGAGTGGAACGCCCCCTTATATATTAACTTTATCGATTTTAAGAAGGCATTTGACAGTATTCATCGCAAGAGCCTATGGAAGATCCTAAGGGCATATGGAATACCTTCCAAATGGTCAACATCATTGGAAAATTCTATGAACACTTTGAATGCAGTGTCATCCTTGATAACACCTTGACAGAGTAATTTCCCATTAAATCTGGAGTAAGACAAGGCTGCATCCTCTCCCCTATTCTGTTCCTGATTACCATCGACTGGGTTATGCGTCAAACTACATCAGACCGTCCCCGTGGAATCCAATGGACCCTGTTCTCCTTTATGGAAGACCTTGACTTTGCAGACGATCTGGCAGTCATGTCATCCACTCATAGCCACCTCCAGGAGAAGTCTGAATGGACCACACACATTGACAGTGTTGTGAAGAAGGCACGACAACGCCTCTACTTCCTCAGGCGCCTAAGGAAGTTCCAAGTCAGTCAGAAGATCCTTAAGAACTTCTACTCATGTACAATAGAGAGCATCTTGACCGGCAACATCACCTCCTGGTTTGGGAATAGCACTGCACAAGACCGAAGCAGACTACAAAGAGTGACACGTTCAGCCGAACGCACAATTGGAGGGGGGCTCCCCACCCTCCAGAACATTTACAACAAGCGTTGCAAGGGCAAGGCTAAGAGAATCATTAAAGACTCCAGTCACCCGAACAACTGCCTCTTTGAACTGCTGCGGTCAGGCAAGCGATACCGGAGTCTCAAGGCGAGCACAGAAAGACTTAGAAGAAGCTTCTATCCCCAGGCCATCAGGCTGCTAAACGAACAATGAATGAACACTACACAACAACAACCACCAAACGCACATAGCACACACATCCACACGCACACACTCACTTTAAACAAACACACTGTAGCACCCACTCCACACACTTTATAGCACACAGCCACTTTAAACAAACACACTGTAGCACCCACTCCCCACACTTTATATTTATTGATGAAGGATTGCACTACAACTCGTACACCTTACTGTAAATTGTACCTAAAATTGTACCTCATCCCATTTCTGCTTTGCACTAGATAGTACTGTACATTAGTACACTGCATAGTATTGTATATTATATGGTAACTCAGAACATTGTACATATGTCTATACCGAACACTGTGACCTCATTTTTCTTCTTCTAAATTACATGCTATATTATGTTATTTGATACTATCTTGTCTAGCACAGTCTCTGGAGCGTAACAGTAAGAAGCATTTTGTATAAAAGTATTCTGTACTTCTGTATGACAACTATTAAAGAACTTGAACTTGAACTTGAACTTAAGCAATTATTCAAAGCGAACTGGTCTCTACATCAACCAGAAAAAGACCCAGGTGATGTGCATCAATGCCCCAACAGCACCTCCAATCACCATCGATGGAGAGGCGTTGGAATGTGTAGAAGACTTTACATACCTCGGAAGCCTCATAAGCAGTGAAAGTGGAACGCAAAAAGACATCAAGACGCATCTCAACAAAGCAAGAGGTACTTTCAGCCAATTTGCAACATCTGGAAGTCTAAACAATATAGCCTTAAAACCAAACTCAGGCTATACAACAGCAATGTTAAGTATGTCATGCTATATGGCTCTGAGTGCTGGAGAGTAACAAAACAGGATATGAGAAAGGTTGACGTCTTCCACAATAGCTGGTTACGTAGGATCTGCAACATCGTTTGGCAAAATATAATCTTGAATGAGGAACTTTATAAGAAGACAGGCAGCTTGCATATGTCCCTTGAGATAAGGAGACGGAGGTTAAGATGGCTCGGTCATGTATTGAGGATGCCCAATGAAAGTTTACCCAAAGTTGCCTTGAGATGGACCCCAGTTGGGAAGAGAAAGAGGGGTAGACCAAAGAACACCTGGCGAAGGACAGTGATGATGGAGCTGAAGGAGATGGGTCTTTCCTGGGACAAAGCGGAGGCCAAAGCACGAGACAGAAGCACGAGACGAAGAGGATAAGTAAGTAAGTAAAGTCAGCCGGGTGGTTAAAACCTCTTAGCAAGCGGGGGCCCACATGTGGGCCCTCTTGAGGATGATTTGCCCACAGGCATTTTGGCGACCTCTAGTGGCCCGGGTGTGTATATTTTTTTATACAATATATATATATCGAATTAAATCCCCATTTGTTGCCTGTCGAGAGCCCTTTCAGGTGACAAAATCCGTTCAGCGGTTCTCGAGTACACGGAAGTACACGGAAGTACACGGTATTGCGCAAATACTACTCCCGACTCTTGGGGCTCTAATTCCGTCAATCATTTGGCAATCTCGAAAATTAGGGACAGGGTTGTAGCCAATGGGTGTTGCTTTCCAATGATACCCCAGCTGGGGATGTACGAATCAGGGATCTAGGTGAAAAGTCACAAGCGAAAACAGGAAGAGAAAAAAACCGCTGAATGAATTGAACTATGAGAAAACTGAGCTTTTCTTCCAAAATCACTCCTAATCACTGTGAGGTTTCTGTCCTTGCTCACTCACTCGTTCTGTTCCTTTAAACCACCTCGCTCTGTTTTCATTTGTTTCTGTTAATCATTCAATTCCCCCATTCACACGCTTCTTCCCAGTGACGTCGTCAGAGACGTCGTTGATTGGTTCTCTCCCGTCCGCACGCTTTTCAATCACATTCCCCAGCTGTCACTGCTTGTCAATCAATCAATCCCGTATTATTTATACCCCGTTTCTCCACTCTAGTTTTGTTGGATCGTTTTGATATTTCTCTGTTCGCATTCTCCGTTCCTGCTGCTGCTGCTGTTTGCTCTCTGTGCTTTACCTCCAGGATATTCCAAGAAGCCTTCCTCTTGGACACCTTTTCCCCGTGGCGACACGCTCGCTCCGCTGCTGTTCCAGCACTCATTACGCACTACGTCTGGGTGAGTTTTTTACTGACTGTCTTGATCAAATTCCGTTTTCGTGTGTTTCTATAACACTGAAGATTACCACCTTTTTTATCAGACAGTCACTCACCCAGCGATCGCCTTTTTGTTGTTCTCACTGGGATAATATTTTTGGGACTTTACATCTCCCACTGTGTGTTGTTCACACCGAAGATATTATTCACATTGGATTGTTTTTTGGACTTCACTCTCAGTGTCTATTTTTGCACCGAAGATATTCACTTGGGATTGTGTTTTGGAACAGTGCTCACTGTGTGTATTTACACGAAGAGATTCACTTGGGATTGTGTTTTGGAACTTTGCTCACTGTGTGTATTTACACGAAGATTAGTTCACTTGGATAACTTTTGTATTTGGGTACAAGTCACCTCTCCTGTTCTCCTGCTCGTTCCACCTGCACCCTTGTTGACTCGCTCCCTCTCTCTCTCTCTCGGTCCCGCAACACTTCGGAGATTCTGCCGAGAGAAGTCTGCAGAGCGGCTCAGACGTCAGCATCTGCTACCCCCTACTACCACCACGGGAGAAGCTGCAGAGCAGCAGAACATTTTCCCCCTTGCTTGTGTACCTGTCTTGTTTGACTTGACTATTCTGTGCTCACTAATTAGTCTCAATAAACAAGCCCTTGTTTTTGGCAACTCTGAATTCCTACTCTCTTGTGTCGTGCGTTTGGGGTCGGTGTCAAACCATAACATTACGATCCAACCAAAATGACGACCCCAGCCGACACAGAGAGGGTCAGAACCGCACTTGCTAATCAAGTCGAGTTGACCAGGGATCACAGTCTCCAATTAGAGCGGGCTGCGGCTGCGGTGCAGAGTCTCAGGGATCAGGTCCTGCCTATGCAAGGGTCAATGGCCGCTATGGCGGGACAACAGTCCGACATTCTCGCTCAGCTTCACTCGCTGGGCGACACCGTTAATGCTTTTCATCTCTCACAACCTTCAGGAGCATTCCCCGCAGCCCCAGCAGATCCCGCACCTCGGGAACCCCGTCTCTCCGTCCCACGGCTGTTCGACGGCAATCCCGAGGAGTGTGCCACATTCATCATGCAATGTGAGTTGGTTTTCCGTCATCAACCAAGCCGTTTTTCTGCTCGTGGGTCCCAAGTGGCTTATATGACGAACTTGCTTTCAGGCCATGCTGCCCAGTGGGTCACTTCCTCCTGGGCAATGGAAGCAGATTTTGTGTTTTCCTATCCAGACTTCGTGGCGGAGCTCCGCAGAGTGTTCCACCATCCAGCCCGAGGTCTGGACCCTGGAGCCCGGTTGGGGACTTTCCGAAAGGGGAGCGGCAGGGTGACGGACTATGTCTTGGAGTTTCGTCTGGCGGCGGTGGAGAGTGGATGGAACGAACCTGCTCTTCGCCTAACCTTCTTGAGGGGGCTCAGTGACGCAGTCCGGGACCAGCTCGCTACCCGGGAGTTGCCCGACTCCCTCGAGGATCTGTTTAGCTTCGTCATCCGTATTGACGGACGCCTCCTGGAGAGAAGGCGCGAGAGGACCCGACTGTTACCTCCTGAGGCACCCCGGATTCCCCGGACGCATGACGTCACTCCTGGACGCCCTGTCCTCAACACTACTGGTGGTAGCAGGCCCCCCTGTTCGGTTCGCGAGGAGGAACCCATGCAGCTGGGACGCTCTCATCTGAGCCAGGCGGAGCGTGAGGCAAGGCTCAGGTCCGGTCTCTGCCTCTACTGCGGAGGTGCGGGACACCGAATCGCCGACTGCCCCACCCGGCCAAAAGATCAGGCTCACCGAGACCCCGGGAGATCCTGGTGAGCCGTTTTTCCCATTCCCAGCGCCGTGCACCACCTGACCATCTGATGAGCGTCACCCTGGCCTGGGGGGACCAACGTGCCACGGTGGAGGCCCTCATCGACTCAGGGGCAGACGAGAATTTCCTCGACTTCGAGTTCGCCACCCGAGCCAACATTCCACTTGAGGACCTTGTGAGGCCCTTGGAGATCTTTTCGTTGGACCAACACCGCCTGGCCGACATCTCTCAACGCACCGGCCCAGTCGTGCTGACCATCGCTGGGAACCACGTCGAGAGAATCCAGTTCCTCATCACCCAATCCCCCCTTGTCCCGGTGGTCCTGGGTAGGCCCTGGCTCGCGCTGCACGAGCCCCACATCGCCTGGTCCTCCGGTACCATCAGGGGCTGGAGCTCCTCCTGTCACGCCCTGTGTCTGCAGGCGGCGTCCTGTCCCCCGCCCCGGAGGCCCGCTGGTGAGTTGCCTCCGGACCTCTCGTCCATACCTCCCGAGTACCACGACCTCTTGGAGGTTTTCAGTAAGACCAGGGCTCAGGCCCTTCCACCTCACCGCCCCTATGACTGCGCCATCGACCTCCGCCAAGGGGCTCCCCTTCCCGGCAGCCGCCTCTACAGTCTGACTGTCCCGGAGAAGAAGGTGATGGATCTCTACATCTCTGAGTCATTGGAAGCAGGACTCATTCGGCCTTCCTCCTCCCCGGTGGCGGCCGGGTTCTTCTTTGTTGGTAAGAAGGATGGGGACCTGCGACCCTGCATCGACTATCGTCAGCTCAACGAGATCACCATCAAGAACAAATACCCTCTACCTCTCATGAGCTCCACCTTCGAGCCACTGACCCAGGCCTCGTTCTTCACCAAGCTGGACCTCCGGAGTGCCTACCATCTTGTCCGTATCCGTGAGGGTGATGAATGGAAGACCGCCTTCAAGACCCCCAGGGGCCACTACGAGTACCTAGTAATGCCGTTCGGCCTCACCAACGCCCCGGCGGTATTCCAGGCACTCATGAACGACGTCCTTCGTGACATGCTGGAGGTGTTCGTGGTGGTGTACCTGGACGACATTCTCATCTTTTCCAGGACCCTCGAGGAACACATCCAGCATGTCCGCCGTGTGCTGGAGCGCCTCCTCCACAATCGGCTCTTCGTCAAGGCGGAGAAGTGCCGTTTCCACTCCAACTCCGTCGACTACCTGGGCTTCATCGTTGAGAAGGGCTTGACCCGAGCGGATCCTCGCAAGATCCAGGCTGTGGAGGATTGGCCAGAACCCACCACTCGGAAGGAGTTACAGAGTTTCCTCGGGTTCGCCAACTTCTACCGAAGGTTCATCCGGAACTACAGTCAAGTGGCGGAGCCACTTACCAAGCTGACCTCCCCCGCTCTGCCGTTCGACTGGTCCCCAGCGGCATGCGCTGCATTCGTATCCCTCAAGAGAAGGTTCACTTCCGCCCCTATCCTGCTCCACCCTGACCCCAAGAGACAGTTCATCGTGGAGGTGGACGCCTCGGATTCTGGCCTAGGCGCTGTCCTATCCCAACGTTCTCTTTCAGACCAGAAGGTGGACGGACCACAAGAACCTGACGTTCATCCGCGCTTCCAGGCGCCTCAACGGTCGGCAGGCGAGATGGGCCAGTTTCCTCAGTCGGTTCGACTTCTCGCTGACCTTCCGCCCCGGTTCTCGCAACACGAAGGCCGACTCCCTGTCCCGGATGCACTCCAAGGGGGCTCCACCCTCTGAGGACCCTACTCCCATCCTCCCGGAGGCCCGAGTGGTTGGAGCCATCACCTTGGGCATCGAGGGTGTGGTAAGGCGTGCCCTACGCTTCCAACGTGCTCCTAGCAACGTCCCTAGGAGTCGTCTATTCGTCCCCGACTCTGTCCGGTCCCAGGTACTGCTGTGGGGCCATACCAGCCGGTTCGCCTGCCACCCTGGCGTCCATCGCACGTTCTCCTTCCTGGCTCGTCGTTTCTGGTGGCCCACCATGCGGAACGACGTCAAGGAGTTCGTATTGGCCTGCACGGTCTGTGCCCGCAGCAAGGCCTCTCACCAGGCACCCTCCGGGCTCTTGCAGCCACTTCCCGTTCCGAGCCGTCCGTGGTCACATGTGGCGCTGGACTTCGTCACTGGTCTGCCCTCCTCCCAGGGGAACACCTGCCTTCTGACCGTGGTGGATCGATTCAGCAAGGGGGTTCACCTCGTGGCCCTCTCCAAGCTTCCCTCGGCGGCCGAGACGGCGGACCTCCTGACGCACCACGTGTTCCGCCTTCATGGGTTTCCCCAGGACATCGTCTCTGACCGGGGGCCCCAGTTCACCTCCCAGGTATGGCGGGCCTTTTGCAAGGGATTGGGGGCAACGGTCAGTCTTTCCTCTGGTTATCATCCCCAGACTAACGGGCAGACGGAGAGGATGAACCAGAGCGTGGAGTCTGCTCTTCGGTGTGTGGCAGCCGAGAGACCAGCATCCTGGAGCCGTTTCCTTCCCTGGGTTGAATACTCCATCAATTCAATGGTCAGTTCCGCCACCGGCCTCTCCCCCTTTGAGGTCTCCCTGGGCTACCAGCCCCCTCTTTTCCCCGCACAGGAGACGGAAGTGGCAGTTCCCTCCGTGCAGGTCCACCTCGACCGAGTTTGGGAGATCACCAGGACCGCGCTGCTCCGGACATCTGAGCGCGCCTGTCGTGGTGCCGACCGGCGCCGGGTTCCTGCGCCGACTTACCGCCCTGGGCAGAGGGTGTGGCTCTCCGCAAAGGACCTCCCGCTTCGGTCCTCGGCCAAGAAGCTCAACCCCCGTTTCGTCGGACCTTTCGAGGTCCTGAAGGTACTCAGTCCAGCGGCCCTGCGCCTGAAACTTCCTGCATCCATGCACATCCACCCCGTGTTCCATGGCTCCTGGGTTAAGCCCGTCTCCCTCAGTCCCCTTATGCCTCCAGCTCCTGATCCGCCGCCTCCCGTGTTGGTGGATGGTCACCCCCAGTGGCAGGTCCGCCGGTTGATGGGCGTTCGTCGGCGGGGCCGGGGGTTCCAATACCTGGTGGACTGGGAGGGTTACGGCCCTGAGGAGCGTAGCTGGGTCTCCCGGCAGCTCATCGTGGATCCCGGCTTGATCACTGACTTCCATCGTGCCCATCCTGACGAGCCGGGTCGGCCTGGTCGCCGGGTGGCTCCCGTGGAGGGGGGGGTACTGTGAGGTTTCTGTCCTTGCTCACTCACTCGTTCTGTTCCTTTAAACCACCTCGCTCTGTTTTCATTTGTTTCTGTTAATCATTCAATTCCCCCATTCACACGCTTCTTCCCAGTGACGTTGTCAGAGACGTCGTTGATTGGTTCTCTCCCGTCCGCACGCTTTTCAATCACATTCCCCAGCTGTCACTGCTTGTCAATCAATCAATCCCGTATTATTTATACCCCGTTTCTCCACTCTAGTTTTGTTGGATCGTTTTGATATTTCTCTGTTCGCATTCTCCGTTCCTGCTGCTGCTGCTGTTTGCTCTCTGTGCTTTACCTCCAGGATATTCCAAGAAGCCTTCCTCTTGGACACCTTTTCCCCGTGGCGACGCGCTCGCTCCGCTGCTGTTCCAGCACTCATTACGCACTACGTCTGGGTGAGTTTTTTACTGACTGTCTTGATCAAATTCCGTTTTCGTGTGTTTCTATAACACTGAAGATTACCACCTTTTTTATCAGACAGTCACTCACCCAGCGATCGCCTTTTTGTTGTTCTCACTGGGATAATATTTTTGGGACTTTACATCTCCCACTGTGTGTTGTTCACACCGAAGATATTATTCACATTGGATTGTTTTTTGGACTTCACTCTCAGTGTCTATTTTTGCACCAAAGATATTCACTTGGGATTGTGTTTTGGAACAGTGCTCACTGTGTGTATTTACACGAAGAGATTCACTTGGGATTGTGTTTTGGAACTTTGCTCACTGTGTGTATTTACACGAAGATTAGTTCACTTGGATAACTTTTGTATTTGGGTACAAGTCACCTCTCATGTTCTCCTGCTCGTTCCACCTGCACCCTTGTTGACTCGCTCCCTCTCTCTCTCTCGGTCCCGCAACACTTCGGAGATTCTGCCGAGAGAAGTCTGCAGAGCGGCTCAGACGTCAGCATCTGCTACCCCCTACTACCACCACGGGAGAAGCTGCAGAGCAGCAGAACATTTTCCCCCTTGCTTGTGTACCTGTCTTGTTTGACTTGACTATTCTGTGCTCACTAATTAGTCTCAATAAACAAGCCCTTGTTTTTGGCAACTCTGAATTCCTACTCTCTTGTGTCGTGCGTTTGGGGTCGGTGTCAAACCATAACACATTTCTGAATTGATCTTTATGAAATTTGGACATGTACTACATAAGACTTCAGGCTATGGATCTCACATGTTTTTTAAGCCTCCAGCCATTCTGGGGAAATACTACTTCTGGACTACTAACTACTACACAAAAACGTGAGTAACAAATATTTCTACAACTCACGTTCAGACCTATGTTACTCTATTTCATTAGCACTAAAGGTGAGTTTATCTTATTGTATCAGAAACTTCAGAATGTCATCTTTCAAAAGAGACCATATAAGTATAAGGTATAAGTATAAAGTATAGTATTTTGGTTTGCAAAAAAAGTATGCAGTCCTCAAAAATGAAAACTGAAATGGCCAATTTTGGGGGCGCCTGTTAGTACTTTTCATGAGAAAAGCTTGTGATCCAAAACAGTTTTCTCCTAAAACCAACATATTTGTATCTATTTATTACACAAAGATTTGCACAACATCCCTACTTCATTCTTGAATTTGTTTGCATTTAAAAAAGCTGGCATTTGTACTGTATTGTTTGCATTTTGTACTTCACTTTGTACTTTACTAACTTTAGGTTGTACTTGAACTTGGTTGTTGATGGTAACTAGGCAGCTGACGTAATCAGTCTCACATTCATTGGTTCAAGACCAGTCAGTGAGCCAAACTCATCATGGTATTCCTTTCCACACAACATTACATTTAAATAAATAGTCTTAATATTTTTTATTGCTGTGTAATTATAATATTACTTGGTTATCAGTAAAACTACCTAAATCAAATTTTTGCCAACAAGCTTATTTTGTGGAAACTGGAAAAAGAAATTCTCCACATATGGAACAATGAATAGGCATATTACTAAAAGGAACAAGTCACTTTATTTGCAAAATTGGGTTGACAGAAACGTCATCTTATTAAAGGACTTATTTGATCCTAACGGTCTACTTAACATATTAAAGGATAGGCCTACTAGGAAAATAATACCACATGGAATATATTTATTATCTATCTATTTATCTATCTATCTATCTATCTATCTATCTATCTATCTATCTATCTATCTATCTATCTATCTATCTATCTATCTATCTATCTATCTATCTATCTATCTATCTATCTATCTATCTATCTATCTATCTATATGTAGAAGGGTGGATTATCCCTGCTTGTGGGAGTAGTAGTACACAGACACTGGGTAGTAGGATACTATAGTATTGGACCTATATGTACCCCCGTCTTTGGCCCGGAACGTTGTTCTGGAGGGCTTGCAGTTGGAGTGGATGGGGCCCAGGATTTACTAACCTGGGGACTGGTACTCTGGTCTCCCTCGCCTTCCAAGGCGATCAGCAGTAGTTCCCCACACACCCTCACTCCCTCAGTACCTCCAACAGCCCTCCCACACCCAGTGACTGTCAGTTCAATAATATTATTGGGCTTCCCTTTAAGCAGTACCCTTCCTTGACCACCTGTATAGACCCTTCAAATGCTATTCTGTAAATGGGGTGTAAGGGTTAAATAATTATGCAGTCACAATATTTACCCAGAGGTTAGAATAGCAAATGGAACTTAAAGAAACAGACACACACTGATCCCAATTAGGTCTACTTTATATAGAAGCCTGGGCAGGTTATCGATTACAATGTTAATCCTTATTATATGGCACCGGGTGCTCTTGTTATCAATGTAGGAGAAGCTCTTCCCACCATAGGCACCTAGTGCTCAATACATTAAAACACCCCGCTTGTACTGGGGGAACCCAGGCATAAAATGTAGACACATTGGGAATTCAAGAATCAAACAATCAAATAAACAAATAACCAAATAAACCAAGTAAATGTGGGCCCACGTTACCAAAGAAAACCTAACCTAAGCCGGCTTAAATTGTTCGGGGTACCCCTTAGACACTGGTTGTTAGCGTTCACTTCAATGGACGTTGCTGTTGATACACGTGGTACTGTTAGTACTTAGCCA
>NC_140181.1:99701570-99709070 GCF_963971535.1 Notolepis coatsorum | reverse complement strand
ATACAGGACAGTCGCATATAACAAGTTAGTGTCAGTTAAATTCAGTTCATGCTCACGTCAGTTCGGATGCTTGCCCGTCTGTGCACGGGTGGGGGCGGGGGGGGGGGGGGGGGGCAGGGTGTTTAGTGTTCGGACTGCTGTGAGGAAAAAGCTGTTTGTGAAGCGTGTGTGTCTGGTTGAAATTGACCTGTAGTGACCTGAGGGCATGCGCTGGAATAAGGTATCTCTCTGTACAATAGAGTCACACTGTCTCTGTACGAATAATAGGTTTCAACACTTATTGCTCACTGTCTGCACATGTGTACTATCCGTCTGGTGTGGTGGAACCGGACCCATCGATTATGGTGCAGATGGATCTTCATGCTCGATATGGGTTTAACCCTTTCACTACCACACTACCACATGGTTAACCCTTTCACAACCACACTACAGAAGGTTAACCCTTTCACTACCACACTGCAGACGGTTAACCCTTTCACTACCACACGACAGAAGGTTAACCCTTTCACTACCACACTACAGCAGGTTAACCCTTTCAGTACCCACACTACAGATGGTTAACCTTCTGTAGTGTGGTAGTGAAAGGGTTAACCTTCTGTAGTGTGGTAGTGAAAGGGTTAACCTTCTGTAGTGTGGTCATGAAATGGTTAAATAGTGAAAAACATAGTGCAAAGTACATGTAGGTTGAATGAGCTTTGGCTCAATAGCACTCTCCTCCCGGCCAGCTAGGAGAGAGAGAGAGAGAGAGAGAAGGGGACACTGGGAAACCCTGGACTCTATGCAATAACCCATTCATCGACACTCATTGCAAACAAACACTCACCCGAACGGTATATTATATGTTCGGCGAAAAAAAGGCAGCCCAGAGGCCGGTAGACGCTCGCAAAGTGGGTTAACACCCACTTTAGACACTTTAATTTCTGGCCCGTCAGTTTCTTTTGAGAATATGATATTTATTTTATTTTCATCATATTATTTTTATTATATGCATACTTTATGTTTTATCCATGTTGAGAGTGAATAACAGGTATAGGGCAGTGAGGTGTACCGTGTATATAGGCTTGCTCAAAGTGAGGTGGACAGCGCGTGGTGCTGAAATGGGAAACACGCATCCATGAAATAAAAACACAGTTCAGTAAGTCAATGTGTATCTATGTCTGTCACTATAGCCAATTGAAATGCTAGAAATTCTCACGTGGACTCGGAGAACCAATGGAAAATTCGTATAGTTTTCTCAATAGTCCAGTGCAGTGATCCCCCACCGGGCCACGTTAGCTAAACTAACGTTAGCTAAACTTAGTAAAAAAAAAAAATAAAAAATCTTTGGATAGCTTCTTTGCAAAGGGGAAATACCAACTGAGGAGCCAGAAGAGGAAAGTACGACCTCCAAGACACATAAACAAAACCAGGAGTCATACTTAAAATAGGGGTTTATCGCAACAGGTGACTCTCACGTGTTGACGTCCTCTCTGCATAATATGTGGCGACAAGCTAGCAAAGCATGACAACTGTGTTCAAGTTGGCAGAAGATAAAGTAGCTGCATTCAACGCGAGTGGACATTTGACATGTTTCAAACATTAGCAG
Organism: Notolepis coatsorum; assembly: GCF_963971535.1. Taxonomy (NCBI): domain Eukaryota; kingdom Metazoa; phylum Chordata; class Actinopteri; order Aulopiformes; family Paralepididae; genus Notolepis; species Notolepis coatsorum. Next base: position 99,707,485 of record NC_140181.1, on the reverse strand, counting down.
GGATTTTGGAGGACCGAAACAGAAACAATAAGCCCAGGGCAGGGCTGCATTATGGTGAGTTGTGATTTTCATGCATTCTGTTCTGTTCATGTGTTATAATAATAATAATAATAATAATAATAATAATAATAATAATAATAATAATAATAATAATAATAATAATAATAATAATAATAATAATAATAATAATAATAATAATAATAATAATAATAATAATAATAATAATAATAATAATAATAATAATAATACATTTTATTTATAATGCAATAGCACCCGCCATGGTGCTGCATGATTTGATTTGATTTGATTTTTATTTAGTACATACAATTTATACAATAGTATAAAAACAAGGGGTACAAGGATAACATGTGAAAGTCTGTCGACTTGTTTCCAACATGGTCCCAAGAAGAATACAATAAATCACAAAGAAAGAGTTAAGAAGATAAAATAGATACAACAAGTAGATAAAATAGACAACACAATTTTCTGAAAGAGCCTTATTACAGCATGTCATGTTCCTGTTCTTCAAGAGTGGTGGCCAAGCACCCTCTGCAACCTATTGTTGCAGATGTCGCTTCACACCCCTCTTGAAGACAGCAATAGTGGGGGAGTTTTGGATGGCCCTGGGCAGAGAGTTCCACAGCCGGCAGGCTGTAGACAGAAAGCCATTCTGTGAATAGGAACCCTTTCTAGGCTCATAAACTGAGAGCTGTCCAGACCGTAACTGTCGTCCGTGGACCTGGCCACGCAGGACAATACGAGAGCATAAATATCTGGGGGCAGATCCATTTAACATTTTATACATATGTCCCAGTTTCAGAAAGGAGACCTTCTGCTCCACAGGGAGCCATCCCACCTCATTGAAGTGACATGGCTCAATATGGGTTTGAGGTGGCAGATTTAGGACCAATCGTATGGTCTTATTTTGGCTGGTTTGTAGCCTGTGTTTACTTTCCACTGTAACACCACTATACCAGTACGTACATGCATAGTCATATTGGCTGAGGATCATGCAGTTGGCAAGCAATTTCATAGTTTCCAGTGATAAGAACCTCTTTTTTCTGTGCAAAAATGTCACCCTTGTGTTAACTTTTTTGATCACCTTCAGGGCCATTGTTTTCCCTGAGAGTGTTTGGTCGAGGTCTGCACCTAGGTATTTAACACAGTCTCTAGACTCGACACTGAAGCCATTACAGCTGATCTCAAGTCGGGAACATTCCTTTAATTTATGTTTTGAGCTGAATAGAATTGACTCAGTTTTTCCAAGGTGAATCGATAATCTGTTGTCAACTAACCATTTGTGAAGGCTTTCCAGCTCCCTACTGAGACCGGCTTGTATTTCTGCCGTGTCGTCTCCAGACACCAGAAGTGCTGAGTCGTCAGCAACAGTAGGAGTCTGCAGGATACTGCAGACACCATGTCATTAACATATAGTGAAAAGAGCAATGGAGCAAGGATGCTGCCTTGCGGCACCCCACATGTTATTTCATTATATGAAGATGCGACACCATTTATGTTCACAACCTGGGTCCTCCCAGTCAAGTACGACCTGAACCATCTCACCGACCCATCGTCCATCCCACAAGCTTTGAAAATCAAATGCCCATCCTACTGATCTGTTCATGTGTTATGCACCCGAGAGGCACTTTATAATAGAAAAAAGACAAAGGTATAATGTTCAGTGCAAACATTTATATGTCGTTTACAGTTTATTATGCCACCTATGCAGCTCGTTTATTTTGACAGAGTTCAAATGTTTTCACTATCATTATATGTGTATGTCGGACAATGTACCTCATTGTCTGCATCTTTACTTCATTGTACTTTAGTTGTTTATTGTATATTTGTATAGTGTTGGGACTTTATTCTTCTTTTAACTTTGTACTACTGTACATTATCAGGGGACTCATACAGAACCAAGCATTTCACTGTAATGTACCTTATATGTGAGAAATGAAGAAAAGAAACTTGAACTTGAAACTGGTCAAACGAAGGGGTTCCTCCACACTAGGAATCTTCTTTTAGCCTTTTGTATTTATGCCTCTTTTTTATCACTTTATTATTATGAGACTTTTCATCATAATAATAGTTGTTATTTGCACAGCGCAGCTCAGGGCCGCTGATAACAGAAGCAATCACACCCCGGGGGATAACGAGGCCTCCCTCATCGTCTTATCACACTACGTTTATGAAAAATGGAATAAATTAATTTTAATTTCATAATTAAGGGGGTCATCCAGCAACATACACACTCAGAAACAAGAGGCGGCAAAACACTTTTATTAGCAAAACCGTCTTTTTATTAGAAATATCTTGTATAAAAATGAACATGCTCTACAACATTTTCATATTCTCTATATAGATAATTCATAAATATCCAGGCACTGTATTTCTCTTGTTTTTTTGTATTCTTTTCATAATAAGTCAGTACATAAAGCAGACATGATCAATCAAATTTCTTTTTTTTAATAATAACGTACATTAACTTAGCCATTTAATTTCGGTCAGCACTTACATACTCTATTTTTGCAACACAGACAGAAGTGTTTCGGGGGGGGGGGGGGAATAAAACAGATCGGGGGGGGGGTCAGAGAGAGAGAGGGGGGGTAAGCCGTAAATCATCATATTCACAAACACAGACGGTCACACGATACTGTATCAAAGGATGAGGGGGAAAAAAACAACACTTTTTCGCGGCGACACCTTGGACTTTTTTCTGGCCGACACTCAAGAGAATCATTAATCAAAAACCAAAAGTTTGGTCCATTGTTTCGACTCCTCGCTTCTCTGCAGCAGAGTTTTCCTCCTGGACCCTGGCAACTGTTCTTCAGCATGGATGTCGTCATGGATGTCGGACATGCAACATAAATAGATTTCTGCACCGCGTTTAGTTAACAAAGATGATATCACGGAGGGAGGGGGCAAATATCGGAGTTATATACTTATATATACGTTTCATTTTCTTTTCATATATATATTTTTTTAAACAACTGCTTCAAGGACTGGAGACGGGAGAAGATGGGGCTGGTTTGACATTATTCTGGTTGCAGTGTCTGGTCCTTCCTTCAGCGAGCAGGACGCTCGTTGACATGACCAGACCGGAGGTAAAGCGAGAGAACGCAGGGATTGAAGAGGGAAGGAAAGAGAAGGGAAGTGATGATCGTAGGAGGGAGGGAAGGAAAGGAAGGAAAGGAAGGAAGGAAGGAAGGAAGGAAGGAAGGAAGGAAGGAAGGAAGGAAGGAAGGAAGGAAGGAAGGAAGGAAGGAAGGAAGGAAGGAAGGAAGGAAGGAAGGAAGGAAGGAAGGAAGGAAGGAAGGAAGGAAGGAAGGAAGGAAGGAAGGAAGGAAGGAAGGAAGGAAGGAATGAAGGAAGGAAGGAAGGAAGGAAGGGAGAGAAGGGGACGACGTTCAGTTTGGAACAGGCACAGAATGAAGGCACTGGCCCTTATTTAACCCGTTCACTACCACACAACAAAGGGTGTGGTAGTGAATTTCAACTTGAGTGCCCTCATATTCTTGCAAAAAGCTGTAGGCTACTACTCTGTGACTTTCTATTCAAATCAATACAAATCTGTTTTGACCTATCTCATATCCCGCCCGCTCTTTTCTCTTGATCCTCCAATCACAGCTGTTGCTTTCCTCTGACAAAAGCAACAGTTGCGATTGGAGGATTGAGAAAAAGAGGGCAGTTTTTTTTTTAGGGATGTTCGATATTGGCTTTTTTACCAATACCGATATACCGATATTGTCAAACTCTTAATTTCCGATACCGATATCAACCGATATCAACCGATACCAATATGCAGGGTTTCCCCCCCCCCCAAAAACTGAATAATTTCAGGTAATTAACATTACATATCTCTTGTCGTGGAATTAACACAACATTATGCATACTTTTGACAATAAATAAAATCAGAATTTGTTCTTACTTGCATGCCTGGGTAAATAAAGGTTAAATTAATGTAAACTATTATATATATATATATTTTTTTTTGAAAACCGATACAGATAATTTCCGATATCACATTTTAATGCCAATATCGGCCGATAATATCGGTAGGCCCATAATATCGGACATCCCTACAGGGTTTGAGAAGGTCAGTATGTGTGTGCGTAATGACCTTCCAGATTTAAAACCTCAGTCACTTCAGTCTTGTTGACTGTTTCAATATGCAACATTAATCAGAGTAATCAATGTGTTTTCCTTCTAGAAACAATCCTACATTTAAACTGGGGGGGGGGGGGGGGGGGGGGGGGCGTTAAAGTATGTTTCTAGTTGCACCACAGAGAGGAATGCCACTTGAGTGTTGGGCAGTGCTTAGATTCTCGAAGAACTAGCGGCGTACGCAAAATAATCCCGATAATCACACACACCGTTTATCCAACAAGCTTACCGGTCCATTTAATCGGAGGACAATTAACGGTTATTTTGGTCTGCGACAATGTCCCTTTTATGTCATGCTCATGTGAGTCGGCAGGAAGGTTTCACAAAACAGACGACGAGAGCGCGGTTGTGCTTGACTTAGTTTCACTGACGGCACGACGAATGAGGGGCCAATGGATCTGTGTTCCGTCTAGAGAGTTCCCACGACGACACAAGTGTCCCACAGTCTTTGGCTGACGACGCGTTGCTGTTCGTTTTTTGCGGAGGAGGTGCATAATATTAAAGTTCATAACTTCTGTTCTACCACTCCTCAGTCTGCAGGCTGACACCCCCCCCCCCCCCCCCCTCTCCCCCGGTTGAGTAATGGTCCAAAAGATGGTGATGCCACTGTGTGAGAAACGGCAACCATGGCAACCATGACATGTTGCATTCCAATAGACATTGACAACACACAGCACATGACACGCGACGCTCCCAGCATGCTCTGGGGGGGACTGTACACATGGTTTCGCCAAGATGAGGTCACAAGCGTCATCATCATCATCATCATCATCATCATCATCATCATCATCATCATCATCATCATCTGTATTATTATTATTATTATCATCATGAAACATTAATGAAGATGCATGAGGAAGACCCATCGCTTTGATTCGGACGCAGTCTATCCATTTCACAATACCGAACGCACTGTTCTGCGGTAAAGGCGCGGGGCAATTTTTCCGACAAAAAGCAACGCGAGGCGTCGGAACTCCAAAAAAAAAAACGACCGGTAACCCAAAACCGACGAGCTTAATAAAAGTGTTAACAATGTCTACTACAGATGTCGTACTGTGTTTGGACGTGAGCGAGAGAGCAGAACACAACGCGTTCGTTTCCCCCTCCGCTTTACGGTACGGTAAAAGCGCTGAAATGACACGGAATGAGACGCAGCCTCTGGGGCTGTGAGAGCGGAGAGAGGTGCGCTCTTCACCGCAGAACATACACACTGTATACTGGCTCCATGTTGGTCCAACTGCTGCCTGCGCCATTCACCCGCCTCCGTGTCCCTCCGCCGGAGAGGGTGAGAAGAGGAGACACACGTCGGTACACCCCCCCGCCCCGCATGGACCCCCCCTCCCCCCCCACCGCCCCCTCCCGCTTGGCATTCAAGCCTCGACCTGAACCCCCGAGGGGCAAAAATGACATCCTTTCTATATATGGAGTGCTTTTTTTTTCTCATCTCAAACAAACCCCTCCCCACACCTCCCAACCTCCCTCCCCCACCACCGCCGCCGTTCCCCCCCCCCCCCCCCCCCCCCCAAGTCCCCTATGCTCTCGCAGATGGGACCTCTTCCAGTATTCCTCCCCCATTACTCTCCGGTGTCAGGTGTTCACTCCCTCCACAGGCGGGCCCTCCTCCTCCTTCCCTCAGTCGTCCAACGCCTCCTCTCGTCTGTGTTTTAGATGGCATGGTTACTGTAGCTGATGTATGTCTGCTTGGAGGCCAGAGCTGATGAACGGGCGGCGTAAGGGGAGAGAAGAAAAAG
>NC_140181.1:99694712-99699712 GCF_963971535.1 Notolepis coatsorum | reverse complement strand
TCTTTTTGTATAATTGTATGTACAAATTTGTATAGCACTTTTCCTAATGCTCAAAGACACTTTATAGAACAAAACAAACAATACAGTAAAAAATAATAATAATAATTATAATAATATAAAAAGGTGAGAGAGGAAGGAGTTCAAGGCTTGAAGGCAAGGGTAAAAAGGTGGGTTTTGAGGGCTTTTTTTAAATGATGAGAAGGTGTCTGCATGATGGATATGGTTGGGAAGGGCGTTCCAGAGGGTGGGGGCAGCTGCAGCGATGACCTACTGTATAGCCCATTGAACATCTGAGGAAAGGACATCAACGAATATACAGTAGGTACCTTTTTCCTGTGGTTGATACATACTTTATTTATATTTAAGTGAAGTCGAGCTGCCAAACAATACATAACGCTGTCCGGGGATGCGAGACACAAGCCGCTACTCAAAAGTCCAAAATGTTAGTTTTGGCATAAATGGGGATGTTTTCATCACTACTTTGAAGGACTACAGTATATCGCAGTTGTTTACACACACCTGCAACTGTCACCCAGCCTTGTAACTGTAATTGTCTGTTCTGCTTCATGTATTACATACCTTGTCATTTTTTGTATCGTCTGTCTCTTTTCAAATCTTTTATTCCCCCCCCCCTTTCCCTGTTACCCTCTCTCCAGGCCGTCGCTGTAAATAATAATTTGTTCTTAACCCTTTCACTACCAACTACATAAGGTTAACCCTTTCACTACCACACTACATACGTTTAACCATTTCACTACCACACTACATAAGGTTAACCATTTCACTCAAGTCAAGTCAAGAGTCAACGATGTGCACAATACAATAGTAATATATAATAGAATCCAATAGAATGACATTGTGCAATAAAACAAGTAAACAGAGTAAGGCATATCGGTATATATACATGAGTTATTTAAAGAGCATGGTAGGAGGCGGTTAGGTGGCCGAGCGGAGATTGCGTTCGTCACCAGCCCCGCTCACAGCTCCGGGGTTGTCACCAGCTTGGCTGGCCGTCTGCACTAATACAATTGGCTGTATTAGAGGGTGGGAGAAGCTGGCGGGGTGGGTCCGGGTCGTTGTAAACAGCGACTCCTACAGTTCGGTCGGGGCGCCTGCTAAGCGCGGATAGGACTCGAGGGGGATAGTGTGGTCCTCCCACACGCTACGCCCTCTCGATGAGAATCCGCGCTGCCAGGTGAAAAGAAGCGGTGATTGGCTGGAACGTGTGTCGGAGGAAGCACGTGGTAGCCTCCACTCTCCCAGATGATCTGACTGTGGGGGGTAAGTGCGCAGCGACCAGGAAGGGACTGGGAATTGGCATACGACTAACATTGGGATGGGAGAAAATCGGAGGAAAATGGAGGGGGAAAAAAGACCAATAAAAATAAAGAGCATGGTAGGACATGCTAGGTCCTGTGGTAGTGCAATACACTGTTAGCTACGGATGAGGCACTGGGTCTTTATGTAGATGCTACAGTATATTATACAATCTCAAGTTATACTATACTATTCTTAAAGTGACCTTTCCTTTTGTAAAGTGGCCATAAGTGTGAGCGTGCGCAGCATGAGTGTGTGTTTGCTCATGTTAAAGTGGCTGCTAGTGTGTGAGCGTGTACAGTGTGTGTGTCGTGTGTGTGCTCATGTGTGCTTGTGTGTGGAGAGTTCAGTGTTCAAGGCTCTGATGGCCTGGGGGAAGAAGCTGAGCCGAAGTCTCTCTGTCCTAGTAGCTGGTGTTCGCAGGCGTCTGCCTGACCTCAGCAGCATGAACAGGCTGTTGTTGGGGTGATGAGGGTCTTTCATTATTCTGCAGGCTCTGGATTTGCACCTCTTGTTGTATAGAACCTGCAGGGCTGGTAGTGCAATACCCGTGGTACGCTCGGCTGAGCGCACCACTCTCTGTAGGGCCTTCTTGTCCTGTGCCATGCTGTTTCCATACCAGGCAGTGATGTTTCCAGTCAAGATGCTCTCTACAGCTCCTGAGTAGAAGGACTGGAGTATCTTCCCAGATACTCTGAACTTCCTTAGCTGTCTCAGGTGGTAGAGGCGCTGCTTCGCCTTTTTTACGACTGAGTCTATGTGTGTTTGCAATGTCAGATCCTCTGAGATGTGGACCCCCAGGTATTTAAAGCTGCTCACCCTGTCCACGGTAGCCCTGTTTATCCTCAGTGGTGTGTGTGTCTCCTGCTGTCCTCTCCTATAATCCACGATCAGTTCCTTGGTTTTACCAATGTTCAGGAGCAGGCTGTTGTCCTGGCACCAGCGTTCCAGTACCTCAACCTCCTCCCGGTAGGCCTTCTCGTCGTTGTCCGAGATCAGCCCCACCACCACTGTGTCGTCCGCAAACTTCACTATGGAGTTGGAGCTGAACTTGGCCACACAGTCATGTGTGTATAGTGAGTACAGTAGGGGGCTCAGAACACAGCCCTGGGGGGACCCGATGCTCAGGGTGATGGTGTTGGAGGTCTGACCCCCCACCCTGACCACCTGGGGCCTTTCACTCAGAAAGTCCAGTATCCAGGCGCTCAGAGCGGAGCTCAGACCCAGCTCGATCAGCTTGTCCACCAGTCTGGTGGGGACTATGGTGTTGAACGCTGAGCTGTAGTCAATGAACAACAGTCTCACATAGCCCCCCTTCTGGCGGTCCAGGTGAGAGAGTGTCCTGTGCAGTACTTGGGAGACCGCATCATCAGTGGACCTGTTTGGCCTGTATGCAAATTGCATAGGGTCCATATCACTGGGGAGGGAGGCACAAATGTGATCCTTGACCATTTCATGGCCACAGAGGTGACTGCCACCGGTCTGTAGTCATTGAGACCTGTTGGGGAGGATTTCTTTGTTACCGGGATAATGGTAGACATCTTGAAGCAGGCAGGGACCACTGACTCCGCCAGGGATCGATTAAATATGGTGGTGAACACAGGGGCTAGCTGGTTAGCACAGGACTTAAGTATGTGTCCTGTTATTCCATCTGGGCCAGCAGCCTTTCTGGTGTTCACCTGCATAAATGCTCTTCTCACACTGTGTTCCGTCAATGAGAGAGCGTCCCCGCCCCCTCGCGGATGCCCCCCCTCCACAACAGCCGGCGCGCCAGTGACGTCACTAGCCGTTGAGCTAGCGTTGTCACTGTTTGCACCAAACCGAGTGTAGAAAGAGTTGAGTTTGTCCGCGAAAGAGGGGGCGCTGACTTAGTAGCCAGTTATCGTCCTCAGTCCCCGCCATAAGCCTCTTGTGTCATTCTGTGCCATTTGTGTCTCCATCTTGTCAGCATACGTCCGTTTGGCAAGTTTAACAGCCTTGCGCAGAGTATAGACTGTTGCCTTGTACTCTTCCATGTTTCCTGTCTCTCTGCCCAGTTTGTAAGCAGTGGTGCGAGATTTCAGAGCTGCTCTGATAGTACTGTCCACCCACGGTTTCTGGTTTGGGAAGACCCTCGCCTTCTTTGTGGGGACTATACTATCAGCCAAGGTAGCTATGAAGCTAACAACAGTATCTGCGAACTCGCTGACGTCACTGGCGCTTCTTTGGAACATATCACACTACAGACGTTTAACCCTTTCACTAACACACTACATATGGTTAACCCTTTCACTACCACACCACATACGGTTAACCCTTTCACTACCACACTACAGAAGGTTAATTGGCCTGCCCGGAGTTAATGGGTGGAGAAAATACAGGAAGATTCTTAGGAAAACCTGTTGCGAAGGAGGTTTACCTTTCAACATCATTATGACCCAAAGCACACAGCTAAAGCTGTGAGTTTCCTTGAGTGGCCTAGTCAGTCAGAGTCCTGACCTACATTTACATTTAGTAATTTATCTAAGTGACTAAATTGTGAAAAACAAGTCAGCAGGAGGGGTGCTACATAGTAGTATAGATAGGTAGTAGTATAAGTATACTATCATAGTAGCAAGGTACATAATAGTAAAAGACCGTAAGACGTTAGTTATGTTTTTTTCAGATATTGTTTGAAGAGGTGTGTTTTTAGTCGACGGTGGAAAATTGGCCGGGTTTCAGCCATCCTGACTGTGGTGGGAGATTCGGAGTGAGGACCGAGAATGGCTCGCTTCGCTTTGACCTATAGACCATTGAAGATCTGAGGAAAAAGGACTTGAAGAGCACAGGACATCAAAGGCCTGTTTTGTTTGTTTTAATGCATTTGAAAATCTATTTGTGAGAATGTGCAGCTTTTATACTGTACCCTTCTGTGTTCCTTTTATATAATTTATGCTTTTTTAAGCTGTGCCTTCTTTTGATCTTTTTTTGTGTACAGCACTTTGGATTGCCTCTGTGTATGAAATGTGCTTTATAAATACATTTGACTTGGCTTGACTATACTGTAACACAACGCTGCTAGAGACATATCTAAATAGACTCATAGCTGTAATTCAAGCAATGGGTGCTTCCCACCAGTCTGGACAGCTGAAACCTGCCCAATTTCTGCAATTTAAGTCTGAAATTATTTTCACTGGCACACAGTGCCTAACTTCAGCCGAAAGATTCAGCACCATGGACAGGTCTGCTCAAACAAATTTATTTTCGGATAACATGACAGACGCTCGTAGGTCGGGTTGTGGGGGTACAAGAGACATGACCATGATCACGTTTTTATGCACCTGAGTCTCCTGAACACGTAGAGATGAACCCAGAGTCGATCGGACCTTCCTACGCTGAGCTATATGGTAACTTTCACGCACCTACCGCATAATACCTCCGCAACAATGAGGCATTCACCGGCAGGGGGTAGGTGCACAAATGTTACCATTATAGCTCAGCGTAGGAAGGTCCAATCGACTCTGGGTTTGTCTCTACGTGTTCAGGAGATTTCCACCCATCTCCAGCTTGGGATCCTAGCACTCGTGTAGTTTTCACCAACCAATAGCTGCCGCAACATCGTCACGTCTGAGCTCATACAACACCTGAGTTAAAACGGTGGTGAGGTCGCAGCATAGCCACCTGCTCTATAAACACTACGCCACTTACCAGAACATAAAAACAAA
>NC_140181.1:99599712-99689712 GCF_963971535.1 Notolepis coatsorum | reverse complement strand
CCCGTCGTCTTGGCGGGCAAGGTGATGACAGGTGATTGCAATCAAACGACAGGTGATTGTTTCGATCAGAACTATTGGGCAGGGAGCTGGTGGGAAAATGCATCGCACATCATGATAATGTGTCCCGCATCGACCTTAAGATCCTCCTCATCACCTACAGATCCCTTCACTCCCTTGCCCCCCCGGTACCTATAGCTGACCTCCACCATCCCTACATCCCACCCCGGAGGCTGCAGTCCTCTGAGTAATACTTTATGCTACAGTAGCTCTTATGAGCCCTTTCCTATCGATCACATCTTTATCCTGCTTGCAATGCCTCATGTTAAGAAAACGAGCCAGTGGATCCAATCTTCACATAACACTGGCATCAGTAGCCTAATGTTTATATACAAAGTAGGGATGTCCGATATTATCGGCCGACCGATATTATCGGCCGATATCGGCAGTAAAATGTGATATCTGAAAATATCGGTATCGGTTTAAAAAAAGAAAAAAACAATAACAATATTTGTTATATATATATCCAGTGAAATTATTAGTTACCTGAAATTATTCAGTTTTTTGGGGGGGGGGGGGGGGGGGGGGGGGGAACCCTGCATATATCGGTATCGGTTGATATCGGTATCGGAAATTAAGAGTTGGACAATATCGGAATATCGGTATCGGTAAAAAAGCCAATATCGAGCATCCCTAATACAAAGCTAACTGTTCTACAATACTGTTCTATGCTACAACTACTGTAATTCTAAACAGCAACAGCTAATTTTAATTACAAAAAAGGAACGGATGCGGGGGGCTGGGTGGCGCAGTGGACATTGCGCTCGTCACCAACGCAAGAGACACCGGGTTCGACTCCGGCTGTCTGCGCTGCCTCCGGCTTGGGCCAGCCGTCATACTAACTCAATTGGCAGAGTTAGTGGGTGGAAGTCGATGGGTGGTAATCTGGACGTTGTGGACAGCGACTCCCACAGGTCGGTTGGGGACGCCTGTACAGCAGAGACAGGAAATGGCGGGGGCAGTGTGAGCCTCCTACACGTTACACCTCGCCACTGAGAGTCTGCGCTGTCTGGTGAAAAGATGTGACAGGCTGCCTCCTCGTGTACAAGGCTTCTATCCTCCCTACAACCGGCCAGTGGGGGGCATATGCGAGCAACGTTTAAGACAGGGGAGGGGAGAATTGGCACAGCGGCATTGGGATGGGAGAAAAATAGAAAAAGAGGAGAAAAAGTGGATAAAAAAAATAAATAAAAAAGGAAGGGATGCTCTGGCCTTCATCCCCAGTTCATTGCCATCTCAGGGAGCCAGGAGAGACTAACCTTGTGTTTCGAGACTTTCACACAATTCAGACTTGGCCTCTCCGTTGGGTCTCAAGCCGCCTTTGGGGTTGAACTTGTTTGACATGGTTGCCGCGGTGACCACCGCCTTCAGGCTACGCTTGCGCTTGGGCACGTTCTGCTCGGGGTGGAAGAGGACCACGTAGACCTTGGGCATGTAGAGCATTCCCAGAGAGACGGAGGCGCTGAGGCTCACCGAGATGGTCAGGGTCGTGGTCTGGATGTACATCTGTATCGGGGGAGAGACAGAAATAACAAGAAAATAACACACTGTTAGGTCAACTCTGCCTGTGGAGCACAGGGATTTTAATTTCTTTATTTCGCACCATTTCAGCAAAACAGTAAAAAATCCAAACATTGACCATGACAGAAAGTGTATATAAAGGTGCTGAGTAGAGGCAAGAGACCCAGATGGGCCTATACGGGACCTCAACTAATTAAATCATCAGATAAAAAAAAAACACAAAAACAAAAGTAAAGTGAAATAAGTTCATAAAACAATTTTCATAATATTAAGATAATAATAAGATAATAACAATAATAATCAAAGTAATAATAATAATAACAAAAACAACAACATTAATAATTAGTCTAAACAAATTAACATGAAACTGTAAAACAAAGTGACATTAATGGTTTTATGATATTGAAGCTATTCATGTAAGCTTGGATTTGAGTGATGGAATAGATGAGCACATTTTTAGGTAGCACTTTATAATAACACCCTGTTATAATACATTTATAAGGTATTTGTAGATAATGAACTAATCATGAACAAACCATTTATATACATTCATAAATGATTATTAAATCATTTATAACTATATTTGTATAACATTTACAGATTAGTTCTACATTATTTATAGCTCATTATCACCATTGTTTGTACTTGATTTGTTCATCATTAAATAATGTTGTTTAATGTGTAGTAACACATTTGTAGATGCTTTGAAAAATGGATATGAAAAAACAACTATACTGTATCTCCATTTATTTTTCATGTTCAACAAATGATTTGTTAAGACATTCATAAAACATCTATAAATCATTTGCAGATGCTATCGTGTGCCCTAATCTAAAGTGAAGCCTATTCATCATTAACAAGTGTCTAATACAGTTAATTATTTGTTTACTTTTTCATCACATGTTACAAATGTTGTAGACAGCTTTTGGATACACCCTTCTTTGTGACATCAAACAGTGACAGAATTAGGACTAAAGATAAATGCAATTTTATTAACATATAAAATTCATGTGCATGACATATAGTGTAACGTGGGGGGGCACTAGGACCCAGGAGTACCCTGGCCAGGTATTGAAGAGTACCTAGAGAGGAAGTCTCACGCGTTGCCGTCTGTTTGAATGGAAGCACGATACATGCAGAACCAAGTTATCCGTGCTGCTCCTGCCCCACGCTTTTAATAAGGTATGAGCAGGTTAAACACCTTTTTTTGTTGGTAAATCTATTCCATCATTTCCGACCTACAAACAACTCTTATATGTTGTGTAGACGTTTGTGTAGATGTGGTGGGCGCTAACGTTACATTTGTTCCTAATGTGTGCTCAGTGCTCAGTATATTGCAGTATGTGATGATGAATAGGCTTCACTTTAGATTAGGGCACACGATAGCATCTGCAAATGATTTATAGATGTTTTATGAATGTCTTAACAAATCATTTGTTGAACATGAAAAATAAATGAAGGGTCCTCCATTTTCAATTCATCAAAACATTTAGAAACATACAAATATACAGTAGTTTCATAAAAATGCTAAAATGCTATTGATTGATTGATTGATTTAAAACTTTATTAACATATTGCAGAATGGGTACAGTACAGCTCAATACATACAATTGTTAAGGGGATGCAGACCAGAGAAAGACTTTCGTCTTGTTTACATCAGGGTCCACCATTTTCAATTAATCATATTTCATATCTAAATCATATAATATCTCATTGCTAAATATATGCAATATATAATCTAATAATCCAATAATCTAAATCTAATATATAATATAAAAATGCTAAACGCATGGGTATTTTATTTTGTCTTTAATGTTAGCTTGCAAACTCAAATACTGTCTTGGTAAGCCTCATAATGAATTGTTTGGGGAAAAAAAGAAAAACATCGTGATGTGTATCGTGTATCGCCGAAAGGTCAGAAAATATCGTGATATCATATTTAGGCCATATCGCCCAGCCCTAGCCTGAAACCACAAGCGCACACTGGTCTGCCCGACTTGCGACTGCCTTTTTTTCCCCGAGTACGTAAATCCTACGTACATCCTACAAAGAATTTACAATACCAAGCCGTTCGAGAATGCCGAATAAGTACGTAAATCGTACATTATACGTATGTCCGTTCGAGAATGAGGTCCCTTGTTTGTACAGATTCCCTGTGAGTAACATACCGTTGATATTATCGATGTTGAAAACATATGGAGAGTAGCCAATGTTAGCTATTATCGTAGCCAGCTATCAATGCTAACAGTAATAATTTATGTACCTTATGTAATGTTAGTGGTATCGCTCATTACTCCCTGTGCACTTTCGATTCTCTATGTACACTGCCGCATCATCATGGTCATCATGGTATTTCCCCAAAAATATATTAGATATTAGATTGGTATTATCGTGGTTTAAATAGTATACTATTGTATGATTTAAGTACAAAACTGGTACCATGGCGATACTTAACCTTTTACCACCATGGCAAATTGTTCATACAATGGCCGTTCTGTTGCTTAGTCTTAGCCTAATGGAGTAAAACAAAGTTTCATATTATTATTCTTTTCACGGCTGAGTCCCTGTTGAAGTGACAGAAATACATTCTTGAAGAGGCCTCTGCAGGAATAGATCATTAAACGCTCTGACGCCCGTTTCAAAGTCTTGTAAACGGGACGGCTTGGCACGGCGAGTGTGATTACCGAGCCCCTTCTGCGACAACACAGCGTTGGGAAAAACCAATAGGCTGCATTCATTACAGAATCACTGTGTAAATATGGTAAGTATGGCAGCTAAAGATAAACGTGAATCTGTTTTGTATGCAACCCCCGTCGACGCAGAGAACCCCTCGGCGAGGCATCGAGCCGCTATCACGACGTCGTAACTCAAGGGATACTGTGCTGCTCTTTCATATCCACATTCTCTCCATCCCTCCAAAAGCTGTGCTTGTGGTTTTTTATGAGGTGTGTATGTCTGTCTGTTTGTTTGTTTGTTTGTTTATGACATATGATGGATTGGAGTGCTCTGCTGATGGGGGTGACTACAGCGCACTGTACAGATGTCTTGGCCCCCGGAGGTTGCAGGGGGCAGCGGTGTGAGATGGGGTTCCCGGACGCAACGGCAGCTGGGGCTCCTCACACAGCTGCGCGGCAGATAAATGGCTTCCAGCCACGAACCATGGAGCAAGAAGAGACATCTTGGAGTGAACAACACATGATTTCAAGTACCCCCCCCCCCCCCATATATATATGAGAATCACATTAGTTGTTGTAACACACAACTCGTCTTTGATGTATTAGTATAGTCTGCAGCCTAGTGAGTCGAAACAGT
Organism: Notolepis coatsorum; assembly: GCF_963971535.1. NCBI lineage: Eukaryota > Metazoa > Chordata > Actinopteri > Aulopiformes > Paralepididae > Notolepis > Notolepis coatsorum. The sequence continues at coordinate 99,684,822 of NC_140181.1, read as the reverse complement.
GTAATAAAGTAGCATTGATAAGAGCATAAGTAGGAATTAGGTTTATATTTCATGGATTTGAAATCTTTTGCCTGTCAATGTTGATGGGGCATCATACAAGATGAGCGGGAGAGTGGGGGGGGGGCATGGTTTACACAAGCTCCTAATATCAGTATGTGGCATGTGTGATGAACTAAATCTGAAGATGTTTTATCTTTTTTCAACCACGTGAACTAACTACAACATTTTGTCTACGTTCACACTGCAAGCCTTATAGTGCAAATGTTTCTGAATAATTTCTCAGATCTGTTTTATAAAAAAATGTGGCTGTTGAATAATTTTTTTTTTTATCGAATTCCAGTGTGAACTGGTCTGAACTGACCGTACACAAGTGTACAAAGTGACCGTAAAAAAAAGTTGCACAAAGTGTAAAAGTCGAATGACTGTTCAGACTGAGGTCGCATTGCAAAAAATATCTGACCTGTATATATTTCATACATTATGAAAGTGGTCCAAATCAGAATTGAAAAGATCTGGAAAGAAAAACAGATCTGAATCACATTATGAGGGGGATTTGGGCCACTTTTCACCTCCAGTGTGAACTTTGTGTCTTCTTGTGAACAACATGTGAATTGTAGGGCTGACCTCGACTAGTCGAATAGTCGACTAATCGATCGAAAGGAGCCGTAGTCGATTTATTATTTTTAATAATCTCAAATATCATTCTTTCCAAAAGCAAAGAGGCCTAGAAGCGTGGCGCACATACCAGGGAGGCTAACTGCCTAAGAAAACAGGCACATAGGCACTGAAAGAGGATTTCACCTGTCTAATGAACACACTAGACAAATAGTTCAAGTTCAAGTTTGTTTATTAATTGTCACAATAAAATACACTTACTTTATGGTGAAATGCTTGGTTCTGTATGGTCAGTGGTCCACTGATGGATACGTATCAATATTTATCCATCAGTGGACCAATTGCATGCTTTCGCAGAGGACAAGAAGCCTTCTGTCGACTCCTTCGTTCAGACATTAAGCACCCCCCACAGCCCAAATGGAATGATAACAAATAAAAAATATATATTTATGATTCTTTTAATTTTTTTTAATTTTTTGCATACCATTTTGGCCAATCAAAGTCGACTATACTTAGTCAGGGACAGGCCTAGTGAATTGTTGGATTTTTGTTAGGGATGTCCGATATTATCGGCCGACCGATATTATCGGCCGATATCGGCAGTAAAATGTGATATCTGAAAATATCGGTATCGGTTTAAAAAAAGAAAAAAACAATAACAATATTTGTTATATATATATCCAGTGAAATTATTAGTTACCTGAAATTATTCAGTTTTTTGGGGGGGGGGGAAACCCTGCATATATCGGTATCGGTTGATATCGGTTGATATCGGTATCGGAAATTAAGAGTTGGACAATATCGGAATATCGGTATCGGTAAAAAAGCCAATATCGAGCATCCCTAATTTTTGTCCTTTCCAGATCAGAAATACTGAGCTCTGGTCAAGCCAATGGACATGAGGCACTGGGTGCAAATTGGAAACACAGCTAGCAGCCGCCACCTTTCCAACAGATCCGCCTGGGGTTTTGACTGACATTACATTTGCACACATCACAAATGAGCAGTATACGACAAGGGGAACAACAAACCCATAGGGGGTCTTAACCCACAAGCTTGTCAACAGCTATAACTGATGGGCTTCTCAAACAGAGGGGTATGACATTTGAAGATTGAGCACGGCTAGCCTTTTCACGCCAGGACACTGACAGATTTTCATACATTTCAGCTGTAGCCCCCTCCCCCTCCATATACTGTATATGGCTGCAAGTGTAAAACAGTGTAAATCAGCACACGTAGAGCTAATAGAAAGAGCCGACATGAAGCCGATGAGCAAGGAAGTGAAGTGGTGAAGATGGAAGATGATAGGACACATACTGAGGCAAGACCACACAACGACTGCAACATAGCAATGACTTGGGCACCAGAATGGAAAAGAAGAAAAGGAAGACCAAAGACTACCTGGAGACGCACAGTAGAGAAAGAAAGAAAAGAGGCAGGGTGGAGCTCATGGCCTGAAGCAAGAACAACGGCAGCTGACCGGGAGAAGTGGAAACGCTCTGTGAAGGCCTTACTGTATGTGCCACTAGGCACGAAGTGGATAGGTGAAGTAAAACAGTGAGTCAGTGAGTCGCTTTCTTTTCCAGTACTGTCCCCAAAAAGCGAAAAGGTATATGAGAGCTTAGACTGTATCATATTATTTTATTTCACAGACACGTCGAGTTTGAATCAGTTGTACAAGCATCGATCCACCCAGCCAACTGAGTCTTTGGCTACATTCACACTGCAATGGAAGAGAGGCCCGAATCTGATTTATTTTCCTCATATGTGACTCAGATCTGTATTTTTTCATGACAGTGTGAACAGAACAAATCCAATGGAATCTGAGCTGCCACTTTCATATGTGGTCCTAATAAATCAGATACAGGTCTTGTTATAATATTATATACATTATTACACGTCTGATCTTTCGCTTTTTGTGACCTCAGTCTGAACAATCATGTGACATTTTTCACAATGTGAATTGTCACAATTCTTTTTATGAATCTTTATATTGTTCATTTGCGCACGTGGGTCATTTCAGGAGTGTGACCGGTTCACACTGGAATCTGATCTTGGCCACGTTTATAAATAACGTGAACAGCCAAACTAAAAAGATAAAAGCAATACATCAGAAAGAATTGAGCACTAAGGCGTGCAGTGTGAACGGGGCACCTTTAAAGGTAGGAAACTCAATTCCACCAGCAATGATACACAGAAACATAATACTAACCCTTGACAGTGACATCATGCGTTGATGTAATAAGAAATTCTAAAACCCGAATGGTACAAATGTTGCCCCTAAAGCAACATCAGCTGTGCAAAATGAGAGAGGGGGGAGGGTGGCAGTGTATTCCATCATACTGCTATTCACACAAGCATTGGTTGGTGAAGGAGGGGAGGGTGGGGGGGGTGGTTGTAATCTCCTGAGAAGATTACACATGGCCCCGGGGTGAGTTGGGAACAATATTGCTCCCCCTCTGGAGTGCAGAGTGGAGTCTCTCTGCGAGGGGGAGCCAGGACCCTTGTCCCCTTCCATCAGCCCCGGCCAGATAGATTCCTCCCGACACAAGATATGACCGACCGGCGATCTGATTCATGGGCACGGAGGAAGGGGACGGGGACAGGGAGGGGGGGGGGGGGCAGGGAGGGGGACAGAAAGGGGGACAGGAAGGGGGGCAGGGACAGGATGGGGGGACGGGGAGCGGGACAGGGAGGGGGATAGGGACAGGGATGGGGACAGGGAGGGGGACATGGAGGGGGATAGGGATGGGGACAGGGAGGGGGATATGCTATGCTATGTCCTATATGCTCTGTAAATACTAATGTACAGATACCGAGATGGCACACCATGTACCTGTTTATTGCACTGTTTTATTGGATTCTATTAATATGTTGTACCACTGTATTTTATTGGATTCTATTATATGTTGTACCACTGTATTGCACATCGTCGCGGGCAAGACCAGCCGCATTTCATTGTATACCTGTATGCCGTGACAATTAAAACTCTTGAATCTTGAATCTTGATAGGGAGGGGGACATGGAGGGGGATAGGGATGGGGACAGGGATGGGGACAGAGACAGGATGGGGGGACGGGGAGCGGGACAGGGAGGGGGATAGGGATGGGGACAGGGAGGGGGACATGGATGGGGACAGGGATGGGGACAGGGATGGGGACAGGGAGGGGGACAGGGAGGGGGACAGAGACAGGATGGGGGGACGGGGAGCGGGACAGGGAGGGGGATAGGGATGGGGACAGGGATGGGGACAGGGATGGGGACAGGGATGGGGACAGGGATGGGGACAGGGATGGGGACAGGGATGGGGACAGGGAGGGGGACATGGAGGGGGACATGGAGGGGGACAGGGATGGGGACAGGGAGGGGGACAGGGAGGGGGACAGAGACGGGGGACAGGGATGGGGACAGGGAGGGGGACATGGAGGGGGACATGGAGGGGGACAGGGATGGGGACAGAGACGGGGGACAGGGATGGGGACAGATACAGAGACAGGGATGGGGACAGGGGACAGGGAGGGGAGACAGGGAGGGGAGACAGGGAGGGGAGACAGAGACGCTCGCCCCCGGCAGGCAGGACCATTATGACGATTCTTTGGAGCAGAAAAAGCACTTTTCCTCCCTAGTCTAGATGATTAGCCATTCATTTCCTCACCGGCTGTCCCTGTCTCTACACAGAGTTACAGGTCCCTGTCTCTACACAGAGTTACAGGACCCTGTCTCTACACAGAGTTACAGGTCCCTGTCTCTACACAGAGTTACAGGTCCCTGTCTCTACACAGAGTTACAGGTCCCTGTCGCTACACAGAGTTACAGGTCCCTGTCTCTACACAGAGTTACAGGTCCCTGTCTCTACACAGAGTTACAGGTCCCTGTCGCTACACAGAGTTACAGGTCCCTGTCTCTACACAGAGTTACAGGTCCCTGTCGCTACACACAGTTACAGGTCGCTGTCTCTACACAGAGTTACAGGTCGCTGTCTCTACACAGAGTTACAGGTCCCTGTCTCTACACACAGTTACAGGTCGCTGTCTCTACACAGAGTTACAGGTCGCTGTCTCTACACAGAGTTACAGGTCCCTGTCGCTACACAGAGTTACAGGTCCCTGTCTCTACACAGAGTTACAGGTCCCTGTCTCTACACAGAGTTACAGGTCCCTGTCTCTACACAGAGTTACAGGTCCCTGTCTCTACACAGAGTTACAGGTCCCTGTCTCTACACAGAGTTACAGGTCGCTGTCGCTACACAGAGTTACAGGTCCCTGTCTCTACACAGAGTTACAGGTCCCTGTCTCTACACAGAGTTACAGGTCCCTGTCGCTACACAGAGTTACAGGTCCCTGTCGCTACACAGAGTTACAGGTCGCTGTCGCTACACAGAGTTACAGGTCCCTGTCTCTACACAGAGTTACAGGTCCCTGTCTCTACACAGAGTTACAGGTCCCTGTCGCTACACAGAGTTACAGGTCCCTGTCTCTACACAGAGTTACAGGTCCCTGTCTCTACACAGAGTTACAGGTGTGCACTGGGCCCACCGTGCCTCTCATTCAGCCCCCCCCCCCCCCCCCCTCCCAACCCGTCAGGGCGGGCCATACTTTTCCCCCCTGGAAAATCAATCGAGAGGGGTGTCTAAAAATTATGTGTTTTTTTGTGGGGAATTCAAATATGGGCTTATTTTTCGGATAGGATAACTCTAACCTAGCACAGCACAGGGTGTTTTAATACTGGAGTTTCTGTATCTCTCCATGTCTCCTGCTGTGCCTATGAATCAGATCGGATTAACAGACGTTTTATGGTGTAGACCTTTTCGGAAGAATTCCGTTGCTAGGGGAACAGCTCGGGCCCAAGTGGAGGTTTGATAATGAGTTGTCTATAGTGGAACCGTGTTATAACCCTAGCTAATACAGTACACACACATAATAATAATAATAATAATAATAATAATAATAATAATAATAATAATAATAATAATAATAATAATAATAATAATAATAATAATAATAATAATAATAATAATAATAATAATAATAATTAAAAAAAAAAGGCAGGACCTGTCGCAGAGGTCTTTAATTGGCATGCAATTATCCTCAATCTTAGCGGTTAGCACACACACACACCGGAACACACATGCATGCATTGATTTTGTAGGATCGCCGATGCGATACTCCTCTGCGCTTAACCCATCCCGTCGTCCTTCCCCCCAAGGGCCGCCGGGAGCAGACGAGGGCTGTGGGGTGAGCCACGCCCGCCCGGGGACCATCCAAGTGCTCCTGCCCGTCTTCTTCACGGACGCGACAGCGTTAGCGGTCTGTTTTTTTGCATTTTTTCCATTGGGTTTCTCTTATCGGGGGGGGGGGGGGCTTGCGAGCACGGGGAGAACATGCAAACTTCACACAGAAAGGACGGGAGATACCTCACCTGGGTAACTGGCAACGCGGAAACCTGGTCCCCAAGCAGGAACCCTGGACCTTCTTGCTGTGAGGCGACAGTGTTAACCACTACACACGCATCCAGCGTTTTAAACAATTCCAACCCTGGGTCTTGGAGATACTCTTGAGGGTTCATATTGTCATGTAGGATGTTAACACTTTGAGTGCCAACGACGAGAATGTCGTTATTTCATGCCAACCGCTCAGTGCCAACGACGAGAAATCTTGTTATTAATCGTTATTTTTTTTATTAGCGATTTCCATTCATTTTTCATCAATCTAGCCTCACGTCACCACTGGGCTCTGAGCTCGAACAGGGAAAATACCGCCTGCTATCGTCTCCCGGATGGTAATGCACCCTTTGGATTGGACTGAATGAAAACGCATGGGGAAAAGAAAATCCGGAATCCACATTTTACTTGTCAGGCATGTAATCCGAGCTGATTGCAGTCTTTGTGGTCCCTCAGAACAGCGTGGAATATGTGTTTCGAGCACCCAGCGTTGGATCAACAAACGCGATCGATGTTTAGAATGGCGATCAGGAATTGGAATAATCTTTTTGGAGAACATCTGATCTGAGGGAAGGAATCTATTTTACCAGTCTTGGGGTAATCAGAGCTTTTTTCACAGATATATCAACGTGTCCCCTATGTGTGTGTGTATGTGTGTGTGTGTGTGTGTGTGTGTGTGTGTGTGTGTGTGTGTGTGTGTGTGTGTGTGTGTGTGTGTGTGTGTGTGTGTGTGTGTGTGTGTGTGTGTGTGTGTGTGTGTGTGTGTGCTGATCAGGAAATAAGATAATCGATTTTTCAGCCCGCTTCTCTAGCGTGCATAGGTACACACTATCGATAATCTAGCGTTTATTTGAAAACGATTCATAAATAGGCCGAAAAAGTTTTTTGTGTATTCCAGTAAAGGGCGATTCCTGCAGAATCACTTTTTTTTCTGGAAATTTCCAAAAACAAGCGTTTTTCAAAATGGTATAAAACGGAAATGTACAGATGAAAAAACAATACGTTTTGACAATGTTGACTGCAAGCAAGTCATTGATAAGCGAGGGGCGTATTAGACACATAGCCATAATTTAAGATATAGTTTATGCGTTCACAAATGTGCTCTCCCTCTCATTGAATAGAGCGCTGGCACTCAAGCGCTAAATCGTGCGCCCCCTGCTGGCACACAAAGTGTTAAGAGGTTCTATAGTAGTGATGGGAATTACAGCTCTTTTTAGCTCTTTTCTTTCTTTTGGCTCGGCTCACTAAAAAGAGCCGGCTCTCTCAGCTCCTCAGATTTGTTGTTGTTTAAATTAATTTATTACCAAAGATTATGTCAAATTAATTACTAATGTAAAAAACATTAATTATATCAAATGTTTATCATTTATATAGCTTTATTTACATACTCAAGATCAGGGGCGGGGGTAGGGGGTGGCTACTTGGGCTCAAGCCCCGAATGTATTCTGAAAAGCCCAGAATCTATTTATAAAAAAAAAAAAAAAAAAAAAATTGTACAAGTCATCATTGTTACATGAAAATATGTTTGCACCAGATTTAGCAGAGGCTAATTTCCATCTGTGGTCTATCCAGCTGCTAACTGTATTTGAGTGAGTTAAGTCTTGGTGTTATGGTAGACTCAGACCTAAGCTTTAAATCACAATCAACAAGTTGACAAAAACTTAATTCTTCCACCTTAGAAACATAGCTAAAGTACGGCCATTTATAAATCAAAAGGACGCTGAAAACCAGATCCATGCCTTTATCTCAAGCCAACTCGACTACTGTAATGCACTCCTTACCGGCCTCCCGAAAAAATACGATGATAACTATTTTATTGCAATGCACTATTGCATTATTTTATTCTATTTTACTAACTATTTTATTGCACTGCACTATTTTACTTTGTATCAGTGAATCATAGACGCCTGGCCATAAGAGCATTCGGAGCATCTCTGCTCTCCCACTATTGAACTTGGGGGAGCAAAGGTATGATCTTGCTCCACCACTTTTTGATTATATGAAAAATATGATATATCCCCCCCCCCCCCAATATATAAATCTAACCATAACTACGTTATGGTTAACTGAGTTTTATAGTGAAAAGAGCAGCTTTATTGGTCAAGATTGAAGGCTCTATATTGCAGGAAATTGCACGTACAAGTTCATTAAATTCAAAAAAAATCTGCCAAACCACCCCTTGCCTGCCAAAAAAAAAAAAAAAAAAAAAAATAAGGGCACCTATCTGGGCTAAGCCCCGGATCTCCTACAATCCTAAATCCGCCCCTGCTCAAGATGAAGCAGAGGGCTACAAAAATAGCATCATAGCTAGTGTTGTGGTGGTGTTTACTGGATGCTGCTGTAGAAAAGATTACAGCAGCAGCAACAATTGCACCTTCATTAATAGCAGGTTCCCTTGCTTGTCTTTTATTTTACAATTGCTAATTGTACTGCTTTTCTCGCTGTCACTCATTTCCTCACCTTTCCAGCGTGTTATCTGTCACGCTAGTGCATGTTCTCTCTCTCTCTCTCTCTCTCTCTCTCTCTCTCTCTCTCTCTCTCTCTCTCTCTCTCTCTCTCTCTCTCTCTCTCTCTCTCTCCTCTCTCGTCTCCCTCTGCACTGTGTGTGTGTCTGTAACCCCCTCTCCTCCCCGTTCCGCTCAGCGTGGACCCACAGACGCCACCACACATTGTTGACCAATCACATGCGGCTTTTAAAAACAAAACAAAAAATGTATCGGCTCCAGTCGTTCACTTCAAAGAGCCGGCTCTGAGAGCCATTTTGTTTGCGACCGACACATCACTATTCTGTAGGCGACACACAAACCATTCCATTAACTCATTGACTGCCATAAGCTTTCGTTATCTTTACTAAATGGCACCAGCGTTAATGACCATTTTAGCGATGTTTGTAGACCCATCGTGTGTCCTGTATTATAGCTATGAAGACAATATTATGGCTCATTTGACAGGCATTGTTCATAGTCCATTACTGACTAATTAGTTCATTTCTACACACTGTAGTTTGTTACACGCTACACGCTAAACGTTTCCAGAATAATCCAGTCTTTTTCCATAGATCACGAGATATGACACAGTATATGCAATAAGCCCAAAGCGTTCTGGTTGATCGCCTGAAGCTCCAAATACTCCCAAATCAAAGGTATATACCATGTGCATATATATGTGCATTCACAAAATCATCGGGGGGGGGGGGGGGGGTCGTTTTAACTCAAAACTGTGATCGTGTTTGTCGAGCATGTTTTACGTCCGGTAAAACACAGAACTGTGATCATTACAAAGACATGTTTCAGGTTCGGTAAAATAGACATAGAATATACCTTACCTTAGCCAGAAGGGATTCCAAAAACAATAATTCCAAGTGATCGCATCGCCATTGCGATTATGTCTATACACGTTTATATGGGAAATGCGCTTCAGGCAACAACATTTCGAGGCGATCGCTGTGTGTCTCTGTTCATGCAGGAGGAGGAGCCCTTGCAAAAATAAAAAAAATGTAAAGGGAAAACGTTCCAGTTTTAAGGTAGGCGATACTGCCACCTGGTGATATTCGATCGCCATTGCAATTCCAACGTAGGCATATGAATCAGAGACACCTAGATGGCTCCGGCTGACAGTATAGAATGGGAATCAAACAAAAGAAAGAAATCTCGGGTTTTGGCATTCACCGCATGGCAAGATAGAGAAAGAGTTAAAGATGAATGCGTCGTCATTAGCATTTCTTTTACAGGACTAAGATTATATGGCACCGTGGGACTAAGCAGTCAATTCTACCAGTTTCCGTCTTACTTCTCAACAGCAGCGAAAAGCTATTTCAGAACAGAAAGGAAATAAATTAACAGATTAAACGGTGGCGGCCAAGACTGACCAGCGTTTAGTGACTAGTGTTAATTTCTCTCGCCATTTGCATGCCTCTGATTTCCTACAACAATAACGCTCCCGTTTAATTGGCTATTGCGGTCAATTAGTACACACATACACACGTACACACGTACACACACACACACACACACACACACACACACACACACACACACACACACACACACACATACACACACAGTGAAACACATCTACAGTACACACATTTAGAATCTTTATTTATGTCCATATAAATACAATGTCTAAAGTTTCAAGTTTCTTTAATAGTTGTCATACAGAAGTACAGAATACTTTTATACAAAATGCTTCTTACTGTTACGCTCCAGAGACTGTGCTAGACAAGATAAGTATGAAATAAAATAGTATAGCATGTAAATTAGAAGTAAAAAATTAGGTCACAGTGTTCAGTATAGACATATGTACAATGTTCGATGCAGAATAGAAGTAACTGAGTTACCATATAATATACAATAATACTATGCAGTGTACTAATATACAATACTATATAGTGCAAAGCAGAAATGGGATGAGGTACAATTTAGGTACAATTTACAGTAAGGTGTACGAGTTGTAGTGCAAATCCTTTATCAATAAATATAAAGTGTGTTTAGGTGATCTAAAGTGTGGAGAGTGGGTGCTGCAGTGTGTTGTTTGTTTAAAGTGAGTGTGTGCATGTTGATGTGTGTGCTGTGTGCATTTGATGGTTGTTGTATAGTGTTTATTGTTCGTTGAGCAGCCTGATGGCCTGGGGATAGAAGCTTCTTCTGAGTCTTTCAGTGCTCGCCTTGAGACTCCGGTATCGCTTGCCTGACCGCAGCAGTTCAAAGAGGCAGTTGTTCGGGTGGCTGGAGTCCTTGATGATTCTCTTAGCCTTACCCCTGCACCGCTTGTTGTAAATGTTCTGGAGGGTGGGGAGCCCCCCTCCATTTGTGCGTTGGGCTGAACGTGTCACTCTTTGTAGTCTGCTTCGGTCTTGTGCAGTGCTATTCCCAAACCAGGAGGTGATGTTGCCAGTCAGGATGCTCTCTATTGTACATGAGTAGAAGTTCTTAAGGATCTTCTGACTGACTTGGAACTTCCTTAGGCGCCTGAGGAAGTAGAGGCGCTGTCGTGCCTTCTTCACAACACTGTCAATGTGTGTGGTCCATGTCAAGTCCTCGGATATGTGGGCACCGAGGTACTTAAAACTGTTCACTCTCTCAACCGGTGCCCCGTCGATGCTGAGGGGGCTGTAGTCCTTGACCCCCGACGTCCTTAAGTCCACAATCATCTCCTTTGTGTTTTGCTGACGTTCAGGGAGATGCTGTTATCCTGGCACCATCCTGCCAGGACCTTGACCTCTTCCAGGTAGGCCCTCTCGTCGTTTGCAGAGATCAGGCCCACCACTACTGTGTCGTCAGCAAATTTGATGATTGTGTTGTTACTCCGCTGAGCCACACAGTCGTGTGTGTACAGGGAGTAGAGGAGGGGACTCAGAACACAGCCCTGGGGGGCCCCTATGTTGAGGGTGATGGATGAGGAGGTGCAGTTGCCTGCTCTCACCACCTGGGGTCTGCCCGTCAGGAAGTCCAAGACCCACTGGCAGAGGTCATAGTTCAAGCCCAGGTCCCTGAGCTTTGCTATGAGTTTGGAGGGGACTATGGTATTGAATGCCGAGCTGTAGTCAATGCATAGCATTCTCACATAGTTCCCCTTCCTCTTGTCCAGGTGTGATGCTGCTGTGTGCAGCACATGGGCTATGGCGTCCTCCGTGGACCTGTTGGGGTGGTATGCAAATTGCAGGGGGTCCAGGTTGATGGGGAGGGAGGAGCAGATGTAGCCCTTTACTAGCTTCTCAAAGCACTTCATGGCTATGGAGGTGAGAGCTACAGGGCGGTAGTCGTTGAGGCAAGCAGGCTTGAATTTTTTAGGTACAGGGATGATAGTGGACTTCTTCAGGCAGGTGGGGATGACAGCCTGTTCTAAGGACAGGTTAAATATGTCAGTGAATACCGGGGCCAGTTGGTCGGCACAGAATTTTACAGAACTGCTGCCTTCCTGATATTCACTTTTTTAAAGGTCCGCCTCACCTCATGCTCTGTTACCCTGAACACTGAGTCTCCATCAGCAGACCCCCCCCCCCCCCCCCCCCCCCATTGCCGTGGCTTGTAGGCTGGTGTTGTTATTACCAGCCTCAAACCTCGCATAGAAGGTATTGAGATAATTTGCTAAGGAGATGTCACTGTTCAGTTTGAGGGAGGTGCCTTTGTAGTCTGTCATCGTTTTGAGGCCCTGCCACATAGCTCTGGAGTCAGCCTGTTCAAACTGAAGTTCAATTTTATCCCTGTAGCGCCGTTTTGCCTCTATTACTGTCCTCCTTACGTTGTATCGCGCCACCTTGTGGTCATTCATGTTGCCTGCCACCAGGCCGTCGTTGTATGCTGTGGTGCGCGCTTTCAGAGCTTCACGGACGGATTTGTCTACCCAGGGCTTTTGATTTGGGTAAACTTTAATTATGGTAGTGGGGATTGTTTCTACCACCAAAGTACGAACAAAGTCCAGCACTGTCTCCGTGTAGTCATTAATGTTATCTGTGTCACGGAATACACTCCAGTCTGTGCATTCAAGCGCAGCTTGGAGCGTCTCCTCTGACTCCACATCCCATTTCTGCACCTCTCGCAAGACTACCGGAGTGCTCTTGATCCTTTGTTTATATTTTGGTGAAAGAAAAATGGCCGCATGATCAGATTTTCCGAAGCCGCTAGCAGAATGAGCCTTGTATCCACACTTGAATTGCCTGTAACAGTGGTCTAAAATGTTACCGCCTCTGGTGTTACAAGTCACATGCTGATAGAAGTCCGGCAATACCTTTCTCAGATTGGCGCTATTGAAATCACCCACAACCACAATAGCAGCATCAACGTTAGCTGCCTGGAGTTTATTTACCTCGTCGTGGAGCCTGGAGAGCGCGTCACCAGTGTTTGCTTGCGGTGGAATATACACCCCGACCAGGATGATCGACGTTAGCTCCCTCGGGAGGAAGAAAGGTCGACACTTGATGGATATATATTCCAGGTTGGGGGAGCAGTGGCTCGATAGTTCCTTCACGTTGCCTGGATCGCTCCAATTGTTGTTCAACATGAAGGCTATTCCACCTCCACGCTGTTTGCCGGATTCTGCTGTTCTATCCTTGCGGTGAATGAAGAAGTGTTCGGCCGGTTGGATGGCGTGGTCTGGGACGTCCGACGTCAGCCACGTCTCGATGAAGCAGAGAACGTTACAGTCTCTAACGTCTCTCTGGAATGTAATCCTTGCTCGGATGTCGTCTAGTTTATTGTCTATTGATTGTACATTGGCTAGCAATATACTGGGTAGTGGCGTCCTGTGCCGCCTGGTTCTCAATCTGTTACGGACTCCAGCTCTCTTTCCTCGCCGCCTGGTTCCTTTGTTCCTGGGGGCGAGATCCGGTCCTGATGTCCTCAAGATCTCAACAGGCCATTGTTGTGGTTCAGAGAGCTGATCCAGAGAGTAATCCAGTCGGTAAGTTTCCCGTAATCCAATGTCTATAAGTGACTGACGGTCATACACATTAAATGCACCTACTGTTGGTACAGACAAAACTCTTAAAACTATAAATATTAACAAAAGTAAGCACAGTCTCGACGGAGCGCACAGACAGGCAGCCGGTCGTAGCGGCGCCATCTTGAAGGACACAAATATTATCAGTGCAATTGGACAATGTGGGTTATTCTGTTACATGCGTACCCAAATTGGCAATGGCAACCAAAGTTACACAACACACACATAGGATGATGAACCTGACAATCAGCATACAGCTCATGGATACAAATAGCAGCGTCTTCTCCACATTGCACAGCTGCCAATAATAGCTGACACTGAGCAATATCTTGCTAACTGTTTGGCTCTTCCCTTCGGAAGAACCGGCCATCTGAAGGCCTCTAACACCCAACTTATGAACATTCTTCCAAATATGAAGACTAAAAGTTTACAGTTGTAGCCCAGTTGTGATATGGTATGCTCTAACAGTTGATACTTGAACATTTTGGTTGTAAAGGCTTGTACAGTCTTCTTCTAGACTGTAGTCAAACATACAGCCAACTTATAGAATGAGAACCTCTCTGTTATTCACATTAACAACAACAACCAAATCTAACAGAAACATGTTCCACTTTAAATACATTTAAAAGCAAGCTTAAAAAATAACTACATATCCTGTAGTATGTGTATTTGTGAGCAGTCTTTTCCCCCCCACCATTATAATTGTTGTATAATGCTGCATGTATCTGTGTGTATTAGAGAGGGATATGCGCATGTGTGTTTGTGCATAATATGGTGGGGGGCGGGGGTTTCTGTGTAGTTATCCTATATAGGTTTAAGAGGGGAGGTCGCTTATAAGCCCTTGTTTTTTTTTTGTTTTTTTTTTGTTTTTACCTTTCCTGCCCATTTGAACTGTTCTTCTTTTACTTATTTCATTCCAGAATGTATGTTTGTAAGTGCAAATATCAATAAATAAATAAACAAACAAACAAACAAACATTGGGGGTGTTTGAAATATCAGAGAACAGTGAATTGTCACTACACAGATTGAACATACATGGCTTCACACTGGTGTGCTTATACAGCACTGTTGCAGGTGACCCGAGTGTGGAACTGACACTGTCTGCAATCAGATCCACGATCCTATCATGCCTACAAATGTAGAGCCCTCTGTATGCATGACAACCATTGAGGATGTGAGACATGGTTTCTGTTCATGACCGTGGTGTATGCAGTGTGGGCTATGACTCAGATGAGCCAGAAGGAAAGGTTGAGCTTCATTGGTAAAACCTGTAGCCTAGCTTTTAAAGTGAAGATGATGATGCACACACACACACACACACACACACACACACACACACACACACACACACACACACACACACACACACACACACACACACACACACACACACACACACACACACACGCACACACACGCACACACACAGTTTGCTTCATAAAAAGGCTTCCCATGCGGCCTGCAAGCGCAGCCACCACAGTTATTATATCATCGATGACCTCACACCTTCGGCAACAAGATCCCGGTTCTCACTAACGTAAGACCGGCGCACGTGCTAGCGCTGGAGATTTCCCCACTATAATTATAATAATAATCATATAAATAATAACGTAATATCCATTCTGAAAAGGCTCAGGGGGTATTCTGGAACAGATAACGACATGGAAACATTAATACATTAATGAGATTAGCTTCATCCATAAGTGATTATCGCTGTATCCACATACCGCAGGCTATATTTTCACTCCTGCCATCCCCCCTGTATCATTTCTGTCTGTAGCAAACATCAAAGGGGTTAATAGAGTCATGGCAATTTCCTTTTTTTTTTTTTTTTTTTCATTTGCTTAGTTTTGTTTGCAAATTTTTTTGAAGATAATTGTTACAAAGGATCAGATTAAACCGAATATATATATTTATTGATTGATATATATTGCATAATATTTGTATATCGTTTGATATCCCTTGTATATTCCTTGTACATATACACGGAATATCCCTTTAGCCTAGTACAGACCATAATATTTCATTCTCCTATTGGACAGCGGTCCACAGGCGCCAAGGCCATGCCTCCAGAGTCAGGTTCAAAGCCACCGTCAAGACATGTCTGTACATGCCCGGCTTTGCCCAAGAATACGAGACAGAAATGAGGTTGGCACTAGATTGTTCGTCGTGCATATAAATATGGCGCAGGTGAATACAGAAGCACTTAGTGTTACCCAATAAGTTGAAGCCTTACCCACGATACGACGTGCGGTGAAGTATGGCCTGTTTGGCCCCAAATAGAGCATTGAGACCGCGTGCGAATTAATAACTGAATTGTCAGAGTTTGGCGCTATACCGTCGAGTGCGACATATTTCTATTAAGTCAGTAATAGTCTATTTGTGTATAGTGTATCGTGCGGCTAAAGTTCTACAGTGACCAGCATCACCAACGCTTCCTCGTATCAGCTAGAGAGCTTATCCAGGCTGGGCTGCTTTCATGGCGCTTTCACCCGAGGAGCCCTAGACGAGAACCGTGTGGACATGTACACTGGATTATCTACCCGACGACTGCATAGCCCTTTGCGGCTGGATTATATTTGCTTTTGGTCCTGTAATTAATGGAGCGGAGAATCGCCGACGCCTACACGTGTGTGGGATTTACCCTGTGAGGAGCCACGTCGAGTCTGCGCCTCAGAGAGCCTGAGGCAGGCTAGCTTTCTTCCCTGTGGATCTACAGGCTACGGAGAACAGCTGTATTCGTCTGTGGATCAAGATCTTATTGCACCGTCTCCCGTACTCGGAGTCTCCTTATCATCGTTGACCCAGACTCTACTACCGACAGATCCTCTACCCTTGCTGGCTTACAACCGGGGGGACCCTTCCAGTATCTCCCGCTATATATTACTAGTGTACCATAGATATAATTCCCTAAGATTCAGGTTGTATAATTACCTCCTGCGTAACCAGAGAATGGACATTCATTATTGATTTGCCTACGCACATTCCTTTGCCTTATAAGCGCATTCAAAGTAAAATAGAGAAGTATATTATGTACCTTTTGCTGCAATAAATACTTAATTACAACTTTGTGTGGAACCGATTCATTGTGGGAAGTGTTCATCATATATATATATCATGTACTGTATGGCCAGTAATTAAAGTACATAAGACGGTAGTGGTTTAATGATACCATATCAATACAGTCAGGGAATTGTACCCCTCAGTTACAATAATCATGTAATGTACTGTGGTCTTCACTGGTAAGGGGGCCAGATTTAAGCTCCCTTTGAAGTATGCTAAACAAGATAATAAATAGGCTGCATGCAGCGGTAGTTATGCAGCCTCCCCTGCAGTACGACGGGAGATATCCATAGCCCACTTCTTCACTGCCTTCCCATCTTTAAAGCAGATCGTCCTCGCATCCCTCACAGGAATGGGAGTGGCTGGCTCTGCGCTGAATTGGCTGACATCATACCTCAATGACCGCTCCTACCAAGTGTCATGGAGAGGGACCATGTCTGCCACCCGCCCCCTGCAGACGGGTGTCCCCCAGGGCTCGGTCCTTGGACCCCTTCTCTTCTCCCTCTACAATAAATCTCTGGGTAACATTATCACGTCTCATGCCTTCTCATATCATTGCTATCAGTGATGCCAGTAACGCGTTACTAAGTAACGCGTTATTGTAATCTGATTACTTTTCCCCGAAAATAGTAATCTAACGCGTTAATCTTTAAAAGCCAGTAATCTGATTGCAGTTACTTGTCCAAGTGGCTGTGCATTACTATTTCGTTACTATCTCATCATAAATTCATAATGCAGGCGGAATGCAGTATTTTATTTCGTTTTCGACAGTCAAAAATACATTTTGAGTTGTTTTTCTTATTTGGGAGTGACGTTGTGTGGCAGTGAAAGGGTTAAATACAAGAATGTGTTCCGCGGCGTGACTGGATTCTCTGTCTGTGAGTGACTCTGCTTTGGTCCAATCACATTCCCCATCCACAGTCTGCGAATCAGAGGCAGAGTAGGGCGGGTCTTCACAGCACGTCATGTGACATATGCGCCAATCGTGTGACAGCAGGGCTCCGTCGTCCGGAGAATTCCACCCCAAAACGCTTGGCAAAAACGGAGGAAACAAAATACTGTCTACCGCTAAAAACAGCACATCCAATTGCATTGAAAGCATCTGGAATCACAACACTAGCCGACGCTTCGACTAGGTACAGGAGGGTTGATGGTGGCAGAGCAAAAGCTCTTATTTGCCAGATTTACAGTTAATTTACATGTTAAAGAGAGACTGATTGTATGTTTATAGAGAGACATTTATAAAAACAATTTAATAGTTACAGTTGATATAATTGAATAGTTCAGCCTGCATTTGTTAGATCGTGATACACTGGTTTGTAAAACCACTGGCTGGCTGCTCTAATGCTGTGAGCATCATAGACTGTTGCTTTACCATACTTGATGGTACAGAAGCTGAAGCACTAGTTTAACAATTTACGTTATGTTCAGAGAAACAAGTTAAAAACAATTTATGCACTTTCAATAAAGCTTTTAAAAAAAACTGTTGGGGGAACGACGACGACTTCGTAACCTAGTTACTTTCAAAGTAACTAAGTTACTCTGATAATCAAGTAATCAGTAAAGTAACTTAGATTACTTTTTAAAGGAGTAATCAGTAATCAGTAATCAGATTACTTTTACAAGTAATCTGTGGCATCACTGATTGCTATGCCGATGATACTCAACTCTTCCTCTCCTTCCCTCCCTCAGATATCCACGTCTCTGAGCGGATCTCTGCCTGTCTGTCTGTCTGACATCTCCGCCTGGATGACGACCAACCACCTCAAACTGAACCTAAGCAAAACAGAATTGCTTCACCTGCCGGCCAAATCCTCCCCCCTGACCGACCTTTCCATCACAGTCGAGAATGCAACTGTGACCGCGTCCCCGACCGCCAAGAACCTTGGTGTTGTCCTTGACGACCAGTTGAACTTCTCCGCTCACATCGCAGCGACAACCAGAACCTGCAGATTCCTCCTGAGCAACGTCAGAAGGATCCGCCCCTTCCTGACAAAAGAAGCCAGCCAACTCCTCGTCAAATCAACAGTCATCTCCCGCCTCGACTGCTTGCTGGCCTTCCGACCACTGCGGCCCACCTGATCTCAAACCTACTGAAGTCAGCCCATGCCACCCGCCCTTCTTAGGGACCTGCACTGGCTCCCATTGCCACACCAATCCGCTTAGGCCCCCGACCTGGCATATCGTGCGGCGAAGGGAACGGCTCCCGCCTACCTCCGGTAAATGGTCTTTAACTACACACCCTCAAGACCCCTATGCACTGCATCTTCTGGCCGCCTCAGACCTACTCCTATCCGAGCTCCGGGAGGGTCATCAAAGATAAGTCGCCTATTCTCGGTCCTTGCCCCACAATGGTGGAACGAACTCCCCACCACAGTTAGGACAGCCGAAACCCATCCAATATTTCACCGTCGACTAAAGACGCACTTCTTCAATCATTATCTGATTTTTTTTTTTTTTACTCTAACCCTAACTAACCTTACACTTGTCCTAATATACTAACCTACACTGTAGCACTCAACACCTTGATGAACATTGTTACTCAGCTGATAGAGTTGTACCCTTCCTGCTGTCTTGTTGTACAAAACTTGTAAGTCGCTTTGGATAAAAGCGTCAGCTAAATGACTAAATGTAATGTAAAGCATATTGATATGAGAGAGAGAGGGGGGTGAGGGAATGATTGGACAACTTCTCTAAACGTATCCCCTTATCATCCCTCTTTACGTCTCACGCTGTGGCCATGTGTCGCGCTCCTCCGTGTCTTGCGATGTAAAAGTCAAACAAGGATAATTGCCATTGTCACTCCGTATTATCCCGTCCGAGAGCACCGCCAATTAGGTGTCTCTCTCTCTCTCTCTCTCTCTCTCTCTCTCTCTCTCTCTCTCTCTCTCTCTCTCTCTCTCTCTTCTCTCTCTCTCTCTCTCTCTCTCTCTCTCTCTCTCTCTCTCTCTCTCTCTCTCTCTCTCTCTCTCTCTCTCTCTCTCTCTTTCTATCCCTCTCTCTCTCTCTCTCTCCCTCCTATCAAACACTCGGAGATACATGGGGAACTTGATACACCCTCTTTTCAAACGGGAAACAAATGGCACAATTAAACAAAGCACTGTCTGCCAGTCTTCTGCCCCCCCCCCCCCCCCCCCCCCTCGCCACCGCACCCCCCAACCCCACCCCCCCTCTCCTTCTGTCAGTCAAGCACAAGTTAAACTCCTGTCTCGCTAATAAGCCCCAAGTGTTGGTTTCCAGCCTTTTCTTACACTCGTTATATTGTAGCCCTGACGTTGTCGAGAGACATAGTTGCGTCCCCTAGCTGATACTAGTATGTCTCATTGGGGTGCAAAAGCTCACAGAAACATTTTATGGCCTCGATGAAGTCAAAGTCGCCAGTTATTTATTTTAAAATGTTTTTGTAATAGACCCTAATCATTTGGCATAAGATATTGATGGCTAGTGCATTTGTTTGCCTATTGTGTCACAAAGTAAATAAACTCCATTTGAAATGGTGACCGCTGTGTCATTTGTTTAATGTAGACCTTTTTCTATTTGTATGTCAGCTCTTTGACTGAGTGGAGTGGACTTGACCTTGATGACTCGGTCTCGGACTAGGGTAATGGGGACTCGACTCTGACTCGACTCAGGCTCTTCTTTGGTGACTTGGACTCGGACTCGAACACTGGGGACTCGAGACTCGACTCGGACTTGAGATTTAGTGACTCGACTAGTACACTGGTGAGAACTCATCTCACTGTTGTTGGTACAATTTGGAAATGCACAAACACCAACCATTGTTTCTATCTAATTCCAATGCAACAGACGTTTCTGGCTCACTCACACGCACTGCATCTCAAATGAATCCTCTGGTTCCCAGATTTCAGAGGATGTACACCACTTCTATGCGGCATCTACTGTTGACCTGCTATCCCCCCCTAAAGATCCCCTGCCCCCCTTAAAAAAAGAGAATAATGGGTCTACGGTATGTGGGTCTCAGAGAGTGTGAAGGTTCTGTTCCTCCAAGCACTTTTCCTAAGATTGTTTATGATATTGTTGCTAAGCTACTGTACAATCATTTGGCTACATAGTATATGCAAATGTATAAATATATTCAAATGCTAACACAGCTTTACCGCAACCCATTCTGAAACAAATACAACTGCATCTGGGGAGAGAAGATGGGCTCTCTGTCCATCTGGGGAGAGGAACTGGAAGGTTTATTCCAGTGTGTGTGTGTGATTGAGCCACACCAGACTTAAGAGCTGTGGTGTGTTCTTTGATGACAGGCTTCTCCCAGAGGAGCTTCACATCTGTTGATCCTTCACTCGCCGTGATTGCATTTAAGAGGCATGTCAGCGCTTAATATCCTGCAAATATACCGATTCAAAGACGCTAAGCCGCTCCCCTCCATTTAGGAAGTGCATCTGTCCGCGGGGTGCAGCTCGTCGAGAGTCATTCTGTGACTCAATCCCAGCTGATAAGAAACTTGTCATCAAAAACCACAGTTTCATCCGAATTACGCCACTTCACGGGGCAAGCATGATCTATTTCCGCGTGCATGAGTGTGCAATGATTGAACACTCGGCATCCTCAGTCCGTAAAAAAATGCTGAATCGAACCCACACAGAAACACAGACAAACAAAAGGCATCTAAACCAAATTGAGTTGAAATGAATTATCCACAGTCAAGTAAACTCTCGACACGGCCCTATAATAATCCCCAGGGTGGAACACAAGGCACATCATCCCGTGATGAATAGCGGTGGCAATCCGCAAACACAAGAGACCGTGATGCTACTGTATATGCAACGAGGGCCGTTTGAGTGGCTATTTTCCAGCAGCACAGGAGATGTAAAAAGCTGACAGTTAGTTTCCATGTGTGCACAAGTGAATTTAATTAGCACAACGTCATGGTTGCACATACTATACTTATACTGTACATCGTTACAGAAATCTCCGTGCACAATCTTCACAAAAAAAGAAAGTGCAACTTAGCCAAATCTCTCCTGGTCATGTCGAATATCATTTGATTTGGAGTTGGCACTTGCACAACTCCACAAAAAGCACAACAGCATCGTTTCATAATAAGAGCACCTCCCAATTAGCACTTTCCATGAACGTAAAAATAAATAAATAAAATAAAACACATTTACCTTCTCTGCCGACTGTGAGGTCCCGAAGAAGATGGGGATGAAGGCCAGCCACACGATGCAGGTGGTGTACATGGTGAACCCGATGGGCTTGGCCTCGTTGAAGGTCTCCGGCACCCCTCGGGTCTTGATGGCGTACACGGTGCAGGTGACCATGAGCAGCATGCTGTAGCCCAGCAGGCAGATCAGGGACAGGTCTGAGATGTCGCACTTCAGGACGCCCCGCGCCGTCTCCGGGTTGGCCGTGCGCTGGTCCTCGTAGTCGATGATGGCCCGCGACGGGTCCACGCCGAACCAGATGCACACGCCGAGCAGCTGCACCGAGATCAGCGTGAACGTGAGCACCAGCTGGGAGGCGGGCGAGATGAAACGCGGGGCGCTCACCGACATCTTGCCCTGCTCGAAGATGCGGTAGATGCGGTTGGTCTTGGTGAGCAGCGCCGCGTAGCTGATGCTCATCCCCAGGCCCAGGAAGATCCTCCGCAGGGAGCAGATGCCGATGTCCGGCGCGGAGATCATGAGGAACGTGGTGGCGTAGCACAGGAAGATGCCCGTCAGGAGGACATAGCTGAGCTCCCGGCCGGACGCCTTCACGATGGGCGTGTCGTTGTAGCGCACGAACGTGACCACCACGAACAGGGTGGCCATGATGCCGAAGACGGAGATGAGGACGGGGATGACGGCCCACGGGGAGCTCCACTCCAGCTTGACGATGGGGATGGGGTCGCAGGCGGTGTGGTTGGGGTTGGGCCGCAGGTCGAAGCGGCACATCTTGCAGGTGGTGGTGTCCGCCTGGTACTGGTAGCCGTCGCAGCTCTCGCAGTGCCAGCAGCACGGGATGCCCTTGACCGTTTTCTTGCGCTGGCCGGGTCGGCAGGGCTGACTGCAGATAGAGGAGGGGACCTCCGGACCCCCGCCGGGCCACTGCATCTCCTTCGTCTGGGGAGGGGAGGGGATGTGTGTGTGAGAGGAGGAGGGAAATAGACGACATTCATGTATTAAATGGTGAATTTATATAGCACGTTTATCCACAATGTTTGTTCCTCACAGTTTGACCCATTCACTCACACCGATGGCAGAGGCAACCATGCAAGGTGCCATCGGGAGCGGGAATCGAACCGGGGGAACCTTCGGACCACCAGACGACCACTCTACCTCCTGAGCCACTGTCGCCCCTGATCAGTATTACTGTTGATTGTTACTAAAAAAGCGCCTTATTGATATTCATCCTTCATTTTTAGTAAACATCTCAGCTTCTTCAGTAAAATTACACACAGAACAAAAACAATTTGGATAAAAAAAAAGTGTCTTATAATCGAACACTTTTTGATGTAAATTTATGTTGATTCTTCATGAAAACAAAAGTAATTTCCGTTGTTCCATATTAAACAGTACAGTGCATTATGCATGAAGACGCAATTCAATTACCTGTTGGTAGATTAGAATTAAAATGCAAAAAGAAAGCGATAGCTGGAGCGGCGGGAGCAGGCGCTGCATTAAAGGCTGGTGTTGGACTTAACAAGACGCCACATTTTAACACATCAAGTAGTCAAAAGACCAACTCATGAAAGCATCAAACCACAGCGGGCGAACACCTCACTGTTCAACCACTCAGAAAGCACTTTCAGCCTAAATGAAAAGAGATGACTAAACACGGCTGCAGTGTTTACCTTCTGACGGTTAACCATCTGTAGTGTGGTAGTGAAAGGGTTAACCATCTGTAGTGTGGTAGTGAAAGGTTAACCTTCTGTAGTGTGGTAGTGAAAGGTTAACCGTCTGTAGTGTGGTAGTGAAAGGTTAACCCATTGTAGAGTGGCAGTGAAAGGTTAACCCTCTGTAGTGTGGAGGTGAACGGGTTAAACCATCTGTAGTGTGGTAGTGAAAGGTTAACCTTCTGTAGTGAGGTAGTGAAAGGTTAACCTTCTGTAGTGTGGTAGTGAAAGGTTAACCTTCTGTAGTGTGGTAGTGAAAGGGTTAAACCGTCTGTAGTGTGGTAGTGAAAGGTTAACCTTCTGTAGTGTGGTAGTGAAAGGTTAACCGTCTGTAGTGTGGTAGTGAAAGGTTAACCTTGTGTCGTGTGGTAGTGAAAGGGTTAACCCTTTGTAGTGTGGCAGTGAAAGGTTAACCCTCTGTAGTGTGGTAGTGAAAGGGTTAAACCATCTGTAGTGTGGTAGTGAAAGGTTAACCTTCTGTAGTGTGGTAGTGAAAGGTTAACCTTCTGTAGTGTGGTAGTGAAAGGTTCACCTTCTGTAGTGTGGTAGTGAAAGGGTTAAACCGTCTGTAGTGTGGTAGTGAAAGGTTAACCTTCTGTAGTGTGGTAGTGAAAGGTTAACCGTCTGTAGTGTGGTAGTGAAAGGTTAACCTTGTGTCGTGTGGTAGTGAAAGGGTTAACCATTTGTAGTGTGGCAGTGAAAGGTTAACCTTCTGTAGTGTGGTAGTGAAAGAGTTAACCTTCTGTAGTGTGGTAGTGAAAGGTTAACCCTCTGTAGTGTGGTAGTGAAAGGTTAACCCTCTGTAGTGTGGTAGTGAAAGGTTAACCTTCTGTAGTGTGGTAGTGAAAGGTTAACCCTCTGTAGTGTGGTAGTGAAAGGTTAACCCTCTGTAGTGTGGTAGTGAAAGGTTAACCATCTGTAGTGTGGTAGTGAAAGGTCTCTGTAGTGTGGTAGTGAAAGGTTAACCCTCTGTAGTGTGGTAGTGAAAGGTTAACCGTCTGTAGTGTGGTAGTGAAAGGTTAACCTTCTGTAGTGTGGTAGTGAAAGGTTAACCCTCTGTAGTGTGGTAGTGAAAGGTTAACCCTATGTAGTGTGGTAGTGAAAGGTTAACCTTCTGTAGTGTGGTAGTGAAATGTTAACCTTCTGTAGTGTGGTAGTGAAAGGTTAACCCTCTGTAGTGTGGTAGTGAAAGGTTAACCCTCTGTAGTGTGGTAGTGAAAGGTTAACCCTCTGTAGTGTGGTAGTGAAAGGTTAACCCTCTGTAGTGTGGTAGTGAAAGGTTAACCTTCTGTAGTGTGGTAGTGAAAGGTTAACCCTCTGTAGTGTGGTAGTGAAAGGTTAACCATATGTAGTGTGGTAGTGAAAGGTTAACCCTCTGTAGTGTGGTAGTGAAAGGTTAACCTTCTGTAGTGTGGTAGTGAAAGGTTAACCCTCTGTAGTGTGGTAGTGAAAGGTTAACCTTCTGTAGTGTGGTAGTGAACACGTTAAAGACCTCTATAGTGTGGTAGTGAAAGGGTTAAATACATATGTAGTGAGTTGGTGAAAGGGTTAACCCTATGTAGTGTTGTAGTGAAAGGGTTAACCCTCCGTAGTGAAAGGGTTAACCATCCATAGTGAAAGGGTTAACCATCCGTAGTGTGTTAGTGAAAGGGTTAACCCTCCATAGTGTGGTAGTGAGAGGGTTAACCCTGCCAGGGGACGGCTGGCTGTAGCCTCTGTCTCTCAGCAGCAGCCTGATATCCACCTACAGTAGGTGTTTTGGGAGAAGATGAATACTGAGATGGTGAAGTGACCAGCTGAGAGGCGGCATGAGGAGTTATGCTGTGAAGTAAATTGCACAGACTACAACGTACCATGCCAGTTAGGGTACCTTGTGTTTATAATAATAATAACTGGACTTTGGAGAAGTCTTTATTTGGCATGCAGTGACACACGCATGTGATGGGCGGGCACACACACAGGAACACACATGCAATTGTTGGGTCACCGATGCTCTGCACTTGACCCATCCCGTCGTCCTTCCCCCCATGGGCAACCGGGAGCAGATACTGTTTATCTTTACTCTTACTCATAGTATATTCAAATTCTTTATTGCCTATATTTATTGTAACATATAATATATAACCCATAGGGCATACAGACCCTCATATGTACCTTTGTTTACACCGTTTATTTGTTTCTCATTATTTTTATATTCAGATCTAATTGTATTGCCTATATTATGTATTCTACTGTTACCCTGCCTATACCTGTACCCCCCTCCCCCCCTACCTCATGCTGCTATGACGCCTGAATTTCCCCAAAGGGAGCAATAAAGGAATATCTTATATTATCGTATCTTACAATAAGCAACGACATATTTTAACAAAGCCAACACTGTGATTATAACATAGTACATCTTCTACATCTGGTGTGTGACTCCCTCGACCCCCTGCAGTTTGCATACCAGGCAAACATTGGGGTGGAGGACGCCATCATCTACATGCTCCACATAGCATACATGCACCTGGAGAAGCCGCGCAGCTCAGTGAGGATTATGTTCTTTGATTTCTCCAGCGCCTTCAACACCATCCAGCCGTCACTGCTAGCGGAGAAGCTCTCTGCGATGCAGCTGGAGCACGGCTTGGTGGCCTGGATCAAGGACTACCTCACTGAGAGACTGCAGTACGTCAGACTAAAGGACAGTCAGTCTGACGTACTGGTGAGCAACACCGGCGCCCCCCAAGGAACTGTGCTGTCACCCTTCCTCTTCACCCTCTATACCTCAGACTTCTGCCGCAACTCAAGCGGGTGCCACCTGCAGAGGTTCTCAGACGACTCCTCCATCGTAAGCTACATCACCGACGATGATGAGGAGGAGTACAGAGCCCTGGTGGAGAGCTTTGTGGGGTGGAGCGACAGCAACCACCTCCAACTCAACACCAGTAAGACCAAGGAGAGCTGGTGGTGGACTTCCGGAGGGGCAAGAAGAGCCCCCCCCCCGATTCCCATCACCATCCGAGGGGAGGAGGTGGAGGTGGTGGACTCATATAAGTTCCTTGGGGTACACCTGAACAATAAACTGGACTGGTCGGATAACACAGAGGCCCTCTACAGGAAGGGACAGAGCAGGCTGTTCTTCCTGAGGAGACTCAGGTCCTTCAACGTGTGCAATAGACTGCTGCAGTCATTTTACCAGTCTGTAGTGGCCAGCGTCCTCTTCTATGCTGTGGCATGATGGGGAGGCTACATCAACTCAAGGGACACCAACAAGCTCAACAAGCTTGTGAACACTGTGAATACTGTGAATATATATTTCAGTTAGTTAGATAGTAAATTATATTGACCTATTTGTTTACACTGCTTGTGTTGTTTTTACTACCTGTACCCCCCCCCCCCTTCCCCCATGCTGCTATGTTGCCTGAATTTCCCCAAGGGGATCAATAAAGGAATATCTTATCTTATCTACCAGTGCACCTTTCACCTTAGCTCACATACTGTATTCTCATGAAACTCAAGTGAATAAGAAATAATTGACATATCTCAAACCCGCCCTCTTTTCTTGATCCTCCAATCGTAACTGTTGCTTTCCCCCTGACAAACAGTTGCAATTGGAGGACCAATAAATGAGGGCGGGGTTTGAGACGGGTCATTCAGGGTGTTACATATTGAGAGACAGTCGTACATCCAGGTGGAGCTGGTCTGTCCAGTGGCCGATGATTTTGTATTCGGTGGAGTTGTTGGTCATCTGGTATTGGTAGATCTCGTATCGACCGGGAGCGTCTCCGTTCACGTTGAAGATCACCGGAGTTCCTGCGATACCTGAAGAGGAAAAAGAATATCACATCAGTATAGGGCTGACCCCGACTAGTCCAATAATAGTCTACTAATCCGTTGAAAGGAGCCGTAGTCGACTGCCAACCTCTTAGTCGAATGCAAACATTTTTTATAAATAAAAAACTAAAATAATATTTTTTTTTATTTAAATTTTTGTATCATTCTTTCTGAAAGAGGATTTCACCCGTCTAATGAACACACTAGACACTAGGGATGGGTATCGTTAGGATTTTATCGATACTACTACTCTTATCGATACTGCTTAACGGTTCGGTACTTTATCGATACTCTTATCGGTTCTTTTTTATTCTTTTGCAAGAAAAAAAAACAATGAATTAAGAACAGAATCGACATTGCTTTATTATTCTTTTATATAACTATATTACTGCACATGGGTACTTTTTTTTATCAATTAATACAAGCAGTCAGATAAATTAACTATTTTGGAACTTTTTATTTAGAATGTGTGTGTGTGTGTGTGTGTGTGTGTGTGTGTGTGTGTGTGTGTGTGTGTGTGTGTGTGTGTGTGTGTGTGTGTGTGTGTGTGTGTGTGTGTGTGTGTGTGTGTGTGTGTGTGTGTGTGTGTGTGTGTGTGTGTGTGTGTGTGTGTGTGTGCGTGCGTGCGCGCGCGTAGTGGGCGTGTCAACAGTGTCAGCTGAACTGCACCAAGGCATAGTCAGACACGACATCCCAGAAAATGTGTCGAGACTATCGCCACATTTTGGCCAATAAAAGTCGACTATACAAATCCTTAGTTGGGGACAGGCCTACATCAGTATTAAATGGACTCATCTCAAACCCGCCCTCTTCTCTTGATCCTCTAATCACAACTGTTGCTTTCCTCTGACAAACTTTGATCATTTTGAGAGAAAAAAACAAAAACTAAATAAAAATGAGAAAGCTGCAATTTATTTTGCTTATGGCAAAAATTAACAACGGTTATGTATTATAACCTTAGCTATATGCATCGTGCTTCGTCCATTAGACTATCCCGTGCGCCAATAGCTCGCCTGCTAAAGAATCATTGACCAGGGCCACGCCCCCCTGCTAGTATTATAAGCAGGGAAATGGCATGAAAAGTCCTTCTGTGGCTTCCTTCATGCAAACCTGGGACAACAGGGAACAAAATGCAAGATGCTTTGCCAGCATTCATATAACTAGGGTTATAATTCACAACATTTGTTATAGTTCGACATAATATATTTTGATATGTCTATTGGACAATTAGGTGAAGCCAGAGTGCAGGCCTGATCCGTGTACTGTGGATAGATGAGCTGTCATGCCCCTGTTAAAGTATTGGCTAAAGTTGATCACTGTGCGTAAAAGCGAACCAGCCGTACATACGTCCACACTGGTGGTGGACGTACGTGGTGTAGTGGTTAACACTGTCACCTCACAGCAAGAAGGTCCAGGGTTCGATTCCCGCTTGGGGACCAGGTTTCCGCATTGCCAGGTACCCAGGTGGGGTATCTCCCAGGCCTTTCTGTGTGGAGTTTGCATGTTCTCCCCGTGCTCGCAAGGGTCCCCCTCCCCCGATAAGATAAACCCAATGGAAAAACATGCACAACAGATCGCTAACGCTGTCGTGTCCCTGACGAAGATGGACAGGAGCACTTGGATTGGTCCCCGGGGCGCAGCCCCTCGCTGACGCCCCTATCTGCTCCCGGCTACCCTTGGGGGGGGGGAGGACGACGGGATGGGTAAAGTGAAGAGACTCAATCGCATCGGCAACCCAACTAATTGCATTTGTGTGTGTGCCGCCCATCGCATGTGTGTCATGCCGAATAAAGACTTCTCCAAAGTCCAGTTATTATTATTATTGTTACAAAGGGTCAGATTAAACCGAATATATATATTTATTACTTGAGATATATTGTATAGTATTTGTATATCGTCTGATATCCCTTGTATATTCTTTGTACATATACACGGAATATCCCTTTACCTAGTACAGGCCAGACCATAATATTCGTTCTCCTATTGGACAGCGATCCCCTAGGCGCCACGGCCATACCCCCAATGTCTAGTTCAAAGTCACCGCTAAGACATGCCTGGACATGCCCGGTTCTGCGCAAGAATACGAGACAGAAATAAGGCTGGTACTAGATTGTTCACCTTACGTATAAATACGGCGCAGGTGGATACAGCAGTAATCTTAGTAACAAGTTGAAGCCTCACACCACGATACAACGTGCTGT
The DNA here is from genome assembly GCF_963971535.1 of Notolepis coatsorum. Lineage (NCBI taxonomy): Eukaryota > Metazoa > Chordata > Actinopteri > Aulopiformes > Paralepididae > Notolepis > Notolepis coatsorum. Next base: position 99,655,402 of record NC_140181.1, on the reverse strand, counting down.
GAAGTGGGCCCGTTTTGCCCCGAAATAGAGCCTTGAGACCGCGTGCGAATTGATAGCTGAAGTGTCAGAGTTTAACGCTGTATCGTCGAGTTCGACCTATTCTATTATTAAGTAATAGTCTATTATGTATAGTGTATCGTGCGGCTACCGTTCTACAGTGACCAGCATTACCAACGTTTCATCGTACCGAGCTAGTGTGCTTATCCAGGCTGGGCGGCCTAACCTGGTGCCGTCATCCGAGGAGCCCTAGACGAGAACCGTGTGGATATGTACACTGGATAACCTACACCGACGACTACAGAGCCCTTTTCGGCTGGATTATATTTGCTTTGGTCCTGTAGCTGTTGGAGCGGAGAATCGTCTACACCCACTACTGTGTGGGATTTACCCTGTAAGGAGCACCGTCGAGCCCGCCTCTCGGACCCTGAGGCTGGCTAGCTTTCCTCCATGCGGCACTGCATACCGGAGAATAGCTGTTGTTTGTCTACGGATCAAGGGATTATTGCACTGTCTCCTGTACCTGGAGTCTCCTTATTCCTCGTTGACCAAGACTCTGCTACCGACAAATCCTCTCCCCCTGCTGGCTTACAACCGGAGGGAACCCCCTTAGTATCTCCAGCTGACCTACTAGTGTACCATATATAATTCTTATGATACAGGTGGTATTAATTATCTCCTGCGTAATATGCTCATGGACTTACGCTCTTGACCTATTCATGCACATTCTTCGCCTTACAAGCGCAACTCTCAATCTTGATAAGTAATGTAAGATAATCTTCGTGCTCTTCTAATAAATATTCTTCTAAACAGTATTTCTTGTGAAGCCGTGTTATTGTGGGGGTGTTCATCTCATATACATGTGTACTGTATGGCCAGTAGTAATGTACATAACTCAGTAGTGGTTTAATTAATTATTATATTATTATTATTATTATTATTATTATTATTATTATTATTATTATTATTATTATTATTATTATTATTATTATTATTATTATTATTATTATTATTATTATTATTATTATTATTATTATTATTATTATTATTATTATTATTATTATTATTATTATTATTATTATTATTATTATTATTATTATTATTATTATTATTATTATACCTGATGACAAATCCCCAACACTTGTTATTTTCGTGAAACACAATATTCAAATTGTATTTTATTTTATTTTATTCCTCTCTTATTTTTCTTTTCCCGATTTGACTGGTTCCCGCCACTAGCCAATACTGCTCTACTGAGACATTAAAGCTGACAGCCACGCTGCCCAGGGCCTTTGGGGCTGCTGTCTCCTCCAGTTTCCATATCATTTCACACATTTCATTTCTGCCTGTTGCCCTCCAACTCCCCTCTTGGAGTGCTAACGAACGACAGTGCAGATCTGCTGATCACCACTCTGAGGTTCATCTCTCCCTCCTTCTTGTCATCAAAAAGTGGATGGGGGTGCGTGGGCGGGGACTGACAGTGCTTTAGCGCTGAGTGCCTGGCAGAGCTCTCTAGAACTCTCTAAAGGAAAGATGTTTTGATATCACTTGCTTTTCTTACCATCTATTTCCCCTCTCCACACCCCCATCTTTTCTTCCTTTGCACTGTGTAACACAATCCCTCGACTTCTGAATGAACCCATCCATGGGCCTTGTATCTGTACGGTACTGCACGGTGTGTTGAAGAATGCTGGGGGATACTTGGGGGTGACAGGGGAGCAGTCGTCTGGTAATCGGGAAGGTTCCCGGCTCGATTCCGGCTCCAGCTCCTCCTGGCAGTGTGTCAAAGTGTCCTTGAAATAAAGTGTCCCCCGAACATGTCAGTCTTTGTTTGTTTGCTTTGCCTAACTTGTCTTGTCCTCCTTTGCTCAAAGTCCTCTACCTGGCTCCACACCCTGCTCCCGCTTCCTGGATCCCTGTGGTATGACCTTCGCCTGCTCGACTACTCTTCTCCGTGTGAACCTCCTGGACTTTCTGAGAACCCGATCCCGGCTACGACTCCCCTGCTTGTCTAACTACCCTGCTACTCGCCTACTCCCTGGACTGTCTGATTCTGCACCGTATTCTCCCTTTTCCTAATAAATATAACCGCAGTTTGGGTTTTCTCTGATTCAACATTGTCTCTGCCTGTTTGTATCTGCACCTGGGTTCTGGCTATAGTACAACCGTTGCATCTACACCCCATACCAAAAGGCGGCGCCGCACCGTCCGGCCGCCTCTCTATGCGCTCCGTCGAGATTGTGCTTGATTTGGTAAATTGTAATAGTTTTACGTGTTTTTTATGCACCAACTGCTAGTGCATTTAATGTATATGACCGTCAGACACTTCACACACCTCATTTTGTACTTTACATGTAGATTGTACTTTAGTTTGTATATTGTATAATGTATATTTTGGACTTTGTTCTTTTTATTTTTACTGAATAAAGCACATTCTCAGGGCGCTCATACACAACCAAGCATTTCACTGTAATGTACTTCAATGTACACCTCGTATGGGTGTACAGTACGTGCTCACACAAAGAAAATCCACTGCCCCAGGATAGTTCATTCAATATTTGCGAGCATGCACCGCTCTCTCCCAAACATCCACTCCCGTATTCATTGTCTATGGAGCAGTGTTTGACAGATTTGACATGACACATGATTGCCAGCATTGGGAGAGAGCGGTGCATGCTCGCAAATATTGAATGAACTATCCTGGGGCATTGGATTAATATATGTGAATTCTTAAAATAGATGACATTTCCTTTTGAGGACAGTCTAATCAATATTCATGAACTCGACCTCCACCCCTGCCCCAGTCAACCAAGGCGTGCCTCAGGGTTCCGTTCTTGGTCCACTCCTCTTCACTATTTACATGCTCCCCCTTGATCACATCATCTGAAAACACGGTCTCAATTTCCAATCTGCTGCTGACACTCAGCTCTACATCAGCACCTCACTTCCACTCCTCTCCCCCCACAGCACCTCGTCAACTGCCTCCTTGACATCAAGGCCTGGATGTCATCCAATTGCTTGAAACTCAATAGCAAGAAGACAGAGCTCATGGCTGTGGCCAAGCAGTCACTGCTCGAGAAGGTTGGAGATCTCCTCCTAGAAGTCTGCTCAATCCACCCTTCCCCAGAAGTCCGCAACCTGGGTGTCATACTGGACTCCACCCTCTCTTTTCATTCTCACATCAAAACAATAACCAAATTTGCTTTTTAACATCTCAGGAACATATCCAGACTCCAGCCATCTCTCCCTGACTCCGTAGCAGATACACTCCTTCGTCACCTCTCGTCTGGACTACGCAAACTCTCTTCTTGCAGGGCTACCCAGCAATGCCCTAAACAGGCTGCAGTATGTCCAGAATTCTGGTGCTAGGGTTCTCACCCGCACCAAGTCCTGGCACCACATCACCCTCATCCACCTCCACTGGCTTCCAGTCAAGTCCTGTATACATTTTAAGATCCTCCTCATCACCTACAAATCCCTTCACTCCCTTGCCCCCCGGTACCTAGCTGACCTCCTCCATCCCTACATCCCACACCGGAGGCTGCGGGCCTCTGACTCCGGTCTCCTCTCCATCCCCTCCACCAACCTGTGCACTGTAGGTCCCAGAGCCTTCTCTGTTGCCGCACCCACCCTCTGGAACTCCCTCCCTCCAAACATCCGCAGTGCTACATCCCTGGGCCCTCATTCATCAACGTGTCTTACGCACAGATATGTGCTTAACCTGTGCGTACGACCATTTCTAAGCAAAGAGTGGGATTCATCAATTTCAACTTGAACTTGACTTCGTGCTTATGTGTACGCACAGCTCGGAGCACACTTAGCTGACGCCCAGTGGTAGAATATATTATTACAACAAGGAAATGAGCTTCTGTGCATTAGTTTCAACACTGGCATGTTCTGTATGAACCGTAATTCATTATAGTTCATTGTAAAATAGCAACAGTAGTGTAATTATGGTCAAAACCCTATAAATAGCATTTGGAATAATAGATCTTTCTCTCAGAATGAATGCAGCATGGTTTATATAGCGTTATCGGAATATACGGGGTGTACTGACTGACTGCGCTCCGCGTAGCTCAACTCGTTATTATTTTGCGCACAGACCGCAGAAACACGGGAACGTTTTGATTATATTTAAAAGGCTTTACGTTAAACGAAACAAGTGGAATTTCGAAGCTGTAAGCAGAATACAAGTCATATGAACACCCACGATATAGTGTTCTTCCCCCTTTTTACTGTATAAGAAAGAATAAAAAACGCATTGCAATGACACCAGATAGTGGACAGACTATGTAAATATGATGATGGGATTCAAGTTCGCGTTTTTGTTGATCATAGGCATGCTGTCAGAGTATGATATCTTAATCAAACATTCTAGAACATTTGTCTCACAGATCATGTCATAATAGAACATAGGCTATGGCATGGTCCATCGTGATATTGTGTAGACTGTTATTACTGTACCGGTACCACCCATTGTGACAACAGCCTTGTGAGTCCCGCACACAAACATGATGGAATTCAAGTTCATGTATTGAAAGGCAGGCTACATCATACATGCAGTGAGATTCATTGTTCTTGTATATGCTCTCGTATTATTGTTTATATAGGCTACCCAATACTGACATCAAAATAGATTGTAGTATGCCTCTAGAAATCATATGCAGCAGGTAGAAAATTGACGGAAGATCCATCGCGATTTGGAATAAAATTGAGGAGAACTTTAATCCCTGGGTATTAATCAAACAACACGGGAAAAGGCAGTCATATTCCAGCACGGTCTTTATTAGTGTTTGCGCTGCCCAGGCAGCAATGGTTAATAGATATCATATCCGACATCACCGTAAGTGTACACGTCTGTCAGCCTGTCTCATAACACGCTTCCCTCGGCTTAGTCCATTTTTCCACATTTCATGGGGGTATTCCATTACCGTATATGGTTAATCGGGGCGGTTCTGGTATGCAAATACTTAAAACAGTGCACAAGCTCAAACGTAGGATCAAAGTCATATTCATCATGACAGGTGTGCGTAGAACCTGCGTATGCACGTGTGGTGAATCCCGTTCTTTCTGTGCGTGCACTGATTCTACATTCTGTGCTTACGTGTGGAAATAGAACATTTTCTACGCCACGTTGATGAATGAGGGCCCTGGACTCTTTCAAATCTCAACTCAAATCTCACCTCTTCACAAAATGTATTAATGACGCCTGATTTCCCTCTTTTCTTTTCTTTTTCTTTTTTTACTTAATTGTCCCTCTGATCTCCTTCCTCTTAGGGTCTCATGAAAGGCGCTATATAAATCCAGGAAATTATTATTATTATTATTAACATGAGCAACTATTCCCCCAAACCGGAGAACTTGGACTTTAACCTATATGTGATGTCTGGAGCTGTGCCACAGGCAGAGCATGAGGAGATGGTGACAGTGAGATGATCCAGGATGATTTGTCAGGTATGGTACAAGGGCACATTTTGCCAACGCTACACACACTAAACGATTCTATTAGGGATGTCCGATATTATCGGCCTACCGATATTATCGGCTGATATTGGCATTAAAATGTGATATCGGAAATTATCGGTATCGGTTTAAAATAATAATAATAAAAAATATATATATATTATTATAATTTTTTTTTACATTTATTTAACCTTTATTTACCAAGGCAAGCAAGTAAGAACAAATTCTGATTTTATTTATAGTCAAAAGTATGCATAATGTTAATTCCACGTCACGAGATATGTAAGGGATAATGTATAGCTACGAGGTCATTGTCGCAAAATAATTGACCGACACAGAGTTTAAAATACCGAGCCGCCTCGGCGAGGTGTTTTAAACGTCAGTGAAGGTCAATTATTTTGCGACAATGATCGAGTATAGCTATACATTATCCCGCTTATTACATGGCTAACTTACTAACAATATACCTAATTCATTTTACATCGACTCGCAACAGTAACACTGGTTCTGGCTCCGCTGAGTGCTCGTCGCTCCGCCCCCCAGCAGCTTCCCCGGCAGCCGGCAGTTTGCACTGATGTCAGTGGGCTTGATTGCGAACAGCTGCGCACAGCGGTCATTATTGTGGGCTTGATTGCGAACAGCTGCGCACAGCGGTCATTATTGTCCCACAGTGGTCATTATTGTCTGATAACTGACCTCTGACGCGCGCTATTGACCAATCACAAGCAAGCATTTCGGCGAATGTGAAAACGCCATGTAATAAGTAATGTTAATTACCTGAAATTATTCCGTTTTTTTGGGGGGGGGGGGGGGGAAACCCTGCATATATCGGTATCGGTTGATATCGGTATCGGAAATTAAGAGTTGGACAATATCGGTATATCGGTATCGGTGAAAAAGCCAATATCAAACATCCCTAGTTTCTATGGATCCACAAAATCAGTCTCCCGTTCATTGCCAATGCAGCAACTCCAGACCACACTCCTACGCAGTTCCACTGTCAGACATCTCTGCCCAAAGAGCGAGTAAACAAACCGGTGCTACATATTATTTTCATTAACATATTGAATACATATTTGTTCGGGGGAGTCCGGCGGTCTCGTGGGAGGGGGAGGAGGAAATGTCTTGTCTGTCTTGTCTTTTGTCTTGTCCTTCTTAACTTTAAATGGGGGAATAACTGGGGGAATTTTATTGGGGGGGAGCTATTTTGCTATTTTGCTATTTCTTCACTGTTTGGGCACTTTTGCACGGTTCCTGTGAGTCTATGGAACACTCTGTAGGTTTTTGTTTTTCGAAAAGGTTCATTGTTTTGTATTTCTGGTCGAGTACTCAAGGGCAGCGTTTTTTCTACCTCAGGATCTTAAGCCGTTTTGAGGCTGTTATGCAGCTGGGAATCTCTGACATCACTGATATGCACGTTTTGAGATGACTCAGATTGGTGAGGGTGAGGGTTGTGAGGGGAATTGGAAGAGTGCGCCAATATGAGAATTAGAGACATAAGTCTTATTGATATAGAGCCACACGGCCGGGAAACGGTACTGAATACTGGGAAAGGCCAATTGTAAGATAGTACCCCTTTAAATTAAAATGTTGTACTCTGTTTTTATAAATTGTTATTTCTTTTATTATTATTGCTCTGTTATCTCCCTGTGAAGTTTTGTGTTTATGTTAGTCTTGTTATTATGGTTAGTCTTGTTATTATGGTTATTGTATTGTGTTGTCTTGTTTTCATGAAAAAATTGATAAAAAATTAGACCAATATTGCGGTCTGGTGGGCCGTGGTGGAAAAACTAAAAGAACACATATGACTCTGGAAAGTACTGAAAGTACTGAATAAGGTATTATATTGATGGCTCACGTTGGGGTCCTGAGGGGGGGGGGGGGGAGGGGGGGGGGAGATAGAGCGAATATTCATGTACGTTGATGGTTATGGTGTTTTTGTATTTTTAATTTTGTTTTGTTTATTATTTTTCATTCAATATTGGTCCTATGTATATTTTCTGACCCCCTTCTGATCTGGGTCTGGTGATCGTGGGCTCTGGCTGGGGTGGGCCGCGGTTCGGGGTCTCTGCGGGTTGAGGCGCTAAAGAGGCATGGTGCTTTGGCTCGCGGGGGGCCGGGCTGTGGGTCCTCCGGGACTGTGGCTTGCGGTTGCTGGACCTGGAGGTGGAGGGGGCTCGGTAAGCACTTTTTATAGTAAAGATTTTATTTTGTTATCCTTTTCTTTGTGACAACTTGTATTGACTGGTTGTGTATCCGATATATAATAGGTCTAATTTATTGTCTAGTCATTGTTGTGTTACTTTGTGTTCTTGGATGTCTGTTATGTAATATTGTCATTATTGTGCTGTGTTGTTTCTTGTTTGAAAATATGAAAATAAAAAGATTTGGTCAAAAAAAAAACATATTGAATAAATAATATTATATTAATATTTTCTTTTAGCCTACTTTACTAATAGGAACCGAATTATTTCCTGATGCAGAAAAGCTTGTCTGTTTACCTTTTTGATAACTACATCCCTGCATAACTCATGAATGTTCAGACTGAATGTAATTTGTGATACTATGTATACATGCAATTCTATGAGGGGCCAGTTATTGCTGCATTTTCTTTCACTACTAATTAGTTTTTTTTATTAACAGTAATAAGGCAATTGGGGCAGAGCTGTAGCTGTACTGCAGGCTGTTTTGCAGGTTGTTTTGCAGGCTGGTTTGCAGGCTGTGACATACAGCCATAGAGGCAGCTCTGCGTAGTTGTGTGACTAAAGACGTCCCATATTGATGACATCACAGGTCATCAATATCTTAGTTCTCTGAGGTCTGGCTTTGGGAAGGAGCTGTTGTGTCCAAGGCCATAACAATGGCCATAACAACGGCTATGAATTCTTGAATAGAGTAGTATTTCCTGTTAATAGTCTACAGTATTGATCTTTCTAAAAAGCTGTCTGAAAGAATTTTAAGTATTGATTTCTCTCCCGACCTTCTCTAAATTGTATTTTCTGTGTGTGTGTGTGTGTGTGTGTGTGTGTGTGTGTGTGTGCGTGTGTGTGTGTGTGTGTGTGTGTGTGTGTGTGTGTGTGTGTGTGTGTGTGTGTGTGTGTGTGTGCGCGTGTGTGTGTGTGTGTGTGTGTGTGTGTGTGTGTGTGTGTGTGTGTGTGTGTGTGTGTGTGTGTGTGTGTGTGTGTGTGTGCGAGTCTGCATGCATGTGTACTATGGAAAACATACTGTATAGCCTTCACGCCATATGAGAGAGAGAGAGAAGAGGGTGAAATACTGAAACTCTGAAAATGACAATTAAAAATAATGGGGAAAAGGAATGTGTGCGTGAACTGATATTAATTTGTATACTTTCTTTTAAAGATAATGTTGTCAAACAACAGAGAACTCTAGGCAAAAGGTGACATGGTACTGGTGGCTTTGTTTACAGTTTTTGTGTGGGATGTGGAACCACACATCACAGCTGTGCCAGGATTATAATTGTCCAACTGCCTGAAACTGAGATTATAGTCTAGATTATTTCATGCTGTAATCTTGGTAATTTTTTGGGGGGTAGAAAGACAGAATTTGCTCTGAGAACTGTCATATTATATATATAGACATATATTAACCCTTTAATCCCCAAGGACGCCGTAACACGTCATTGCTCGCCATGCTTAATCTGCCAATGACGCCGTAACACGTCATTGAGATCAATATTTCAAAAATCTGTGATGGCAATCATATTTCTCCCGCGGAAACTTGAGATCTACTGTTGATCTCCTCTCAACTCTCCAACGGTTCAAGAGCGCCATCTGGTGGCCGATCGGCGGATCGCCCAAACAGCAAACCGGAAACGGAAACTGGTGCTCATCCAAATTCGGTCCGACCACTCGCTATAGCTCCCGGGACTCGAGCTCGACACAATGGATAGCGATCCGTTACCAATAACTCGATAAACAACATGATTTGGACGTATATACTATTATACAACCTGGAAATGGATCGCATATTTCAACATCCGATAATTTCAACTCTAAATACTCTGTATGTTAACTCCCTGTTCCTATGGTACTTCCCCAGAACTGTGAATTTATTTATTTAGATTTATGACCACAGTACTTCGCCGAAAGGAGAGTAGCGAGATCTCTCCGTGGGAGGACCAGCGAGATGAAGAAGTCTCCGTCTTGTCAGCTACACACAAAGGACTATATCGGGAACTGCTGAAGGCGAAGATATTTATGAAAGGCGAGAATACTTCATAAAGACCCCGGCTGAAAGAAAACAAGACCCACCATCACCAGCTAAGTACTTAGCTTAGCTTCAGTTTAGCCTAACCTAAAAAGACAATTAATAAGGGAAGATGCCGGGACTCGGCTCTCCCACAGAATGTACTAGCTGCATGAGGATGAGTAAAAGGATTGTAGAGCTGGAGGCTCGAGTTACTATCCTGCACCAAATCCAACAGGATGAGCGACTCATTGACTCTATTTTTGAAGCTACTACAAATATAGCCAATGCTACCATGATTGAGACCTGGCCTAGGCGAGTTACAGAACAGCACCACCCAAAAGACGGTCCCTGGCACAAGCAAGGAGCTAGACCAAAGCAGTGGACCACCGTCAAGGATAAAAGGAGAAATAAACGAACCAGAAACACGACTATTACCTCGCCCCCGGTACCGCCAGTAAATAGTTTCAACCTACTCTCGGAAACACGCATATCAACACCAAAAGCAAAGAGACATAGAAGCGTGGCTAACGACGCTAGCGAAGCAAACAGCGAGCGGAACGGAGCTCACGCTAACGATGCTAATAGCAGGAATACCGGAGCTCACGCTAACACTAGCGAAGCAAACAGCTTGTATGCCGGAGCTCACGCTAATGCTAGCGAAGCTAACAGCCGGCACATCGGAGCACACGCTAACGACGAGACGACGAGGAAAACAGAGCCACGCGCGACACGGCTAGCAAACACGACCCAGACTGAGCTAACGGCTAACAGCGAAGAGACTACCATGCGCCAAGGAGAACGTTGTGGTAGCCAACGCCGAAGGTACGGGACCAGCGTTAACATGCGGCTATTGAGAAGGCTAGCGAGGCTTCACCAAGGCCCCAGGACTGTGGTAAGAACCGGCAGGCTAGGCCTAGCCCAAAAACAAACGGCCCCAAAACTGTTGGAAAGAAAAATGCTAACCTCACACAGAAAACAGACTGCATACTGATTGGAGATTCCACAACAAGGTATGTGGAGATGGCAAACACAGAACATATCTGTCTAGACAACACATCTGTGAAAGAGCTGGCCGAAATACTTCCAACACTAATCAGACCGGGCATAACAAAAATTGTCATTCACTCTGGATCGTTTGACATCCTGCGAAAGAAGACTGGCACAGAGACTTTGAAAGCCGATTTCACACCTTTAATGAACACACTAGACAAACATCAGTCTGTGTACATAGACACTGATGTGTCCATCAGTGGACCAATTGCATGCTTTCGCAGAGGACAAGAAGCCTTTAGTCGACTCCTACATTTTAATTCATGGTTAGGGTCTGCATGTCTTATACACGGCCTGAAATTCATTAACAACTTCAATGTTTTCTGGAATAACCCAGAAAGTTTTCAAAGAAATGGCTTCTTCCCAAATCGCTTAGGTTCGAGGTTTCTAGCAGCAAACATGCGTCATGCCTTAATGGCCTCCACGAATATCAAACTCATACCAGTACTAGAGATAATCACGAAGGACACAATCTCGCCACGAGGTGCAGCAGCAGCACAAGGCGTCCCCCCCCCCCCCCCCCCCCATATCACACAAGGCCATCTCGTCTGATCAAATGTCCCCGAAAGCACAGTACAGTCAGTACGGTGCAGTATAGCACAATTGCCATGCCATCTCTCAAAACATACCGGTAATCATAACCAGCCAATGGCATGGTGAAAAATATACGCCATCAATGCGTTTACCTGCTATTAACCTCAGGGCCATCAAGGTCAAGCCAAAGCAGACCTCCTCTAAAGAAGTCCAACAAATAAAATTAGCCCTCCTAAATGTCAGATCACTGAATAATAAAACATTCTTAGTAAATGATCTGATTAAAGAAAATAACTTAGATTGCATCTGCCTAGTAGAGACATGGCTAAATAATGACACAGCTACATCAATAATGATAGAAGCTTGTCCACCAGACTATAACTTTTTTCAAATACCCAGAAAAAATACAAGAGCGGGAGGAGTTGCAGCAATCTTCTCCTCAAAACTCTTGTTTAGAATCACAGAACTAGGCGAGTTCATGTCGATGGAATATCTTGCCATTGAGCTCAAAACAGAATCAACTATTCGTCACAATATACCGCCCGCCTAGACACTCACCAATATTTATACAGGAGCTCTCTGAACTGATCTCACTATGTGTTACCGGATATGATAAGGTGATCCTAAATGGAGACTTGAACATCCATTTTAATAAGAAAACAGACTCCAAAACTATAGAACTAAAAAATCTACTGGATAGCTTTGACCTAATACAGCATATAACAAATGCAACTCACAGGCTTGGGAATACACTAGACTTAGTTATAACAACAACTGGGCTAAGCATAACAAATATCTCAATAACTGAATTACCTCTCTCCGACCATCACTGTATATTTTTTTATACTCAAATAACCCTTACTAAAACAAAAAAAGAAATCATAGTTCAAAAGAGACTCCTAAACGACAAGGCTGAATCAAAGTTCATTGATCTTATCAGACTACATGAACCACACAATCATGACAGCTCTCTAAATGAAATGGTAGAAAATCTCAATGATGCAATGTCATCTATATTAAATTCTGTCGCCCCATTAAAAATGAAAAAGAAGAAAACTAGAGCCTTGCCCTGGTTGAACTATAATACGGTCAACGAAGAAAAAAGGAAATGTCGTGCAGCGGAGCGAAAATGGAGAAAAACTAAAACCACCATATGCTGTGATATATACAAAGATGCTTTAACTGTTTATAATAAAACCATCCGCTTAGCAAGGAAAGATTACTTCTCTAAAATCATTACAGAAAATGCTGGAAACTCCAGAATCCTTTTTTCCACTATTAATGTACTACTCAACACTGCCCCTACACCTCCTCAGCCATCAACGGTTAAGTGTGAAGAACTTGCACTATTCTTTAACAACAAAATAACCTTGATCAGGGCCAGCATTACTCATGATGGAAATAAAGCTGATTGCGGCAAACCGTGCAATGTAACCATGAGAAGTTTCACATGCATCACATTAGATGTACTCTGCAAAACTGTCTCAGAATGTATCTCCTCCACCTCAGACATTGACCCTATACCTACAGCCTTCTTCAAACGGGTGTTTAATAGTGTTTCAAGCCCTGTGCTAGATATCATAAACACTTCCCTTAGGACTGGTCTTTTCCCAGATGCCTTTAAAACAGCAGTTGTAAAGCCATTACTAAAAAAACCTAACTTGGATAGTAATGAAATGGCAAATTATCGTCCAATATCCTACAGGCCATGTGAGCGGATCGGAGCGTGAGCGGCGCGGGGAGCGGAGCGGGCGGTTTTGACGTGAGCGAGGAGTGGGTTTTAAAATGGGTCGGCGCGACGTCCGGAGCGAGAGTTCTCCTCCGCTCCAATCCACTCCGGGCCGCTCACACAGTGGTTTAACACTGATGTAATAATATACATGTAGTACAATGCCAAAGCAACAGATGGCGATGTACAAACATGAAGGCCATTTTCAACCAATGAGAATTGAGAAGGGTGAACCTGTGATATCCTGTTCAGGCTTTGTCACTCACAGGATGTTAGAAAAGTATCGACGCCATTGTTGTTGTTGTTAGCTTACATGCTAACGTTAATGGCAGCGACCATAGCATTGTGGCTCGGCTAACTATCATCGCTTAATAGAGCTAGTGAATGGATAAACAACGTTATTTAACATTGCAGAATGGGTACAATTACAATGCGGCTCAATACAAACAATTGTTAAGGGGCCCAGGGGATGTAGACTGTTGTAGTTTGAGCTAATTTACACCATGCTCCAAAAAGAAAAAAAGAAGAAAAAAAAAAGCAGAGCGATCTGGCGCGGGGAGCGGGGATCGCTCGATTCAAGGTGAGCGGTGAGGGAGCGGAGAGCGACTTGGGGGCGGGGTCAACATGAGCGACTAGCGGAGCGGACCAAGCTTTAAAGAGCGAAGAGCGGATTTCTCGGCCGCGCCGATCCGCTCACGTGGCCTGATATCCTACCTACCATTCATTAGTAAAGTACTTGAAAAGATAGTTTCAGTTCAAATAAATTCCTTTCTTGAAGAAAACAACATCTTAGAAGAATTTCAGTCGGGATTCAGAAAATATCATAGCACTGAAACTGCCCTCACCAAAATAATCAGTGACCTCAGACTAAACTCTGACGAGAATAAGATCTCCATCCTTATCCTGCTAGATCTCAGTGCAGCATTTAATACAATCGATCACGATATTCTAATCGATCGTCTTGAAAACCATGTCGGTTTCTCAGAACATGTGCTAGGCTGGTTTAAAACATACATCAGAGGGAGGAAATTCTATGTTAAACTAGGAGATCACATGTCTGATATATACGACAACAACTATGGAGTTGCACAAGGGAGTTGCTTAGGTCCTTTACTCTTCTCCCTTTACATGTTACCGCTGGGTGATATCATCAGAGAACATAATGTAGATTTCCATAGCTATGCGGATGATACACAACTGTACATATCTGCTGAACCAAATGATACCGCGATTAGCTCCATTACAGACTGCTTACTGGCAATAAATAAATGGATGAGTAAGAACTTCCTGAAACTAAACGAGAACAAAACTGAAATTCTAATTATCGGCTCCAAAACTAAAAAAGAAACATTAATAAAGAACCTGGGGGGACTAACCCCTTGGATCAAATCTGAGGTCACTAGTCTCGGGTTTATCATAGATTCAGAACTGAACTTCAATTCTCATATTAGCAAAGTGACGAAAACATCGTTCTTCCATCTCAGAAATATAGCAAAAGTACGACCATTTATTAATCAGAACGATGCTGAGAAGCTAATTCATGCATTCATATCTAGCCGGTTAGACTACTGTAATGCACTTTTCACAGGTCTCCCTAAGAAAACCACAGAGAGGCTTCAGCTAATCCAAAACTCTGCAGCCCGACTGCTAACTAGAACCAAAAGGAGAGAGCACATTAGTCCAGTCTTAGCTGCTTTACACTGGCTTCCTGTAACATTTAGAATTGACTTTAAGGTCCTTCTCCTTACATACAAAGCTCTAAATGGACAGGGACCTAGCTACATCGCCAACACTCGAATAAATTACACACCAGCAAGAACACTGCGATCATCAGCTGCTGGACTACTAGAGGCTCCCAGAAGCAGTCAAAAGAGGATTGGTAATGCAGCTTTTATCAACTATGCACCAAAACTATGGAACAAACTACCCCAAAACATGAGAGAAGCCAACTCGCTAGACATCTTTAAAAGACAGCTTAAAACCTATCTCTTTGCTCAGGCATTTCACTGATAGATATCTGCTACCACCTAGTGGCAAGAGGAAACATCAGGGATATCCTGACACAACTTGTACTTACCTGCACTATTCTTACCCTGCCTACTCTTATACACTGCCTATCAAATTCATGTGTCGGTTATCGCACTTTTTACTTCTTACTGATGACTATTTTTCCAAATGTGAAACACTGTGATTATTTGTATTACTGAATAGAGAGCCTATTAGGATGCTAGATCCTAATGTGAAACACTGTGATTTACCATACCTTGCTATACTCGCTCATGCCTGTATTTATTATGTCCGTTCTATTTTATAATTTTTAGACAATTTTTAAACTGAATCATTTTAAACTATTTTTATTATTTGTATTATTGAAAACTGTAAGCGGAGAGCCTATTGGGATGCTAGATCCTAATGTGAAACACTGTGATTTGCCATACCTTGCTACCTGTCTATCTTTTTTATGCCCGCTTATGCCTGTATTCTTTACTGTTGTGAAGCACTTTGAACTGCAACCTCTGTATGAAAAGTGCTATACAAATAAAGTTATTATTATTATTATTATAATAGCAATCTTTTTGCTCCACGCTCATCGCCCAACGGCCCGAGGAGACTGGGGTAAGTTTCAGCGTTTATTATGACCGTGTTCGATACAAACTGCTCTGATGATCATATCACCCACACTACATGAATCATCTAACGTTGGCCACGGAATTATAAACGACGAGAAGGCCTACCGGGAGGAGGTTGAGGTACTGGAACGTTGGTGCCAGGACAACAGCCTGCTCCTGAACATTGGTAAAACCAAGGAGCTGATCGTGGATTATAGGAGAGGACAGCAGGAGACACACCCACCACTGATGATCAACGGGGCTACCGTGGACAGGGTGAGCAGCTTCAAGTACCTGGGGGTCCACATCTCAGAGGATCTGACATGGTCAACACACATAGACACAGTAGTAAAGAAAGCGAAGCAGCGCCTCTACCACCTGAGACAGTTAAGGAAGTTCAGAGTATCGGGGAAGATACTCCAGTCCTTCTACTCAGGAGCTGTAGAGAGCATCTTGACCGGAAACATCACTGCCTGGTATGGGAACAGCACGGCACAGGACAAGAAGGCCCTACAGAGAGTGGTGCGCTCAGCCGAGCGTACCACGGGTATTGCGCTACCTCCCCTGCAGGCTCTATACAACAAGAGGTGCAAATCCAGAGCCTGCAGGATAATGAAAGACCCCCACCACCCCAATAACAGCCTGTTCCAGCTGCTGAGGTCAGGCAGACGCCTGCGAACCCCAGCTACTAGGACGGAGAGGCTTAGGCTAAGCTTCTTCCCCCAGGCCATCAGAGCCTTGAACAATGAACATTGAGAGACACAGAAACTGAACTATCCACACACAAGCACACACAAGCACACACACGACACGCACGCTGAGCACGCTCACACACTAGCAGCCACTTTAACACTCATGCCGCACACACGCACACTTATGGCCAGAGGAAAGGCCACTTTAAATTAGTAAAACAACAGGAACAGTGTATTGCACTACTAAAGCTACCTAGCATGTCCTATATGCTCTGTAAATACTATGTACAGATATCGAGATGGCACACCATGTTACCTGTTTATTGCACTGTTGTTTTTATTGGATTCTATTATATGCTGTACCACTGTATTTTTATTGGATTCTATTATATGTTGTACCACTGTATTGCACATCGTCGCGGGCAAGACCAGCCGCATTTCATTGTATACCTGTATGCCGTGACAATTAAAACTCTTGACTTGACTTGACTTGACTTGACTTGACACCCCCCCATACGGTCAACATCAGATGATGAGTAGTAACTTCTAGAAGCACGTCCATTTGAAATTTTTTATCTGGCGCCGATCGCTATCAAACTGTATTTGATCATCAATATAATGCATTTAGGGCTATAAATCACGTTCTGCAGAATGCTGCAGAAAACGATAAAAACATATTTATACTTTAGACCGTATTTTAGTATGAATATGTGAATGAAAAAGTAGAACGTTGCTACTTCCTAAACGATAGATAATTGACGTTGAATGGGCCATAGTAATGTCAATTTAACAAATAGAGCTGGCAGAGGATGGTATAAGGATGTACATAAGCGTGGCAGAGAAAGGGTTAAAGTAGCAACGTGGACATACAGGATCTCTCTATGTGTAGTTGACTCCCCCCACACACTGGCTTGTTGATGGACGTCGACATTTCATAAAACTACACTACCCAGCTCACACCAGCCGCTGTCAAAGCTAAAGCCGGCTGATCTGAATGAATGATTGGCATTATTTTCGTGATTATATCTCACATGTCAAACAAACCGTTATTGCGATAAAATACAACATATTATTGTTTCTTTACCTTTCTGTGAAAGTCTAGAAAGAAAAACACGTCGCAATCTGGTGAAAAATGGCGGAGCTATGGACATTATACAAAAGTAACCTGTAACGGGTGCCTTGTGGTACTAAATCCAGATTTAACTCTGCCATTGGAAAGAGGAGATTTGGCCCGATCCATAGATGGCCATAAAAAGGTCATTTATAGGCCTGATATTCTATATTCATATTTCAAATTGCATGGGTCCGCATGGCAAAATGCAGTACTGTATAAATAATAATAATAATTCATTTATTTTGTATAGCGCTTTTCAATTACCCAAAGTAATTTGGGTATCTACAAAACCCCCTGTAAATCATCAGCCCTTTATTAATTTGCTTAGATTTTTAGTACACGTGATCTCAAGAAGGTGCTGCATGAGCTCAGTGGCCAATTTTTCATGTCTGGTCAATGTGTAGCATGGTGTTATTCACCGTCAAAGATGAAAAAAATATATACTATTAGTGTGGAGTTCTCTCTCCTGATTGGATAAAGTGGAAAAGGGATACCAGTAAGTATATCTATTTTGTGTTTACTGCAGAGCGGGAGGGACTGTTTACTGACCAAACACTCTATATCAGTGATGGCTGTCAGAGTGTAGAGATATTATTTATCCACTTATCTTCAAACAGAAAATACCACTTACAGCCCTTTTAAGAGGTGATTGAATTGCTAACATAACATAACAACAAATACTATTTTGTTGAGCCTCCACTTCAGATAGCGGTGCATGATTCCTGGAGTCGGCCCTCACTCTGACTTCAACCAGTCTGGCAGAGTCAAATCCACTGCTCGAAGTGGAGACACCACAACGGCCATTTGGGTTAGAAATCTGTTACTGACATGACCTTCTGTGTGGTAGTGAAATGGTTAATCTTCTGTAGTGTGGCAGTGAAAGGGTTAACCTTCT
The DNA here is from genome assembly GCF_963971535.1 of Notolepis coatsorum. Taxonomy (NCBI): domain Eukaryota; kingdom Metazoa; phylum Chordata; class Actinopteri; order Aulopiformes; family Paralepididae; genus Notolepis; species Notolepis coatsorum. The sequence goes on along the minus strand of NC_140181.1, from coordinate 99,637,110 downwards.
GTAGTGTGGTAGTGAAAGGGTTAATCTTCTGTAGTGTGGTAGTGAAAGGGTCAACCTTCTGTAGTGTGGTAGTGAAAGGGTTATTGAAAGGTTTTCACTTGTCACAATTCATTATGATTTGGGAAGCCTTTGGAAACGATTATCTTTGCTACGTCAGTCATGGATGTGGATTTAAATGAAAGGTTTCTCTACAGTATGCGGCCCATGACTCAGAGGGAGGAGCAGGGAGATAGGGGGGGGTCTCTGGATGACATGCCGGGTCATCATTAATAATGACTTATGGCTGTGGAGCTTCATTCCTCATTATTTCTCCCTACAACATATTAATCATAACTATTAAATATATTGCTGCTTGTGCAAGTATTGAATTGAAAATGTACTGGAAAGGTATTAAAGGGGACATAGTATGGGGAATGGGTTTTTGCCTAGTCTTTGTATGGATTTGGCAGGCTGAAATGTTATTTAGGTGCCGGGGGGAAATGACTAGGTACTCGATGCCATTTGGCCTGGGTTCAAAGTCTTCAGATTAAACAGGCCTAAACAAGCTGTTCAGAATCATTGCCATTTGTGATGTCACATGGGGAACACAAGCAATTAATCAATTAGCTGAGCTTTTTGGATCCAGGAACACTGCCCAGTCTGTAAAGGATTTTTTCTCCTGGGTGTGGGGCAGACAGGGAAGGCAAGCGTTTTTCGAAAAAAATTAGCAGGGGTCCAAGCATCATGGCTCAGTCCAGGACGTGAGTGTTGTAGTACTCGAGTCCTGGACTGATTTTCAGGAGTGTGACTTGACTTGGACTTGAGTTTCAAGTTTCAAGTTCAAGTTTCTTTAATAGTTGTCATACAGAAGTACAGAATACTTTTATACAAAATGCTTCTTACTGTTACGCTCCAGAGACTGTGCTAGACAAGATAAGTATCAAATAACATAGTATAGCATGTAAATTAGGAGTAGAAAATGAGGTCACAATGTTCAGTATAGACATATGTACAATGTTCGATGCAGAATAGACATAACTGAGTTACCATATAATATACAATATCCTATGCAGTGTACTAATATACAATACTATATAGTGCAAAGCAGAAATGGGATGAGGTACAATTTAGGTACAATTTACAGTAAGGTGTACGAGTTGTAGTGCAAATCCTTTATCAATAAATATAAAGTGTGGGGAGTTGGTGCTACAGTGTTTGTTTAAAGTGAGTGTGTGCGTGTGGATGTGTGTGCTATGTGCGTTTGATGGTTGTTGTGTAGTGTTCATTGTTCGTTGAGCAGCCTGATGGCCTGGGGATAGAAGCTTCTTCTGAGTCTTTCTGTGCTCGCCTTGAGACTCTGGTATCGCTTGCCTGACCGCAGCAGTTCAAAGAGGCAGTTGTTCGGGTGGCTGGAGTCCTTAATGATTCTCTTAGCCTTGCCCCTGCACCGCTTGTTGTAAATGTTCTGGAGGGTGGGGAGCCCCCCTCCAATTGTGTGTTCGGCTGAACGTGTCACTCTTTGTAGTCTGCTTTGGTCTTGTGCAGTGCTATTCCCAAACCAGGAGGTGATGTTGCCAGTCAGGATGCTCTCTACTGTACATGAGTAGAAGTTCTTAAGGATCTTCTGACTGACTTGGAACTTCCTTAGGAAGTAGAGGCCAGCAAAGACTCCGTGGGTGAAATGTGAATACCATGACGAAAATATGAAATATTGATCTCAAAGACGCCGTAACCCGTCATTGGCAGATTACGCATGGCGAGGAAAGACGTGTAAACACGTCATCGGCGGAGAAAGGGTTAACAACGAGAGGCAGAGTTGATTTTGCAAAAAAGAAATCATAAAAAAAATAAAATTATATATTCTAATTTTATTTTCCCATTCGAATCCCATGCCCATCGAATGAAGCTTCGAAGCTTTTAAGACAGCCCTAGTATTAATTAATGTTGTGTGGGAGTGCAAGAAGGATGAAACAGCAGATGGTGGTCGAGTTATTTCCTTTACTTCCCAACATACATTTACATACTCAGTGCAAAGACGTTGACGTTAGTAGTAGTAGTGACAGCAGCCAGCTGACAGCTGACATTATTATGTACACAATAACACACACCCCCCGTTTCCCAGAATCCCGAGTCTTAAAAGAGCCCTCACTCCACTCCTAAAGTCCAGTGAATGTATGTAACCATTGTGCGTGATAAGTGAGTCACCACAGTAGCATTATTTTTTTCAAATGTAGCAAAGAGTAAAGACCCTAACCCTATCAAAACAGCAGTCAAAGCGTATATTTTCAGCACTACGTTTGTTTACCAATGATTTGAAGTGTTATTAGCTAAATATGAGTTTATAGAAGTCTCCACACATTGAGTCGGAAACGTTGTTTTTTGTGATTATATCTCAAGGGTCGAACAAACCTGAACGTTATTGCCATAAAATAGAACATAGTTTGTTTCTTTACCTTTCTGTGAACATCTAGATCCAGATTGAAACTGGAAAGAGGAGATTTGGTCCGATCCATAGATCCGTATGTATGACTTGGCCATAATAATGTAATTTAAATGCCTGATATTCTATATTCTATATTCAGAAATGGCAAAATTAAGTACTTGCTACAAAAACCCATGTAAATCATCTGCCCTTTATTAATTTTTTTAGATCTTTTGTACACTTGATCTCAAGAAGGTGCTGAACTGGTGCAATGTGCAATTTACTCAAGCATGGTAATGGACACAAATTTCCGACACTGGGAATACATTCCTTGAGGTCCATAGATGTCCCTATGGTCAAGCAAATGGACCTTGTAGAAGTGGAGCAATCTTCCATTTACTTAGGTATGTACTTTTAGGCAGATTTTCTGAAAATATGGCCGGGGCTTAACACTAGCACAGCCGACAAGGGGTCAAATGACCCCTAGGCATTTTCAATAAATGTATCCTCGTCACTCGGTCGAGCTCCAGCTCTGTCACTCAATGACTTTTCCTAAAAGTACACGGTTTCTGAAATTTCAAAATGACTTCAGGAAAATGTAATTAGAACGTTATTCCACATATAACGGAACGTAAGCCATTATCGTCCACTCAGAACCAACCTATCCAAATTCGGTCACGCCCCCTTTTGCGTGGCATTCTGGGGCTTTACTCAAAGCCCAGTCGGATTTTGATGTCGAAAGGTAGGTGATGTGAAATAATACTTATTTTAGAGTATATATATCAAATTCCACGAGTATTCATCTATATTTAGTCATCTAAAGACTATTAGATATGAACGCATGTTACCAGTAAGAAGTGGGAATCTCTAGAATGTGTTTTGGGCGACGGGGGTCTAACGTTATGTACACTATCTTTCTGTTGTCATTAGATGGCAGCATTGGTTTAAAAGGTGAAAATGGTATGTCAAAACAAAACGACTACAAGTCCTAAGACCTTTGTCACCTTAGTTCACAGGTCAGCACCAGATTAAAGGTGAGGAAAACGCGATCTGAACACGGGAGCGTTAAACTATTAATGCGACCTCAGTACAGTGACCGAGAATGGTCACCTAATTATCTTAACAAAAGTGCATCATTAGCATTATGTTTGTTGTCTAAAGGGAAACATAATGGTACAATTTAAGATTTTAAATGTTATCCGCATATAAAGGACAAATAAAACATTGTTAATTTGTAAGAAACCTCAATGAAGACGGCGCAGGGTAAGTTATATTCGCTATTGTTATGAAAATGTGATAGAATCCTATAAAAATGTCGACGCATTTGGTCATGAGACGTTATATACTGTATATTTGGAAAGTCACAGCACTTTGCGAGCATCTAGCGCAGGGGTGGCCAACCCATGGCTCGCAAGCCGCATGTGGCTCTTTGCCCATCAATGTGTGGCTCTTCCATAAAAAATAAATAAAATAAAAATTATAATATTTTTATTTATTATTATTATTATTATTATTATATATTTTTTTACTCAAACCTGTGGTAAACCTCATATTTTTATATTAAGAGGTAATTATATAGTTTACACTCAGACCCGGCGCCATGGGCGGGCATTAGGGGGCCGGGCTCGCCCACTGAGTCAGCTGTGCCCACCCTGGTAAAAAAAAAAAAAAAAAAAATTTGTCAATCAAACTACTATCCAACTACTACTAGCTCAACTATCCAAATCCTTAGTCGGGGACAGCCCTAGTGGGCACTGATGTCAACAGCAACACTACTGAAGCTAGCACGGCAGTCTGTGAGAATTAGTTTTCTACCCTCAAGAACGTCTTTACAGAACATCGCCTTAGTATGCTTCATCGACGCAAGGCCAATTTAATTCAGTTGGCATTTGAGAAGGACTTAACAAAAAAGTTCAGGAATGAGTGGAGGGGCAGTGTTTTAAGAAGATTTCACTCTGTCCCCAAACGCTGCTTGCCACTCTACTAATGATGGTGAGTAGCCTGTGGAGGAATTTTGTTTGCTTTTTTATGCACCTTATTTTTGTCAGTTCAGTTCAATTTGTCAGTGAATTCAGAAGTGTAGAATAAATGGAGACTTTTCAAAGATATAGAATAGAATAGAAATGTATTATCCTGAGGGAAATTTGACATTGCAAATCACTCAACATTAAACATTTAGACAGAACAAGTCACGAATAAGAATAACAAAACAAATGGCCTAAGAATAGAATAAAATGAAATAGAATAAAAATTGAATAAAAGATTCAGTAAATAAATACAGTACAAATATACTGAAGTCTACAGTAGGTGTAATATTGCCCAGTGCTGTTTAAAAAGTAAGAGTCCAGGAAGATGGTAACTGTCACTCTGTGCTCAGTGATGCAGTGAGGCACAGTGATGCATTGTATAGTTTGATGGCTGTCGGAATGAAGGACTTCCTGTGCCGTTCAGTGCTGCATTTAGGTAGTGTGAGCCTATAACATGCTCCTCCTGTCAGCCAAGTCTGTGTATAGTGGGTGGGAGGGGTTTTCCCTGATGGCCTGGAGCTTAGCAAGGTTCCTCCTCTCCGCCACCCTCGCTAGAGTCCAGCTCCACCCCAACCACGCTACTGGCCTTCCTGACCATCTTATCCAGCCTGTTTGTGTCCCCTGCTCTCAGTTCGCTGCCCCAGCAGGTCTGTTATATATATCCGTTCAGTCTGTTTTTGTATAAGTGAATGTTCTTAAGATAGAGAGAAATTAGATTTTTCAATTGCCTCTCTGCTGTTTAGTTCAGCACCGTGGGCAGTGCCAAGCAAGCCACAGCGCCGTTGTCCCAGCTGAAACGTATAAAAGGGAACCTGTGTTGAAAAACCATTGTGCCCCCCCGAGAAAATGTTATGCCCCCCCACTCATTTGTTTCTGCAGCCTGGTCTGTTTACACTGTTTATTTTTCTCATATTTCTCATATAAGCTGTGGGGTCATCTGACCCCTTCCGGCGGGAATCAGTGAAATTTTCTACATGGCTGTTCTAGTGTTAAGAGGTTAAGAACAAATTGTTATTTACAATGACCCAAAAGGGCCTCTCGAAGGGTAACAGGGAAAGGTGACAATCTTTACAGAAAATAGACAGACAATACATACAGTACATCACAGAGGTAAGGATAATAATTAAAACACATCAAACCAACAACCAAATAAAATGGCAATGTATGTGATACATGAAGCAGAACAGACACATTACAGTTACACGGCTGGGTGACAGTTGCAGGTGTGTGTAAACAACTCTGTTGATTCTTGTTCCAACTGCTGGCATCAGCAAATTGGAAGGAGGATTGACCAAAGGAAGTGTCAACACGGGGAACATCCATAGCGAGTACGGCCCTCTAATTGAACCGTGTCCATCAGATTATACTTGTATCTGCACTCCCAGGACCTCAGGTCGGGGTACTCCCTGAAGGTGAGCACTGGGGCTTTCTCCTCAATTGAACTACAGTTGGTCATTCAAATATGTTTTCGAGTATTTAAATGTATAGACCCCCTGGTCTCCTAATAGTTATTTTATGTCTGAATTAGGGATGTCCGATATTATCGGCCTACCGATATTGGCATTAAAATGTGATATCGGAAAATATCGTTATCGGTTTTCAATTTTTATTTTATTTTTTATTTTTTTATTTTACATTTCTATAACCTTTATTTACCCAGGCAAGCAAGTAAGAACAAATTCTGATTTTATATATTGTCAAAAGTATGCATAATGTTATGTTAATTCCACAACAAGACATATGTAATGTTAATTACCTGAAATTATTCAGTTTTCTGGATATGTCGGTATCGGTTGATATCGGTATCGGAAATTAAGAGTTGGACAATATCGGTATCGGTAAAAAAGCCAATATCGAGCATCCCTAGTCTGAATACATGTTTTATCCTGATCATTAGGTCGGACATAGTTGTTATGGTTGGTGATTTTAACATTCATGTCGATGACATTTCTTGTAGTTTAGCTGCTGATTTTCTTAATGTCACATTTCTTAATGAGTCTTTTCATTTGATTCAAAATGTGTCTGGTCCCACACACATCAGGGGTCATACCTTGGACCTTGTTGTTACGCCTGGTTTAAATATTCATTCTATTTGCTCGAGGAGCTGCATGTTACTGAGCATGAATGTGTTTTGTTCGACCTGTCAAAATCAAATGTAAATCACAAGGTAGTGTCCCCATGGGCTGTACAAGTCTTCTTGAACAAGTCAAGAAGAAACATCACAATAAATCAAGAACAAAATCCACCATAAAATCCAAATATGCAACACATTCCACAACGAAGGTAAGGAAAAAACTCACTAAAGAGGTAAACCTTAGATGGGCTGTTCAAGGGGGGATCCCCCAACTTGGATGTCGGTGATAATAGTGTTGCTATGGATGATCGATGGGAGGAGAATAAAACAGCCGAATAGTTGGTATGTATATACATATACGTGTAATAAAACACACATATGTACATGCAATAGCAACTGAGGTACATAAGAAGAAAAAGCATAGGGAAACGAGCGCTGCATGAATCGTCTCTCAGGTGACACATTTTCAGCCGTTTTTGACCCTAGCGCAGTGCTGTCTTCTCACACTATTGCAACTCACTATTCATCTGCCTAAATAAAACATCCATGGATCAACTTCAGTTGGTCCAAAATGATGCTGCCAGGCTACTCACTAGGTCAAAAAAATCATGTCACATCACCCCCATCCTACCTTCCGTCTTTTTGTTTTTAGTTTTTTGTTGTCTATTCTGTTGTTTTAGTTGATTTTATGTTTTATTATTTTCTTCAAATGTTTCCCCTTACTGTATTTTATATTATATATTACTTTTGTAAAGCACTGTGGTTCACAAGGGGCGCTATATAAATAACGTTTTACTTACTTACTTACTTACTTACTTACTTACTTACTTACTTACTTACTTACTTACACTGACGTCGACTATCTGCTCCACTCTTTTCAGACACACTGGTCCACCGTTTTGGATAAAGGGGCTCCCAGGGGAATGAGACTTGTTCCCTCAGTCAATTCGACCCCCTGGATAAGTGACTCTATTTGTTGTTTCCGGCATAAATGTTGGGGGGGGGGTATAATGAGTGTGGAAATCCCCCAAGCTCCAGGTTCACGTCTCTATAACAAAGACCTTTTAATTGATTTCAACAACATGGTTAATGATGCGAGGGCTTCTTACTTTGCCAACCTAATTTCCTCCAATAAACTCAAACCCTAATGTTTGTTTGACACCATCGATAACATTGTCACTCCTGCACCTCCTGATGTGCTGTGTCTTTTCAAACAAGGGCTGACTGTGGTGCTCCATAGAAATACAGATATCTGCTTATACACATCTTACTGTCTTTTATTATGTACTTGCTACTAAGTAACTAACTACCTACTATGCTAATATGTCTATACTACTACTATGGACTCAAGATCAACACTGTTTGATTAACAGTATCACTTACCCTTAGCTGCCAGAGTTGTACAGTTCCCTTCCTACTGACTTGTTGTTGTACAGAACTTGTAAGTTGCTTTGGATAAAAGCATCAGCTAAATTACTGAATCGAAATGTAATGTATAGTGTACAATTACCAAATCCTTCCAAAGGTTCACAAGAATGAAGAAAATATGGATTGTTACATAATTGGCATCTCAGCTGATGTAATATTGTTTCTCAGTGGAGACGAGAGGCAGCAGTGCAGGTAATTTTCTACTAAACTCTCTTGTAGAACATTTTCGTTCTAAAATGAGAGATGTCAGGGCTACTGTAGCATCATCCCCTTTTCTACTCCCTTTTGTGCATATCCAATTCGGCCATCAATTTTGGACTGTTTCTCTCCCATTTCCCTGCAAGACCTCAGTGATCTGGTGGGCAGTATGAAACCTTCCTCAAAGCCCTGTAGACATTTTATCAACCTCTATATGCTTAAAAATGTACTTGGGTCTATAGGTCCATGCCTGGTCTCTATTATAAATAACTCCCTGCAATCTGGTTAGGGAGTGTCCCAGCATACTTTAAACATGCAGCTAACCTTGATCCACCCCTTCCAACAAACTATAGGCATATATCTAAGCTGCCTTTTATTAAAAAGAAAATGTAGATAAAGCTTGCAGCTGTCTTGATTGCATACAACATTTTAGATAACTACCAATTTGGGTTTCCATCACAACTATTCAACTGAAACCGCTCTTCTTAGAGGCTCAAATGATGGCTTCTGTGAATGCTCTCTTTAGTTGCTTCTGGATCTTAGCACAGCTTTTGATCCTGACTGTGTGGGCGGGTGTCTCTGGGAAAGTCCCCATGACTACTTTTCTGTGTCACTTGGCCCCTACATGGAACTGCTGCTCTTTCCTGTGGTGTGCCTCTGGGATCTGTCTTGGGTCCTATACTATTTGCCTTGTATATGCTTCCCTTAGGTCATATTATTAGAAAATGGAAAGGTATCTCATATCACTGTATAAGTATAAGTCTTTATTTGTCATCAGATTAACACACACACACACACATGCGATGGGTGACCCACATGAACACACACACACATGCACTGAGTCGCTGACGAAATGTTCTCTGCACCTCCCATCCTGTCGTCCTTCCCCCCAAGGGTAGCCGGGAGCAGACAAGTGCTGTGGCGAGCGCCACACCCGGGAATCAATCTAAGTGCTCCTGTCCGTCTTCATCAGGGACGCGACAGCATTAGCGATCTGTTGTCCAATTTTTTCCATTGGGTTTATCTTATCGGGAGGGGGAACCTTTGCCTGCACAGGGATAAGATGCAAACTCCACACAGAAAGGCCCGGGAGATACCCCACACAACACGGCAACCTAGTCCCCACGCGGGCATCGAACCCACAACCTTCTAGCTGTAAAGCGACAGTGTTAACCACTACACAATGTACACCACCATTTATATTCAGCTGTGTGTCTCTTTTGAACCTGATCATTTTTTTTTGCACAATTGACTGACTGCCACGAAGGACAGCTTTTTACGGCTAAATGCAGAAAAGACTGTGGTCCTTATTATTGCTTCAGAGAGCATAGCTTTCAAGGTTGCTCAGTGAATTGGGTCCCTTTCTTCCGCTGTATGGTCTAACCTTAGACATCTCTAAGGTTACAGCATATTTTATCAGACTATGTACTTCTATCAACATATCAGAGCGTTGACCCATACTTCTTCCTTCCATTTAAGAAACATTGCCAAACTGTCTCACAACTTGAGCTAGAGATGATCATTCACACGTTTATATCATCCCGGCTGGACTACTGCAATTCCCTTTTCACCTGCCTCAGCAAGTCGTCCCTGAACCGTCTATAAATGGTCCAGAACGCTGCTGCAAGACTATTGACCAGGTCCAGTAGGTCGGCTCACATCACACCCATCATATATTCTTTACACTGGCTTCCCACTACGTTTAGGATGAATTTTAATGTACATGTTTTCACCTGTGTACATATTAATCATTATTAATCACCAGTAGGTCACTTAGGTCTTCTGATCAGGGCTTACTGGTTGTCCCTCACTCTACAATTAAAATAAAAGGTGATTGTGTGTATGGCTCTGACATTGTGGAACACTCTTCCTAAAAACGTATTATTACGTGTTTGGCGCTCAAGCGTTGGTCAGGAAGCACGTAATATTATGTGTTTGGCGCTGAATGAGTTAATGTACTTGTTTTCACATACTGTATACCTGTCTACATATTAAGATCCTATAGACATACGTTCTGCAGTCTGTTGATGCCTTTTAAAACGCAGCTGAGGACTATTTTATTCAAACTTCTGATTGTCAGTGTTTTTTCAAGGCCGTTGTTGCTTATGTTAACACTTTGGGTGCCGGCCAAAAATCCGGAAAATGACTGTGGGTTGCCAGGATTCCTGGACGATTCTAGCATATCTCATGATCTTAGCGGAGCTATTTCTATATTTTATATTATAACTATGGGGAAATGGTTGGGCTCATTTGAAGACGACAAGTTGATGTACACAATGCAAAAAAACGTTTGTTTCTGCATGTCTTCGTTCGTTCACAATTACAAGTTAAAAAACGTCAACAAAAGATAAAAGTGGAGGTAAATTATTTAGAACAGAAGTTACAGGCACTTTTATGAAAGGTGTGCCGGCGGGGTGATAATAGGTACTGAACGTGTTATAAAGCAATTTAGACTGGGATGGATGGATGGATGGTTTGATTGATTGATTGTTTGACAGATTGTTTTATTGGTTTGATTGATAGAATGTTTTATTATTTTGTTGATAGTTTGATTCATAGATTGATTTGTTTGATTGATTGATTACTTTGTTGGTCATTTGATTGATAGAATGTTTGATTGTTTTGTTGATAGTTTGCTTGATAGAATGTTTGATTGTTTTGTTGATAGTTTGCTTGATAGAATGTTTGATTGTTTTGTTGATAGTTTGATTCATAGATTGATTGGTTTGATTGATTGATTACTTTGTTGGTTATTTGCTTGATAGAATGTTTGATTGTTTTGTTGATAGTTTGATTCATAGATTGATTTGTTTGATTGATTGATTACTTTGTTGGTCATTTGATTGATATGCCTGGCGCTAATGAACAAGTAAGTTTTATAACTACTGGTGTAGGTCCAGACAACATTATTATAAAATACAGAATACTTTACAATGCAAAAAACTTGAAACTTTGATGCCATGAACATTTTTATTGTAAAATATGTTCAATAAACTGGGTGACAAGTCATCAGTACCAACCATTGTTGCTGTGCATTATATGCTGGTAACATTCACAGTATAGGATTATGGTAATTTACCAAGACAATACCTTATAAAAAGTGAACACTGGAGGATAATCAACCATTGTTTCAGTGCATTTAGGAGTTTGTTGGTAACATTCACAGTATAGGATTATGGTAATTTACCAATACAATACCTTATAAAAAGTGAACACTGGAGGATAATCAACCATTGTTTCAGTGCATTTAGGAGTTTGTTGGTAACATTCACAGTATAGGATTATGGTAATTTACCAAGACAATACCTTATAAAAAGTGAACACTGTGATGATAACCAACCATTGTTTCAGTGCATTTAGGAGTTTGTTGGTAACATTCACAGTATAGGATTATGGTAATTTACCAAGACAATACCTTATAAAAAGTGAACACTGGAGGATAATCAACCATTGTTTCAGTGCATTTAGGAGTTTGTTGGTAACATTCACAGTATAGGATTATGGTAATTTACCAAGACAATACCTTATAAAAAGTGAACACTGGAGGATAATCAACCATTGTTTCAGTGCATTTAGGAGTTTGTTGGTAACATTCACAGTATAGGATTATGGTAATTTACCAATACAATACCTTATAAAAAGTGAACACTGGAGGATAATCAACCATTGTTTCAGTGCATTTAGGAGTTTGTTGGTAACATTCACAGTATAGGATTATGGTAATTTACCAAGACAATACCTTATAAAAAGTGAACACTGGCTGATGATAACCAACCATTGTGTCAGTGCATTTAGGAGTTTGTTGGTAACATTCACAGTATAGGATTATGGTAATTTACCAAGACAATACCTTATAAAAAGTGAACACTGGAGGATAATCAACCATTGTTTCAGTGCATTTAGGAGTTTGTTGGTAACATTCACAGTATAGGATTATGGTAATTTACCAAGACAATACCTTATAAAAAGTGAACACTGGAGGATAATCAACCATTGTTTCAGTGCATTTAGGAGTTTGTTGGTAACATTCACAGTATAGGATTATGGTAATTTACCAATACAATACCTTATAAAAAGTGAACACTGGAGGATAATCAACCATTGTTTCAGTGCATTTAGGAGTTTGTTGGTAACATTCACAGTATAGGATTATGGTAATTTACCAAGACAATACCTTATAAAAAGTGAACACTGTGATGATAACCAACCATTGTTTCAGTGCATTTAGGAGTTTGTTGGTAACATTCACAGTATAGGATTATGGTAATTTACCAAGACAATACCTTATAAAAAGTGAACACTGGAGGATAATCAACCATTGTTTCAGTGCATTTAGGAGTTTGTTGGTAACATTCACAGTATAGGATTATGGTAATTTACCAAGACAATACCTTATAAAAAGTGAACACTGGAGGATAATCAACCATTGTTTCAGTGCATTTAGGAGTTTGTTGGTAACATTCACAGTATAGGATTATGGTCATTTACCAATACAATACTTTATAAAAAGTGAACACTGGAGGATAATCAACCATTGTTTCAGTGCATTTAGGAGTTTGTTGGTAACATTCACAGTATAGGATTATGGTAATTTACCAAGACAATACCTTATAAAAAGTGAACACTGGCTGATGATAACCAACCATTGTGTCAGTGCATTTAGGAGTTTGTTGGTAACATTCACAGTATAGGATTATGGTAATTTACAAAGACAATACCTTATAAAAAGTGAACACTGGAGGATAACCAACCATTGTTTCAGTGCATTTAGAAGTTTGCTGGTAACATTCACGTCACATGAACTACAGGGCATATCTTACTTGGTCTCTCGCATCGATGACTGCATTGTCCATTGATAAATGGATGAAGCGCCAGATGATCTGTGGACCAAAAAATATCCAATACATGCTTCCAAAGTATATAAATAATAGGCCAATGGACTGCATTAGAAAAGTGTGGTATGTTACCTACAGTATATACTTTTTTAAACTGGGTGACTGTCAGCAACCATTGGTTCTGTGCAAACGGTAAAAATGAGGGGGGAAAAAGATAAATAAAAAAAAACTATATACACACACAATGCAAATTATGAATGGAGTCGATACAGCTAGATCGCTAACATAACGTCTCATCTGCAAGTGGTCCAAACATGCCTATGCAATATCGACAACCGTGGCCCAAATACATGTGTTCAACGCATTTGTCTTGTACAGAAAACAGTGCAACTACCCATACACTATACTATACTATACTATACTACAATATACTATACTATACTATACTACACTATACTATACTACACTCAGCTAGCTATACTATGTACCGGTACACATGGTTCTGTCTGTATCACACAATGATGGATTATTTAGAAGTAATCTGTACTTCTGTGTGCCGGATTATTTAGAAGTAGTCTGTACTTCTGTATGACAACTAATAAAGAAACTATTTAGAGAAATCCCTCTTTGTGTGGTACAGAGCGAAGCATTTGTCACGATGCAGGGGGACTTTGCACGATGTGCAAAAATATCTGGTCTCACTCCTGACGCCACGCCTACTGCAGACACGACATTTCCTACACGGTAGCTTTTTCTTCGGGGTGGCTTTGTATGCAACCATTACATGCTTCACAAAGCCACCCACTAATCTGCTCTGCGGGTCCCCCAGTGGGGCCCTAGGGTCGACACGCCCCACCTGCTCAGCCCCTGCCTCCTCCTCATCCCCACCCCCTGCCTCCTCCCCTGCCTCCTCCCCTGCCTCCTCCCCTGCCTCCGCCTCCGCCTCCATCTCCGCTGTCACCCCAGGAATCTTCTTCTCCTTACCGTCTGTGTAGGTCCGCGCCACAGCCCTGGTGAACCGGAAGAGGTTGGAGTAATGCCCTTGTGGGTGCTTTTTTTTGTACAAGACAAAAGCGTTGAAGATACATATTTGGATCAGATACATCACAAACTTTTTGGTCCACTTTCCAGTCTTACGTGTAACCGGATAGTACGATATATTCTGATCCAGCTGATCGACGCCGTTCATGAATTTATTGTACTCCAGGATTGATGATGGCTTGAGCATCTCCACCCTCAGCGCTTTGCCCTTCTTCTGCTTCTTCCACACCATCGCCTTTTCCATGGTGTCCTCGTGGAAGCTGCTGATGGTCTTCACGATTCTCTTATCGCGCCATGCCACGATCAGGACCTCCTTGTTGTTGACCGCAATGCGCTCCCCCACACCGATGTCACGTTTGGTAATGTTCTTGATGATGGCTGGCTCGCCCCGGTGCTTCCTGAGGGTACCACAGACGTCGGTCCTCAACTGTCGGAGCCTGGCGGACATACGTACCGAGTTGTAGAAGTTGTCCATGAAGAGCGTATAGCCGGCCCCAGACAGACGTCCAAGCAGACCGACGACCGTGTCCCCCAGGAGCGAGCCTTCCCGACAATATGGCTTAAATGAAAAGCAATATCCTGTGCGTGATTCGCACAGGAAGTAGGACTTGATGCCATAGCGGGTGGGCTTGTTGGGGTTGTAGACCCGGAAGGTCAGGCGGCCTCGCCATGCCATCACCCCCTCGTCAATGGCGAGCTCGCGTTCAGGCTGGTACAGCTCCTTGCACCTCGCGTTTACATGGTCGACTACAGGGCGTACTTTGCACAATTTGTCTCTAACCTCCAGGGAAGTATTGTCCGCAAAGTGGAGGAATCGCCAGATCAATTGGAACCTGTTGCGTGGCATGGTATCAGAGTAGTACGGTGTGTACATCATGTCGTCAGTGGTCCACATCTGGTCCACGCGAGGCTTCCGCAGGACACTGCTATGGAAATGGAGTCCGAGGAACTTCTTCAGCTCCTTCAATGTGAGGGGCTTCCAAAGCAGTGCCCTGCTACTGGTTAGCGTGGGGTCCAGCCGGGCAATGGACTGCTCAGCGTAGAGGTTGGACTGGGCAACAATAGAGTTCAGAAAAGCATCTGTCAGGAACAGATCCATCCATTTCGCAGGCCGGTAAGATCTGAGTGCCTTGGCGTCCTGGAGCAACCCCGGTTGGGCTGTGAAGGGGATCCTTTGAGGCACCCAGCCCTCATGAGACCAGGCATTCTCCTCTTCCTGGCGGATCGCAGCCCTGCTCTTCGCTCCTCCACGACCTGTCAATTATACAAATATACTATAACACCCCTACTGTAGACATTCATATGCCACGTAGTTACAAACTGTGTGAGTGAATGAGTGAGTGTGTGTGGGGTTCAGATGTCAGAGCTGGACGTGGTGTGGGGGTCAGAGGTCAGAGCTGGAAGTGGTGTGCAGAGTGAGGCCAACTTACCGCTCTTAGATGTGCGTTTCCGCCCTGCAACGGGTTCCGGCATGTCCAGACTAGCATCCAGTTCTAGAATCACATGATGTAATACATTACACTAGGGCAACGCATTGTCATTGTATTTACCACCATCACCACCAGACCAGGCCCTGCAGCAGCCAGTCACCACCAGGCCCAGGCCCTGCAGCAGCCAGTCACCACCAGGCCCAGGCCCTGCAGCAGCCAGTCACCACCAGGCCCAGGCTCTAGCAGCAGCCAGTCACCACCAGGCCCAGGCTCTAGCAGCAGCCAGCTACCACCAGGCCCAGGCTCTAGCAGCAGCCAGTCACCACCATGTACAATTACCTGCAGGAGTAGAATGTGATCCTATGTCGTTGCCAGTCTCAGCATCACTATCTGCAGGGTCTGCGCCAGAATCTGAATTGGATTAAATTCATTCAGTAAGTAAGTCTCACAAAACACAATAGTAATACATTTACACATACATAAATGTAGTTAGTACATACCCAAGCATGTTTGTGTATTGGCCCCGGATTCGGTTTCGGAGTGTTCTGCTGTGTGAACACAAAATAAATCAGCGGCCATCAAAGCATGTACATGTGTGTGTGTTGTAATCAATGGAATTTTACATATGGTACACAACCATGCATTTAAATATAGGCCTCGCCATGTGCCCATGCCATTGTGTATGTGTGTGCTGTAATCAATGGAATTTGCATATAGAGGCCTCACCATGTACTGCGAAGTTCAAAGGTGTTGGAGAGGATGCATGTCTTTTGATCTTGTGTGTGTGTGTGTGTGTACACACACTGCACACACACACACACACATACACACACACATCAAATGGCATGGGGTGAGGCATCTACACACACACACACACACACACATCCATGTAACTAAATGTAGTGGCCTGTACATGCCTACTATATCCTATATCATTCAACTATCGATTTGAACATGCACAAAACAATATTCACATTGCAACATACCAATTACCACGTCGACCACCACCACCACGTCGTATCATGCCCAGCATGCAACTATTATCACTTACATGATAGCTACACACTTCAAAGAGCCACTTCAAAGGGCGTGCACATGCACACACACACACACACGCACACAAGACAACCTAACTGTAGCACATGGTAGCGTGGCCTGTACTACATGCCTACTATATCCTATATCATTCAACTATCGATTTGAACATGCACAAAACAATATTCACATTGCAACATACCAATTACCACGTCGACCACCACCACCACGTCGTATCATGCCCAGCATGCAACTATTATCACTTACATGATAGCTACACACTTCAAAGAGCCACTTCAAAGGGCGTGCACATGCACACACACACACACACGCACACAAGACAACCTAACTGTAGCACATGGTCGCGTGGCCTGTACTACATGCCTACTATATCCTATATCATTCAACTATCGATTTGAACATGCACAAAACAATATTCACATTGCATTAGTAAACATGACGTACCGTTGCCCCGTCGACCACCACCGTGTCCGACTCCCACGTCTGAATCGTGCGATGAATCAGACTCATACCTCCGACCCAAGCCGAGATCATCGTCAGATGATTCCGGAGCTAGAATATAATAAATGCATATCAGCGTTAGGTTTGGCAAACTAACGTTACATAGTCACAGAATAAGCGGTAGGTAAATCATCAAATACACGTTTCACACACACACAATCACATGCATATCGCCGGCGTTGGTTTGTCGAACTAACGTTACATAGTCACAGTATGTAAATCATCAAATACACGTTTCACACACACACACAATCACATGCATATCGCCGTTGGTTTGTCGAACTAACGTTACATAGTCACAGTATGTAAATCATCAAATACACGTTTCACACACACACATATATATATATATATAAGACCGTGTAATTACCTGGTGGTTCCCAATCGGCGCTCCCATCAGATTCGTGGGCGGTCGAATCGCTGTCCCCTGACTCGCATGAAGAAGCTATGACCACAGCGGCAGCCTTCCTCTTCCTCGAACTGCGTCGGGTAGAGCCGCTCCCGGTCCCGGGGCGAGACGCGTTACTGGGCCCAGCAACGGTCTCACGGCTCTCTCCGATCGGAGCTACCAAAGACGTTGGTGCTGTTGGTGCTGCTGCTGCTTGAACAACCGCGGGTCCAAACGCCAGCTTCGTCTGAACAAAGCGACCCGCCGCCGGATTGTCCCCTCGCTTTCCTACACTACGTCTCTTCATACTGATCTAATAATCTAAATGAAACTACTAACTGATCAAACTACTATTACTACTACTGAAATATACTACCTAGACTACACACTAATCCCTCGAATAGTACTACTACTTAGCACGACTAAGTACTTTCTAAAGCACAGCTGAAACCTTACAATTAGTCTGATACTACCACTATACTGTATAACACTATAAATATAGACTATAGGCTGATCTCAATTCAAATCTCTCTCTCAATCTCTCTCTCTCTCTCTATCGCTCTATCTATCTCTCTCTCTCTCTCTCCTCCAAAACCTCGTAGATTCTGGGATCGCGCTAACGTTTTATACCTGTGGTTACATTGGCCAGGTATGCTGGCCAATCAAATCCCAGATTCATTGTGGGGTACAATATTCCCCCTATTGTGATAGTGTTAGAAAATAGGGGGACACTGCCACCTAGTGAAATTTGAGAGGAAATGCAGTTTCCGGTTAAAATTTTCTTCCAAAAGCTCGGCGGTGAAGTTCAGACGGGGAAAATCGAAAAAAGATGTAAACAGATCAAAGACGCTGTACAGCGTCCTCGGCACCTTGAGCATGGCCGGGAAAGACGTTGTAAATCGTTTCTAGGCACCCAAAGTGTTAATGATTGTTTTTGTTTTCAACAATTTGATGGTCTTATCTTTAACATTTATTTGTATTATTTGGACAACTTTGTCAAAACTGAGCACCATGCACTTGAAGATTACACTCGGGTCCCGATTCTCTGAACCTAGAATTAAAAAGCTATGCAGGGCTTGACATTACCACCACCACCCGCCAAATGCTGGTCAAATTTGGCTAAAAGAGTGTATTTTTTGGCCTTTCGGTGGCGAATAGAAGTACTTCCCGTGGTGGCATTTTGAAATCGACACCACCGTCATGCTCACCATCAAACAGAATGGCCTTTTTACACAGAACGATGAGGCAGAATGAACAAGCTGTGTAAAAGGGGCTTGTGTGTAAGCTCTTACCTGGCATGTATGGCTCTACAGAGTCAGTGCCCCTTTCATATGGATCAGTCCTACATTTGACATCCGGGTGATGTCATGAAATCAAAGGTTCTCTTTGTGATTTCTAGCTTCAGGAAAGAGTGGTGCTTGTTCTTGTTAATGATCAAACTGTCCTCCTGCATAGGCGGGTTGCAGGGGACATGTCCCCCTCAATATTGAGAAGAGGGAAATTGGTCCCCCTCAAAAAATATAGCTAATATGAAAGACAACCCATTCCCCACAAACAATTGCAGACACCCCTACAGGACCGTACCATCTCAACCGCGCAGACGTGCCTCTCAATGAAAGTACACCAGAATGCAGGAGATGTGTCTGACACCTGGGGGAGGACCGGACCAGAGCCCTGTTTAAATGGTTCCCCCCAATGTAGAAACCAACACAACAACCAACACAACAATGACAATTGAAGTGAAACGATAACAAAATCACTACCATTTTCCTTGTAAATGCCAGACCGTGGCTTTGAAAATATCGCCACCCCGGTCCTGTCACAGACTCAAATGTATGGCTGCTGTTAAGATAATAGAGGCCAAGCCTTCCATGGTAATTAGTTGCCCAACTGAGCAGAGTTAAGGGCAAACCGTGGGGGCTGATTATCTTTTATGCTTTCTTCCCACTCGTCTTTTCTGTGACACTGAGTGCAGAGATACCGCCCTATTGTGTTCCAAGCTGTATTTTATCCAAGAAAATTTTCCTAGTTGCCAAGTCATGTGGAGGGGGGGGGGGGGGGGGGTATTTAGAGTATATTATGTTTGCCAACTCTGTAATTAAAGTGTGCTCTGCAGACTGTAAAAAAACAGTTAATCTACCATGGCCTGTGTGAATAATTATTCAGATTCAGAAGAGGCATCAGGCTCCCTAACAATAAGGTATTGAGAGTTGCAAATGGAATATCTTGCTAAATGTTGACAAAAAGTTCAAAACGCATTTCATGCTTAGGAGAGATAAGCAAACAGTCTATTTTATCTTTTTTATCTTTGACTTTATTTTAGTTTACGTTTAAAGTGGAAAGATAGTACAGTACCCTCCAAGGTGTCCATGTGAAGAGTTTTAATAGACTCTGTGGGGGCAAGTCGCTCTCTGCTTCATGTCAGGTGGGGGGCCGAGTTTGCCTCAGAGGTATTAACCTCTTAACATACGACCCTGCCGGTGGAACAGACGAAAGTCACGGCACTTCGCGAGCGTCTAGCGAATTAAAGCTCTATCTGTTGCCATTCGAACGCCACCTCAATCGACCAAATCCGTGCCTCGGTTCTCAAGTTCCATGACGATATGTCAGGCGTGCAACTTTTTACGCACGAGCGTCAGATGACCACTCCTCCTTACTAGCCTATGGGATGATGCACAACAAGCCTTGTGTAAAAAACAACTGACAAATAATGGACCATTCGGTAGCAAAGAACCAACCAACACAAAGCAGTCAAAATCATTGAACAGAAACATCACAGTGTTTTATATAAACACCCATGACAATAGACATCTGTTGTTGTGCAACTGGCCTCTAACTTAAACATTTTGAAGGCAACTTGAAAGCCTCTGTATTGTAGCCATAATGCTCTCTCTCCACCAAAGTACTTGATTAGAAATACAAATATCTCCAAAAAAATATCTCCCATTCTCTTTCTCTTTCTCTTTCTCTTCTCTCTTCTCTCTCTCTCTCTCTCTCTCTCTCTCTCTCTCTCTCTCTCTCTCTCTCTCTCTCTCTCTCTCTCTCTCTCTCTCTCTCTCTCTCTCTCTCTCTCTCTCTCTCTCTCTCTCTCTCTCTCTCTCTCTCTCTCTCTCTCTCTCTCTCTCTCTCTCTCTCTCCTACAAAAACATAACTTGTCCAAAAGGACAAGTAACATTAAAAAAATAAATAAATAAAAGTATCCAAACATAAAGTACAACATTAATAAGTAACACAAGTATCACATGTATCAAATACATCAACAGGATCTCTAACAGCCAGGTGTCATCTTTCCTACAGTCAGCAACGGAACCTGTTCCCAGAATACCGTAGGATCATGTAGACACTTCCTGTTGTTTTTCCATAAAAACCTTTTTAAATTCTCCACTCCAGCCTTAAAAGCACCACTGCTCTTCCAGTAATGTGTTTAGCGGCATTGATTTTCTAGCCATCTCAGTTTTAACCCCAAAGGTTTCAGTGCTGACAAAGAGGTAATTCCGGTAATATAACTTCATGAATGGAAGAGCGAGAGTGGAGCATCGTCCAAATGAAGATGTAATAATGTGTCTAGAAAATGAGTCCTCCTCTCTCTCAGCTGCACCTGCTGTAATGTTCAGAGGGAGAACCGATCTATCTCGTAATAACCGTAAAAACAAATACGACGGTAATAACTTCACATTTACACCTTGGCGCAATGTTGCAGTATTACTGTATATATATATTTTTTTTTTTATCTCTGGGCGGAATTTACACAAATGAGGAGTGACCTGATTATATTGTAATACACACGTTGAGGAAGAGGTAAACAGAGTCTTGACTTTGAAGATAATGACAGTAATGCGTTGCTGCGTGTGGGTCCACCCTCCTCTCTAATCTCCAGGGCCGGCCCGTGGGTCTGTTGGGCCCTAGGCGAGATACTGAACCCCCCCCCCCCCCCCTTGTAGTAAACAATTATAATAATTATAATCCGAGAGAAACACAGTAACTGGTGACATTTATTCACCAAACTACATTCAACCATCTTTGCAGATGCCTCATTTCAGTGTTTCTCTCGGACATTGAGCAATGGGGCGGGGGGGGGGGGGGGGGGGGGGGGCCCAAGCATAGTATTATTGTAAAATGATATACTGCATATAAAAAAAAAAATTATATGAGTTCCCCCCCCCCCTCCCCCCCTTTCGGGGGCCCTAGGCGACCGCCTGTATGGCCTGTAGGTCCGGCCGGCCCTGCTAATCTTCATGAGGAAAGCTGCACTGCGCTGCTGCCTCTCGTCTCAACTCATATACAATATTACAGACTCAGTCGTCAACTGAGATGCCAGTTACATAACAATCTGTGTTCTCTTTGTTCCTATAGGAGTGACTCTCCTACTTTATGCATTTGGTAATTGTACACTCTTAAAAATATGTATAAAATAACACAGCGTGTGTTGTCCCTGATTAATCACATAAGGAATGTATTGAAGCAAGACTAGGCAAGCCTAGTTGAAGTCTGTTTACTATTTACTTTTACTCTTACTCATAGTACTGTATACTGTATATTAAAATTATTTATTGCCAAGTTGTATTGTAACATAACCAATACAGACCCTCATCTGCACCTTTGTTTACACTGTTTATTTTTCTCATATTTTTATATTCTGATCTAATTGTACTGCCTATATCTATGTCTTTCTACTATTACCCTGCCCACACCTATACCCCCCCCCCCTCCCCTGGACACTGGTTGGATGCCAAACTTATTTTGGTTGTACTGTACTTGTGCTGTATGATGACAATACATTTGAATATAATCTATTATACTGCATCCTGTGTAATTTCAACCCATCTTTTTGAAGAGTATAGCTAGATATCCTCGAGTGAAACTACTTCATGCCCTTACAGCTTTTACTGTAATGGAACGTAGACCAAATGCGTCCACATTTTTATAGGATTCTAGCACATTTTCATAACAATAGCGAATATTACCGTTTTCATTGAGGTTTCTTACAAATTAACAATGCTTTATGTTGTCCTTTATATGCCGATTATCATTCAAATCTTAATGTCCCCCTTTAGACAACATATGTAACGCTACCAGCGCACTTTTGTTAAGATAATTAGTTTACCATTTGCAGTCGCTATACCGAGGTCGCAGTAATAGTTTACTGCTGTTCAGATCACGGCGAAGAATAGACACATTCCAGTCACCTGTGAACTGTGCTAAGGATCTTGGGAAATGTATTCATGTAGTTTTCAACATTTTCACCTTTTAATTTTAAACCAATGCTGCCATCTACTGACAACAGAAAGTGTTGTCTATCGTCACTTCCGTATACAGTGTCGCCCGAAACCCATTCTAGAGATTCCCACTTTTTACTGGGAATGGGGCGTGGCCGTATTTGGTCCCAGACAATAAGAGTGGCTGCGATTTGTCACCGTGATGTTAAGTGACTCCTGCTGGGTCCTTCTGAACTCGTACGTCTACAAAGTAATAGTCACTCTCTTCAACTGACACCCAGGTAGGATATCCATTACTGTGTAATTGCCAGTGAGGGTGCAGCTGAGCTGTGGTCATGTCAAAGTGTGCTCTTAATGCATTCTGCCTGATTGCATAAACGTCATTCTGATCCACTCGTCTTGTATATAATTAGCTCAACCTAGTATAACGACTGACACTAACCTCAGTAAGACCATGCTGTGCAGACACCAGAGAGAAAGGGGAGTGATACATTGAGTGTGGATAGATAGATAGATAGATAGATAGATAGATAGATAGATAGATAGATAGATAGATAGATAGATAGATAGATAGATAGATAGATAGATAGATAGATAGATAGATAGATAGATAGATAGATAGATAGATAGATAGATAGATAGATAGATAGATAGATAGATAGATAGATAGATAGATAGATAGATAGATAGATAGATACTGTAGATCGATCGATAGATAGATAGATAGATAGATAGATAGATAGATAGATAGATAGATAGATAGATAGATAGATAGATAGATAGATAGATAGATAGATAGATAGATAGATAGATAGATAGATAGATAGATAGATAGATAGATAGATAGATAGATAGATAGATAGATAGATAGATAGATAGATAGATAGATAGATAGATAGATAGATAGATAGATAGATAGATAGATAGACGGATAGATAGATAGATATATAGATCAATAGATAGATCAATAGATAGATAGATAGATACCGTAGATGAAAACCTCCCGCTGAGTACCCCCTCTAGCAATAATATGCATATAATATAATTATTATATTATAAGAGTGAGTTATCAATAAAGTTGCTCTTTATTTAGCCTTGTAAAAGTCCTCTCACACATCAAACATGTTATTTGCACATCATTTGCTCAATTTGTGATTGACTCACCAGATCAATGAGAAGGGTGTGCTTGACATGATACGCACAACTCTGCAATGTTGTCGGGTTGTATAGGAGAGAGTTTCAGTCTTATAGTGTATATTATATCGTCTTTTATACCTATTCTTATGTCTGCAATTTATCCATTGTTTTTTTATTATGTCAATTTGTGTGCTGATTTTATGCCAAATTCTTATGTTAATTTCATACTAATTGCTGTGGTGCACTCTGGACTGTGGTATAGATAGTTATTCATATTTATTATTGTTATATTGTGGAAATGTGTGCATTGAAATGTCTGTAAAGTCTCGACGACATTGAAAATGAGGGTGACCTCAATTGTCTTTTCGAGAATAAATAAAGGTTGATGTTGTTGCAAAGGGGATTAAAGTCTTGACAGCACGATTTCCCAAGGCAGGGTGCTCTGCGCGCAACACTATCCAGAAATCTGGCAGTGGCTTCTGATTGAATGTAAAGGCCGTTTTACACTGGGAGCGGTAATTCTTTTTAAATGAGAGGCCAGTGAATATTTTGGAGGCAAGGACAATCTGAGGGGTGGAGTGGCAAGCGGGCGGCCGGGCGCGGTCCCGTGAAATTATCGGCCTGCGTTTTCTCGATTGTGTTTTTGTGTAGGCTATTCATATGAGACGCGGTGCGTTTCCCCTGATCAGAACGCATGCGGATTATCACTCCCCATGTGAAACGGCCTTTTATCTGATGTCATTGCACGTACCACAGTTTGGGAATAGCTGCAGTACACCTGCACCTAGATTCCCAGTAATATGGCCCAATAAACCACGCCCACTTCTGGTCTTCTATCCGAATATATATACAGATAATTATGTACGTTGAACAGATATAGATACATATAATGACGTATCCGGACACTCCTAGTATGTATATATATATATATATATATATATATGTATGTATGTATGTGTAACGGTTGTGACATTGTCACCTCAAACTTCAATGCCCAGAGGGAGTTTCGAACCCGGGTCTCCCACGCCGCGAGCAACAGCACAGACCGCTATACCAAGAGGTGAATTCACTGCTTTGTAACGTGTCTATGTGGCTTTTCACAACGTCTGAAGTCCATCGTGACTGCGCTTCGCGGTACCATCCGTTACACTCACCCTCCTTAAACTCACTCCACTCCACCCAAGGCATCCGGGTCAGTCGGCACCAATGTAACGGTTGTGACATCGTCACCTTAAACTCCGATGCCCTGAGGGAGTTTCGAACCCAGGTACCGCTATACCAAGAGGTGAATTTGGATAACAGATGGTACCGTGAAGTGCAGTCACTTCACAACCAATCCGTTACATACAGGTATGTGTATTAGGGGTGTAACGGTACACAAAAACCACGGTACGGTACGTACCTCGGTTTTGAAGTCAAGGTTCGGTACGGGTTTTCGGTACAGTGGGGGAAAGTTTGGCTTTCCATGTTCCACTCAGGGGTGATGTAATGTGCAGTAACTAATTGTACTTGTAGGGCTGTCAATGAATATTCTATATTGAAATTAATAATGGACTTGTAAAAAAAGAAACATTTGATTGTGAAAAAAAACAGCCCCCAGTGGGCGGTCGTTAGTGGTTAACATACCGTTGTATTCGTTCGGTACACTACACAGCCATTCGGTACGGTACGGTACACACTGAAATGGTTCGGTTCGGTACGGATACGTGTACCTTTACACCCCTAATGTGTGTATGTACAGTATGTATGTATGTATGTATGCATTCTTGCCCATAGTGGTACAGTGTATACATGTATCAAGAATACACACCTGAGAAGTTGACATTGCGGATGTACTTGAGCAACAGTGTTCCGTTGATGGCCTCCATCTTGGCGCAGAGGCCGACCTTGCCGGGACAGAGATCTTTATGCATGTTGTGCAGAGCGTGAGCCATGGCGTAAACAGCATCAATCACGAACTGCACCTTCCCCTCCTGTTCATAGGAGGAATCTTTCCCAATCCGCTCGTGGTCTGGAAGAAAACAAACAAGAAACATATGGCCCATGTAATTAAGCCCTGTTGGTTGCACCAGATGGGACGGGTACATCTCTGTAAATATCTGGGGATTTCTTGGGGGGGAGGGTTGGGTTGGGTATGAGAGGTGCTGAGTTAAGTGTTGTGGTTGCATGGTGCAAACTGTTAAAACCACCAATTGAATTACCGGAGATTCTTCCTGTCTTTAATACATTTTGTGTTCATAAGTGCACTGCTAGTTAGAGCTGTGTTCGGGGTCGCGACCCAAAGGAGGGTCGCGAGCCGCCGCGGGGGGGTCGCCAGATGATTTAAAAAAATAAAAATAAAAGAAAATACTTTTTTTTTTTTTTTTGTCAGGCCACTGAACTTAGAAGCAGGCCAGGACAGTGTTTCTAGTTGCAGCAGCGCAATAGTTAGATAACCTAGGTGGGGAACAACCAGGAGATCACTGCAACTCACACAAGTTGGAGAACTATCTCTCTCTCTCTCTATAATAATAATAATAATGGATTGGGTCTCTCTCTTGCTCTCACACACACACACAAAAGGAGCCGCATGTGATTGGTGGAGGCGGGACCCTTACAAAAAAACTGTTGTTGCTAATCATTGACACATGCTAGCCTGTAATAATCCCCCCCAGAAAAATCTACTTTGCATTTGATATATTGCAAATATATGCCATCACACACACTGGCATTTAAAGGGTTAGAATTATAAAATTAATATGTGGTGTTATGATCAGGGCTGAAGTTGAATAAAATATTGTATTATTTTCAATCTGATATTACAAAAAAACTGAAAATCCATCAAAATCAGTGTTGTTGCTAATCATAATTATGCTAGCCCCCAGCCCCCTGCTTAAAAAGTGGCCTGACTGGGGCTATATTTTGCACTATATTTCCTGGCCTGAATGATTTCCCCAGTCCGGCCCAGGTTAAAAGCCTCCAATGCTTATTAGTGTGTGTGCGTTTGAACGTGTGCATGTTTCAACCATACATTTCCATTTATAAAAAAATATATATAACAAAAAAGATTTAATAAAAAATGTTCCCCCTCCTATAATAGTGGGGGTCGCGGCTCTCTGACCCCGTTATTTTTGGGTCGCGGCCTGAAAAGTTTGCGAACCCCTCTAGTCCAGGTTCTCAACCTTTCAGCTGCCAAGGCACCCCTGTGTCAGGATGGAGGTAGGTGAGTTCCAATTGTTGTAGGCAATCACAGAGACGGAGAAGGTATACTCTTGAACAGGTTCGACTTTAATAGTAAAGAACACAAAGAGTAATACTAGGATACTATGCCAAGGGCAAAGGAACAAGATAATAGATAATGGAGCTTAGTGGTGGTCCAGAACTGGAACCGGCCGCGTTATCTCCGAACGCCTATAGTGAAGACCTGACGAATGACAAGCAGAGGAAAGGAATGTTAAATAGCCACCAAATACCAACATTCCACACACACCCCCGTGACAGCCAATCAGAAGCCAACCCCTAAGTGACAGCACTAAATGACAGGGAAAAACAAGTGACAGCAGTCAGGTGACAGATGACAGAGAAGGTGGGTGGTTCCCGACCGTAGTCAGGAACCAGAATCGTAACACCCCTGTGTTCAGTCAAATATTCCAGGGCACCCCTACATACGATAAAGACGTTTTCCGTTCCTGTCTTTTTTGCTACAATGATGACAAAAGTGCTTGTTTTCAAAATAATGTTTATTTAAGAAACCGGGAAACACATTTGTGTGTATATAATGCATTATTAACAGGTGTTTCAGGTCTAAAAGGCTTAGTACTGATGACATTACACTGCTTGTAGTAGTAAATCAAATAGCATATTTCTTTAAATAAAATTACAGAAAATTATCACTAAAGTGCTATCTGTTGCAGCTGCACTCTTTTCCATAAATATAGCATATTTGGATAAGTGTGACCATTTCTCAAAAACTGAAAATCATGTATTTTTTGTTAAATACCGAAAAGGATCACTAAAGTGCTATCTGTTGCAGCTGCACTGTTCTCCATAAAAATTGCATATTTGGATAAGTGTGACCATTTCACAGAAAAGGATCACCAAGTTACCATTTCTCAAAAAATATAAATAAATACAGAAAATAAGCACTCGTTCACTCAGTGGACATTTCTAGCTCAATGCGAGGTCTGCTGCTGCTGGCTAATAATACGGTGAATACGTGGGGAGATCTTTGACAAGGCAACACGCATCATCCTCAAGGCTCAACTTGGCCCTATATTTTGTTTTCAGAGCTGTCATGGATGGGGGCGGCTAGGTGGTGCAGTGGGCAAGGCACTCACCACCAATGCTGGAGACGCTGGGTTCGAGCCCAGCTCTCCACATTGTTTTCAGTTTGGCTGGTCGTCCGTACTAATACAATTGGCAGTATTAGAGGGTGGGAAAACTGATGGGTGGGGATCGGACGTTGTGGACAGCGACTCCTACAGGTCGGTTGGTGCGCCTGCGCAGTAGAATCAGGAAGCGACGGGGGCGGCGTCCCTCCAAAGCGCAGACCCCTGACGCTGAGAGATTGCGCTGCGCAGGTGAAAAGATGCGACGGCTGCTACCTCGAGTACCGGAGGGGACTCGTGCAATGTATGGCTTTGTCCACATTACAGCCAACTTGTGGGAGGCATGAAACAGCGTTTGAGATAGGGGAGGGTAGAATTGGATGATACGAAATTGGGATGGGAGAAAAATAGAAAAAGTGGATCAAAAAAGAGCTGTCATGGATGAAAAGCCAGCTTCACGCAGATATGTGGTGCTGAATGGTATCAACACCTTAACTGCTGCATCATGAGATACTTGGTACTCAGCTCAACACTCTGAAACGAGCTCTCAGGTGGTATCAGATGATATTTCAATGAGTTCTTCCAAGAGTTTGGATGGAGATGTGTCAGTAAGCTTTGTCTCAATGTTGTCTGTAACATTTTTTTTTATCCAGAGTAACTTGGTGATCCTTTTCTGGTTTTATTAAATAATGATTTTCAGATTTTGAGAAATGGTCAAACTTATCCAAATATGGTATTTTCATGGAAAACAGTACAGCTGCAACAGATAGCTTAGTTACAGACATGGACAATTTTTAGTTACAGACATGAACAATCTTTAGTTATAGACATGAACTATCTTTAGTTACAGACATGAATAATATTTAGTTACAGACATGGACAACCTCGTGAGAAGTCAATTTAATGTACTGGTAAATAGATGGAATACTGAAAACAAGAAGGGAAAAAAAGCTGTAAAATGCAACAATTAATCAATGAGTACAAGGGTTGAACAATGGTCGCTGGAAATGTGAAATCAAGCAAATGATATAGCATTTCAAGTGTCTGATTACAGAATTGTAAATCCATCCTCCCCCCGTCATATTTAATCTATTTGGAGTTTGGCACACATGCTAACTGCCAATTAGGTGCTATTTATTCTACACATCAATCAGACAACCTCTGTACACTGAATCCAAATTGGCTTCTTCTGCTGCGTCTCCTGTGATGGTCCATGTTTGTTTCACTGATTATTGAGTAGATCCACTTCAGATTTTTCAACAATGTGATTTTGTTAGATAATAATCACACATTCTCATCTCAGCCTTTCGTCAACAAACAACCTCTGTATTTCTTTATATACCATTTGATATTTTTTGTGGGGGGGGTTCATGTGGTTTGTGGGGGGCAATAGTGGCTCGGGATGTATTGATTGATTGATTTTATCTGACAATATATACAAAACATGTGACAGAAGCACAGTGTGGCATACTGCCAAGGATAGACACAAAAAGCTCAGAGCTTATTTCCATTGGGGTCCTTGTAGGGGGGAGGGGAACGAAGTGTTCAGACATGCATCATACAGACATCGTAAAGACACATGACATCAGACACATAAAAAAACATGTAAAAGTGGTGTGACAGCATCATGTTAACCTATACCGTTGCACAGGTAAGACGTGACATTATTTTAACCTATACAGTTGCACAGGTAAGATGTGACATTACTTTAACCTATACCGTTAGGTATAGTTAGAGCAGTTGTCTGGTAATCCTGAGGTTCCCTGCTCGATTCCCGCTCCTCCCCGGGCAGCTCGTCAAAGTGACCTTGAGCCAGACACTTAACCCTTAACTGCTACCGATGTGCAGGTTGGCACCTTGCATGGTCGCCTCCGCCGTCGGTGTGTGAATGTGTGAGGGAACGGGTAAAATGTGAGGAACAAAATTGTAAAGCGCTTTGGATGAAAGCTGCTATATAAATGCACCCATTTACCATTTACCATTATTGCTGTCGAACCGAACAAAAGGTTTAGTCGCGGCAGGGCAAAGACCAATTTGGAAATCCGGCAGATTGAGGGTGAGACAAAAGAAAAGAGCACCGACCACCAGGTTGTGTTTGTCTGATCGCCCACCGCTCATCCATCCTCACACAACCTCACACCTCCGTCTATTAATCAAGAACCGAGAGGCTGATAGATCGAGTGGCAGAGGAGAAGGAGAAGACAGAGCAAGACGGGCCTAATCATTCTTCAGTATTAATGTAATTAATCATGGCAGGTATGTATTAATCATAGCTGGGGTCTTCCTAATGCTTTAATGTGTTAATCACCGAGCAAGGTTTACAATTAACCCGCTAATGACTAACGACTATATTTAGTATGTTGAGGAAAAGCCCAGCAGAATTGTTTTCTTTTTATTTATTTATAAAAAAAAATTGTTTATATGTTTACTGTATCTCAAAAACTATGATGAGTTATATCAAATTCAGAACAAGCTTAATTTTAATAATATGTGCTTTGATCCAATGCAAATCGGATATTTCATTTATTTTTAAGCATTCAAATTTGTCTACCAAATGAGGCATACATAAACATCTATTTATTTTTGTCTTGCGTAGCCACATTGACAGTTCATCATATTTTGTGTTTCTACCTCTAAGAGGGGTAGTGGCTCGGGAGGTAGAGCAGTCATCTGGTAATCTGAAGGTTCCCGGGTCGATTCCTGCTCCTCCCGGGCATCGTGTCAAAGTGTCCTTGAGCAGGACACTTAACCCCGAATTGTGTGAATGTGTGAGTGAATGGGTAAAATGTGAGGAACAAATTGTAAAGCGCTTTATAAATGCAGCCATTTACCATTAGCCATTTAAGAGAAACAATTATGTGGGGCTTTTCCTTAATTTCTCTTAAGGATACAATACATTCTAATATTCATTAGTCATTAATGTATGAAACTCATAGACAACCCATTCAAAACGTACAAAAATGGATGTTAACGCTGTAACCTCATACTTTGAACATTTCAACTGATCTTTTGTCAGCTCAGCTATAGTACGGCATGCTATAACGGCAATTATAAAATTCCACTGTGGACATGAATGGGTTATAGCATCATAATCCTATATTAGCCACTGACCTCACTGTGGCACATCATGACTAGACAGACAGCTAAGAACTAAATGCAGAACTACTGTAAGGATGGATGAAGCTCTTCTAGACTCCCGCGTGTCTCTCCACAATCAGTATGCAGAGCCAAGACACCTCTTCCCACCTTCCAGAGGAGTTTGGTGAGAAAGATTAAAGAGTCATCTGAATTATGGATGCGTTTAATGCCTGCTGTGTCAAATGATTAGTACTTTTGCAAGCTAATGGTGTTTTGTGATAATTGAGTGACTCCCGGGTTTTGTCCCCGCTGTACCCCTCATCTGCCCAAGCCGTACCCCTCAACTGCAGATAGCAAACAACCATAACCTTTTCTGTGCGATTGTGTAAATAAAACTACTCTGTATGAGTTATAGCAACACTACGATTACCGACGCGGCACGGTGGTGTAATAAGGAAATAATTGGAATAGGAATACCCTACGGGGAGCAGAGTTTGATCCACCAATATGCGGATGACACTACCTTTACGGTGAGAGACATGGAGAGCATAAATAGAATTATGAAGTGCTTAGAGGTATATGGTAAGGCATCTGGAGCCAAAATGTATGTTGATAAGACTGAGTTATTGTGTGTAGGTAAAGTAAAAATGAGTGATTGTGTGGTTCCGCTGAAAAAAGCAGAGGGGCACATAAAGATATTGGGTGTGTGGATAGGGATAGAGGAGAAAGAGGAGAGGGATTTAACGTGGGTAGGTATAATTAATAAGATTAAACAAGTGCTCCAATTTTGGAAGCAACGCACACTAAAATTGAAGGGTACGATTGTGGTGATAAATAGCTTATTGATGTCTAAACTGACATATGTGTTAGGTGCCTTGGATATGCCAGAGGCAATAGAAAATGAGATTAATAGGGTTGTGGTGGACTTTCTGTGGTGGGGGAAGTCACCAAAAATCGCCCACAAAGTCTTAATAGGTAAGTGTAATGAGGGTGGTTTGAATTTTATTGACATAAAGGTAAGGAAGAAAACTGTAAGATTGAAATGTGTACAGAAATATATTTACGATGAGACCAAATACGGATGGAAGTGTTTTTTTAAAGAGAGCCTAGAGCAGGTAGGTAGGTGTGGTGACAATAGCTTATTTATGGGCTTTAAGCCTTTAATGACGGAAAATATACCGGAGATGTACAGTATAGAGAGGTACTACAGGCATGGGGCGAGTACCTGCCCAACATTGTATATGATTGTGTGGGACTGGATATGGTTTTAAATCAGCCAGTATTCCTGAACCCCAGGATATGCCACAATAACAATGTATACATAATAAAATCTTCCTGAGAGCAGGGATGACACAGATAAAGGATTTTGTATATGAGTATGTGCCAGGTTTCCTCCCGGTGCAGGCCATTTATGACAATGTAATCGAGGTGGACGATGAATATCGTTTTGCAACTGTCGTGTAAAATTTTGAAACAATTTAAACTGGCTTGCCGAAGGAATGGAGAGAGATAATATAGAGAGAGTGTGTGGAGAATAGGAGCTGTAGTCTTCCAGAATTAAAGGTAGGAAAGGGGAATGAGCAGAAGGGTTTGGAAAGTGTGAGGAGTAAAGATATTTATAAAAAAAATTGTAACAAGAGAAAGAAGGGTGCCAGCATCGGAACAGGTGTGGGAGAAAGTGTTTCCGGGGTTGGTGGGAGAATAAATATTGGAAAATGTGAATATAAAGTTTAATAATATCGAATGTGATCGTAATGATTTTATGGTAAGACAGAATAGGGTCTATACAAAAACAGTGTTACATCATATAGATACACAGATAAGTAGAACATGCGATGTGTGCAAATTAAAAGATGAAAGTTGTATGCACATGTTCATTGAGTGTGAAGGCCTGCAGGGCTTCCATGCAGAGCTGAAAGAGGGCATGAGGGCGAGCTGGGGAATAATCAAATATACAGATTGGAAGAGATATTTTTTGTTTGGTGAATTAGATGGAAAGAAGGAGGAGAGAAACCTCATCAATTATGTATTGAGTCATGCCAGGTATGCGGTTGTCTTGAGAAGGCGAATTGCTTTTTCCGAGTAGAGAAAGGTGGAAGTATGGCAAATGTTTTTGAATTTAATGAAAAGGGATGTTATGTTGACAGAGAAATTGCTGAGTAAGGAGATATTTAAGAGATGGTTCATTAACAGTGGTAAATGTGTTAAGTTTGAAAAAGGTAAAGTAGAGTTTGGTTTTGGATAGGTTTTTTTTGGGTTTGTTTGGGTGGGATAGGGGAGGTTTTTGGTTATGCTTGATTTGTTGTATTGGAAATAAGTATATATAACACTGTTTTCTTTGTGGCTTGTTCTGTTTTTTTTCTTTTGTGTTGGTTGATTTAGGGAAACGCAAAAGAAGGGGGTGGGCTATGCCTGGGAAATGTGAGTAAGAAATTGAAATAATATAGTGTGTATATATATAGAAATGCATAAAATGTAAACTGATAATTTTTTGATAATAAAAAGATAATTCACAGCAAGAAGGTCCAGGGATCGATTCCCACTTGGGGACCGGTTTCTATGATGCCAGTTACCCAGGTGGGGTATCTCCCGGGCCTTTCTGTGTGGAGTTTGCATGTTCTCCCCGTGCTCGCAAGGGTTCCCCCCCCGCGATAAGATAAACCCAATGGAAAAACATGCACAACAACAGAACGCTAACGCTGTGGCGTCCTTGACAAAGACAGGCAGGAGCACTTGGATTGGTCCCCGGGGGCGCGGCTCACGTCGACGCCCTATCCGCTCCCGGCGGCCCATGGGGGGAAGGATGACGGGATGGGTCAAGTGCAGAGACTCAATCGCATTAGGCGACACAAGAAAATTGCATGTGTGTGTTCCTGTGTGTGTGTGCCGCCCCTCGCATGTGTGTGTCGTTTGCATGTAGTCAAGTTAGACCGCGCTCACAAGTTCTCACACTGGGTGCTGCAATCCCATAAAGTTCAGTATATCAAAAAGCAGGGTAGCCAGACCAGCACTCTCAGTTTCAATGTTTTTAATGGCAGCCTGAATGGATAGCAGACATGTTTCGGACAATGTCCTTCTTCAGTGATATGGCTAGTAATGGAAATACAATCAAGATGGTAGTTAAATACACCTGGCAGGTAATTACATGACATGACACGGCAGGAAATTACATCACAACGCAGGTGTGCCGGTGCAATGTGACCAAAGGGATGACCTATCAAAGTAGAGTCCAATCATAAATTATACATATAGATATATCTATATCTAACAATCTATATTATAAACAATACAAAACCAAAACAAAATTACAAAATTACCAGAAACTTGATATTATAACATATAACATGCCCATTAATTTCTAGGGCTAATTGAGCCCCTTTACATATTTAATTAAATAGTTTCAAATTATACATTGGGCATCCTTGTGAAACATGCCTCTTGTTTAGCAACAAACAACTATTTTTTAATAAAACCAGAAATAACACTGTAGGTGTAAGGAGGTTAGAGGAAACAGGTTAAAACGTTCTCTTCATTCATTCCTCTAGGTTCGATGCAATTGAACAGGTGGATATAATAACATTCACGTTGCAACAGCAACTTGTGTCTGTCTCCACCTCGCGCTGGCCTGAGTACTAACTCTAGTCCCATATATTTGAGATCGTTGACGGTATGTTTACACTTAGAGAAATGTCGAGCTACCGACGACTTGACATCTGAATTTCTCAAAGCACATTTGTGTTCACTGATTCGTGATTTAAAGTGTACAAAATGTTAACCCTTTCACAACCACACTACCGAATGTTAACCCTTTTACAACCACACTACAGAAGGTTAACCCTTTCACAACCACACTACAGAAGGTTAACCCGTTCACAACCTCACTACAGACGGTTAACCCTTTCACAACCACACTGCATACGGTTAACCCTTTCACAACCACACTACATAAGGTTAACCTGTTCACAACCACACTACAGTTGGTTAATCCTTTCACAACCACACTACAGAATGGTAACCCTTTCACAACCACACTACACCATCTGTTTTGCCCACATAAGAAAAATTACAAGGACATTTTAGCAAATACACCAGATTAGACGAATTACACGTAATCCGTCCTTTGACTGGTATATTTTTCCCCGTTTTAGGATGTGCGAAAAATGTATCTTTAATCATGCCCTGGCACTGTACACACGATTGGCAGGAAAAATTGGATATTGGACATAAAATGAGAAGGTTTCTTTAAGGGCAAATCAGTTTTGACTAGGAGATTAGATAAATTCGCTTGTCTCTTATAAAAATAGTTAGGCGAATGCTGAAACGCTGTCCCTATAAGAGGGTCGGACTGCAGAATATGCCAATGTTTATTGACAATACTCCGTGTGTCTCTCGTGATAGGGCTGTAAGTAGACACAAAAGATACTTTGTCTGTTTTATCTTCTTTCTTTCTGGGGGTGAACAACGTGGCCCTGTCGATATGTTTGGTTTTGTTCAGGGCTTTGAGTGTCAAATCGGCACTGTAGCCTCTCTCGTGGAAACTGCCACGGAGGACCTCTGCTTGTGACATAAATCTATCGTCAGTATCACATATTCTCTTATAACGAAGTATTTGGCTATAAGGAAGACTGTTCTTCAAGGCTGGGGTGTGATAACTGGAATAATGCAAGAACGAGTTACGGTCTGTCTCCTTTTTAAAAACCTCTGTGTGTAATGAGATGCCATTAGGGGCTTTCTTGATCAGAACATTGAGGAAGGGTAAATTATGCATATCAAACTTCAATGTAAACTTTATCGTTCTTCTACAGGTGTTCAGGTACTCAAGGAAGGCAAAAAGATCAGATGCTGAACCAGACCAAATAAAAAACAGATCGTCAATATAGCGCATATAAGATTTGACACATTTCTCAAACGGGTTATTATTAAAGATATGATCTACTTCATATTTGGACATATAAAGATTGGCTAGGTTCACAGCGGCTGGAGAGCCCATGCTGAGGCCTCTGTTTTGCAAATAGTATTTATCTTGGAATCTAAAATAATTTCTAGTTAGAACTAGGTCGGTTAAACTAACTAGCGCTTCTGTTGGGGGGAGTAATACTTCCCTCGAGTTTAAATAAAAACTCAGAGCATCAAGTGCGTCAGCATGTGGAATGCTGGGGTAAAGACTGACTACATCTATGGTAACTAGTAAGTCTGTAGGACTAATGTTGCAGGTCGAAAGCCTGTTCAAAAAAGTAGTAGTATCTTTCAAGTAACCACGCTGAGAAGAGGCCAAATCCTTAATATGCGCATCAATGAACTGAGATATTTTTTCTGTGGCAGAGCCAATACCGGAAACAATAGGTCTACCAGGAGGGTTAATCAGATCCTTGTGGATTTTAGGTAAAGTGTAAATAATAGGGTTAACTGGGTACTCTACAAACATAAACTTAAATACATTTTCTGTAATTGCCTCTGACAATCTCAGGCTTTTAATGACCGTTTTGATTTCCGTCGAAAATCTAAACACAGGGTCTGAATTTAAAAGGGTATATACCTCAATCTCGTTCAATTGTCTGTTTATCTCAGATACATACAAGCTCTTATTTTGGAGCACGATACCAGAACCCTTGTCAGCTTTTCTAAAAATTAAATCATCTTTCTTCATGAGTGCTGCAGACTCTGATTCAAGTACATTTGGGTAAAGATGGGCTTTGTGACTGGTCTCACATAACTTAAGGACATCATTTTGTACCAATCTGCAGAAAGTTTCAACTGAGGGAGGGTTGAGATGGGGAGTAAACAGGCTACGGGGTTTAAATACTTTTCTTTTAGAGGTGTCTGGCTCTGTCTCAGGCCTAGCATCAACATCAACATCATCACTTATAAGCACATTTTTATTAGCAACATATTGAGTTCTCTTATCAAACCCTCTGGCATAAAATGCTTTCAACTTAATGTTTCTAAAAAACTTAAATAGCTCTACCTTGGTAGTAAATGCGTCCACCTTGCGGGCCGGGACAAACGATAAACCTTTAGAAAGGATATTGTGGTGTGGGTCACTCAATAGTGCATCAGAAATGTTGACAATATTGGACGTAATGCTCATCACCGGAACCGTGGGTTTCTTCCTCTGGCTCCGCCTCGTCTTCCTATGGGTTCTCTCTCCGGTCGGGGAGGAAGCTGAGCGTCCTGCTCGCCGCGAAAAACAGACTGGCTTCGGAGTGGGTATCTGCCCGGCTGAGAGGGCGCCTCGTCTGAGCTCACCGCTGTGGAGGAGGAGTCAGTATGCCGTTGCCTGT
>NC_140181.1:99492212-99594712 GCF_963971535.1 Notolepis coatsorum | reverse complement strand
GTGTGTGCGTAGGGAAGGTGTGTGTGTGCGTGTGTGTGTGTGTGTGTGTGTGCGTGTGTGTGTGTGCGTTCGTGCGTGCGTGCGTGCGTGTGTGTGGAGACAGCTGATCTTTAATGTCACAGATACCAGCTGACATCATTTTATCATGTGTAATAATTTCTTACGACCTGATAACAGTCAAATCGATAGCATCGACGTCCTGTATTTGACAGTTCATGGAATTCTGTTCAGCCATATAGGCTTTTGTCAGACTGTTCACTGGTATTTTAAAGTTCATGTTCAAGTTCAAGTTCAAGTTCTTTATTTGTCAAATACACAACAATACAGGGGCTTTGCAGGTAATGAAATTATTGTGTTTCGAGCTCAGACTCAACAGTGCACAATTAAGAAACATCAATGAATACAAGAATGGTAACATTAGGTAGTAGTAGTAACGTCAAATGAAATATAAAATGAGGTAAGATAATATAGTCAATTATTTACAGAAAGTGGCTTGCGTGTAGTGTATGTGCATGTTAATGTGCAGTGCAGTGTGTATGTGTGTGTTGTTCAATAACAATAAGTAGTAGTAGTAGTACGATACATTTGATTAAATATCAAAATGAGGTAAGAGGTATGAGTTTGATGCTTGATGGTTTTCACATATCCCCCCCCCGCCAAGCAACCCTGTTCAACATTGCTAACATGCTGAGATTGAGCATTGAGCACTTTGTATTAGTACATTTAATATTGCTCAACAAAGAAAATTATACACAAATTACTTTTTTGCAGCTGCTGGAGGTGCCCAGGACCAGGCTCAAAACTAGGGGGGACAGAGCCTTCGCTGCTGCAGCCCCTCGGCTCTGGAACAGCCTCCCCCACATTAGATCTGCCCAGAGCCTAGAGGCCTTTAAACCTCTCCTTAAAACACACATTTTCCCCCTGGCCTTTGACCAGAGTTAGCCTGCCACCTGTACATTACGTTTGCTGTTACTCTGGACTTAAATACATTTTTCTTGTCTCATTTTATATTGCACCTTGCTCTTGTTTCTTAGTGTACTATACTTTTTTTTATTTAATTTTTTACTTACATTTTGTATTAACATTTATAGACAAACAACACTTACAGCATAGCTACAATGACATCAACAACACTACAGTACATCCACTTGGGCCCCTTGAATTCGGCCGCGCTCAGCCTCCCAGACCTCCATGAGAGGGGTCCCCCCCCCTCCTGCCATCTACCCCCAGAAACACACGCACTAGACTAAACTGTAGACACTAGCACAGGCACGTGCACACATAGAGGCCAAGGGGTGCCTGAGCACCTGCCTTTTTGAGCCTCATCAAAAAAGTGCCCTTTTTGAAAAACAAAAAAATAATAATATTCTTTTTTTTATCGTTACGCATATAGACTGCCCTTCCAACTGAAAAATTTCAGGATAGAATCAAAATATTAGGTAAAATGAGAGAGATGCCCCATATTCCATTGCAGTTTGCACAGCCTCCTCAGCGTGCCTCTCCGCGGACTTATATATTTTATGCATAGCGTGGGTGGTGATGATGATGATGATGATAGAAACCGCTGTTGAATGCTGGTATTACACTCATTGAGGGACACGAAGAAGTCAAGTCCGATGGGATTTGGGAATCTCAAGTACAAATCGGGATTGGAATAAAAAATGCATTTATATTAAACAATACAGAATATACAGCACTTCTTGGGGTCTGTAGGGTAAGCACTTATTCCCTCCCCCCATAACATTTATGGAGATGTATGGGCCTTTTAAGTCAGTGATAAAAGTGTCTTTCAAGGATAAGTGAGCTCCTGCACTGGATATTATAGTTCAATATTCAATATTTGATCACCAAAACCCCCCAAAAAACATAAAAAGGGGGCCCCCCGCCCGAAAAGGGCCCTTAAAATCGTGCTTGTGCTGTGCGCTATGCGCGCTCGGTTTATAGATACACACAAGTGTAGTGCCCTTTTCAGCCTTTGAGCACCTGCCCCTCTAAAGTCCTGTGCACGTCCCTGCTAGCACACAGGACACACAAATAGGATGACAGGGAACATGGGGAATCACATTCGGAGACCGGACTGGGAGCTCTGGAAATGTACTAACATAAAGATAAAAATTTAAATAAAATGTTGGACAATAATAGGGACATTGGTACTATACTTTTTACTGTCATTTTTGTGTATTTTATTTGTTACTGATTGTACGTGTTTTTTATTGTGTCCTACCTGTAAAGCACTTTGGTCGGCTTTTAGTCATTGTAAACATGCTGTGAGGATTGGTCCGATTCCGCACGCTTCAAGGTACCAATTACCCTCGCGCACCTGAAGTGAGTTCTAATCAGCTCGGTGGAGCCCTTTATATACTCTGGTGTTCCTAACGTTCTGTGTCGGGTCGTTTTGGATTACCACTGGCTGCTGCTTGTTCCGCTCCTGTGTTGTTCCTCGTCTGTTTCTCTCCAGGACATCTATGGAAGTCGCCGCTGTTGCTTGCTCTGCCATCCGTTGGATCTGTGCCTCGTAGACCGCTTTGCGCAATTGCGCCTTGGTGAGTTTTGGAACGTACTTTTTTTGGATACTCTGTTTTTCTCGCATTTTCCTGGACTCGGGACCTTTCTGTTTTTTGTGTGTTTGGGTAACACTTAAGAGGAGCCGCTTGTTGTTGTTACTGCCTCAGCTAAACAATTCTGGACTGCATTGTATTCCGTTCGCTCGTCTTGTTGACATTATCTCTCTCTCTGTTTTCCCGAGTGGATCGTCAAGTAGCTGCAGAGCCGCAGAGTCAGAGGCGCAACGCCACAGTGCCGTCTCTGCTCTGAAGACGAGCTGCAGAGCCGCAGACAACTCTGCCAAGAACATTTTCTCCCCTTGTGCTTTTTTTTGTTTTCGCTCATTTCTGTTTTGTAAATAAATACGCCCTGGTTTTTGGCTAACTCTGAACTACCTGTCTGTGCCGTGCTGTTGGGGTTGGTATCAAACCATAACACATGCTATATAAATAAAGCTGACTTGACTTATTCTATCACCCTGCCCTCCCCTCTCCCGTGTTGCTATGAAGCCCGCATTTCCCTAAGAGATAAAGGAATATCTTATCATATCTTATATTGTC
This sequence comes from Notolepis coatsorum, assembly GCF_963971535.1. Classification (NCBI taxonomy): domain Eukaryota; kingdom Metazoa; phylum Chordata; class Actinopteri; order Aulopiformes; family Paralepididae; genus Notolepis; species Notolepis coatsorum. Next base: position 99,591,608 of record NC_140181.1, on the reverse strand, counting down.
TATCAGAGTGTTAAAGGGGCTATTCACTGAAAAACAACTCTGATTTATTTTGCACATAATCCCACATATACCCCAAGGCTCTAAATCAGGGGTCCCCAAACGTTTTCCTGTGAGGGTCACATAACGTTTCCCTTCTCTGGTGGGGGCCGGGGTCAGTTTGTAACAGAAAAAGTGTGACGATCGCAGGGGTGCCTAAACGTAAACATTTATTGTTCTCCAGAAAGCCACACATAACCAAATATTAATAACCCTTTCCGGGTTCTTTACAGAAAAAAAAAGTCAGGAAATAAATAATAACACTATTTATGAAATAAATATACAGTACCTACCTACAGACCACCTAGCTCTAGCTCTGTACTATTTAAAAGCACAGTGCAGGACACACTCAAAGGTTATCGCACCTCAGAGATGGCAGTGGACAAAGGAGGAGGCAGAAAAGGATGGAAGAGTATGTAGTTGAGTCATCTTGTGGCACAAGCTCAGACCTCAGCTCAGGAGATCAGCTGAGACAGAGACTGTTCTATCCAGTCCTCGACAGAATGCTGCAAGAGCTTGAGAGCAGGTTCTCATGAGTTGGAGAACAACTGATGAGAGGCATACAGACATGTTATCCAGCCTCAGACCAGTTTCACTCAGTGGAATTGCTGCAACCCCTCGCCACACATTACAATATCCAACTACTGCCAGAGGAGATCAAAGTTGCAAAGTGTTTCCTGGTCAGGACAGGCAGAGATACAGTCCCTACTATCCCAAGTGTGTCTTTTCCCTCCTGGATGATAATAATAATAATAATAATAATAATAATAATAATAATAATAATAATAATAATAATAATAATAATAATAATAATAATAATAATAATAATAATAATAATAATAATAATAATAATAATAATAATAATAATAATAATAATAATAATAATAATAATAATAGTGAATTTTATTTATAAGGCGCCTTTCAGGACACAGAAAAAAGTCCACAAATCGGTGAATGAAAAAATTATAGGATCAAATGAAAACTACTACTTACTAAAAATGGATGTTTAAAAGTACTAAAAACCAACAGAAAATATCAAACACTAACAAACATTCAGCACAGACAATGGGGATGCTGCCATCTTAAAAAATATATAATAATAATTTTTTAAAGCTCCGGGGCTCTAGGGGGCCGGGCCAAATGTGGAGGCGGGCCGTAGTTTGGGGACCACTGCTCTAAATGATTTTGTAAACATTCATTTAGCACAACAGTTATTGACTTTGGATATCTCTTCTTGTGATGTCATCAGAGGACACTGAACCCTCCTGTTGTGTTGATTACAGCCCAATGATGATCTTATTTTTCATCTACCGTACATCATTTCATTGACAAACCCATGAAGAGTTTCTTTCGGTGTATTTGTCTGGCGAAGATGATCTACAGTCTGCATCAGTATTTCACCTAGTTTAGGAGAAGAAATTCACCATCTCTGACAAGGCTCTGAATGTTTAAGAAGGTTGAATCTCTCTCTCTCTCTCTCTCTCTCTCTCTCTCTCTCTCTCTCTCTCTCTCTCTCTCTCTCTCTCTCTCTCTCTCTCTCTCTCTCTCTCTCTCTCTCTCTCTCTCTCTCTCTCTCTCTCTCTCTCTCTCTCTCTCTCTCTCTCTCTCTCACACACACAATATATAATGTGATTCTTTAGCATATTATTTGCATTAAACATTATTAATTTATACAATGGCAATCCATTTAGCAGGGGTGTAGCTTGCATGATCCCCATGCATCATGCCATTGATGATGGTACTAATACAAAACGGACTGAGACACGAGAAACAAAAGAGGAACGAAAACGGAATACATGACCTAAACGGAATACATGAACTACTTACAACACTCAAGAACATGAAGCAAGGCACAGGAGAGGCACGACGGGCAAGGGAACACGGAGGTAAGTGAGGGTAACAAGGAGGGTACTGGAGGACATTACGCCACGAGGAAGTGATGACTTACACTTAAATACAAACACTAATTACAATGAGCAACACCTGGCAGGGCATGGCCAAAACACAGAATCAATAAACACTAACCTAGACACAAAAAGCAATAACACACACAACAACCAGACAGGGAGACGACATCAAACAAAGACAGGGATGGCCCAAGATAATAAATAATTAGAGATTAACTCTATTATCTTGAACCAGACCAAGATGGCCGCCTGCACCATCTGGCTCCTTTGGCGACTAGAGGGAGGTAGGGGACCAGGTAGGAGACCACTGTCAGGAGGTAGGGAATGTCCAATGTCATTATCATAACCGGCCCACCAAGGGCTGGGCCTGGGAAAGTTACAGTTGTCTATTTTTGATTTATTTCACCTTTCTGTGATGGATAGCTGTGGTTAATTGCCTCATGGGTCGGCAGGTGTGTGGGCTTGATTGCACATGATCCAGTGCAGCTGTGCCTATGGCCATGCCTTGAGTCTATTAAGTTTGGATCTTGCAGTGTCAACTGCTAATTCATTTCCTAGTGTTGGCTGTCCTTTTGGTCACGCTCATTATATTGAAGTGTAGTCTGATCTCTGATTCAGAATTGAGCTATATGGTAGTCATTCTTATTTTAGGCTACTCACGTGATTCTACACATAAACTCCCTTAGTGGAGGTTTATTGTTGAACTTTTTTCAATATAAACTCCTTTATTAGGAGGTGCCCTTGTGGCTTATTTACTTTTATACTATACCTCTTTATTGAGAGTAGTCCTGTTTTTTTGGACTCGATTTATTTTCTTAATTACTCACTTTGAGATTTCCACCTGTAAAGGTTGTTTTCTGTTGTTTAATGTTTCCCCTCTCCTAAAATATCTGCGTAAGCAGTCTAGTGGTTGTCCGTTTCACGGATAACTTTAAGAGTCCCTGTTATCTGCTCATGACCCACACACACACACACACACAGCCCTCACAGTAGGAGATTGGTAGGTGGGGTGGAGGGGGGTATTTTGTATAACACACTCCACATGATCCCAGAACCTCAATGTAAATAAACCATAATCACCCTACAAAAACAGTACTGTATTTGTAAATCTGGTATATATAAATGTATAGATGTAGCAGTACTGTATCTGTATGTCATGTATGTCTGTAAACTTGTGCATAACGGAGTGTGGCTCTATAGAAGAGTCATTTTATATGAAGTTTGTAGTTAGATGGCATACTTTGTAGCAACCTCCCTCTGCAAAAGGACACTGTCGCACGAAGCGATTTCACTGGATGTCCTGGACACAATGGAAGTATGGATATATTCGTAACGAATAATACAAAAAAATATACAGTTAACTGGAATATGTTAGTTGTTTACACAATGTTGGATTATGTAATTGGTTTGTCATGACCCATTGTCAAAACAATAATACATGAAGTTTGTTGTTAGATGGCATGCTTTGAAGCAACCTCCCTTTGCTTCTAGACACGGAGGCAACTTATTTTTATTTTTTTACCTACTTTTTCTGGGGACGGTTTTGTGAATAAATCTCCATTATGCTTCAATTACTGTGTGTTTATTCTATAGCAATAAGGTTGGGTGAATTTGGCCATTGTATAAAAGACATTACATCACTTGAAGTCGTGTGTTATAGGAATTTGATCACACCTAGGGGGGGTCTAACAACCACCCCTAGGCGTGATCTAATTCCTATAACACACTCCGTCACGTGATGTAATGCTTAATTATCCAAATCACAGCCTCTCTGGTTACAGTGACAAAGAGTATTGCCACACTTTGAATATAGTAAACATATGTTATACAACTTTGTTGGTACAATAAGCCTTTGATATACAGTATACTGTATGGTACAGTGCCTTTGATACACCATTCCTCCTCATACTAAGTTAAAATAATGTCCTGCTACACAATAACACAGTTCATTTATGTATCTTTTATTTTTTGTGGCATTTTTACAGCTTTACTGGTCATGCAGGACCGACAGAGGAGAGGGCGAACGGGAGGAGATGTGGGGAAGACATGCAACAAATATCGCCGGGAGCGGGAGGCGAACCCGAGCGGGAGGCGAGGCACTATGCCAGGGGTGGCTAACCCACGGCTTGCGAGCCGCATGTGGCTCTTTGCCCGTCAATGTGTGGCTCTTCCATCCATAAAAAAATAATATATACATATATATATATTTTTTTATGTCACTCATTCCATAAGGACGTACTGTAGGATAAACATTTACAGATTTTTTTTTAAATGGTCCATTTGCATGTTCTTGGTATCTGAATCTAGGGACATCTATGGATGTCAGGGAATGTATTCCCAGTGTCAGAAATAGTGTGTTTATTATTATTGTTTATTGTTTAAAAGGATCCCCATTAGCTGTCACCTAAGTGGCGAGCTAGTCTTCCTGGGGTCCACACTGTGTATGTTACTAGGCTTGAGTAAATTGTAATAAACCAAAGGAGAATATCAATTATATTTAAAAAATATTTTTTATCTTTGACTGTGAATAACACCATGCTAAAATTTTCCAGACATGAAAAATCTAAGCAAATGAATAAAGGGAAGATGATTAAACAGGTTTTGTAGATACAGTACTGAATTCTGCAATCTTTTTTATAATGTAAATTTCTCCACAATTTTTCATCATATTGCAACATCGTTTTTTGCTAGACGTTCACAGAAAGGTAGAGAAACTAACTGCGTTCTGTTTTATGCCAATAACGTTCAGGTTTGTGGGAGATAATCCCAAAAAATAAGAGAAATAAAAAAGTGAATCCAGAAGTCAGATGATTGACAGGGGCTGGCGTGAGCTGGGTAGGGTAGTTTTTCGAAATTCGAAAGCCCACAATATCTTCCTTCAAAAGACTACACTCACTTTTGGCTGCTCCACTTCCTCCTGTCAATATGCGCCGGTTTCTGACTCAATGCCCTGAGATTTCTATAATCTTATATTTCACTAATAACAGTTAAAATCATTGGTAAACAAACGTAATGCTGAAAATATACACTGTTACTGTATATTACGGGCATAAGAGGTTAACCCTGTGAGGCCCAAATTAAAAAGACATTAGCAACTTCAGAGGGTGGGACACATAAACACATTTACTATCAAATAGCATTGTGAGGCTAAACAACAGGACCAATTGACTATACATGTGCTTAAAACATTTTAAATAAACATTTACAGATTGTTTTTTTTAAATGGCTAAATATGATTTTGTAATTTTGCAGCCGTGGGTCTCACAGGGTACTTTTAACCCTGTGAGGCCCAAATCAAAAAGACATTAGCAACTACACAGGCCAGAGGGTGAGACCTATAAACACATGAAGGGTGCCGTGACTGAAAAAAAAGGTTGAGAAACGCTGGTATATGGTGTGGCTCTTTGTGGTACCACAGTCATTTTTGTGGCTCTTAATCTCTGACTGGTTGGCCACCCCTGTACTATGCAGTATCTTTGGGATGATTAAGAAAGAAAAAAATATTATTCCTTATAAAAAGAAAATGTTTCACTATGATGATGGCAGACCGATGGAAACACTATCTGTATCTTGGTTTAATTAAGCAATATCTCATGACAGGCCATGGTATATGGTTATTATATCACAGCCAAGGGGCGTAATTCGGCCTGACACAAATGGGGAGGTGATATAATAACCATTATGCCACGGCCTGAAGTGAGCTATTGCTTTTATAAAACGGTTACCAAGTAGGCTATGGCAATATGAAAGTAAGACACACTTCAATTTAAATGTGTATGTTATTGTTAGAAAATAATAATGTTCAACATGTAACCATTCGTCCAAATGACGTCTGTTTGGAAATTTGCTCCAACGCTTTCGGAAATTGAGCAGCTGCGACAGGACTGGGGTTGACGCCCAGTTTAACTGGGAATCCCTGTTCAACGTGAGGTTTAACTATCGTAACCGATCGTCCTGCTATATTCCTTTATCTGTCATTTATCAGTCTCCCCAGTTAGTAGCTAGATTAATACATTTAGTGGAAGTGGCAATATGAAATTATATGTGTGTATCGTGACATGAGGGATTCCCAAATCTCTGCCAATTTTGGCACCAAAAGGATTCCTCCTTTTAACTGTGCGTGCATTTAACAAGGTTAATGTTTTTTTTCCTCAGACGTGGAATGATACTTGCTTGTGAAAAGGAATTTGAATCATACCTATGGGTATACACTCATCATACCAGGGCTATGAATCAGTCAGGTTGCTCGATTTGATCTACCCGTTATATAATTGCTTTATACCATGGTATTATTTAGTGCAAAAGAGGTACCATGTGCGACTCGTAACTTTCAACATGGCAGTACCGTGGTAAATTATTTCTACAATGGCCGGTGGCACGGTAAAACTGAAATTACCGTCCAACGACCATGATACTTTTTCACGTCGGTACTGGAGATTATAAATTAAGATGAAGCCGTTATTATTTCAGCGGTTCTCAAACTATGGGTCGCAAGTACCCAAAGTAGGGTCGTGGGTAGGTGACAGTGGGGTCGCGCATTGGCATTATGTTCTGGTAACATATTTTGGCTAAATATGCCTCATTTTATAAATGTGTATTGATAACATAGTGCTGTAATAAAATGTTCTAATAAATATGCATGATCAAGTTCAACAACGTGTGCTTTTATTTTGATATTCCTTAATTCCACGTTGGAAGTGTGGGGTCGCCAAAAAAATATCCTAAATAAAATGGGGTCATGGTATAAAAAAGTTTGAGAACCCCTGATATATATAATAGAAAGACAATACATAATAATCAGTTGTATAATCAATAATCAAAGTAAACAGTGGAAATAAATAAGGTGCAGACGAGGGTCTGCTTCACATCAGACACACATTTGTGTCTAGCAACAGAGAGAGAGTGTGATTAGGCTACCACACTCTTCCTGAGTGTTCCTGAGCTCATGCTATTCTTTTCAAAGGGGGATATTGACACTTCCATACAGTTCTTTCTCTCCTGAGATAGAACGGTTTCATAAAAAGTTCTTTGTGGGGTCTTTTTCATACTGAACCAGTATTTTCTTCTGAACAAGGATACTTACACTATTAGCAGTCACTAGGGATAAAGTGAAGTGAGTGACTATTTATTGTGTGTGCTGTTTTCTGACGTTAACATCATTATTCTCCACTTGTCATCATGCCTTTACAAGCGGCAACATTTTTATTTATCATCTGAATTTGAAATAGGAATTCGTTAGATTGGACAATATGACAATTATATCAAGCGCAGAACGGAGCAATCTCCCCTTTACTAGAGACGAAAAGTAACCTGGTGTAACCCGAGTGCCCCCTACTGGTTGAGTATTGTTAATATGGCTACTACATCCGGCTATCCTTTGGGGAGGGGAGCGCTCTACTCTAATAATAATAATACATTTAATTTGTATAGCGCTTTTAAAGAACCCAAAGATGCTGACAATAAGCAAAACAAATGAAAAGAGAAAAACAGAACCACATGGAATAAGCAACAGTAAGAATACACAAGATATAAAACCACGAGTAGCAAGTAACAAATACAAAGTCCAGTAGGGGAACAAACATCTGCTCCATCTGTATGCTCAGTACCTCCCAAACACAAAAACATTTCCGGTTAAACACTATCTGACCTTGCGTCACTAACGAGTAGCATGGCTGTGGCAAAACTGACCTCACGTCAGTTTCCTCCCAATGTGCGGGAAGGAGTAGTGTGCCGAGCAGAGCTGACCTCGCATCAGTTTTCCTGAGCACGCCTCTCTCACAGGAGACTCTTCATAAATATTCTAGGGAAGAGCTGCTGGGGTCACCATCAGCCACTTTGCTCCAGGCCATTATCCTGCTATGAAGAACGGCTGACACAATTCTGTTAACGTTGGGTTGTTCATGTCAGTGGTTTAGCACGACTTTAGCGAGTCAGATATTCAGACTGCTTCAGCATGAAGACGTGTGTGGAAGAGTTGCCCTGAAGAGCTTTCCTTTTAAATGAGGTTGGGTAAGCAGAATTTAAAGCCATAGCCTACTGTAGTTATATGGCTAAATCTGTAAACTGTGAAATGTCTGCTTAGTTGGCGTACCTGCATCCAGGGCCGGCCCGTGGGTCTGTTGGGCCCCCAATAATTATATATATATATATATATATATATATATATATATATATATATATATATATATATATATATATATATATATATATATATATATATATATATATATATATATATTAGGGATGCTCGATATTGGCTTTTTTACCGATACCGATATTCCGATATTGTCCAACTCTTAATTTCGATACCGATACCGATACCGATATCAACCGATACCGATATATGAAGGGTTTCCCCCCAAAAAAACTGAATAATTTCAGGTAATTAATAATTTCACTGGATGCATTCAAAAGGCTTTCTAAATGTAAGCATTATCTGTGCAAAATATGATAATTAAAAAAGTAAAAATTAACATTACATATCTCTTGTTGTTGAATTAAACCAACATGCATACTTTTGACAATAAATAAAATAAGAATTGGTTCTTACTTGCTTGCCTGGGTAAATAAAGGTTAAATAAATGTAAAAAAAAAAGAAAAAAAAAAAAAAAAAAATTTTTTTTTACCGATACCGATATTTTCCGATATCACATTTTACTGCCGATATCGGCCGATAATATCGGTCGGCCGATAATATCGGACATCCCTAATATATATATATATATATATATATATATATATACTTTACTTTTGGGGCTCTAGGTGACCATCTGTATGGCCTGTAGGCCCTGCCTGTATCCGCCCATTATCCTTTGTTTTCACATGATGTCATATAACGCCCCTCTACAGCCAGCATCAGCAGCCATTTTGTGTCCCGCGGCCCATCTAGTGAACATTCTGTCTACCGCCACGTTCATGTGGTCATCAGAAGCAGAGAAAGTGCAGATCTTATTTCATTTGTTCCAAATGCTATGGACTTGGTGAATGAAAGTCTAAGGCATAGCTTCACTCTGGTGTTTCTTCCGTAGCTGGTATTTGCTAACGGTGACTTGTGATGCGGATTTAAATCTCCGAAGTTCTCTAACAAGGATTGTCGAGCTCAAGCTCTCTTCTTTCCCTGTGCCCCACTGTGCTGTGAAAATCCCATTTGAGCCAAACAAATCTAATGCTCAAGCAACAACGTGAGTCAGTAGACAGATCCTTTTCACCAGAGACGTGAATCAGACACACTGACTGTCAACTTAATAACTGGGGCAAAGCGTTGGATGGTGTCTGCTGTATCAGGGAGGTTCAGTCAGAAGTGTAGGAAACACGTGCCTGGTCTATATCACGGTCTATACCAGTGATTAACTTACACAGACACGCACCCACAGGCCACACCTGGTGCACAGTAACCTTTTCAGTCATTTATCATATAATTTAATCCCATATTTGATTTGAACCCTCAGGTTCAAGTTCAAGTTTTGTTTTATTTGTCACATATAAGGTACATGTACATTACAGTGAAATGCTTGGTTCTGTATGAGCCCCCTGAGAATGTGCTTCATACAGTAAAAATAATAAAGACCAAACACTATACAAAAGATTGAATTATAGGGCGGCTGGGTAGCGCAGCGGACTAAGCGCCTGCCTACCACCGCAGAGACACTGGTATCGAATCCAGCTGTCAGCGGTACTTCCGGATTGATCGTCATCCATACTAACCAATTGGCAATGTTAGCGGGTGGGAAGCCGGCGGGGTGTGTATCCTGGTTGTTGTAAACAGCGACTCCTACAGGTCGGTCGGGGTGCCTGCTCAGCGAGGGAGGGAACTGGGGGAAGTAATGTGAGCCTCCCACGCGTTACGCTCCCCCAGTGAGAGTCCTCGCTGTCAGGTGAAAAGAAGCGGCTGGCTGTTAGGGTTTTTTGGGGGGGTACATTGGCTCTCCAGGTGGGAGATTCAAACTATTGTTAGGACGAAGGGATTCCTGAAACTAGAGACCATATTTCATGCAAAGTTACTGGGAAAGTAAAATAAATAAATAAAGCATTTGGACAAGGAGAGAAATTGGTTTGCCAAATTACAATGGGGTGGCTTGACCTCGCACCTTAACACATTGTGTGCCCCGCCAATCCGGGCCCCATCTATTCACTGCCACGCTTTAAAAGATAGGAGTCTGTCACCTTGTTTGTAGAGCTATAACTATATTCTATATTATAGCTATGGATACAATACTATGGTCATTTGACAGTGACTTTCTTCTGGTCAAGATGCAAAAAAAGAAAAAAATTTCCATGCATACATTCGCTCATTATGCCGTGGTGAATATAAGTATGTTTTTAGATCGGTCTGGGCTGGGTAATTCAAGAAATGCTGAGGAATAGCCTTATGCGTGTATTATACTATAACCGTTGCCGTTTCTTGCCTGGACCCGCTATTATTCTCAAATCAAATCTATATCATAGGTATTATGTTTCATCATTGATGCTTTGATCGTCACCAACGGCATACGTTGTGGACTAACGTTACACACACACGTTCGGATCGAGGTGAGGACATGCTTGGATCAACGCAAGATTGATATCATATAGCCCTTACCTTGACTAGGATGTACCCCAAAAAGATTATCCAATGATCTGATCACGATTCCAAGTATTGATGTCCATCGTGTCGCCAACATAATCCACCACACATCATGCATCGGGAGCATTTGATTCTTCTCAATCCGACCGTTGGCACTCAACGGTTGGGGCCCAGAAATGTGTTAACACGTGATTGGCACCCAAAGTGCTAAGATATTTTAATGTACTGTAAGTAAATAAATAAATGGTAAATGGTGCATTCATATAGTGCTTTTATCCAAAGCGCTTTACAATTGTGTTCCTCACTTTCACCCATTCACTCACACATTCACTCACACATTCACTCACACATTCACTCACACATTCACACACTGATGGCAGAGGCGACCATGCAAGGTACCAACCTGCTCATCAGGAGCAATTACGGGTTAAGTGTCTTGCTCAAAGACACTTTCAACACGCTGCCCCGGAGGAGCGGGAATCGAACCGGGAACCTATCAATTACGAGACGACGGGTCTACCTCCTGAGCCACTGTCGCCCCCTCGTGGGCCTCTTTGGAACCATAAGACGTGTTTAACTACAACCATATCCAATGTATTTCATTTCATACAGTTTAAGGGTCAAAAACCTTGCCGTTTTGTACAAAGATGTGAGTTTAACTTTTTTTCACTTATACCTGTAAAACTGAGACTGCAATTGAAATACCCTTGTATACTGAACCACATAATCACCATAAAGTCACAATTTGTGTCTAAAATAAATATGCAGCATGAAAACAAGCACACAGAACCCTGTGTCACTATGCTCTACTTTAGGGTATTTTGGGGTATACTTTGGGGTATTTTGGGCTGTATTTTGGGGTATACTTTGGGGTATTTTGGGGTACTTTGGGGTATTTTCTGGTACTTTGTGGTGATTAGTATAGGACCCATTACAGATTCTACCTTTAACACATTGTAGTGGAATGTGAGTGGAACGACCATACTGGTTTTCAATATAATATCTGACATATCATTATTTCATAAACATTCATAACTGTGTCTGATAATATACAGCTGGGCAAATAGCCGTCTTAACCCTTTCACTACCACACTGCCAAAATTGTTAACCCTGTCATTGTGACAATACAGAAAGTTAACCCTTTCACTACCACACGACAAAGGGTTAACCCTTTCACAACTACACTACAGAAGGTTAACCCTTTCAATACCACACTACAGACGGTTATATATCGTACTTGCATCGCGTCCCGCTCTTAAGCCATACCGAGATATACCTCATCTCATGTACCTATTGTACTCCATCAACGAATAAAACCAAAATACACCCCTCACCTGCCAGGCCCCGCCCCTAGTGGCGTGCTACTTAGTACTGGGCATGGCCACCACTCACTCTTCCTCTATTTTCGTTTCCATCATAGCGGATGCAAAGACGCCCTATGCAACTAGTTGATATGAAAAAGTTTAGAGAAATTAGGTTTGAGTGCTTACCGAAGATTTGCCTACCCCTGAAATCTTCGCGGCATGTTCTGGCGGTTCTGCGACTCTGCAGCGGGATGCATTTTCGATGCATCTCAGCGTCGAGTTCTGGAGTCTCCTTGTCTTGTTGACAGCAGACAGAGGCACAGCGTGTGAGGTGTAGCTATCGAGCTACCTCGCACAAGGTAGGACTTACGCCACTAGGCATTATCGCTGGTGTTAGTAAATGCTGCTTGTTCTGAGTTGTATATTGCGGCAGGGGCAGGATGTTTGGGTAAACGTCCCTCTAAGAGGTGGACGTTTCCCAGGCTGTCCTGGAGCGCGCTGTTAATACTAAATGCTATAAATGCTGGGTCAATGTTCTACTGTTCCCCGCTGTGGGATGTCACTAGGCATGACAAATGCTGGCATTTGTGATGTGCTCGAGTTGTCCCGAGAGACAACCGAGTGTGTATTGGCGCAAGCGGCGGGATATCTGGGTAAACGTTGTTGTTTTCCCTGTTATCCTGGAGCGCGCGGCTAACGCTATGCTATATTAGGGGCTACTGTTTTCTGTTCTGTCTCTCTGCTACGGGAAGGTCTGTCTATACTACGGTCTTCCCTCCTCTCAACCATTCATGCTGACGGTCAATCGGTGTCTACTGGGGGAGTAGTGCGGGGGGGGGGCTTTGTTTACCTTCATGGGTAAATGGGCTGAGGTCTAGGGCTGGGCCCCGTTCCCCGTACCTGGCTAACTGAGTTAGCCGGATAATATCCAGCATAGCCTGACTTAAGGGGAGACACTGCAGGTGAATAGGGTAAAAAAATTAACTAATAGATATCACAATGAAACGTCCCCAGTTTATTACTTATATTAAGACAAGACTTTTTTGTATTACAAGTTTTCTGAAATTGTATGTTTAAATATGCAAATGAGGCATGATCTACTTAAATATGCACTAATTTGCATATAATTCCAGGACAGAAATCTAAACATTGGATAAAGCCATTTTCAAAATTATAGTTTAATTTTGTTGACATATTAGAGCCAAAGGTTATTACAGAGGGGATTTTGGATATCTCTTTTTATCACTCCATAAATCAGAAAATACTCCATTCAGTCCATTTTTATGGTAAAATTCCATATTTCGCCATGTTTTTAGGAATAAAATGTGATATAAATCAGGGTATGAATGCGATATCAACAAACCCTTCTGTAAATACCTTCAGAACATAGATATGAATAGAACTGGAAGGTTTGGTGTATGTGAGTGCTACTGAAGTGGAGATTTCTGGCTCAGAGTATGAGGAAAAACTCTTAAAACGAATTTTTGGGAAAACGCTGAAAAGTTGTGTATTGTAAAATGCCATACTTTTTTTTTTAAACAGATATTTACAAACACAATACCTAATCAAACCATTAGTAATAGATAACCTAAACACATGCCTGAATAATAATAATAATGATGTTATTGAACTGAACAGAACTACACACAGGCTACAAACAGTGTAGTACAGTGTAGTACCCCCTAATAGGCAAACAATATTTGAATAGATATCACTATGAAACTTTCCCAATTTGTTATGTACATATAAACTAAGAAAAAATATATTGCAAGTTTTCTGAAATTTATGTTTATATATGCAAATGAGGCACTTCCCCATTAAATATGTGCACATTAATGGATGCAATAAGGCAAAATGATGTAAAATAAACAACTAAATGTGTGTTATTGACGTTTTATTGTCACTAGTTTCATAGAAGACATGTTTAGGAAGCAAAATATAACAAAATCTCAAAATCAACAAAAAAAGTATATTTGACTATTCACCTGCAGTGTCTCGCCTTAAGCCAGACCTTTCCATTCCCCGACGCTCGATTGTCTAAATCACTATGACAACAGATCAAAAAGTTTGAGCCTGGTCGAGAGCAGGGTTAAGTTCAGTTAGCTGGATGAACCATGGCCACGCCCCCGCAAAGAAATCCCAGCTCGCTTCCTGAAATTATTCTCACAGTCTAGATCTGCATTATACCATTCTGGATTATGTTCTTGTGCTTCGTTTGAAATGTAAAATAATATGTCTGCAGTAACGCTGATAATAAATCATATTCAGCCTATGAATTTACTTTGTCCTATATAATGCACGTCATATTTATACGGATACGGCGCTCGCGAGTCGCGACACACAGTTAGTTATTTTAATAACGGACTAAACAGATCATTGCAAATGTGAATCCCGCTGGGATATTTTTAATGAATGAAATCGGGTGTTTGGCTCTGATTAGTTTAATATTCTTCGCTGTGTATTTGCTTAACGGAGCACCCGGATGCGTTTCATTCAAGCTGAAGCGTCTATGCGCGGATTGTGGATATGAATTATGAGAAATCTGAATCTGTGGAATATTTAATTGTATCACTGTGATAGTGTCACACGTTATTGTGATATTGTAACTGGGATTAAAATATATGAGGAGATGCGCTGTTTGATGGATTTGATGACGTGACGTGACTTGATAAATTGAATGAGCCTTTGACGTTTTTGATGAATGAATTCGAGAAAATGCATTTATCTTTTCAAGCACTGTTATCTGATGATGAACATGAGGTGTCACTGGTATAAACCAAATGGTAATCAATTCAATGCATGTATGGATTAGGTCCGAAACAGATTAAAACCTGATTAATAGTGTAACTGCAAGCCTCCCTCCAAGCCTCTCTTTGGAAACCATGTATTTATATAGTACATAATATTAATACCTAAGCACATACAGATAGCCTCATGATATAATTCGTATCAATTAGATATACTATTTGGGCTTGTTTTTATCGTTATTCTGAAAGAGCTGAACTAATTATTTTCGCTAGCAAGATCTCATTTGATTATTCATTCCATAAGCCTATACTGCCAGCAGGCACGCCCATTCTGCAATCTGTTAATAAAGTTTTAAATCAATCAATCAATCAATGCCGTTAGAAGATCAGGATTTCTGCTATCGACACTTGTTGTCTTTTCAGCTGAGGCGGGCGCGCGCAATTATCCGGAGTCTCAAGTCTGGTTCAAATGAACGAGACTGAATCCACCTTCGAGGAACAGGAAAATCCCGGATTCAAACATCGGGTTAATTGAATCTGGATAATGGGACTATTGATCGACTTAGTTGAACCAGGTACGGGGAATAGGGCCCTGGTGTGCTGTTGTGAATATTCTCTCTGGTCCGCCTCCCCTTAACGTTGTGTACATGGGCTTGCCCATTCTACAGTATGTTCGTGGTGTTAGTTCATTTATTCATTAACCCCTTCATGGTGCACACCACAGTGGAGGTTGTTTTTTGCAACCACCACTGGTGCTCCGTGTTAGCATCAGTCCTTTGCTTTTGACATGTTGAAACAGTGCCCCGCCCGGCCGACGCCATGAGGTGGGTCGGCTCGGCGAGTGGCTGGTGGGCTGCTAAAGCCTGTACCGCCACGGTATGGAATTGGCAGCGATTAGTATCTGTGTCATTCCTTTGCAGGGTTAGCGTATGAGTACCAGAGGCTGCCGTTCGGTTTTCTCTGGCTCCCCGCATCTTCACCAAGTGCGCAGAGGCCGCACTGGGGCCTCTGCATCGTCAGGGGTTACGAAGTGTATTCTGCCCTGACGACGTTCTGGTCCTTGGCGGTCAAGGTGGATCGTCGGGTCTCGTACCAGGCAGGTTCCTACCAGCCTGGGGTTTGCTGTAGACTGGAAGTAGAGTACTCCTCTTCCCAGTCAACGGTTGGAGTGCTATGGGCATCCCTCTCGGAGCGTGTTGTCGACACGCTCGGGAGGTTCCGTCCTAGGACGGTTACGGCGCTGTCCGTGATACGCCTGCTCTGTATGATGGCATCTGCTCATTCCGTGGTCCCTCTTGGCCTCCTCTTCACCCCAGGAGGAGGTTACGGAGGTGGGTTTTCTAGTATGGAAATAGACCCGGTGAGAGGCAAGTGGAAGCGGCTAAGGTTCCCGTGTCAGTACTGGGGGACCTCGCCCTGGGGGGTTCCTCACCAGGGGGGTCCCCATGGGCAGTAGGCTGTCACACGTCACGTTTTTCACCAACGCCTCCCTCGCTGGAGACGCGTCGGGCCAACGCAGTAGGGGGCAGCTGGCAAACCGTGCTGCCAGGTCTGCGCTACGTTCAATGTGTTGGTATTGAAAGCGGTCCTTCTGGTCCTCAAACGGTGTTGATCAGGACGGACAATACGACGTCAGTGTCGTATATCGACAGACAGGGAGGAGTACGCTCCCCCCGTCTGCACCGGGCGGCTGGCTATCTGCGCGGCCTGAGGGCTCTCCACATCCCGGGCAGGGTGAATGTGAGTACAGGTGTAATGTCGCGGGGCGGTCCTTCTTTCCCCCATACATCTGTTAGGCAGTTGTTGGGGCGGTTACGTTGAGGAGCGCAGGTCCTTGATCCTGATTGCGCCAGACCGGGGTGCAGCTGTGTGGTTCCCGGTCCTGATCCAGCTACTGGTAGCGCCGCCATGGCCTATTCCTTGGTCGGCGAAGGCCCTCACTCAAGCACACGGGTCGCTGTTCAGCACCCGGTGTTGTGCCAACGTCTGATGGTTTGGCTGGTGAGAGGGTAAGTCTGGAGAGGATGGACCCTTCTGTGGTTGATACCATCCGGAATGCGCATGCTCCCTCCACTGTCGCGCGTACGAGGGCAGATGGCGTATATGTTCCAAGAGTGGTGTAAGGCGGGGGGCAGGGACCCGGTGTCCTGCCCCCTGAATGCTGTCCTTGTTTACCTCCAGTCTCTCCTTGATAGACTGTCGGCTTCGACGGTGAGGGTATATGCAGCAGCTATATCCTCTTATCATGAGGGATTTGAGGGTGATGTTTTGTTCAGCCACCCTCTTGTGAAGCGTTTCCTGCTTGGCGCTTGACGCGTTAAGCCGGTAAAATGTTCTTTGGCTCCGAGTTGGGATCTTCAATTGGTCCTCGGTCGGTTGTCCTTGGCCCCGTTTGAGCCTCTTGAGCAAGCGCCGTTGGGACAGCTGTCGTTCAAGACCGCGTTCTTGCTGGCCGTCACCTCCGCTAAACGCGTGGGTGAGCTCTGTGCTCTCTCGGTACGACCAGAGTGCCTGTCTTTTCGTTCCGATTGCGGTGCCACTCTGCGGCCTAATCCTGCCTTCGTGCCTAAAAATATCCGGAGTTCCTTCCGCTCCAGGGATATTGTGGTTCAGGCGTTTCATCCACCTCCTCACGCTAGTGAGTTGGAGGCGGGCCTTCACCTGTCATGTCTGGTCCGTGCTTTGGGGATTTACCTCAGCCGTACTCAGGGCTTCAGGGCTACCGATCAGCTTTTTGTCTGTTACGGTGGTTCTCGTGCCGGTAAGGCACTATCGAAACAGCGGCTGTCCCATTGGTTGTGCGAGGGCATTGCCCTCTGCTACACGTTGGCCGGGCTGGCTCCCCCTGGGGGCGTCAGGGCGCACTCCACTCGTGGGGTGGCGGCCTCTGTCGCTCTGCTGGGTGGGGCCTCGGTGGACGACATCTGTGCTGCAGCTTCATGGTCCTCCCCGGGTCCCGTCGTAAGGTTTTACCTCATGGACATGACCGGGGGTTCTGTCTCCCAGGCGGTTCTGAGGTCTGTGGCCTCTCCTGCCTCCCGTCCTTTGGGGGGGTAGCAGGGGTGTGTGGGTATGGGCCACAGTGTGTTGTGTCACACATGGTTCTGCCTGTGCTGTGTGTTCAAGGGGTTCTAGTTCCCTCTTGTTCACACTCGGGTGGAGTTGACTGCGCCCCCTCTTCATTAGGAAGGATGGGGTGACGGGACTCCCCTTTCCCCTTGATGTGGGCTTACGGGTCCTCAGGGGGTGCATCTGTCGGGCCTCGCGTCCGCTCTACCCCATATCTCGGTATGGCTTAAGAGTGGGACGCGATGCAAGTACGATATATAACGATAGGTTATGTATATAACCTAGTTATATGAGTACTGGCTAAGCGTCCCGCTCTTAGCGTGCCCTGAGTTCCCGTGGGGAAACTTTTCTTTGGAAACGATTTTTTCCGAGGAAGAGTGAGTGGTGGCCATGCCCAGTACTAAGTAGCACGCCACTAGGGGCGGGGCCTGGCAGGTGAGGGGTGTATTTTGGTTTTATTCGTTGATGGAGTACAATAGGTACATGAGATGAGGTATATCTCGGTATGGCTTAAGAGCGGGACGCTTAGCCAGTACTCATATAACTAGGTTATATACATAACCTATCGTTAACCTTATGTAGTGTGGTCGTGAAAGGGTTAATCAGGAAGGGCCTAGTAGGTAATCAAGGACTTCTGGACAGAAAAGGGGTTGTGAGCATTCAAATGTCCCAACCCCCATCTGGCCATAATTGAGCTAATTAAAGCATAATTGAGGCGTAAGGTGATTAAGCAGACGCAGCGGCTACCCTCTGTCCCAATAATGCAGTGTTTACATGTTTTAATTTGTCCTGTAAATTGTGTGTCCTGTATATTGTGTCCTATATGTTACTTTTGTGTTTTATATGGTTTTTTTATATACACCGTGGGAATGGGGAAACGTCATTTAAATTGTATGTAGGCTATGTCTTGCACAAATGGACCTTGACAATAAAGTTGACTTTGAGCTAGAGGTCATTTAAGGACACTAAGGAAGTGGGAGGGGACGTGGTCGTTTGTTGTCCATCCTTTTATGACCATCCGTTGCTTTGATGGTAGTATTAAAGATGCAGGGCCGCACACATTGTTCAGATTTCTCCTCCCTGCAGAAAGGAAGCTGTCTCCATAGCTTTGTGTGTACTATAAAGTTGTGTTGAATGATGCCCCAGTCTCGGTGAAATTGAATCGTCGATAAGAGAGACACTCTTTGATATTATGTAATAATGTGAAGCCTCTTTGATATTATGTAATATGTGAAGCCTCTTTGATATTATGTAATATGTGAAGCCTCTTTGATATTATGTAATATGTGAAGCCTCTTTGATATTATGTAATATGTGAAGCCTCTTTGATATTATGTAATATGTGAAGCCTCTTTGATATTATGTAATATGTGAAGCCTCTTTGATATTATGTAATATGTGAAGCCTCTTTGATATTATGTAATAATGTGAAGCCTCTTTGATATTATGTAATATGTGAAGCCTCTTTGATATTATGTAATATGTGAAGCCTCTTTGATATTATGTAATAATGTGAAGCCTCTTTGATATTATGTAATATGTGAAGCCTCTTTGATATTATGTAATATGTGAAGCCTCTTTGATATTATGTAATAATGTGAAGCCTCTTTGATATTATGTAATAATATGTGGAGCCTCTTTGATATTGATTATGTAATAATATGTGGAGCCTCTTTGATATTGATTATGTAAATGATGTGAAGCCTCTTTGATATTGATTATGTAATATGTGGAGCCTCTTTGATATTGATTATGTAATATGTGAAGCCTATTTGATATTTATTATGTAATATGTGAAGCCTCTTTGATATTGATTGGGTAATAGTGAAGCCTCTTTGATATTGATTATGTAATATGTGAAGCATCTTTGATATTGATTATGTAATAAGTAAAGCCTCTTTGATATCGATTTGGTAATAGTGAAGCCTCTTTGATATTGATTATGTAATAATATGTGAAGCATCTTTGATATTGATTATGTAATATGTGAAGCCTCTTTGATATTGATTGGGTAATAGTGAAGCCTCTTCGATATTGATTATGTAATATGTGAAGCCTTGTTGATATTGATTGGGTAATAGTGAAGCATCTTTGATATTGATTGTGTAATAGTGAAGCCTCTTTGATATTGATTGGGTAATAGTGAAGCCTCTTTGATATTGATTGGGTAATAGTGAAGCCTCTTTGATATTGATTGGGTAATAGTGAAGCCTCTTTGATATTGATTGTGTAATAGTGAAGCCTCTTTGATATTTGGCTGCACTGTTGTAGCCAGAGTTGATATTTGTGCTGCTGGTCGTTTGTTGCTCTGGTTTATTGCAGTTGTGAATGTTAATGAAGACATCTGCAGAGAAAAGTATTATGAAGGTGTATATGATCAAATAATAATTGAAATATAGCTTATGGGACCTTTAAAATGTAGATGATAGCACTTACTCCTGATTACTTCAGTTAATAATTAACCCTGTTTATAAATATGGGAGAAAGGTATTATAAACATTGATATTATCAAACAACAATGAAAATAATTCTGATTATAGCACTTGCTCCTGATTACTTAACAGTTAACAATCACTCCCATTGTATGGCCAATTGCATTCAAAATATTCTACGAATCAGATTTAAACTATTTTGCTTTAAATGTCAACACTGAGTCAGTTCAAGAACTCGAGAATTGCACAACACAAAATAATGAATTTATTGCAGCAAGGTCATTCTCAGTCCAAGGTCATGAAATCCATTTCCATGCCTGGTCTCTGTAGCTGTGCTACATCAGTCAGGTCCATTGAATTATCGAACTGATGAGAAAAACACAAAATGTAACCTCTGAAACCCCCTCACACCTCCGTATCGCTGTTCTCCTGGACGACTGAAGGCTGTGGACAGATTCCACCATTTCAGTCTTGTTTTTCTATCACTGAACAGATTGTTGACGTCTGAAAGAAATGCCGCCTTGAATATCTTCCGTTGTGAATAACGCATCCTTGTTTGTTTGACGAGAGCGTGGCTGCCGTGGCAGGAGGCAAAAGTCACAGCTTTTCTTTTCACGGCCGCTCGCCTGGTTGCGATTTTAGATTGCACCTTTCTCTTTCTAACTTCACCGTTGGCTGGATACGTCTTGTGAAATGGCTTGTATGTGTGGAAATGGCAGATCAGAATCAGAAAGGTCTTTATTGCCAAGTAGTTTTGACATACAAGGAATTTGATTTGGTAATTTTTGGTGCGACTTTAACAGACAG
The DNA here is from genome assembly GCF_963971535.1 of Notolepis coatsorum. Lineage (NCBI taxonomy): Eukaryota > Metazoa > Chordata > Actinopteri > Aulopiformes > Paralepididae > Notolepis > Notolepis coatsorum. The sequence continues at coordinate 99,570,743 of NC_140181.1, read as the reverse complement.
ACAATTACGGACAGATTATAAAATAAAAAGGTGGAATAAAATGAAATGGAATATAAACTAAATAAAAATAGAAGCACAATAGAATAGAACATAATAGGCCAGGGCAGTACAACTGTGCACAACTGTCTCTTGGTGCCTCCTCCCATTCTCAGTGATGCAGCCTTGTGGTCCTATTAGCTCAGTTGTGGTAAAACACCTGGCTGAAAGATGCAAGCAGGTAAAACACCTGGCTGAAAGCTGCAAGCAGGTAAAACACCTGGCTGAAAGCTGCAAGCAGGTAAAACACCTGGCTGAAAGCTGCAAGCAGGTAAAACACCTGGCTGAAAGCAACAAGCAGGTAAAACACCTGGCTGAAAGCTGCAAGGGGGTAAAACACCTGGCTGGAAGCTGCAAGGGGGTAAAACACCTGGCTGGAAGCTGCAAGGGGGTAAAACACCTGGCTGGAAGCTGCAAGGGGGTAAAACACCTGGCTGGAAGCTGCAAGGGGGTAAAACACCTGGCTGGAAGCTGCAAGGGGGTAAAACACCCGACTGAAAGCCGCAAGCAGGTAAAAGACCTGACTGAAAGCAGCAAGCAGGTAAAACACCTGGCTGAAAGCTGCAAGCAGGTAAAACACCTGGCTGAAAGCAACAAGCAGGTAAAACACCTGGCTAAAGGCACAAAGCAGGTAAAACACCTGGCTGAAAGCAGCAAGTGGGTAAAACACCTGGCTGAAAGCAGCAAGCAGGCAAAACACCTGGCTGAAAGCTGCAAGCAGGTAAAACACCTGGCTGAAAGCAGCAAGCAGGTAAAACACCTGGCTGAAAGCTGTAAGCAGGTAAAACACCTGGCTGAAAGCTGCAAGCAGGTAAAACACCTGGCTGAAAGCAGCAAGCAGGTAAAACACCTGGCTGAAAGCACAAAGCAGGTAAAACACCTGGCTGAAAGCTGCAAGCAGGTAAAACACCTGGCTGAAAGCACAAAGCAGGTAAAACACCTGGCTGAAAGCAACAAGCAGGTAAAACACCTGGCTGAAAGCTGCAAGCGGGTAAAACACCTGGCTGAAAGCAGCAAGCAGGTAAAACACCTGGCTGAAAGCTGCAAGCAGGTAAAACACCTGGCTGAAAGCAGCAAGCAGGTAAAACACCTGGCTGAAAGCTGTAAGCAGGTAAAACACCTGGCTGAAAGCTGCAAGCAGGTAAAACACCTGGCTGGAAGCAGCAAGCAGGTAAAACACCTGGCTGAAAGCTGCAAGGGGGTAAAACACCTGGCTGAAAGCTGCAAGCAGGTAAAACACCTGGCTGAAAGCTGCAAGCAGGTAAAACACCTGGCTGAAAGCAACAAGCAGGTAAAACACCTGGCTGAAAGCTGCAAGGGGGTAAAACACCTGGCTGGAAGCTGCAAGGGGGTAAAACACCTGGCTGGAAGCTGCAAGGGGGTAAAACACCTGGCTGGAAGCTGCAAGGGGGTAAAACACCTGGCTGGAAGCTGCAAGGGGGTAAAACACCTGGCTGGAAGCTGCAAGGGGGTAAAACACCCGACTGAAAGCCGCAAGCAGGTAAAAGACCTGACTGAAAGCAGCAAGCAGGTAAAACACCTGGCTGAAAGCTGCAAGCAGGTAAAACACCTGGCTGAAAGCAACAAGCAGGTAAAACACCTGGCTAAAGGCACAAAGCAGGTAAAACACCTGGCTGAAAGCAGCAAGTGGGTAAAACACCTGGCTGAAAGCAGCAAGCAGGCAAAACACCTGGCTGAAAGCTGCAAGCAGGTAAAACACCTGGCTGAAAGCAGCAAACAGGTAAAACACCTGGCTGAAAGCACAAAGCAGGTAAAACACCTGGCTAAAAGCACAAAGCAGGTAAAACACCTGGCTGAAAGCAGCAAGCAGGTAAAACACCTGGCTGAAAGCACAAAGCAGGTAAAACACCTGGCTGAAAGCTGCAAGCAGGTAAAACACCTGGCTGAAAGCACAAAGCAGGTAAAACACCTGGCTGAAAGCAACAAGCAGGTAAAACACCTGGCTGAAAGCTGCAAGCGGGTAAAACACCTGGCTGAAAGCAGCAAGCAGGTAAAACACCTGGCTGAAAGCTGCAAGCAGGTAAAACACCTGGCTGAAAGCAGCAAGCAGGTAAAACACCTGGCTGAAAGCTGTAAGCAGGTAAAACACCTGGCTGAAAGCTGCAAGCAGGTAAAACACCTGGCTGGAAGCAGCAAGCAGGTAAAACACCTGGCTGAAAGCTGCAAGCAGGCAAAACACCTGGCTGAAAGCAGCAAGCAGGTAAAACACCTGGCTGAAAGCTGCAAGCAGGTAAAACACCTGGCTGAAAGCAGCAAGCAGGTAAAACACCTGGCTTGAAGCAGCAAGCAGGTAAAACACCTGGCTGAAAGCAGCAAGCAGGTAAAACACCTGGCTGAAAGCTGCAAGCAGGTAAAACACCTGGCTGAAAGCTGCAAGCAGGTAAAACACCTGGCTGGAAGCAGCAAGCAGGTAAAACACCTGGCTGAAAGCTGCAAGGGGGTAAAACACCTGGCTGAAAGCAGCAAGCAGGTAAAACACCTGGCTGGAAGCAGCAAGCAGGTAAAACACCTGGCTGGAAGCTGCAAGGGGGTAAAACACCTGGCTGAAAGCAGCAAGCAGGTAAAACACCTGGCTGAAAGCTGCAAGCAGGTAAAACACCTGGCTGAAAGCAGCAAACAGGTAAAACACCTGGCTGAAAGCACAAAGCAGGTAAAACACCTGGCTGAAAGCACAAAGCAGGTAAAACACCTGGCTGAAAGCTGCAAGCAGGTAAAACACCTGGCTGAAAGCACAAAGCAGGTAAAACACCTGGCTGAAAGCAACAAGCAGGTAAAACACCTGGCTGAAAGCTGCAAGCGGGTAAAACACCTGGCTGAAAGCAGCAAGGGTGTAAAACACCTGGCTGAAAGCTGCAAGCAGGCAAAACACCTGGCTGAAAGCAGCAAGCAGGTAAAACACCTGGCTGAAAGCTGCAAGCAGGTAAAACACCTGGCTGAAAGCAGCAAGCAGGTAAAACACCTGGCTGAAAGCTGCAAGCAGGTAAAACACCTGACTGAAAGCAGCAAGCAGGTAAAAGACCTGGCTGAAAGCTGCAAGGGGGTAAAACACCTGGCTGGAAGCTGCAAGGGGGTAAAACACCTGGCTGAAAGCTGCAAGCAGGTAAAACACCTGGCCGAAAGCAGCAAGCAGGTAAAACACCTGGCTGAAAGCAGCAAGCAGGTAAAACACCTGGCTGAAAGCTGCAAGGGGGTAAAACACCTGGCTGGAAGCTACAAGGGGGTAAAACACCTGGCTGAAAGCTGCAAGCAGGTAAAACACCTGGCTGAACGCTGCAAGGGGGTAAAACACCTGGCTGAAAGCAGTGTGTTTATAACCGCGGCAGGGCTATCCATGATGTCGTCCCAGAGGGCAGAGCCCCGGGAAAGTGGGATAAAGCGCCACCCAGGACAGGGATTGGTTGGGATTCACGTTGAAAACAGAAAACACAGAGTGTGTAGGGTTGGGTACCGAACGCAGTACTTTTATGGGTACCGACCGAATTACATTGCTACTACCGAGTACCGATTCACGCTAGATATCAATGACCAGATTTTGGTAACTTTACGTGTTTAGTATAAGAGTGTAATATGCTAGACAAGAGGGAGCCTTTTCCACAAACATATATATATATTAGGGATGTCCGATATTATCGGCCGACCGATATTATCGGCCGATATCGGCAGTAAAATGTGATATCGGAAAATATCGGTATCAAAAAAAAAAAAAAAAAAAAAAAATTACATTTATTTAACCTTTATTTACCCAGGCAAGCAAGTAAGAACCAATTCTTATTTTATTTATTGTCAAAAGTATGCATGTTGGTTTAATTCAACAACAAGAGATATGTAATGTTAATTTTTACTTTTTTAATTATCATATTTTGCACAGATAATGCTTACATTTAGAAAGCCTTTTGAATGCATCCAGTGAAATTATTAATTACCTGAAATTATTCTGTTTTTTGGGGGGAAACCCTGCATATATCGGTATCGGTTGATATCGGTATCGGTATCGAAATTAAGAGTTGGACAATATCGGAATATCGGTATCGGTAAAAAAGCCAATATCGAGCATCCCTAATATATATATATATATATATATATATATGTGAGGATTCGCCTGTTCCCTGAGCTTTTCCCTGCCTCCTACTCTTCACCAGCCCCCACCCTTGTGAGAACTTTTGCCTGCCTCTTACTCTTCACCAGCCCCCACCCTTGGACATTCTGTTCCTCTACCCTCACGCACCTGTTGGGAGTTTGCAATCTGCTGGAGAGTATTTAGGTTGCAGACTCCCCTCCAGTCCTGGTCGGGTCGTTCTGTATCTGTATCTGTGTTCACTCTGTGTTCATGGAGTGCTGTACGTTACCATTCTGTACGTCACCATCACCTGCCGCGTCTCCGGCGTGAGACGACGGCCCAGCCATTCACCACCTGTCGCCGTTTGCCTGGAGTGGGACGCCGTCTTCGCTCTCTAATTCTCTACGGGAGGTTTTCCAGTGTTCCCACTCCAGACGTCAAGCCGGCTCGTCATCGCTCCCGATTCCACGGGAGGAAGGCGTCTCTTCGTGATCCTCGTTCCTGGGGTGAGGCTCGTCGTCGCTCCCTAGTATTCCACGGGAGGACGGCGTGTTCCCATCCCGGTCCCCTGGGACTCCCTTTGTTCTGCCCTGCCCGTCTGCAGCATCCGAGTAGGGACGAAGAGGATCTCTGTGCCAGGCCTCCGCCGTCGGGCCCCTGTCCCCGTGCCAGGCCTCCGGCGTCGGGCCCCTGTCCCCGTGCCAGGCCTCCGCCGTCGGAACCCTGTCCTCATCCCTGTAAGCAGCTCTGGCCCTCGCCCTGTCCAAGGCCTTAACCCTGTTCTCTGTCCCTGTCTCCAGCCCGCCTCTCCGGGCCTCTGTCCCTGTCCCCCTCTCCAGTGCCCCTGGTCCTGGCCCTGACACTTAGCCCTGGCCCTTAGCCCTGGCCCTTAGCCTTAGTCCCTTAGCCTGTTCGCCTCTTAAAGGCACAGTGCCGCATTTTCCATATTTCCTTGACTATAGTGTTTTTGTGTTTTCCCTTAAAGGGACTGTGCCGCTTTTTGTTCTATAATAAATATTTGCCCTGTTTTGGCTTACTCTCATACCTGTCTTGTGTTGTGCGATTGGGGTCGGTTACAAACCATAACAATATATATACCAACAATATATATATTGTTATGGTTTGGGTCGGGTTGGAAAGACCAAACAAGGTCAGAGGAGTTTGATAATGTTCACTGAGGATGGCCAGATAATGTTGATATTAAAAAATAAAAAAATTAAAATCACAATGTTGAAATTGAGATGTTTGGACTTCATTTTTGTAATGACATCTTTTTTTGTTATTACAGAGAGACCAAAAAAAGGTACAGTTGGGTACCGATACCGGATTCCAGGAACTGGTACTGGTACTGGTATCAGTTCAAATGTGAACGGTACCCGACCCTATACGATTGTGATTGGCTATCTTTGTCTGGGATTCCCAAATCATCCAGATATCCACTCAAGAGGCCCTTTGAGATCCATCCGGTCGATGGAAAAGAGATGGTCGCTCACCCCTGATGTAGCCTTTGTGAAGATTTGCATCCAAAGCAAGATTATATCTGTGTGTAAACCTATAGGTCGTTATAGTATGCCCATATGCGCATGTCCAGAGTTAAATCAAATCAAATCAAATGTATTTGTAACGCCCGACAACACACGTCAATGTCCCCATGGGCCGGACACATCTTCTTTAAACAAGTCAAGAAGAAACATCACAATGAATCAAGAATAAAACAAAAACACCATGAAGTCCAACATTTTTTGAATAAAATAAATAAATGAATGCAACACTCCCAGACATAACCCACCCGAAGGTAAGGAAAAACTCACTAAAACCTAGCAATAGGAAAAAATGCACAACAGGCAATGTGGAGGAGAGAAACCTTAGAAGGGCCGTTCTGTTATGTTCCACCTGATCCTGCCCACTCCCCCCCTTCTATTCCAGGACTTATCCCTCCACCTCACTTCCCCCCACATATGCATGGACTTCCCCCCGTCTTCTCTTGGACAATTCCCCTCACCTACCCTTGGACTACCCTCACTTGAGCATACCCTCCTCGTGCACTTGTGTATCTTCAAATTATCTATGTTCCTCTTTGTTCTCCCCCTGTGTGTCTCCCAGTGTGCCTCTTGCCATTCGTGTTCCCCTGTCTGTTTTAGGTTTATTCTTCTTGTACTTGTTTAGTGTTATGTTCCCAGTGTGTTAGTCTTCTTGTATTTGAGTTACTGTCTAGTCTTGTCTTATGGTGTTTTCTGTTATTCTAGTCTCTTGTATTGTGGTCTGTATTGTATCAGTTTACTCTTGTATGTCAGTCTGTTTTCCCATCCCAGGTGTCTCTCGTTGTAATCAGCCCTCCTGTGTCCTCTTTGTCAATTACCCTGTGTATATTAGTTATGTCTTGCCTGTCCTCTGTGTGCATTCATTGTTTCTGTTGCTGTCGTCATTGCCCTCGTGTCCCTGGTTGTCGTGTAGTATATTTCCCGTGTTCCCCCATCCGTGTTTGTATCTATAAGTAAGTGTTTCTAGTTTTAGTATTCTCCTTGTGTTAGCTTAGTTTAGGATTTGTCCTCTGAGAGGTTTTTGTTTCATGTGTTTTTGAGAGGTTTGTTTGTTTGTAGTGTTTTTGTTTATGGTGCCTTAGTTGTGTTGAATTAAAGCCTTTGGATCGTTATCCACCTTGTCCTGTCTGCTACTGGGTCGTACCACCACCTCCACACCCCAGACCGTAACACCTTTAAGGGGGATCTCCCTTCTTAGATGTCGGTGATAGTAGTGTTGCAATAAAACAGGCAAAACAGTTGGTAAGTATGCACACATACATGTAATGAAACACAAATAAGTGCATGCAATAGCAACTGAACATTTTGAAAGATTGAAAATAGAGCTGATGGCGGATGCATTTGAGGTATGGGGGGCGGCGTAGAGAGGGTCGTATCCTCCCGGTCATCATCACGGGACGTCCACCACTCCAGTCATCACTACGAGACAGCCACTCACAGGGAGACGGGACAGGCAATATATTGTATATTGTTTACACTGCCTTTTTATTCTATTTAAATTTTTACTTCTCCACTGTAATAATTATATTCTGTGACCTGTACCTTCTACTACCTCTACCCCTTCCCCTCCCCCATGCTGCTATGATACCTACATTTCCCCCAAGGGGATCAATAAAGGAATATCTTATCTTATCTTAGTATAAGTCGCATGCCATTCAAGGGCAGAGTAACCGTTTCCTGCTCCGGTCTATTTTGGCGCCTGCGTCTCTGAAATGAATCCGGCACAACCGAACCGAGAGGGTGACAACAACACCACGTGTACCTTTTTGACGTTTTCCAACCATGACATTCGCATAACATCTTTAGAGAAAACGAAGATGCAACAAACATTTGCTCAATCAATGCCGGTGTCCTTGGACGGCGTCAGAGACGGCGAGCTGTGTGGCTCTCCAGACAATCAGGCGAGCACACAGGCATATCGTCCAATCCGTCTCCCCCGCTGGCCTCGATGACTCACACACACTGGAGAGGTGGGGGGGGGGGGCGGGGGAGGTGAGTCAGTGTCTCGACTCCTCACCACACACAGGACAGTTAACGTCAGGAACGGCGTTGCACCTGCGGAGGCTGTCGAGCCGCCCGGAGGCTCAATCTAAGCACGAGGACGGGAGATTCTGCTGCTTGAAAGGATCTGTGATGGAGCTGCTGTGATGCGCCGCCGTGCTGAGAGCCATCTCTAGTCTCTACCGACAGTGGAATGGTTTTACACACAACCACTTTTTATTTCCCTCCTGACAGACACATTAAAGGGGGATTCCACCACAGGCTTTTCATAGCGACTTGACAAATAAGAGTCCGCCCCAAAGGTGACAAATGAAATGTTTTGTTATTTGTCAATAAAGAAGACCAACTGACGGCACCCTCGTCCTGCAAAAGCAAGGCTTATCACCAGGTGTTTTTATTTATTGAGATTTTATTCATTTGCACAATGGGGAAGACCAAGGACACACAGGGTTATAGATGCGATGCATTCTGGCAATAGATTGAACTGGGCTTCACAAAAAGTGCCAATGAGCCGCCACTAGGGGTAGAGTGGCTAAGTGTGAGTGAGTGAGTGAATTAATTACTGACGGGATGAGCGAGCGAGTGAGTGAGTTAGTGATGTTGCCAGTCATACAAAAAAAGTGTATTAACCCATTGAAACCGGCTAAACACATTTGTGTGTATTTGCAGGCCATATAATGCATTCTTAGCAGGCGTTTTAGGTCTAAATAGGTTACCACCAAAACCTGCACGGACTAAAACGTGTGACATACATCATGCCAGTTAGGGTACAGACATGTACCTTGTGTATACTCTTTTTACCTCTCTGCCTCTATTATTAAATATTTTTTAATGATCTTTTTCCCCCTTCTTTTTCCGCCTTTTTCTCCCATCCCAATGTTAGTCGTTATGCCAATTCCCAATCCCCTTCCTGGTCGTTGTGCACTCTACCCCCTACCGTCGGTCCAAGAGGGCGGAGACTATCGCATGCTTCCTCCGACACATGTGTACCCAGCCCACCGCTTCTTTTCACCTGGCAGCGTGGACTCTCACTGGGAGAGTGTAACGTGTGGAAGGTCACACTACCTCCCAGATCCTTCCCTTGCTGTGCAGGCGCCCCGACCGAACTGTAGGAGTCGCTGTTTACAACGACCAGGATCCATCCTCGCCAGGTTTTCCCCCCTGCTAACACCGCCAATCGTGTTAGTATGGACGGTCGGCCAACCCGGAGGCACCACAGCTGGATTCAATCTCACTGTCTCTGTGGTGGTAGACAGACGCTTAGTCCACTGCGCTACCCGGCCGCACCCCCAGCCTCTATTATTCTAACCGATAGCCAGGTCATACAGACCCTTATCTGCACCTTAAACTTTACATTGTTTATTATATTGTTTACACTGTTTATTTAACCTGTTAAACTAGTTTTATTTTAAAAATGTTATATTCAACAATTGTATTGCCTATATTTATGTCTTTCTACTACCCTGCCCATACCTGGCTGAACCCCCCTTCCCCATGCTGCTATGAAGCCTGCATTTCCAAAAGGGGATCAATAAAGGAATAACTTCTTAAAAATAAGTTCATAAAAACAATTATAAATGAAAGGTGCTATAGATAAAATTCAGCAACTAGATGTCGCACTCGAGCACCAACATGTCATGTATCCAATCAGGTGCATTCCATGTGGGGAAATGGGAAGTATAGGGAGGGGATACAGTACATGTCTGCAACATGTAAATAACAACATTCATTTTGGATCAATAATTTTTGCTGAGAAAAGCAATACTTTTATTCTGCACCTTTCTAAAAGCTCTGTGGATGTATTATCTAATATATATATATATATATATATATATATATATATATATATATATATATATATATATATATATATATATATATATATATATACTGTATATTACTCTACCTAAACATAATATCTCACCTTTAAGCGAAATAAAATTAAACAAGGACATTAAATTACAACAACAACAACAACAATTACGCTAACATCAATATGCTATAATTAAACGTTTGTTTACATACTGAATTGCGTGAATTCTAAACCTTTGATGTCCTCTCAGCTACTGGTGTTGTGTTGTTTATCAATTTGCAATCCCATCTTTTCAGGCCGCTCACTGTCCATCAGGCTATCTGGTGCCATTGTAGTGAACTGAACCGTGACACGAACATGATCTCAGCGCGCAGGGCAGAATAAGCGGGAGATTTAGTGTGACTGACCGGCCCCCAAACTTGTGACATAGAACACAAATCGGCAATGAGGGAATGGATTTGCACGGTATAGCGTTGCATGAAATATTTTCCCCCATTCCCATTAAATCTGAATGCCCGTTAATGAGCAGTGCTCAAACATCACTGACAATAGACCTGTCTCAAACCCTGCCCCTTTTCTTGATCCTCCAATCACAACTGTCGCTTACCTCGGACAAACTTGGTTTGTCCGAGGTAAGCGACAGTTGTGATTGGAGGATCAAGAAAAGGGGCAGGGTTTGAGACAGGTCAATTACTTTAGTGGGAACAGACACATGAAACCAAAACATCTGCAACTGTTACATGAAGACAATGCACCATATTGTATCTATTTATTACTAAAATATTTGCACTACATCCCTACCTCATTTTTGTAAAAAAGAATTATTTGCATTTTGTACTTTATAGTTTGGATTTTGTATTTAATTTTGTACTTTAATCCATACCTTAATTGTATATTGTATAATTTGTAGGGCTGTCCCCGACTAAGGATTTGGATGGTCGACTATGATTGGCCAAAATTTGCCGTTAGTCGACTATTGGTAAACAAAAAAAAGTTATTAAAAAAAAGTATAATATGTGTAAATATTTTTTTACATTTTTAAAATGTTTAAAAAAATGTATCATTCCATTGGGGCTGTGGGGGGTGCTTAATGTCTGAAGGAGTCAACTGAAGGCTTCTTGTCCTCTGCAAAAGCATGCAATTGGTCCACTGAGGGATACATCTTGATATTTGTCTAGTCTAGTGTGTTCATTAGATGGGTGAAATCCTCTTTCAGTGCCTCTGTGCCTGTTTTCGTAGGCAGTTAGCCTCTGGTATGCGTGCCATTAGCGTCAGCCACGCTTCTAGGCCTCTTTTCTTTTGGAAAGAATGATACAACATTTTTTAATTATAAATATATATTATATATTTTTTTTTTTATTCGACTAAGAGGTTGACTAGTCGACTACGGCTCCTTTCGACCGATTAGTCGACTAATCGACTAATAAGGTTCAGTTCTAATAATTTGTATAGTGTTTGGTCTTTATTCTTTAAACTTTTTTACTGTACATATACAGAACCAAGCGTTTCACTGTAATGTACAGTACATGTACCTTATGTGTGACAAATAAAACAAAACTTGAAACTTGAACTTGAGGTTTATCAGGGCTCTTAACACTTTGAGTGCCAGCTATTAGACGAAGCCGTCTGTAGCGAGGCCACCACTAGATAGATAGGGAATGGTCGCCTATTGCTTATTAACAGCGGAGGAGTGCCCCGAATGCTTCCGCGTTTTCCCTGATTGGCTGCGACACGCCCCGCGGCAGGCGCGGCAACCGCAGAGCGGAGCGGCAGAGCTTGCGGCATTATTTAGCCGTAAACCGCCATGATTCTCATTCGAAGCTTAGCTCACCCTTTTTTTTTTTTTTTAACGTGTATTCTTTCGCCGGTTAAGGTTAGGCATGGTTAAGGTTAAGGTTAGGCATTGTTTCGGAGTTGGTTAAGGTTAGAAAGGTTAAGTTTAGGCGCTGTTAAGGAGCTGGTTAAGGTTAGCGTTTGTCTTAGAGAATGGCAATAGACAGCCTATTTCCGCACTGCCGCTCTCTCGCGCTGCCGCGGTCACATGGTCACATTGTCACATTCTTGCACTCCTCCGCTGTTAAAAAGCAACACGCGGAATGGTCACCTTGTTTGTAGAGCTATACAACTCTATTCTATATTATAGCTATGGATACAATACTATGGCCCATTTGACATCGAGTATCTATCATTCAATATGTGAAAAAGAAAAAATGTAAACCCATTTTATACCGTGGTGAATATAAGGGCGTTTTCACACCTGTAGTTCGTTTGCTTTGTTCCGATTCAGGGAGACACGATACAATTGTTGCACTTGTCCTTTAGTTCGTTTGTGTTCACACGGCTGTGTTAACAGCGCACCAAAACAAACGCACGCGCGAGAAAACTGTCACTCATTGGTCAGATTTTGGGGGGTGTCCCCCCCCCCCAAATCGAGCCGAGAGAGAGAGAGAGAGAGAGAGAGAGAGAGAGAGAGAGAGAGAGAGAGAGAGAGAGAGAGAGAGAGAGAGAGAGACGTTGTCCCGCACGGTGCTGCTGTTGCAGCGTCACTACAGAGACCCCGGCTCCTCTCTCCTGCGCGCGGCTGACTGACTGACACCCGAATGCAGGCATGCGTTCTTCATGGGACGGGGTTGCACTCCGTGCCACCCCATGATAAGTACTCGCTATTTGCATATCAATAGCGCCGGTCGTCAGGTGTGTTAAATACGCTCTCAGATACATTCACACCCAACCTGTTGTGAAGACATGTGTTACATTCCATTCGTAGAGGCAATCAGGCACTGTCTTCAGTCTGTGCTCAAGCGAGGGGACATTAAATGCGCATTCGCGGGAGCACGCGCACGCGCCGGGAGCGCGCGTGCACGTGGTGCGTGCAACCCCCGATGATTTTAATAACGCACCACTGCCCGAATGTGATCGTCTGCCAAAATATCAGCGCCGCAGTGTACCTCATCGCTGCTCCACGTTGACCCACGACGTATTATTATTATTAATTGTGTCGGTTTGTTAAATCGATTGCATTCTCACAGTGTACGAGTCCGCTTCGGGTTCGGTTGGAACTGCGCCGAGACCACCCTCTCCAGGTGGTCTCGGTCCGCTTGTTTTGTTCCGCAACAGAATGTAATTGCTGTGTTCACAAATGCCCAACTGAACCGAAATAAGGGGTAAACGCTCCAGGTTCCGGAATAACAGCTCCAAACGAGCTAGGTGTGAAAACGCCCTAAGTATGGTTTTAGAGCGGTCTAGGGTAATTCCTGGGAGGCTGGTTATAGCCTGCAACGTGTATTATACTAATTATTATTCATGGTCATATTATCATTATTATTATTATTATTATTATTATTGTTATCGTAATTATGGTAATGATTATTATTATATTATTATTATTAGTATTATTATGGTATGAAGCTGTAAGGTGCACTTGATCTGACCATTATGTTAAACTAAATATGAAGTTTGTAAGGGGGCAGGAAACATACGTTTTCTTCATCCTGCTCCTTTTCGGCCATGGGTGTATCATGTAAAAAAAAAAAAAAGATGTTGGTGATATTGTGCAAAGATGAACTGTACCCCCCATGTACGAAACAAAATAAAATGAATGATTGAATGAACTTTACCCATTGACTCACACATTCACACACCGATGGCTCGAGGCGACCATGCAAGGATTGGGCTCAACGGGAGCAGGTAGGGGTTAAGTGTCTTGTTCAAGGACACTTCAACACGCTGCCTGGGATGAGCCAGAATCGAAGCGGGAACCTCCAGATTACCAGACGACTGCTTCACCTCCTGAGCCACTGTCGCCCTTGTATGTAGCTCTGAATTATTGTGACACATGAATAATGAAATATAGACAAACCAGACATAGACTACAAACCTCCTCAAACTATTTACAACAGCATTTACAATAAAACATGGGTGTAAGAAGGAGCCCCAAGAAGGAGCCTCTCTTTCACAATACGTGTTTTTGTTTTCATATGTGTACTGTACTTGGATTGAAAGTTGATTATGGTTCTCTATGGTGCAAGTCATTTCCATGATCTTAGCGCCCATGGAACCCATAGAACTTAAAAGAAAATAAACAATACATGGGTGTCAATGTGAAAATGAGAATGCGTTTCTTAATTCCTCAAAACTGACTTTTTGGAGATAAGGTTTCGATGCGACAGTGGTGAAAATACACCACTACCACCTACAACCTAACCAAATAGCACGGCTATCGATGTGGAATTTGAATTCCGTTCACGAGCCGACTGGAAGAACCACAGACAACAACACTGCGCTGTATACACGTGAATATTTACTACTCCCTAGAAGCTCCACTCGGCAGTAAATAAACCACCGGCTCTACTTAGTGGTAGAGTTGGCAAAGTAATTGCCCATCATTTTCCAAATCAGCTTTAATGATCAAAGAGCAATTTCCTCTAATCCCATTTAATGACTTTAGTCCCAGCTAGTGGTCCCTGTCACATGGTGCTTCTGGTTGAGATTTACTCCAATATCAATGTGGGGAATTAAAGCGGTTAGCGGCTTATGACCTCCTGGCAGTGCTATATTGATTGTGTTTTCGGCTTCCATCTGGGAACGTCCACGAGTGACCTGCAGGTTGTGGGTGACAATGTAAACCTGGGCCCAGTGCCAGCAGAGGGAAACAGGGAGATGGATACCAGAAATAGGAGCTGGATTATACACCAAAGCCCTTTTCATCTACTGTCTCTGAGAGTCGGGGGGGGGGGGGGTCACTTAAATAAATAAATAAACAGATAAACAAATGGCTGCATTTATAGCACTTTACAATTTGTTCCTCACATTTTCTTTTTACATATTCACACACTGACGGCGGAGGCAACCATGCAAGGTGCCAAGCTGCTCACCGGGAGCAGTTAGGGGTCTTGGCTCAAGGACACTTCGACACGCTGCCCGGGGAGGAGCAGGAATCGAACCGGGAGCCTCCAGATTACCAAACTACTGTGCTCTACCTCCCCGGCCACTGTCGCCCCACTTTCCATACCTTATAAACTAATGTCGCAGCAGAGTCTGTGTGGATAAATACAAATGGTTAGATCATAATAATGTCTCTTGTGATTGTGTTTTAATAGGCTTGATATTATGTGTGACCATTGCCAAAAATCTGTGGTAAGCAGTGTTAGAATACCACTATGCCAAATTGTGGTGGTTTGGGAGAGAAATCTTTCCTGGATCTCTGAACAGTGCACTCTGCTCTCTGTCTCCTAATCTCCGCGAAATGCAACAGGACAGTGGGGTGAGTCTGAAAGCTGCCATTTAAAAAGCCAGTTGGATTTTTTTGCTTATCAGAGCCAGTCAATCAACTCTTGCTAGTCTTGTTTGTGCAGGAATACAGTGTGAACTAGGAGAATGCATGCAGTGAGAGTGCAGAGGCAGATGGATGTCCCCAGTGTTGCTGGTGAAGATGCAGTAATAACCGGGTGCAGAGTGTACTGTGTTGGAAACCATTATGGAGAGTTCCCAGCATTGCAGCATAGCCAACTACTGATGACCCCAGACATAGCAAGCAGGGTTCGCACAAGGTCCTTGAAGTGCTTGAAGTGCTTGATTTTTTACCAAAAAAGGTCAAGGCCTGGAATTACTTGAAAACAGCCAATTTTTTTAACAAGGTGCTTAAAAAGTCATTGAAATTCAAATAAACCAAGCTTTATTCATCCCTGATAAAATTCGGATCAATTCTGAATAAAGAAATACAAATGTTTTATCTAAAGTGTAACTAATTGTCGGAAATTGGTTTTAAGCCAATTTTCTTTCAATAAACAGGTTAGAGCAGCTATACACAGTGACCATGTTAACAGGTTAGAGCAGCTACACAGTGACCATGTTAACAGGTTAGAGGAGCTACACAGTGACCATGTTAACAGGTTAGAGCTGCTACACAGTGACCATGTTAACAGGTTAGAACAGCTACACAGTGACCATGTTAACAGGTTAGAACAGCTACACAGTGACCATGTTAACAGGTTAGAACAGCTACACAGACCATGTTAACAGGTTAGAGCAGCTACACAGTGACCATGTTAACAGGTTAGAGCAGCTACACAGTGACCATGTTAACAGGTTAGAGCAGCTACACAGTGACCATGTTAACAGGTTAGAGCAGCTACACAGTGACCATGTTAACAGCTACACAGTGACCATGTTAACAGGTTAGAGCAGCTACACAGTGACCATGTTAACAGGTTAGAGCAGCTACACAGTGACCATGTTAACAGGTTAGAGCAGCTACACAGTCAGTGACCATGTTAACAGGTTAGAGCAGCTACACAGTGACCATGTTAACAGGTTAGAACAGCTACACAGTGACCATGTTAACAGGTTAGAGCAGCTACACAGTGACCATGTTAACAGGTAAGAGCAGCTACACAGTGACCATGTTAACAGGTTAGAGCAGCTATACAGTGACCATGTTAACAGGTTAGAGCAGCTACACAGTCAGTGACCATGTTAACAGGTTAGAGCAGCTACACAGTGACCATGTTGACAGGTTAGAACAGCTACACAGTGACCATGTTAACAGGTTAGAACAGCTACACAGACCATGTTAACAGGTTAGAGCAGCTACACAGTGACCATGTTAACAGGTTAGAGCAGCTACACAGTCAGTGACCATGTTAACAGGTTAGAGCAGCTACACAGTGACCATGTTAACAGGTTAGAACAGCTACACAGTGACCATGTTAACAGGTTAGAACAGCTACACAGACCATGTTAACAGGTTAGAGCAGCTACACAGTGACCATGTTAACAGGTTAGAGCAGCTACACAGTCAGTGACCATGTTAACAGGTTAGAGCAGCAACACAGTGACCATGTTAACAGGTTAGAGCAGCTACACAGTGACCATGTTAACAGGTTAGAGCAGCTACACAGTGACCATGTTAACAGGTTAGAGCAGCTACACAGTGACCATGTTAACAGGTTAGAACAGCTACACAGTGACCATGTTAACAGGTTAGAGCAGCTACACAGTGACCATGTTAACAGGTTAGAGCAGCTACACAGTGACCATGTTAACAGGTTAGAGCAGCTACACAGTGACCATGTTAACAGGTTAGAGCAGCTACACAGTCAGTGACCATGTTAACAGGTTAGAGCAGTGACCATGTTAACAGGTTAGAGCAGTGACCATGTTAACAGGTTAGAGCAGCTACACAGCCCATGTTAACAGGTTAGAGCAGCTACACAGTGACCATGTTAACAGGTTAGAGCAGCTACACAGTGACCATGTTAACAGGTTAGAGCAGCTACACAGTGACCATGTTAACAGGTTAAAGCAGCTATACAGTGACCATGTTAACAGGTTAGAACAGCTACACAGTGACCATGTTAACAGGTTAGAGCAGCTACACAGTGACCATGTTAACAGGTTAGAGCAGCTACACAGCCCATGTTAACAAGTTAGAGCAGCTACACAGTGACCATGTTAACAGGTTAGAGGAGCTACACAGTGACCATGTTAACAGGTTAGAGCAGCTACACAGTGACCATGTTAACAGGTTAAAGCAGCTACACAGTGACCATGTTAACAAGTTAGAGCAGCTACACAGTGACCATGTTAACAGGTTAGAACAGCTACACAGTGACCATGTTAACAGGTTAGAGCAGCTACACAGTGACCATGTTAACAGGTTAAAGCAGCTATACAGTGACCATGTTAACAGGTTAGAGGAGCTACACAGTGACCATGTTAACAGGTTAGAGGAGCTACACAGTGACCATGCTCCACTAGTGCATCACCGCTTTCACAAGTTATTTTATGACAAGGAGACATCGAGAGGCTTTGTCTCTGACTTTTATCGCCATTTACTCATGACCTCGTATAAAAAGCTCCCCCTGGATACGATTTGGAGAAAGGATGTTCCGGAGTTGGATGTAGATTTTGATTGGGATGCAGTCTGGGAAAATGTTCGGTTATCCTCACACAACCCAGATCACCAACAGATTCATCTAAATTTTATTCACAGGACTTATTTAACCCCTAGACGATTGAATTCAATGGGTCTCAGACCTGACTCTCTATGTACCTTGTGTCCAAATGGCGCCACAGGTACATTTATGCATATGTACTGGGAATGCCTTCCTGTTGTGATTTTTGGGGAAAATGTTACATATCAGCTCTCAGACATTTTCTCTCTAACCATACCTGCATCTCCTTCTGTATTATTACTGAATGATCTCTCTAAATTACCGACCTCTATACAGGTGAAAAAACTCATTTTGGCCGGCCTCACAGCCGCAAAAAAATTGATTGCCTCACGTTGGTTTCATCCAGATAGACTCTGTCCAAAGGTATGGTTTCTCACCTACTTTGACGTGATCTATTTGGAGATATCCACGGCACGTGTTATAGGGGTTAGGGAATCTGATATCGTAATTTGGTTGGCTACAGTGGCAAAGTTGAGGGAACGCATATAAGTTTGGAAATGTTTGTTTTGATTCTTGTTTTTTTTGCTGAGTGATGTATTGTGATGTATTGTGAGTGTGACTCATGTTGAGGTCCTGGGGTGAGCGGGGGGAGGGGGGGAGAGAACGAGCGAGTGTCCATGTTAGGATGATCACTGTACAGTTGTATCAGTTGTTGTCTTGTCATGTGGTGTTGAGTTACTGTCTTGGGAAGTCTTTTTATGTATTGTTGTTGTTGTATTGTGATATGTTTTGTTTCATGTTGGAAAAAAGAAAAGAAAAAGAAAAGAAAAATATTTGATCCAAAAAAAAAAAGTTTAACTAGTGGGCCACGACCATTAACACTGGTGATCCCTGTGTTTTCTGGACGAGTGGATGTCTCTCTGTCACCGTGTTAGGCCCCATCTTTCATATCCAAATGAGAGTATTTCCTCACAAGGAGATATGGGCATAGATGTTCATTAGCGGAAGATCTGTGTTCAAAGTCAGCTACACAGGCCAGTTGGGTATTGTGCTGGCTCCGTCGGGTGTTGGTAAAATCACCGTTGTAAAACTGTGTTGACATCTTGTTTCTCTTTTCTCTTAAAAAGTGAGGAGGGTTTCAGAACGGCGGCCTGTCTGGTTGAGTGTTATATCATTGTGTACAAGTTCAGGTGATAGCTGCTTAGCTTACGTGCTAGTGGTGGCCTACTTTTAGCCAGTCAGCTGTTAGCTGCGGCGCTAGCCTGCTGTGATCACTAGGTGGCCTACCTGGCTAGGCTAGGAAACGTTAGCTTGCTGCTGTCGCTGCTTAGCTTACGTGCTAGTGGTGGCCTACTGTTAGCCAGTCAGCTGTTAGCTGCGGCGCTAGCCTGCTGTGATCACTAGGTGGCCTACCTGGCTAGGCTAGGAAACGTTAGCTTGCTGCTATCGGCCGAGGCCCAGCGCGGGGTGGCTCCGGCCCCTCGCGCGCCGCCGCGGTTCCCAATTCCCCTCTCCCTCACGGGGAGAGGCGGGGGGGGATTCGAAGCTCCCCTCTGGTCGCGTGCGCTGTTCGCTCGGCGTCTCGCGGGCAGGGGCGGTAGCGACCGACGGTTGGAGCGGCCGTTAGCTTAATGCTACTCTGTTGAACGTGCTTTGATTATAACATGTTTTAAACACTCTTGACTACGACGTCATCTTTGACAGAGGATGTTCGTCGAACCTGCCCTGGGCCAGGACGGCAAGGACTGCGTCAACAAGAGGGACCGTAGCGACGGGAGGGAGCGGCGACGCTGCCCAGATCGACAACACAGGACGGCTGTGTTTACTACGGTGCCTTGAGACTGCACTTCGCTTGATCTACGCTCCGGGTAGGCAAGGTTTGGCCAGACCTTGTACACTTCTTCTGGCTTTCCCTTCTAAATGTTTTGTAAATAACGATGTTTTCCAAAAACGAGTGTTGCTGCACTACATTTAGGATACGACGCGAGTTATGTGTGAATTGTCTTGTCACTGGTATTTAGCTTCTCCATGCAAATCGGGTTGTTGTTACAGATGTGAAAATGATCTGGTTTGTTGTGTTGAGAAACATCATGTGTGTTTATATGTACCGTGTACTCACAACTAAGGGGGTTAACTAACCTATAAAGCTATGCTTAGTGACAAATGAGTAAAGAATGATTCTCTTCTCAGCCTGTAATGACAATGAACAGTGTGTTCACATATTAACAGGTTTTCCTGTTTTAACTGGCCGTATTAAGGGTAAAGTAGGAGGATTATGTTTCCCCCGGGTTCCATGGGGACTTCTTCATCCTCCTTTCAGACATGTTGTTGCACTACATTGTGTCACTGTGTGGTAGGGATACGATGTAACCCTTAGCTTGATTGCTGAGGTTGTGCTAAAACAGCTGGAGAAACTTTATTTTCCTAAAAGAAAAGATTGTTTGGTCGCTTTCGTGTGTGCTTAGCAAGGCCTGTGGCCGATACTAATCGAGAATTATGTATTCTCTCATTATGAAAAACGGCGTTCCTCTGTAAAGTGTTTTTGCCATTTTTTGTAGGTGATGATGGGTTGTGTGTGTCATGCGACCTACAACTGGGTTGGACTGGCCACAGAAGCACATGTGTAAGTTTGGTACCGGGGCTCTTGGAGAGCCCTCTCTATTCTGTGTTTTTTCCTTAGTAAAAATCAGATAGCAGGTTAGCTCATGCGCTGTGTGAAGCTGTCAGACGCTTCATAGAGCTGACTATGACTGTGTCATACTCTCTTTTTGTCATTACATCGTATCATGGGTGTGGGGTCGTAAAGGGGTGAACTGGTAACCTTTCCTCCCCCTTTTTTCTGTTGGTCAGGGGTAAACCCACCTGTCCTTCAAGGTTCCTGTCACGTTGCGGTTCGGCACGTTACAGGGTGAGGGGGGGGGGGGGGGGGAGTTTCCTGGTCCCACGGCCTGGAATATTGGGGGTGTGCACCGCAGAAATTCCCCCGCCATAGAGTACGTCACTGTGCGCGTCTCTGTTGGTAGGACTTCCGTGTGCTGTTCAGGTCCATGTGATGGATCTGTTTCGGGGGGTGGTCAGGGCTCCTCCTCACCAAGCTCCTATTCGGGCCTTCTGTGAGTTGGGACTCCTCCTTCCATGTGAGGGAGCCTCCTTCAGAGTACAGAGCCTCCTCCTCAGATTGTCAAGGTGAGTGGACCCTCAAGAAGGAGTCCTACTCTATTGTGTATGTATTCGATTCAATTCGATTATTGAGTGTGTATGGGTTCAGTGCCTCCTCCCCGGAGAGCCCTAAAACCAATTTTTTACATGGCTCAAGGTGCAATATATTCTTTTCAATCTGTACAGCTCGCGTGGGAAGTCTCTCTGGGGATTCCCGTCTCCTTCCTATGGGAGGGTGGTGGGATGTAAAAATGTGAAACATTTTTACCCCCGGCTGTGTAGACTGGGATACATACTGTTGGTGCTTCCTGCTTTTCTATTAAAAAGAGTTGGAGTTAGGAAGTGTCACACCCCTCTTGTCGTTCCCCTGGGAGCCTTGGGGATTCAATGACAGGTCTAAATAGCCTGTTCATTGATGTGGGTGTGTCCCGACGCACGTATAGTGCTAGCTCGGGGTGTTCTGTAAACAGGCGACTGACTGGCACGCCTTGGTTGCTTGAGGTTAAAACGGCGTTTTTATAAAGCAACTGGGATGGAGGTTTTTCCTCTTCCGACGACCAAATCCGACGACCTGGTTTGGTTATCGACGGATTCTCGTTCATATCTGGGGGATGATGACGGAATGGATCTGAACATATGTAGAGGGGTCTCACGCCCTGGGGGTGGGCCACCGGGCGCGGTTCGCCCGAACGTCTGGGTGGCGCCTTCTTTTCATGTTTAAGATCAACACGCATATCTGCCCCTTCTCCTGGAGTAGGCATGTCGGCGTGGTTAGGGCACGGGACTGGTTCTGGTCACGCTGGTCCGGATCAGTTGAACCCGTTGTCCGCCGGGGATGCAGATCTGCTGTTCTGGTACCCTGAGGGACTTGGGCTTTTTTCAGTGGGAAAAATGCCAGGTCGGTCCGGGTGTCACAGGGTTAAGCGCTATGGAGACCCTGGTTGGGTAAATTTTTTACACAGCACTGTCGTAATGGCTTACGGCCATGCCAACCTGTACACGCTCGATCTCGTCAGATCTCGGCCGCTACACAGGTTGGTCCTGGTTAGTACTTGGTTGGGAGACC
Organism: Notolepis coatsorum; assembly: GCF_963971535.1. Lineage (NCBI taxonomy): Eukaryota > Metazoa > Chordata > Actinopteri > Aulopiformes > Paralepididae > Notolepis > Notolepis coatsorum. The sequence continues at coordinate 99,549,154 of NC_140181.1, read as the reverse complement.
GCCTGGGAATACCAAGTACGGTGTGCTTGGGGCTGGTTCTCCATTCTTTTTCGCTTGAGGGTGCCCCTGCACGTTCATGACGTCTGCCAATCGTGTCAGCCTTCTCTGCCTCAACCCCTCTGGGTGGGTTTTTTTTTAAATGGAGGCTTGGTCATGCAACAACGCCAGCATACGCCCCTTCCGCCGGGGCGGCTGTGTTCAGCTGTCCCCTCTGGCGCCTGTCTCGTCCGCAGTCTCCAGGCTAGGGTTAACAGCCTGTTGCCTGGTTTTTCCCCGGTGCGCTGCCTGCTTCCGTTGGTTAACCTTTTTTGTGTGCTTACGGCCATGCTGACTGCCTGTTCTGCAGGGTCAGTGTGCCAGGCGGTGTACTGTTGGGGGGACAGGGCCCGCTCGGCTGAGGGGCCTTTGTCCGAATACGCTGGCGATGTGGGGGGCGGGGTCACTAAGTGCCCACCTGGTGGGGTCTTGATGCTGGCATCATGGACTTCTCCGGGCCCCCGTTCCAGGGGGTCCAGTCCCTTTGGTGGGTCTGGGTCTTCCTTCGCGCTCCGCTGCTACGGCCTTGCCACGGGGTTGGGTTTGCCCTTGACCCCGTGATTCTGGGGGCAGTAACGAGGTTGTTTCCTCCGTTCGTTCCCGGGTGGCATGCGGGTTGTGCGTGTGTGTAGTCGTGGGGTCAAGCCACGGTCTGCTCACCCTGTGCGTTGAGTTGCTTGAGTGCCTCTTCGCACGGTCGGGTCCATCGCCCTCCCGTGAAGCCCCCAATAGGGGGGGTGCCCTCCATTAGGGTGGGTCGGGGGGGCTCGGCCCTCCCTGTTCTGATGGTTGTGGGGGGCTTTCAGCGGGGTGTATTTGTCGGCCGATGGCTCTCGCTCGGCCTCCCTTGTGCAGAGAGTGACGCCGAGCGAGAGCTATACGATACAGAACGTTAGGTTATGACTATAACCAAGTTCTGTTAGTATAGCGACGCTCGGCATCCGACGCCGCTGCAGCCCTTGATCTCGCCTTGTGGTGAAAGCTTGGGAAGGAGGCGAGTGGGTGGCCCCACCCCTGCTTATATGGGTAAGCTGATAGGGGTGTGGTCAGACAAATATTGGGATTAAAGGTACATTGTGGTCTTTATTCAGTGCGCGTGCACGTGTGCGAGGACAGTGCAGAGAGTGACGCCGAGCGTCGCTATACTAACAGAACTTGGTTATAGTCATAACCTAACGTTAACAGGTTAGAGCAGCCACACGGCAGCAGGGCTGGCAGGGGGACTGCCAATGTAAACTAGCATTTGGTGACATTTACATAATATTTCATAAAATGTTCCTTATTAATGTACGTTGTCCCTCTCTAACAAATAAATTGAAGCTGAAACGGACTCCTCTGCGTGGAGGCAGCAGTGTGTCATCCTGTCTCAGATTTGGCTGAGATTGCATAAAGTCACAGTATACCCACTACTTCAGACTAGACTTGTTTTGATGATGTAAGCTGTATTACACTCCTTTAGCAGCAAGCCATAAAGATTGAATACTGTAATGGTAGGGATCACTTCAGCAGGGACAGTCACGGTTACTATATACTATATACTATATCCTTGTTTTTTGTTTGATAACCAACCAAGCACCCCTAGTCTTTAAGTCTTATACATGTGCTTATTGTGACAGGAATGGGCCATTAAATATTCATTTTGTACTTTAAATTGTACTTTAGTTTGTATAGTGGGTGGACTTTATTCTTTTTACTTATTTTTACTGTATGAAGCACATTCTCAGGGGGCTCATACAGAACCAAGCATTTCACTGTAATGTACATGTACTTACGTGACAAATAAAACAAAACTTGAAACTTGAACTTGAATGTAAATAAAAGGCAACAGCTACTGTACACACCCCCTTAGACATTTCTAAGGAAAAATATGTTGAGATATCAATTGCTCATCCTAAAAAAAAGCTGCAGAAATATACAAAATTGTCAAAAAACTTCAAAATATTCCTACAGCCAAGTATTACCTTATAAGTCACAGAGTCATCTCAGATCTAGCTAGCAAATATGGCTGAAAGCATGATATTCAAAGTTGCTAAAGCTACAGTGATACAGATTAACTAACCAGCTGAGCTAAAAGATCAGACCCATTAGCAGGTGCTGGTTGACTGCGACCGACTCATTAGTAGTACACTCTTCGGGATCATGTGCACCAAGAATATTAGGCTCATTGACCCAGCCGTTTGCTTTACTTTTCACGTTACATTTATGGCGAACACACACACACACACACACACACACACACACACACACACACACACACACACACACACACACACACACACACACACACACACACACACACACACACACACACACACACACACACACACACACACACACACACACACACACACACACACACACACGTGTTGTCATGATACCAACATGTTTACTTCGATACGTACTGTATCACGATACCGATTATAAAACATTTTGTGAATACATTTGTTGAAACAACGCCTTTGTTGGCAGACGACTCCTTATCAACAATGCTATCTAACGCAAGCTAAGTGTGCACAGCGCGACCTGTGGAATGCTAAGTAGCTTGTGTTCCACTGGGAAAGACAGTTCATCACTGCATACAACTTGGTTTAATCCAAACGTCCATTCAGAAATGTTGTATTATGATGTCTGTGACTATTTCCCCTACGCTCAGTCGACACTGTTGACAGGCCCACTACGCAAAGCGTGCTCTCTCTCTTTCTCACACACACACTTACAGTGGGACATTAATGGGACACTTTCAGATATGGAAACCCTACAATGTGGAGTCCCCCAAGGAAGTTGCCTTGGTCCTTTGCTCTATTCAATTTTTGTTAATGATTTACCAATATGTATTGAATAATGCATGCATGGAAATGTATGCGGATGACACGACAATGTATGTCTCTGCAGAGAAAGAAGAACCAATGTTAATACGTTGCTCCAACAAGAGTTAATGCTGGTTTCTAATTGGGTTACTGAAAACAAGTTAAAGTAAAATGTTTAAAAAACAAAGACTATCATGCTGGCCTCTAGAAATAAATTAAGGAACTACATATTGTGTTGAATGGTGCTGCTATTGAGCAGGTTAGAGAGGCCAAGTTGTTGGGTGTGATTATTGATGAAAAGCTTGCTTGGTCAAGGCACATTAATAACATAGTGGCTAAAATGAGAAGGAGTATTTCAACGATCTGACTGGTGTGCTCATCTATTGAGTAAAAAGACAGTTAAACTAATGTTAAAAGCTTTAGTCCTATCCCACTTGGACTACTGCCCAACAATTTGGTTGAGCGCTTCAAAGTGGGATCTGGAGAAACTTCAGCTCGCTCTGTGAGGAGCAGTGTTGAGGGAATGCATGCCGCTCTGTCTTGGCTTAGAGTTATTATAGACCGGTATCCCTGCTATCACAGTTCTCAAAGATACTCGAAAAACTATATGTTGCAAGATTAGACACTTTCATTGAAAAACATAATCTCCTAATGGACAGACAGTATGGTTTTAGAACAGCTAGATCTACCTCCATGGCATTAATGAAGCTTGTAGAGGAAATAACGGACGGTATAGAGAGAAAGAAATATGTATTAGGAATATTCATTGACCTAAAAAAAAGCTTTTGATACAATAGATCATGAGATTTTACTGAAAAAGATGGACAGGTTTGGTGTCAGAGGGGTTGCTCTAGACTGGCTGAAAAGCTATATTAGTAACAGGCAGCAATTTGTTCTGATGGGTCAGCACAAGTCACAATGCTTAAACATTACCTGTGGTGTTCCACAGGGGTCAGTATTGGGACCCAAATTGTTCATTTCATACATAAATGATATATGTAAAGTATCTGACATACTGAAATGTGTGTCTTTGCGGATGACACACACATTTTATGTTCAGGGGATGACCTTCAGCAGCTTTTAGAAGTGGCAAACATAGAAATGGACAAATTAAAAGGTTGGTTCGACACAAAATGTAAGTTATCACTCAATTTGAAAAAAAAACAACTTCATGATATTTGGAAATTGTAAAATAAACACTGATCCTCAACTGAAGATTGATAATGTAAAAATTGAGAGAGTATATACAAACAAGTTTTTAGGGGTCTTAATAGACCACAAACTCTGCGTGAAACCCCATATAAAATATTTGTGTTCAAAGTTAGCGAGAAGTATTGGTATACTGGGCAAGACTAGATATATCCTGAATCAGAAAACTCTATATACATTATATTGCACACTCATTGTACCATATCTATCATATTGTGTTGAAACCTGGGGCAATACTTATAAAAGCAACTTACAAAAGATATGGACAATGCAAAAAAGAGCCATACGGATAGTACATCATGGTAGATATTTAGATCACACAAATAGTCTGTTTGTAAGGAGTCAAACATTAAAATTCATGGTCTTAATCAAATTCAAATCTGCACAAATTATGTTTTTGGCAATAAAAAACTAATTACCAAGCAACACTCAAAAAAAATGTCATGGCTAGAGAGAGTGTTTATAATTTTAGAGGGACATTAGCTTTAAACTTTGGAACCTTTGTGTGTTTTATTTTTTCTGTGAGATTTTGAAGATGTTGAGAATGTGCTTAGGCTAAGATGTTTCTTATGTTTTTATTGTTTTTGTATTACTGTAATGTAATGTACTGTAATGTTGTAAGTTATGTGTTCGGACCCCAGGAAGAATAGTCTTTCACCCATGGGTGTAGACTAATGGGGATCCATAAATAAACAAATAAACAAATACACAGTGACTCACTGCTCCGGCCACGCATGCACTCAACTCATAGAAAATCAGGCTATTATTAAAAAAGTTTCAATACTAATCAAATGGAGTATTGAACCGTTTTTAACAGCTGGGTATCGCGATACGTTTCTAGTAACGGTCTATCGTGCAACCCTAACACACACACACACACACACACACACACACACACACACACACACACACACACACACACACACACACACACACACACACACACACACACACACACACACACACACACACACACACACACACACACACACACACACACACACACACACACACACACACACACACACACACACACACACACACACACACACACACACACACACACACACACACACACACACACACACATACACACACACACTCACACACGACCGAACACAGTGAAGTTGGTAAATAACACAGTGCTCTATGTCAGAGATGACGTAGAGTGTGGATGACGGATGATGAGTGGTGATAGCGGTAGTAAAGTGCTCTGAGAAGAATGATTATAAAAATAAAAATGACAATGCTCTTGGGGCCATTAAAGGGAGGGGGGAGCAGCCACCATGACAACCGATGAAAGGTACACAGGAAGCGTGAAACAAATAAAACACGCTCTCTGGAAACCTTGAGAGGATGGGCTTTTTCATTTAGTTTTTTAGAAGCATCTGTGTTTTGCCAAGGGGCACAGCTTTGTTAAGAGGTTAATAAAGCTTACAATTAAGCCTCAGTTTAATTGGTTAGCGTTGGCTGTTTGTATAATGATGTGTTTGATGGGAAATCAAGAGTTGTGGTCTGAGGAAATAGACATTTTAATACCGATGTTGAAATTAATAACAGAAAGATTAGGAGACAATTTCTATAGTTCAATAGGATCATGTATTACAGTAGGGATCCATACAGTTAGTAGAATTAAATGATACAGAGTGATACAGAATTGGATAAGGGGGGAGGAGTACGAGAAGGGTGGAAGAGGAGAGAGAAGAGAGAGAGAGGGAGGGGGAGAGAGAGAGCACAGAATCAGAGAGCGGGGGAGAGAGAAGGGTGGAAGAGAAGATAAGAAAAAAGCAAGGGAAAAGTCTACATTCAACTTTATATCTCTCACAGACAAAGAGTCATATTACATGGATACAAGAAGATGTAAATCCTGATAACGTAATCTCACGTTGATGTTCCATCTATTGTATTTATTTATTCACTTTCCTAAGGCACATGATCATATTTTGGAGATCTCTTGTTGAATGAATATAACAAGAACAACGCTTCAACATATTTAGCCGAATGAGCGAAATGAAACAATGGAATTGCATTATCCTGTTCACTTTCCTTTGCTGAAAATTAATAACCACCTATTAAAAAAATGTATTATACACGCACAAATCACAATTTTTTTTTGGGGATCTTGGTTTTTACATTTTTTTTTTATTTATAGCGCACTACAGCAGAACACCGGCAGCATATGGTTGTCGGGTTCTCAGCATTACGTTTGTAGTGGACTACGGAGCTACAAGCTGTTCCAGCACAGCCGGCTGATTGCAAAATGATGTGAGCAAATGCCTGCCGACAGCTTGACAAGAGATATGAAACTAAACGCAAATGAATTCATTAAATTCTACCACACCGCAAGCGCTGAGATCAGATGTTCACTCTATTTAAGATCTTGACGTGTGTGTTCCAACAAGTCATTCTTGCCTTGATACCAAAATTAAGTCAAGCCGCCTATTCTCGGTCCTTGCCCCACAATGGTGGAACGAACTTCCCACCACAGTTATAGGACAGCCGAAACCCGTCCAATCTTTTTGCCGTCGACTAAAGACACACTTCTTCAATCAATATAAACAATATATATATAATAATAAAAAAGAACTAACCTTACTGTCATACACTTGTCCTAATATACTAACCTACACTGTAGCACTCAACACTTTGATGAACATTGTTTCTCAGCTGATAGAGTTGTGCCCTTCCTGATGACTTGTCGTACAGAACTTGTAAGTCGCTTTGGATAAAAGCGTCAGCTAAATGACAAAAATGTAAGAAAAAAAATAGTGTGTCTATCCATCCTTCCAATACCTTGGTGGTGCTATAGTGTGTATCTATCCATCCTTCCAATACCCTGGTGGTGCTTTAGTGTGTATCTATCCGTCCTTCCAATACCCTGGTGGTGCTAGTATAGTGTGTATCTATCCGTCTTTCCAATACCCTGGTGGTGCTATAGTGTGTATCTATCCGTCCTTCCAATGTCTTGGTGGTGCTATAGTGTGTGTCTGTCCTCCACATACTGTACTGCATCTCGAGAACCACTTCATGCTCGGTGGGTGTATTGCTGAGAACCCAGAGGAGTGCAGTGCCGATTGCATGAGCGGTTGAAACTAATTTACACTGCAAGCAGCACTTACGGGGGCCAAGCAATCGCCCTGTTCCGAATGGCCACACCCCAACGGCCACACCCTGAATCGGCACTGCACTAGTTCTAGGGTTCCACTAGGGGACACTGCACTAGTTCTAGGGTAAATGGTGCCATTTATATAGCACTTTTATCCAAAGCACTTTTACCAGATGACTGCTCTGCCTCCCGAGTCACTGTCCCCCTAGGGTTCCAAAATAGTTTTGATTGAAGATGTAACACATGTTGAGAAAAATAAAGTGCGTTATCTAACCAGCATGCATCCTCTCACTATCCTCACACCAATCTAATTCAATCCATGTTCACACTTTGTATGAAACATTACAATGAGTTCTATCTAGGTCTCAAGTTTCAAGTTTGTTTATTAATTCTCATAGTAAAATACAGAATACTTGATCATGAAAAAAAAAATTCTGTATGAGCCCCTGGGAGTGTGCTAGATAAAAATAGATACAAAGTATAAAATAGAAAAAGTCAAAAGTACGAAAAAAAAATAAGTATTCAGTCAATATACATACAATACAGAGTAAAAAGAGTAACAGCGAGGTACAATGCAGAAATGGGATGAGGTACAAACTTAGGGTACGGTGCAATGAGGTATGAATTGTAGTGCAAATCTCTTTACTAATAAATATAAAGTGTGTTAAAGTGTCTAAAGTGAGTAAAGTGGGTGTTAAGGTGAGTGTTTATTTAAAGTGAGTGTGTACGTGTGGATGTGTGCTGTGAGTGTAGATGATGGGTTGTTACATAGTGTCATTGTCAGTCTCCCAGTTATATCTGTAAGGAGCCTACGGAACTCATAACTTTTCATGTACGGTTTGCAACCATTCCGTCAATGAGTTTCATAAGCCTTGCGCTATTGCAGTGGTGAAGTGTGGGGCGTGAAATTAATGAAAACGTTTGGGAACCACTGCAATAGCGCAAGGCTTATGAAACTCATTGATTGACTGTGCACTACTGTATGGTATATCTAGGTTACCCAGTCCGTAACTGGCCTATGAAACTCATGTTTGATATGATGTTTGGATCGGCAAACCATTTCCATCTAAATCTTTTCTGTTGTAGTGACTGTAAAGTCGATCGATGAACCTAATATCAGTCCACCCCCACAAGACATTCTGTTTACATAGCGACTGAATGAAATCGTGTGATTCTATGGGGTTTAGTAAAAACTGAGGTGATGTGATTTCTGTGCATCTGCTTGCACACAAAACGCCCTTCACGAGCAATAAACTAATCCATATGGGATTAATAAAAGTAACTCCAATCAATGTATTCTAGTGCAATCAAGTTTCCACGGCAGAAAGAGTAGTAAAAATTGATTTGCAGGGGCACTCGCCTACCACCACAGAGACCCGGGTTCAATTCCCTTTTCAAACACAATTGGCAGTGCTGCTCGCAGGTGGGAGGCCAGGGGTATGAATCCTGGTTGCTGCAGTAGGGGATCTGGAGGAGGGGATCTGGGGAGGGGATCTGGGAAGGGGATCTGGAGGAGGGGATCTGGGGAGAGGGGATCTGGAGGAGGGGATCTGGAGGAGGGGATCTGGAGGAGGGGATCTGGGGAGAGGGATCTGGAGGAGGGGATCTGGAGGAGGGGATCTGGGAAGGGGATCTGGAGGAGGGGATCTGGGGAGAGGGATCTGGGAAGGGGATCTGGAGGAGGGGATCTGGAGGAGGGGATCTGGGAAGGGGATCTGGAGGAGGGGATCTGGGGAGAGGGGATCTGGGGAGGGGATCTGGAGGAGGGGATCTGGAGGAGGGGATCTGGGGAGGGGATCTGGAGGAGGGGATCTGGAGGAGGGGATCTGGAGGAGGGGATCTGGGGAGGGGATCTGGAGGAGGGGATCTGGGGAGGGGATCTGGGGAGGGGGATCTGGAGGAGGGGATCTGGGGAGGGGATCTGGGGAGGGGATCTGGGGAGAGGGATCTGGGAAGGGGATCTGGAGGAGGGGATCTGGAGGAGGGGATCTGGGGAGGGGATCTGGGGAGAGGGATCTGGAGGAGGGGATCTGGAGGAGGGGATCTGGAGGAGGGGATCTGGAGGAGGGGATCTGGAGGAGGGGATCTGGGGAGGGGATCTGGAGGAGGGGATCTGGGAAGGGGATCTGGAGGAGGGGATCTGGGGAGGGGATCTGGAGAAGGAGATCTGGAGGAGATAGGGTGAACCTCGCTCTCTCAGTGAAACTCCTCGCTGGCAGGTGAAAAGAAGCAGCTGGCGATTCCACATGTATCGGAGGAGGCACGTGGTAGTCTACACCTTCCCCGCACAGACAGTAGGGCAGCGCAACGACCAGGAAGGGAATTGGCATAACGACTAAATTGGGGGAGGGGTAGCAAACATTTATTGTTTTGCATTATCAAAGTGACATTATATACTAATCCCTTCAGAAGTACCGGTAGCAATTCACAAGGACATTCTCAGGCTGCCATGATAAAACCTTACTTGTATTTGAGGGTGTTTTCTCATTAGGATTGGTTGGTCCGTTCCGTCCTCGAGAACGATAGTCCCCCCTCCCCACTCCCCGGCTGGCCAGCTTCCTCACTACCCATCTCATTTCGTCCCAGAGCACACTTGAGGGAGCAACACCCCAATACAGCAGGTGGCGGTGTGCACTTAGTTGGTTTGCTATAGCTGGCGCTTCAATACCTCTTTGCTCTCGGATTAAAGCATTTCGGGATCAAATGAGATAGAGTGACATGCTTTACCGGCAGCGCTTCTCTATCGTCTCTCCCCCTCACAGACACACACTCGCCCAACACGCACGCACACACACACACACACAGAGACGGAGCGGTGTGTTTGTTGTTATGTTTGGAGGAAGAGAGAAGCGTGGGAGAGTGAAGAGAGCCTTAAGGTGGTATTGAGAGGGCACATTATATCTTATGATACAATATAATGTGCCCTCTCAATACCACCTTAAGGTGCAGGCTGCTGTCCAGAGAGAGAGGGAGAGAGAGAGAGAGAGAGAGAGAGAGAGAGAGAGAGAGAGAGAGAGAGAGAGAGAGAGAGAGAGAGAGAGAGAGAGAGAGAGAGAGAGAGAGAGAGAGAGAGAGAGAGAGAGAGAGAGAGAGAGAGAGAGAGAGAGAGAGAGAGAGAGAGAGAGAGAGAGAGAGAGAGAGAGACGTAAGCGCTCGGCTGAATTGAAACACAGCTTCCCTCGTTGGAGCAGGTTTTACAGACTCACAATCCCAAACTGACCTAAATAATAATTATTCAAACATTTAAGTATGACTACAACTCTATTCGGGCAAGTAGGTTAGCACCAACAAAACCACTTGTTACAGCAAGCCTCTTCCGTGTTTTGGTACAGTTGTTTGCACATTTGCGGTCGTTCCGTCGCCGGGGATTGCTGATTTGCTCCCAAAACCACATTTTCAAGTGGTCCCGGCATGGAGCGAATCAGCGTCACCGGCGACGCAACGCAACGTTCTCATTACACTACTTTTGGGGCAATCATGCTCGGATTCGACCCCGGATGCCTAGTGGGAAAGCCCTCCGAGGCTCATCCCAGCTGTCCCAACACCCACCATATTTGGCTAGATGACACAGCTTCACAGTTAGAGGCACACATGTATACTGTTTTCTTTGGCGTTTCATCAAACAACAGTACATACTACAGACAAGCACTCAGATGAAGCATCTACTTTCAAGCTAAGATAATATAGATACAGTTTTGCTTCCAACGTTTAACCTCGCAGAAGAACCAAAAACATACTAGACCTCCACCTTGCTGGGTCCCAGCTGTAGATGTAGCCTACTGTACCTACCTACCCTCCACCTTGTTGGGTCCCAGCTGTAGAAGAACCTACCCTCCACCTTGCTACCTGCTACCTACCCTCCACCTTGCTGGGTCCCGGCTGTAGATGTAGCCTACTGTACCTACCTACCCTCCACCTTGCTGGGTCCCGGCTGTAGCACTTCCTACCCTCCACCTTGCTGGGTCCCGGCTGTAGGACTACCTACCCTCCACCTTGCTGGGTCCCGGCTGTAGCACTACCTACCCTCCACCTTGCTGGGTCCCGGCTGTAGCACTTCCTACCCTCCACCTTGCTGGGTCCCGGCTGTAGCACTACCTACCCTCCACCTTGCTGGGTCCCGGCTGTAGCACTACCTACCCTCCACCTTGCTGGGTCCCGGCTGTAGCACTTCCTACCCTCCACCTTGCTGGGTCCCGGCTGTAGTACTTCCTACCCTCCACCTTGCTGGGTCCCGGCTGTAGAAGTACCTACCCTCCACCTTGCTGGGTCCCTGCTGTTAAGTACCTACCCTCCACCTTGCTGGGTCCCAGCTGTAGAAGTACCTACCCTCCACCTTACTGGGTCCCAGCTGTTAAGTACCTACCCTCCACCTTGCTGGGTCCCTGCTGTAGAAGTACCTACCCTCCACCTTGCTGGGTCCCAGCTATAGAATAACCTACCCTCCACATTGCTGGGTCCCTGCTGTAGAAGTACCTACTGTACCCTCCACCTTACTGGGTCCCAGCTGTTAAGTACCTACCCTCCACCTTGCTGGGTCCCAGCTTTAGAACTTCCTACCCTCCACCTTGCTGGTTCCCAGCTGTTAAGTACCTACCCTCCACCTTGCTGGGTCCCAGCTGTAGAAGTACCGCTGCACATTGCTCGCTTCATATCACAGCCGGCAAATAAACATAGACTGAAATCTACTATTGTTCTCATGGGCGACGGTAGGCCTACGTCATGTCATTTTAGCAGTGAACAGAAAGATGTTGAGAAGTTGGACCATTTCAACAACTTCAAACAAGAGTTTAACAAAAGTGATTTGTCTTGTAGTGTAGGGCTGGAGCTTGGATTGCTAACCTGAATACCCCTAGACTGATTCTAGTCTGCATAACATATAGGATATCACAAAGTAACAGCACATTTCAAATATCATTATCAAAGGCCTCAGAACTAGGGTTGGGTACCTTTCACATTTGAACCGGTACCGGTACTGGTACCTGTGAAATGATACCGGTACCCAACGGTACCTTTTTTCGGTACTTTAGTCTATAAACATTTTATCTACCTATCCCAGTTGTAAAAAAAAAAAAATCCAAACTTTTTATTATCATATATAATATTGCAGCGAGCGTTGTCTGCATCTAGCTTTGTAAAGTGTAACAACACTTGCGACGTTTTCGGCTTGTCATTTCCCCCGACTGCTTTGTTGTTGAATCAAGTCAAATCCTAGGTAAGCGTATATTGTGCGTGTGAATGTTGACGTGAACATGCGGCACACTTCATAGGTTTCGTTTAGCGGTAAACTAAACATTCACCTCGTCGGACAAAGACATTTAATAAAATAATTAAGTTAAAAAAAATTATACTTTATTTTTTTACAGTACCGAAATGTGGCACCGACGGATCTCGCGTGAATCGGTACTCAGTAGTACCGACGTGATTCGGTCGGTACCCTTAAAAGTACCTAATTCGGTACCCATCCCTACTCAGAACTTCACAGGCCTCCTTGCTATATGGGGCATTCTACCGAATTAGTTCAAAGTGCAGTCCCACAACAAGAAAAACTATTTAACAAAACAATTAAGTATTCAGACATAGATATTTACTAAGAATATGTTATGATCTATTTAAACCCAAGGCATTAAATTATATTGTGATGAGCTAAATATATACAAAATCATCATTTATAGGGTACTTACTATTGGGAAGTAGCTGTCCCAAACCCTGACATGTAAATGTTTTAGATTTAGTTCAATGGTGTAATTTCAAAGATCTTCATGATTAAGTTTAAACAGAAATTGAACGATTTAGTTATTAAAAAACTATACTCAAAAAACCTTGTCCCTAGTTTTCATGTCACTACCGAAACACAGGAGTTTTAGTCCATTGGCTGAGCCTGGTTTTTAGCCACACCCCTGCATTTTTGACCAGGCATTGACACTGCCTCCCTGTCCCTCATGGCTGCATGGTAAGTAGCTAAATCCCATACTTTTGTCACCAATTAAGTAAACTTTTTTGGGGTTTCATGCAGAATATTATGTTTTTATGTGTGTACACCTCTTCAAAGATGTGTATACTAGCCATGTGCTTGCTAGCATTATTTAGTTATGCTCAAAGTTAGCCAGAATGGTCACTACCGAAACAGTCACTACCGAAAAATTATGGTAAAGTTCCGTAGTGATGTGATCATTTCGGTAGTGACAAAATGGAATGATAAGTAGTTAAATCCCATCATTTTGAAATAAATGTGTTCCAAAATCAGAAAATCTGTGTGTAACTTTAAGAATGGAACACATCTCTTCAATAAGGTATTCTTTGGGGGGTTTTATGCTCAATATTCAGTTTTTATGTATTATGCAGTCACTACCGAAACACTGGGTGTTTTGTAAAAAAATTAAGTATATTGAGTTATAAACTAAAATGTTATGTTCAATTTCATCAATCATTAACTCTGAAATCAATATGATCAGTGTTATTCATTTTACAGAGAAAGATTGCATTTAGATTTTGATTAATTGTATCAATTGAACTTTGAAATTTGGTAAACATTTCATTTTCATTGATTTAATTGTGAAAACCTTCAGAAAAGAAATACTCTTTAGAGAAGGGAAGGAAACACAATCTCACAAATCTTACACAAACTTTTTTACTAGAGTGTATTACTATGTTTCGGTAGTGAACATTTTTGGGAGAGGAAAAACATTCCAAAATATTCTGAAAATACAATATAAAAATGTACGGTACGCTCACTAGATATATGTACTTTAGATATGGTACAATATATATTCTGACAAAGTTTTGGGAATAAAACCTAAAACATTTCAAAATATTTCCAGCCTGACTTTCAACCAATTCGGTAGAATGGCCCATATTGTAAGTTTGGTGCAAATCGGTCAATGCGTTCACAAGTAATGCATCACTTCCTGTTTACCATGCGTTCTTCCAAAATTAAATTGGTCATATGGTTTGACCTATCAATTATGTAAATGACACCTTTAACTTCCTAGCGCTAAATCAGTGTCTGCGCTGACTAGAGCCTGTTGCCAGGTAGACCACTCCCATTCAGGCAGTTTAGCGCGGATGCAGAAATTTTTTACATGGGCTCTTCCCTATTCCATATATGGTAAACCGACGGTAATATCACTCCGCAAGTCATCACAGGGATTATATAAGACCCCCTGAAAAATGTTTGCGTCTTTTGACTAAAGCCCCAGAGCGTGCGGTCATTCTCGAAGACACTCTGATGTCACAAGCCCGCCGCCATCTTGGTATGGTGGAAAACAAACGGATTTCTACAATCAAATGTATGCGTTGAGCTCCGTTTTTATAACATATTTTATCACATTCTTGTTCATTTCATAACCTTTTCATATCATTTGTTTTGAAAATATTGAGGCCAACATGGCATTTCACTATTTCGAAAGCCTTTCAGGTGATTCTAAGGCGGAAGAAAAGGCATGTAGGCTACTTGAAGAGAATGGACTAACGTTATATGGTGAAGTAGCTAGCAGCTAACATTTCTCTGCTGTTTACAGCCTCACAGCCAATAAAACTTAATTTACGATATACATATTTGTTCCTTATGGGTAGAGCAGACATACGTATGATTTGACTTGGGGGCCAGGGTCTGCTTTGATCGACTCTCCCGTCTGAGTCTACATGTGCCCTCTTGATAGCCGCCAGCTATCCGTGATGCCTCAACTGGTATTATATAAAACTTTCGATTTGGATTTTTGATTATGGTATTACTAGTACAAAGCGTAACACAGCAGCTCTTTGGCATCGTGATGCACTGAAGAAAATTACCCTTGATTGTGTTTAATTTGCCGCTTTTCCGATCCGTTTCTGCACTAAATGAACCGTACACAATGTACACGGCGGCGTGCATGTTTCCCCCACGCCGCAGTTGCCTAGCAACAACATACCGGAAGTTGACTTCGAGAATGGAATTATTCGCTTCCCAGGATTTATGAGCCCTGCACGCAGTTAATCTAGTTTCATTCATTAATTCATAACTTTTGAACCATAGATGCTATTTCTAACCTGTCAACTGTTCTATATTGCCAACAAGATTGTCTACATTCCATATACAACAATTCTAATACCAAGTAAGGAAAGTGCTTGACAATTTATTTGTATCTTAAAGTTTAAGTTCAACAAGTTCGATTGCAACTACATATGAATAATAATAACAAATAATATTGATCATACACATATTTCATATCATTGGAAAGCCCTAGTTGTTGGGTTCAAAATGGTACCAAATATGAGGTACTTTGAAATACCCAGTAACTAATAATCTATCACAAACCGATGCGAGTTAATGTTCAGGTATTTTTTCGAAATGGCCTGCAGGTTTAGGAGGGAGATGTTGGTACCCAGATGCCACACAGCATGTTTGGTGAGAATTAGGCTAGAGGGAAGAGTAGGGGGAAGAAAACGTTTTTAAAACATTTAAAATGGCGGACTTCATACTGTAGGTCCGTGGAGGAGCCGCATCTCTGGATATACTATTCATAACAAGGTCACAAAGTCACCAAGATCCACAGGGTTCTTTCTCTACTGGGAATGAATGTTTGTGGCAAATACAAAAATATTCTGAATAAAGCTATCCAAGTTATTGCATTCACACCAACGATTTGCCACAGCCGCCATAGCGTAGCGTAGCGGTGGTCACGGTGAATCCATAATATCCCTGAGAATGTCATCCGGGGATATAAATGATGATATATCCACATACCTGTGTGCCAGAGTGATATCGGTTATCATTTTCAGCGCAGAGATTTCAGTCGATTTACTTGGAAAACAGCCAACTTCAAACAGCGAGCAGTAGGTCTTGGGCTACTTTGAATGCAAGGTCCAATGAGAGAACACAGCTGCGTGAGAGGAGAGAGAGACAGGTCTGGGAGTGCCCGGTGGTTTTAATGACCCCGAAAGCTTGTCTCTAATGTGCTTATTGGATTTAGTATTGATTATGGCTTCAGCTTGTGTAATGGCACTGTCTCGTGTGATTGTTACTGTACTACATTGCAAATTGAACTTGCCAACATAGAGTAATGGAGACATTCAATTTTGGATAATGAAATTAGAGGAGTCTACGCCCATTACAGTGTCCGAGAGGATGTTAGTTCTTATTCACCTGACTGGAAATGTATTTGCCATGGAGGAGAGGTTATTTAATCCAATGTACTGCACGCACACACATGCATGGTGTCGGGCACCAGGATGAGGGACCACATCTCCTCAGTCCTTGCATCCCTACACTGGCTCCCAGTAAAACAACACATTCATTTCAAGATCCTCATGTTCACATACATAAACGGTCTCGCCCCAGCCTACATAAAGGAACTCTTGGTCCAATCAGCCAGCTCCAGATCCCTCAGATCAAACAGTCAAATCTGCCTTAAAATCACACACACAAGACTGCAGTCGCAGCGCCGAAACCTCTGGAACAAACTCCCACTAAACTTAAAATCTGCAAGCACTCTACATACTTTTAAGGCCATGCTCAAAACCGACCTTATCGCCATGCAAAATTCCATGAGCTAGTTATATATCGTATTTGCTTTCGCGTCCCGCTCTGAGCCTTATGAGATACCCCTTATCTCCTATGATACCTATTGTATCTCCAACGAAACAACTACATGCACCCCACCTGTATGGGGCCCCGCCCCTATGGTGGCACCGCCCATATAACCGTGACTCTGGTCACCAAAACACCCTTCCTCTATTTTCGTCCCAGCGTACTGGCTGCGTGCACCATACGTTAACTAGCAGGATGAAAAAGATCAGAGTCATAATGTTGAAAGCTTACCGGAGGTTGCTGGCCCCTGGCATCTTCGACGCATGTTTTCGGCGACACGACGGGCCTATGTTGATGTTCCTCATCTAATGACAGCAGATCGAGGTTCAGCTGTACAAGATTGGCTGTCGGGCGAGCTTGTACTCAGGTAGGCCCTGTGTCTTCAGGCATGGGTATTAGTGTTAGTAATGCTGGTTTGTTTTGTTACACAACCATGTTGTGTGTTGGCGCCGGGGGCAGGATGGTTTGGTGAACGTTCACTGCAGGGAACGGTTTCCAAGCTGTCTTGGGCGTGCTACTAAACATCTAATGCTATGCTACATGCTATCGCTAATGCCACATGCTATTGCTACTGCTAACTGCTACGCTGTTCTAATGTCTCCGCCGTGAGATGTTGTCACTTCTCCCTCCTCTTGCCCGGTTCATCAATGAAGGTCAGTCGGTAGCTGTTGTGGTTTTTTTTGCTGAGTCCTATTTACCTTTTTTCGGGTAAATGGGTTGACAACAGGGTAGGCCGTGGCTAGGTATCCTAGCCAGGTATGTTACCTTGTGTTCCGGCGGGGTCTATGGAACGGTGTCCCCATCTGGGGCGATGCGTGAGCTCAGCGGTGTAGCAGTAGAGCTATATTACTGCAGGATGGGACTTAACGGCAGGTTATGGCTCAGCTGGCTAGTTCCTATCCACATTGGCGTCGGGTAGTGGGGCCATGGGTCCAGCCGACATGGTAAACATGTTGCGTGTCTGTGCGCAGGCGTTGTTGATCTGGGTCCCACATCGCTTCACGCTAGGCTGTAGTAGTATAGGGGCAGGGCCTGGGAGAAATGTGAGGCCCTGGGCAAATTTAAACGCGAGGCCCCCCACCCCCTGAGGCGGCCCTGTGTAGTGGGCTATTGTTTCGTTCTGTCACTCTGCTATGAGAAGGTCTGTCTTGCTACAGTTTTCTCTCCTCTCAACCATTCATACTGACGGTCAATCGGTATACTGGGGGAGTAGTGCGGGGGGGGCTTTGTTTACCTTTTTTGGTAAATGGGCTAAGCTAGGGCTGGTGTGCTGTTGTGAATATTTTGAATGAAGGCGGGACTAGTTCGCTCTGGTCCGCCTCCCCTTAACGTTGTGTGTATGGGTTTGCTCATTCTACAGTATTTTGTGGTTTAGTTCTTTAATCCTTTTAACCCTTTTCATGGTGCACACCACAGTGGAAGTTGCTGTTTGCAACCACCACTGGTGCTTCGTGTTAACATCAGTCCTTTGTTTTTGACATATTGAAACAGTGCCCCGCCCGGCCGACGCCATGGGTGGGTCGGCCTGGCGAGTGGCTGGTGGGCTGTTAAAGCTTGTACCGCCACGGTATGGAATTGGCAACGATTAGAACTGTGTTCGAATTGCTGTTTTTTTCTATTAAAAAAATTGTGTCTGGTGGCGGGGCCTTGAGGGCCAGCCGACGTCGACACATCGCGCGAGGTTGTTGACGTTATTAGCTTTGACCCAGCCGCAAGCTATAACCGCTCAGGGTTCCCCTCTCCGCAGGGGATTTTGGTCTTCTGCTGGAGCGCAGGCGGTATTGTCCTAGGCCCTACACCGCCTCACACCACGCAGCCAGAAGAGGAGAGAGCACGGCCTCGTCATGGCGGCCATGTTTTCCCCCGCCGGAGGTATCCTGGGCGTTGATTCGACAGGTGTCCACAAGGCCGACAGCCTTGGCGGCCGAGGGATCGGCCATGTAGGATGGGTTCGGCTTCAACAAACAAGCCGTCACCGTCCTGCCGCGAGCAGCCCGCTCTCCGATCACTCCCTTCCCCAACACCAGCGGAAAAAGTGGGCTCTGATTGTTTCCTTTGGCTGCGGGCCGCGTGCCGTCGTTGATGCGCGGGCGGCCCCCCTTTCGCTTCTCATGGGGACAGGGGCTGACACCCAGTATGGCTGAGCCTGGGTCTGTCCATGAGAATGTTGTGCTGTCAAGCGGCTCCCACACCTTGAACTGTGTTGGTTGAGCCTGGTGTTACGTCTGTCAACTTAAGTGTTGTCAGCAGGGGGGCTCGAAACCTTTTGAGGCACACAGTGCGGGCTTCCCCGGCCTCGCCTTCGCCAGGCCAGGTATCATGTTGGTGCCTCCCACTCCTGAAATTTTGGCAAATGGTCGCAGCTCACATGATTTGGGGTGGTGGTAATATCACTGCAGGGCTACGGTGTGTAGGAACCCATGGGGGCCTTACACCTTGCATGTCCGGCTGCAGAACAACTCCTCAGCATGTTCTGGAGTGGTGTTCAGTGGGGGGGCTTTTTTCATCGGAAGCCCCCCATATCAGACCGGCCCTTTCTGTCGGGGTTCCCCCTTGGGTGCGATTGCCTCGTGGGTGGTGTCAGGGTCAGATGTTCCGACACGGAACGCGCTGCTCGCACGGTTCCAGGGTTGGCTACGCACAGCGGGGGGACCGGGCCAACTATCTACAGTTCCTGGCGGACCTGTGCCACGTGACGGCGGGTGCGTTGGGAGTGTTGTCACATATGACTACGGCAGTACCATATGTCGAGGTGGATGGAGAGAACGCTGAGGCGGGGACTTGTGTTTACACAACCCCACCCGTTTTCAGGTTTGGTACAGACCCTATTGTCTGGGTCTCCAGCAGTGACAGCTCTGGTCAACGAGATCCAATCTCTGTGGACGAAGCAAGCCATCGTCGTGGCGTTCTCCTCCCGGTGTTCTCTGCCTGAGAAGTCGGGAGGGAGGGGTGTAAGACCCAGGCTGGACCTGTCCCATGGGAAGGTTCAGCATTTTTTGGATCATCTCCTACCTGTTGAACACTGTCAGGTGAGGGTCTGGTTCTCCTCCATAGACCTGTAGGATGCGTATGCGCATCTCCGATCTTCCATCCTAGGGCTTACCTACGCTTCCTTTGCAGGGTTAGCGTATGAGTACCAGAGGCTGCCGTTCGGTTTTCTCTGGCTCCCCGCATCTTCACCAAGTGTGTGGAGGCCGCACTGGGGCCTCTGCGTCGTCAGGAGTTACGGAGTGTTCTGCCCTGATGACGTTCTGGTCCTTCGCGGTCAAGGTGGATCGTCAGGTCTCGTACCAGGCAGGTCTCTACCAGCCTGGGGTTGCTGTAGACTGGATGTTGAGTACTCCTCTTCCCAGTCAACGGTTGGAGGGCTATGGGCATCCATCTCAGAGCGTGTTGTCAACACGCTCGGGAGGTTCCGTCCTAGGACGGTTACGGCACTGTCTCACGTCGCGTTTTCACCGACGCCTCCCTCGCTGGTGACGGGTCGGGCCAACGCAGTAGGGGGCAGCTGGCAAACCATGCTGCCCGGTCTGCGCTACGTTCAATGTGTTGGTGTTGAAAGCGGTCCTTCTGGTCCACAAATGGTGTTGATCAGGACGGACGATACGACGTCAGTGTCGTGTATCGACAGACAGGGAGGAGTACGCTTCCCCTGTCTGCACCAGGCGGCGGGCGGCTGGCTATGGGCGTCCTCCATCTGCGCGGCCTGAGGGCTCCCCACGTCCCCGGCAGGGAGAATGTGGGTGCAGGTGTACTGTCGCGGGGCGGTCCTCATCCTGACGGGTGAGGATTACGTCTGGACATGGCCAGGCGGGTCTGGGACCGATGCCGTGCCGCCAGGGATTCTTCTCCATACATCTGTTAGGTCAGTTGTTGGGACGGGTACGTTGAGGGGCGCAGGTTCTTGATCCTGATGGTGTTACCATCTGGAATGCGCATGCTCCCTCCACTGTCGCGCTTACGCGGGCAGATGACGTATGTTCCAAGTGTGGTGTAAGGCGGGGGGCCGGGACTCAGTCTCCTGCCCCCTGTATGCTGTCCTTAGTTACCTCCAGTCTCTCCTTGATAGACTGTCGGCTTCGACGGTGAGGGTATATGCAGCAGCTATATCCTCCTATCATGAGGGGTTTGAAGGGATGTCTTGTTCAGCCACCCTCTTGTGAAGCGTTTCCTGCTTGGCGCTCGACGCGTTAAGCCGGTGCAACGCTCCTTGGCTCCGACTTGGGATCTTCAATTGGTCCTCGGTCGGTTGTCCTTGGCCCCGTTTGAGCCGCTCGAGCAGGCGCCGTTGGGACAGCTGTCCTTCAAGACCGCGTTGCTACTGGCTGTCACTTCCGCTAAACGCGTAGGTGAGCTCTGTGCTCTCTCTGTACGTCCAGAGTGCCTGTCTTTTCGGACCAATTGCGGTGCCACTCTGCGACCTAATCCTGCTTTCGTGCCTAAGAATATCCGGAGTTCCTTCCGCTCCCGGGATATTGTGGTTCAGGCGTTTCGTCGTCCTCCTCACACTAGTGAGTTAGCTGCGGGCCTTCACCTGTCATGTCCAGTCCGTGCTTGGGGATTTACCTCAGCCGTACTCAGGACTTCAGGGTTACCGACCAGCTTTTTGTCTGTTACGGTGGGGCTCGTGCTGGTAAGGCACTGTCGGAGCAGCGCCTGTCCCATTGGTTGTGCGAGGGCATTACCCTCTGCTACACGTTGGCTGGGCAGGATCCCCCTGGGGGCGTCAGGGCGCACTCCACTCGTGGTGTGGCTGCTTCTGCCGCTCTCCTGGGTG
Organism: Notolepis coatsorum; assembly: GCF_963971535.1. Taxonomy (NCBI): domain Eukaryota; kingdom Metazoa; phylum Chordata; class Actinopteri; order Aulopiformes; family Paralepididae; genus Notolepis; species Notolepis coatsorum. The sequence continues at coordinate 99,527,654 of NC_140181.1, read as the reverse complement.
GGGCCTCGGTGGAGGACATCTGTGCTGCAGCTTCATGGTCCTCCCCGGGTCCCTTTGTAAGGTTTTACCTCATGGACATGACCGGGGGTTCTTTCTCCCAGGCGGTTCTGGGGTCTGTGGCCTTTCCTGCTTCCCGTCCTTTGGTCGGGTAGCAGGAGTGTATGCGTATGGGCCACAGTGTGTTGAGTCACACGTGGTTCCGCCTGTACGGTGTGTTCAAGGGGTTCTAGTTCCCTCTTGTTCGCATTCAGGTGGAGTTGACTGCGCCCCCCCTTCATTAGGAAGGATGGGGTGACAGGGCTCCCCGCACCCCTTGATGTGGGCTTACGGGTCATCAGGGGGTACATTTGTCGGGTCTCGCGTCCGCTCTTCCCCATATCTCATAAGGCTCAGAGCGGGACGCGAAAGCAAATACGATATATAACGATAGGTTATGTAGATAACCTAGTTATATTAGTATTGGCTGAGCGTCCCGCTCTGCGCGGCCCTGAGTTCCCTCTTGAGGGATCTTTTCCTGGGACGGGATTTGGCGAGGAAGGGTGTTTTGGTGACCAGAGTCACGGTTATATGGGCGGTGCCACCATAGGGGCGGGGCCCCATACAGGTGGGGTGCATGTAGTTGTTTCGTTGGAGATACAATAGGTATCATAGGAGATAAGGGGTATCTCATAAGGCTCAGAGCGGGACGCTCAGCCAATACTAATATAACTAGGTTATCTACATAACCTATCGTGTTGTGTTGTAGTATGACTGGTGTATTATGTCTGTCAGTTCTCTATCTGCTTGGTTGGCCTGCATGTATTCTTTCCTGTTTTCGTATTGTTCCTCTCTTTTCTGTCTTTCTTTTTTCCCCGGGGTGCGCCCCGGGCCGATGTAACTATTGGTTGAGGGGCGCAACATGAATAAATGTATCATATCATATCACGCACACACACACACACACACACTCAATACTGTATATATACAGGATAGTTACAAAGCCATCATCCTTGACACACACACACACACACACACACACACACACACACACACACACACACACACACACACACACACACACACACACACACACACACACACACACCTGTATATATACAGTATAATTACAGCATAGCAAGGCCATCATCCATTGCATTTTAAATGTACTATTATTAAGACGTCCTGTACTTACTGGTGCATTTCTTGATACCAGACCCTTTCTTCAGAGCGTGTCGACTGAGTTTGCATTGGAAGTTGTTCTCCCAGAACTCGGCAAACCAAATATTCCTTCTGTTGTTTTCCAGTGTTCGGCTGACGAAATAACGATCAAATCCTAAAAGAAATCAATGAAAAGCACTGTTGGACTTTGACGTTCCCAGTAGATCTTCTACAGAGAAAATGTTGTATTTTGAGATGGCCATAAGTCTCCATGAAGATTATATTAGATGGAATTGTATTGTCATTGCACAGCATGAGTATAGTACAACAAAAGGAAGTTGTCATCTAACCAGAGTGCATAGCAGTATACAGTGTAATATGCTGAGCTAATGTATGTACAGTATTTCATATATATCACTTTTGACTTTCTATTTTATACTTTTTATCTATTTTTTATCTACAGTAGCACACTCCCAGGAGCTCATAACAGAAAAAAGCATTTAATAGAAAAGGATTCTGTATTTTTTTTATGACAACTAATAAAGAAACTTGAACTTGATATATATACCCACACTCTACACTGTAGACAATATACTGTATATATACTTTTATATATATCTGAATATATTCAATACCTACTCTTACAGTATTAGTTATACCACTGGCTAGTGTATACTTGTACCACTGTATTTAATACTACTGTACATACATTAGCTCAGCATATTACACTGTATACTGCTATGCACTTTACTGTTACTTTGCCAACTTAACTCTTATATGCCAACTTAATTTTGACAATGACAATACAATATTATATATATATATATATACACACATATATATGTATATACAGTGTTATTGTACATTGCTATCATACAGTATTGTTTGTTATTTTCACACAGCATTGATCGAAATTCTCACCACCAGTTTCACTCTAATTATGCATGTACCTGTATATAAAAACCTTATTTGCATGTGAAAAATAACATCACTAAAGGTTTAATCCCCATTGAATATAATCTGTAATAGGCATGAGAAAAATAAAAAAGATTCATGTAATCCAATGGAGGGAAATAAAGGGAACTCTTTTCATGGGGGTACTTGCAGATTTGTTGTTAAATGGTAATAATATCCATTAATGAACCATGCTATAAAGTTGTAGTTTTTATTAATTCATTCTAGTTTTTAAACTAACAAAGCAATTTTACTTCTGGAAGTCACTGACTTGAACCTCTGTATAAACGGACCAATTCATACATCTGTGCAGTGTTGTAGTCGAGTCACTAAATCTCAAGTCCGAGTCGAGAGTCCTCAGTGTTCGGCTCAGAGTCCAAGTCCGAGTCACCAAAAAAGAGCCAGAGTCAAGTCCGAGTCGTTACCATAGTCCGAGTCCGAGTCCAAGTCATCAAGGTTGAGTCCACTCCACTCTGGCAGTCAAAGAGCCGACATACAAATAAAAAAAGGTCTACATTAAACATAAAGTTTATTTACTTTGTAACACAATAGCCAAACAAATGCACTAGCCATCAACATCTTACGCCAAATGATTTATAATTCTTTTTTATAACTAACTGTATTTATCAATGAACAAGTCTGAGTCCTCGTCTGCACCTTCTGAGTCCGAATGCAGTCAATGCTCGAGTCCAAGTCCAAGTCATCAGTTCTCAAGTCCAAGTCGAGTCACAAGTCCTGGAAATCAGTCCATGGCTCGAACTCGAGTACTACAACACTGCATCTGTGTATCTTGGTCAGCCATAGTTTCTCTACTGCACCATGGAGTGACATTCACAAGCTTACAAGCGGCCATCAACGAGAGACTATTGCTACCATATGCCATCACTGTGCAGTAAAGCGATGGAATAATTATGTTTGTCTAAAACCCATTAACAGTGTTTTGTTTACAAACTGAAACACATGGTGCAGACATTTTGGTCTGCCTGGAGACAGAACACGACTGGAATACCTCTGATGGACTGCCGTTTGGGCAGGATGGTGACGGCGCCCTCTGCCATCTCTTCCTGGTTCAGGATGGGAGCGATCTTAGAGCCCCAGCTGTCTGATCCCACCCAGATGAAGTGGCCCGTCTGGTTGGCCTTCTTCGCCGCATGGAGAAGCCGCCTGTGGATCAGTGAAGGAGATCGCTGGGTGATTCACGTGTAGACACTTTAAACACTTTAACCCTTTCACTAGCACATTAACCTTTCCTGTACTGCGGTAATGAAAGGGTTAACATTATGTAGTGTGGTAGTGAAAGGGTTAACCTTCTGTATTATCGCAGTGAAAGGTTTAACCATTTGATAGTATTGTAGTGAAAGGGTTAATAATACTACACCACATTTTATCTATTTATTACTAAAAGATGTGCACTACATTTCTACCAATTATTTTGCATTATTGCATTTATTTATTTTTTGTTTGGTCTTTATTCTTTTTTTTTTTACTGGGGGGCGACAGTGGATTATGAGGTAGAGCGGTCGTCTGGTAATTGGAAGGTTCCTGGTTCGATTCCCACTCCTCCCGGACAGCATGTCAAAGTGTCCTTGAGCAAGACACCTAACCCCTAATTGCTCCTGATGAGCTGAAAATAGGCTACTTCTGTCATGAGTTGTGTGCCTCGGGCTAGCTACAGCTGGCAGGCAGCTGCTAGCTAGCAGGAGTTGTGTATTCCTGTTACCACAGTAACGTAAGATCGCTCTGCATTACCATATTCTACTCTAGCCAGTGCTACAGTCGTTTCTTTCTGTGGGTAACGATATTAGAACTTGTTTGGCTTGTTAATGGTATGCTGCGTTCTTTATGGGTGTTCTAGCAGCGGTGTCTCACACCCACGGAGGTGTTGGATTGTGCACTTGGTCTACGATTCCATGTGTGTGTGTGTGTGTGTGTGTGTGTGTGTGTGTGTGTGTGTGTGTGTGTGTGTGTGTGTGTGTGTGTGTGTGTGTGTGTGTGTGTGTGTGTGTGTGTATGTGTGTGTGTGTGTGTGTGCGCGCTGCACGCGCGTGTGTCGGTCGCTGTTAATTTCCTATAGTGCTGAAATGTAAATGGTAAATGGCTGCATTTATATAGCGCTTTTATACAAAGAGGTTTACAATTTGTTCCTCACATCTTTACCCATTCACTCACACATTCACACACCAACGGCGGAGGCAACCATGCAGGGTGCCGACCTGCAGATCGGGAGCAGTTAGGGGTTAAGTGTCTTGCTCAAGGACACTTCAACACGCTGCCCGGGAGGAGCGGGGATGTGCGCCATTGACTCCATCCAAATCTGTATAGCAACAAGTCATGTAGGCTATGGCTATATTGCACAAGGTTTATATTGTGCGTGGGTTATTCAACTGTTTTGAGCACCCACCGGCAGAAACATAAATCGGCGTCTACTGTATATGCTCACAGCTACAGTATTTTGTAAATCCACAGATACTTTCTGTGGTGACTATGATTTGGATTGTGATTGTTTGTTCGTGCTTGTTGTGGTAAACTTTTTGTATACATTCGATTTGTTCCTTCTAAATTCATGGAATTAATTGTGCTTGCATTGGTGTATAACGCTAAACATTTTGTAACGTGCATTTTCATGTAGCCTATTAGCCCGGAATCATTGAATCTAGTTTTTGGGTTATTTGTTATTGTTTGTTGCATTACAATTCATTAGCACCTGCTATAAACAATCCAGCCCCCCCGTAGCACAATTCTCTGGCGCGGCCGCTGCTGTCAGCAGAGGTCTAGACGCAGGTCAATTAGCAGACGGTCAGAAACAGGTCAAGACACGTGTAAAGTCTAGTTCATTGTTCCTCATAGTGTTACTTACTACTAACTGTTCTGTGTTCTGTGCAGCAAATGTTCATGGAAAGACCTTTCTGAGACCCCACACATGTGCTTGGTCAGCCCTATTATTCAAGGAGAAGTGTCCAGCTCTTTGCCAGAAGGTGAGACAGCCTGTGACCTGTGTTCATTGTACTGGCCCGTTTGCAAACGATAAATAAACAGTCGTACCATTAACTACTTTCACTACCACACTACCAACGGGTTAACCCTTTCACTGCGACAATACAGAAGGTTAACCTTTTCACTACCACACTACAGACGGTTAACCTTGTGGTAGTGAAAGGGAAAACCTTCTGCAGTGTGGTAGTAAACGGGTTAACCTTCTGTAGTGTGGTAGTGAAAGGGTTAACCGCCTGTAGTGTGGTAGTGAAAAGGTTAACCTTCTGTAGTGTGGTAGTGAAAGGCTTAAAAGTTGTTGTAATAATCATTAATTTAAGTATTTTCCACAACAGGAGTCAAGGCTCTCATTTAATTTGCACATATATTTCCACCATACATTTCCGTTGTTAATTACTTGAAATATTAAACATATTACTCAAGTGTCCAAGGCCAATATATTATGCAATATTATTATTATAAAAACAAATTTATATGGATGTGTATGGATTGAAACGTTGAGCTATGGTGAAAATGAACACACCGATCACAAACGTGTTTTAAATAAGTTTGCAGACTGGACTCACTTATTTGTTCACATTTTGCAACATGCCCTATGAAGGGAGGATTGATGCACTGTAACAGGGCAGCATACAGCTGATTCTATGACCCAAACCCAGTTGTAGGAAAAGGCTCAGCAGCTCTAATAAAAGAGTTGAAAGAGAAATAATATATATATATATTTGAAATATTTTTTTAAATGTGTATTTTATTTGTTTATATATTCTTATTGGGTCTCATTCCCGAACGAAGTTACGACAAAATATTTAGTCTTAACCAGATTTCGGCCCATTTAAGACATATTAGGGCTGGGAGTGGGAGTCCCCAAACTTTCCTGAGATCTTATTTGATCGTGGCTGAGAGCAGATTTAAGAGTGCTGAGGAGCACACTTAAATATGCTCTCAGCCCACGATCAAATCTCATGATTGATTGACTAATTTAAAATGTTATTATAACTTGACAGACTGTGTTCTCATAGTGATTCCTTCACGTCAACGCTACAGGCCTCCTTGGAATTAATTACTTAATAATTAATTAATTAAAATAAATATGACAATATTTGTACGATAAGAAATTACGCATTTGATGTCGGAAAAATAAATAATATGGATTCATCTGATCACAGGGCAGCTGCTTAACCATATCTGAACCAGCTATTTTGGACAAATGTATAATTACTTTAATTACTCAGATATTCAAACACAATTATGCAATTATTGTGAAATGATTGAAAATAATAATAATTTAATGCCTTCTGTGGAATTTGTATTTCTTATTTGTTACACATCTGTTTTAATGATTAATTATATACATTTGAAAGAATGCAGGTCAACATGCAATGTATCCCATTGATTGGTATACAATGGGACAGACCTTTGTTTGATTGATTGATTGAAAACTTTATTAACAGATTGCAGAATGGGTACAATACAGTACAGCTCAATTACATAAGGGGATGCAGACCAGAGAAAGAATTTCGTTTTGTTTACATCAGGGTCCCCCATTTTCAATTCATCATAACATATATGACAGTACGACACAGATAGACAGTACTGCTACATCTATACATTTATGACATACCAGATTTGCAAGTACTGTTTGTGATACAAAAAGAGTCCAGAAAAGAGAGTACATTTGACGTAGAAACTGTTGGAGGAGGTTGGGTAGGAGGGGTGGGTGGGTGATAGACTTACACTGTACAAGCAAAACTGTACATTGGAATATTGACAAAACCATACTTGGTAATTTACTGTACATTGGAGGGGGTTGATATAGCTATAAAACTGCATTCCTTCGAATATATCATTAATCAATTAAACTTATATTGAAATACACTATATAGCCTATACACCAACACTGAAATGACAGTGGATAAATAAATAAGAACTAAAGCTAATCGGTGGAAATAGACTGCATTAATATTCCATAACAAGTCTTGTGTGCACCTACGAATGAACAGTAGCCTATAGGCTTAATTATGGAATAATAAGCCATACTGCGTTCATTCATTACGCCCGCCGTAGGCTATATTATATGTCATTCATTCATTCATTTATATACAGTACTGCGCGCGTGTGTGATTGATTGATTGATTGATTTTTATTGTGGAGCAAAAGACAGCATCCAAGGGATAAAAACATGAGAAAGTGCAAGCACTTATTTCCATCATGGTCCCTGATTTTGGACATGGACAGACATCATAAAACATATCATCATAATAAAACATACTAAAACAGAGCATCATAATAAAACATAGAGCATCATAATAAAACATAGAGCATCATAATAAAACATAGATCATCATAATAAAAAACAGAATAAAACATAATAGTAACCCCATACAAAAAAACACTCCCTACCCTCTCCTTCCTATGGCTATTCTATACTTCACTGGCTAGCCATTTCTTTGTGGCACGTCTAAAACTTCCCCCCTCTTCGATGTTTTTCAGGGCCACTGGAAGCTTGTTCCACTCCAGTGCTGCAGAATATAAAAAAGTATTTGTGCCCATTAGGGAGTTACATTTTGGCAGAATAAAATCCGTACTGCTTCTTCTAGTGGAGTATGAATGATTGTCACGGAATCGATTAAAATAATTAGATAGATATTTCGGACCTGTATTTTGAACTATCTTGTGTGTGAGACCTAATTTGATGTGAATTACCCTTTTATTGACCGGAAGCCAGTTTAGTTGCCTAAAGAAAGTTGGCCCTAGGTGAGTTTAAGGACTACTCTCATTCATTTGTTTTGAGCTGTCTGAAGTTTGTTTTTCAGGACCTGTGTGTGTGTGTGTGTGTGTGTGTGTGTGTGTGTGTGTGTGTGTGTGTGTGTGTGTGTGTGTGTGTGCGCTCGCGCTGCGGCAGATGTGTACCGCGAGCTGTATATGATGCCAATACATTAATCTAATCTATTTTTTTTTTCTTTTTTTTTTTTTTTTTTCCCTCCATTTTCCTCCGATTTTCTCCCATCCCAATGTTAGTCGTATGCCAATTCCCAGTCCCTTCCTGGTCGCTGCGCACTTACCCCCCACAGTCAGATCATCTGGGAGAGTGGAGGCTACCACGTGCTTCCTCCGACACACGTCCAGCCAATCACCGCTTCTTTTCACCTGGCAGCGCGGATTCTCATCGAGAGGGCGTAGCGTGTGGGAGGACCACACTATCCCCCTCGAGTCCTATCCGCGCTTAGCAGGCGCCCCGACCGAACTGTAGGAGTCGCTGTTTACAACGACCCGGACCCACCCCGCCAGCTTCTCCCACCCTCTAATATAGCCAATTGTATTAGTGCAGACGGCCAGCCAAGCTGGTGACAACCCCGGAGCTGTGAGCTGGATTCGAACAGGCGAATCCAGCTCACAGCTCCGGGGCTGGTGACGAACGCAATCTCCGCTCGGCCACCTAACCGCCCTATCTAATCTAGTTTTGATGGGCGCAAGCGTGATTACGAAACCTAGCCGCATTTCTCGGAGACGCTCTCTGATTGGCACTGACTGACGCTAGGTTTCGTAATCACGCGGCTCGCAAGACTCGCAAAGCACTTCCGCCATTCCATTTCACACAGCTGCGTCACCAGTTGCCTTATAAGGAGCTATGGAGGCGTTGTTTTGTATGCAAATGAGCTGAACGGGAACGCGCTTTCGAGTTTAAGACAGAATGCCATTCTCCAAGCAGATATCAGATAATATAATTTGTGCGACCTTTTCAGCCACTTAAGACATATTACCAGCACGTTCAGGACTCAGAGTGTACTTGTCATAGATTATGTCTCAGTGGTTCCAAGATAAGTCTTCCAGAATATATCTTTGAAAAAAATTCGGGAATGAGACCCATTGTCTTTTGTGTGTCTATTTTCTTGATTTTAATTATTTCATAAATGTATGTATGTTTTGCTTAATAAAAAAATATATATTCATATATTACTGGGAGGGGGGGGGGGAGTTGAAAGAGCATTGTATAAAAGTGTCCTCAGTGAGACAGAGTGCCTCCTTGACCTTCTTGCTACGGAGGCCCTTCTTGGCCCATTCTCCCCGGCATTGTCTCTGCCTGCTAATAGAAGTAATTAAGAGCCCGCTGCTTCGAACCCCGCTGTTCGCATCTCTGCCTGGAACACTACAGGACCTGTGGGCAGCAGATGACTGAAGCCAATACAATCCACCGTACCAGAGGCTTTCAGTGATGACCGCTCAGTCGTTTCTCTTTCTCTTCAATGGGAAATCCATAATAATTAAGATCACGGCGGTGGAGCTGGTTGACATGTCCGCAGTGAAAGAAGCCAGTCAGGGAGTCTATGTAGGCGTATCTTTTAAAAGGAAACATGTAAGATATATTTTTTAGGGCATTTCTGCTTTATCCCTTTCACTACCACACTGGTAGTGCAAGGGTTAACCTTATGTAGTGTGGTAGTGAAAGGGTTAACCACCTGTAGTGTGGTAGTGAAAAGGTTAACCTTCTGTAGTGTGGTAGTGAAAGGGTTGAGCGTATGTAGTGTGGTAGTGAAAGGGTTAACCTTATGTAGTGTGGTAGTGAACGGGTTAACCTTATGTAGTGTGGTAGTGAAACAGGTTAACCTTCTGTGGTGCGGTAGTGAAATGGTTAACCTTATGTAGTGTTGTAGTGAAAGGGTTAACCCGTTTCCGTGTGGCAGTGAAAGGGTTAACATTCCGTAATGTCACAGTGAAAGGGTTAACCATTTGGTAGTGTGGTAGTGAAAGCGTTATTGTGGATAGGACAGTCAAAGAGGACATTGGGTGAAGAGATGGGGGAGGACATGCATCACCTGTCCTGGGCCGCATTAGAACCCAGCACAGTATGTGTCAGGGGAACTCCAACATTTTGGGAAATTAGCTTATTTAACATCTTCCCTGGAGTTAGACAAGAAGATACATACCTTTTTTGTCTCTGTGCGTGCATTTTAGCTTTGGGAATAGACACTCCGTTAGCATAGCTTAGCTTCATCACTGGAAGTGAGGCAGGACAGTAGCCTTACAGTGCCTTACAGTGACACTGACACTGACATTGACCAAATTTGATATGCATGACCTTGGTGGGCTCTAGGTCAACTCCTGAAAAGGGGGTCAATGTCAGACCTTGCAATCAAAAGTTAGGGGGCGCACTGAAATTATGGCAAGGGTTATTAGCCCCCTAACTTTTGATTGCAAAGTCTGACATTGACCCCCTTTTCAGGAGTTGACCTAGAGTCCACCAAGGTCATGCATATCAAGTTTGGTCAATGTCAGACATTGCAATACACTGTAAGGCACTGTAAGGCTACTGTCCTGCCTCACTTCCAGTGATGAAGCTAAGCTATGCTAACAGAGCGTCTATTCCCAAAGCTAAAATGCACGCACAGAGACAAAAAATGTATGTATCTTCTTGTCTAACTCCAGGGAAGATGTTAAATAAGCTAATTTCCCAAAATGTTGGAGTTCCCCTTTAACGTGGTGCGCTGCCTATGGAGGCATATCTCTACCCGCCATGTTGTTGAGGTTCCTGTGGCCACAGAACCTTCACTCCTTTGTTATTTCATGACCTTTCAAGCATCAGCGTGGCAAAACAACGCAAGGCTAGAATGTAATTAGTTTAGATTTGATTATATTATATTCAAATATAATCTTTTTCTACAGGGGAGGAGATATAGGAGAGTGGTAGGTGTGTGTACAGCGGTGATTTTGTGAATGAATAAAGTAGGAAGTAACTGAAGGACCTGTCACGCTCGTTATTGCATCGCCTCTTCCTTCGACTTCCCACACTGTCATTATACAGCACAAGTTTAGTTTGGCATCTAACCGGAGTGCAAAATGTAACAGTAAAGTGTAATAGCAATATACAATGTGCAGGTGATTAAATCAGAGTATACTGTATGTATATAAATGAGCACTACAACATCAGATGTGTTATATTATTAATATATACAGTGATACGGTGTAAAGACCCTATGGTACAGGTATGTAAAACGGATTGTATGCAGGTATATACTGTCAGATGTGTATAAATAATATACAGTAAATATATATATATATCACCCTGCCACCTAGGGGCGGTGATATAAAAAAAAACGATTGGATTTTCACTCTGAATTCTGTGGAACCCCATGGTCTGAATGAATCCCTCGAGCTGAATCCATTTTTGTAATCACTATCCCAGGGGTTCTGTATAACCTTTGTGGGTGGGGTTTTAAGTTGTTTGTCATCTCTAATGACTTACTATAGGTATTTGTCTCTTCTATACATATCTCATACTGTGTTATTATATATATTTTTAAAAATGAGTCTATGTATATATGTGGTTTTTATGCATCATATTTTCATGTGAGTTATATGCATTACATCTTGCAAAATGATAAATTAAATGTGATCATTGAGTAGCCAATGGGCTTGCTGTGTTACGATGTGTGGGTGGAGTACGTGCTGTATATGATGATGATTATTGACACCTGCTGCATAGCACCTGAGGAAGCAGAAGCGAAACGTGTTGTGCAATAAAAAAAACAGTCCTGAGGAGTGTGCGGTCCCTTCTTTTGAAGGTATTCTTCTTTTAGCTTCTTATATATATATATTATATGAGTTATATGGGTCTTGATTAGGGATGTCCGGTATTATCGGCCGATATCGGCATTAAAATGTGATATCGGTATCGGTTTTCAAAAAAATATATATATTTCTTTGACATTTCTATAACCTTTATTTACCCAGACAAGCAAGTAAGAACAAATTCAGATTTTATTTATTGTCAAAAGTATGCATAATGTTGTGTTAATTCCACAACAAGAGATATGTAATGTTAATTACCTGAAATTATTCAGTTTTTTGGGGGGGGGAAACCCTGCATATATCGGTATCGGTTGATATCGGTTGATATCGGTATCGGAAATTAAGAGTTGGACAATATCGGTATATCGGTATCGGTAAAAAAGCCAATATGGAGCATCCCTAGTCTTGATAAAAAGTGTACAAGATGGCGGCTTCATCTTCTTCTTTTTCTACCTAAAGTTGAACCTGAAATATGTTTCTGACAAGATGACAAGATTGCTATGCTATTGATGGATCTTCAGTTGAATTTCGTTACAGGCTGGTGCACCCCCGCTAGATGTATGATAATGATCGTATTTGTACGATAAAAACAGCTTGCTTGTTATAGGCACAGAGGCAGCTCAGTGAGAAACTGTTTGTTGTTATGTATCGACCTTCCAATAAACCGGTTTCCGGGGCCAAGCTTCCTGCGTTGGCTGAGGCTCTGGTCTTCTCAGCTCTGAGTCCCTTGTTGTTTCAATACATCCGAGTCATAAAAAACTGTTTGGGGTAAGTGCTCCTTGTATCTTCCACTGTCTGAAGTGGAGCGTTTGGCCCCGGACATGAATATATGTCAGACTTAACAACCGAATAGATTCTATAATAGCGGTTCTCAAACTACGGGTCGCAACCAAAAGTGGGGTTGTGGGTAGGTGACAGTGGGGTTGCGCATTGACAATAAAAACATAAAAAAAATGTAAATAAAAATAGTCTATAATTTTTCAACAAATTTTTTATGTTCTGGCAACCTATTTTGACTAAATATGCCTCGTTTTATAAATGTGTATTGATAACATAGTGCTGTAATTAAATGTTCTAATAAATATGCATGATCAAGTTCAACAACATGTGCTTTTATTTTGATATTCCTTAATTCCAAGTTGAAATTACGCGATACATTAAGTGTGGGGTCCCCAAAAGAAATCCTAAATAAAATGGTGTCGTGGTATAAAACAGTTTGAGAACCCCTGCATCTGAGCGGGGTTTTCTTTCAGCTAAAAAACGTAAAAGACATGTTTAGGGGACCTCAAAGACCTATATTAACCTGTTGAAATGGACTAAAATATGTCCCCTTGACTGTATAGTATTGTACTTAGTTACATTTTAAATAGCAACTTTTACAAAGTAAAGATATTGTAGGCTTTGTCAGTCGGAAAATGTACACTCCAACACGTCAACATGGTCAATGAGAAATGAGGAGAACAACAAATTGAGATGGAGAAGGATGAGCCAGACAGCAAATCAGCAGAGCTAAATCATTTATCACTGCTGCTACCGTACTGTAACTCTTTGAATATGTGTGCTATCGAAAAACCTCAGCGCCGACTGAAAGCCAAGGACCTGAGCTTTCTTCACATATATGGCTTATTACGGTAATCCAAAAACTGTGAGAGTTATTGAGGAAGTAAACACAGGTAGAATTCGACGGGCTTCAAGGTCAACCACCAACCGCCTAGTAGTAGTTCTGAAAAAAGGGTGACAAGCACTTACTCACAGCACATTCTCTGACAATTACACAGCAATAACAACTAAATATACCCAGGTGGACTGTTTCAGGCTTAGGTTTAAAAGGGCTAGCCACATCGTAGTGAAGGGTACACAACAATTAGGTTAAGTTCACTTGGGCTCTATATATTTGGGCTCTACAGGGTTAAGCAGAGAGAGTGTTAATATGAACAGTCTGTTCTTGGGCACCCAAGTGGCGAACCATGTAACGCGCTGCGTCGCGAAGCGGCCGATTCTTTGAGGTGCAGGTCAAAACAGGTCACAGCTTATTTCGCAGGAGATTTTAATTTTTTTTTGAAAAATCTTTTATTTTCTTCATACTATTCACATTGTCAGTTGACTTGATACAGTTTAATTTGGTTGCTGTACTGTAACTACGGTATTAATTAACAAAGTAAAAAAAATTTAAAATAAAAATACATTTTTATTTTTTAAGAATCGAAATTCAACATGTTACTTCCAGTTCCAGAACCGGAAATTAGGAACCGGTTCCTATTAGAACCGGTTCTCGGTGCCCAACCCTACTCTCTCGCAGAGGGAACAAATCTAGGAGGCCAGATGTTGTGTTGAACTTTAGACGCCAGAAAGGGAGATGACAACGCAACCTTCTTGGGAGAGGGTGATAACAACGGCACTTAGCGGTATTCAGCTTCTTCGGTATGGCAGCTCAGACAGAGAGAGGATCCACAGGGAGAACCTGAGAGTAACCCAATCTATTTGTAACATTTAGCTGCTTGTGCCAATACACCTGTGTTAAGAAAAGACTACAGAGTGTCGTATGTTATCTCAAGGGGAGATTTCATTCAAGTGGCAAATCAAGTGACAGAATCCTATCCTGAAGGAATACAGGATAAGGCACGTTAATTAAAAGTAATTGAAATCTAACAATAGGGAATCAAGGGACCACTTAAGCTTGAAATAGGTACACAAATGTATGAGCTATGGTTTGTGTAAACCTGGGTGTCTCGCTAGCTCACTGAGCTATAATAATGAGCTTGCTTGCGGCTAGACCTGTTTTTATTGGCGTTCTGAGGCTTGGTAAGCCTGGTCGTGACGTGATTGTTTTAATTTGTTTTATTTTATTGTAGTTTTCATGACTTTGTGTGTATACTGTATTTTGTATTTTTTTTAAGTATTTCTGTTTTTATATTGTACAGCACTTTGGTACAACTTCGGTTGATTTAAATGTGCTATATAAGTAAAGTTGACCTTGACCTTGACATAGACAGTGAGCATGTAACGTTATTGAATAAAGGGGCTCGTTTTTTTTTGTATAACATAACATGAATTTCAGAGTGGAAATCTAATAGTGGAATGTAACCTGGTCTATTTTCATTGTCATGTTTATTGTCAGTCACAAAATACAGTACTCGGGTCTCGGTTATAGCCATTAAATACTAAAATAACTCAAATAAATACTGATCCTAATGATAAACATTGATTTAATTAAATAAAAAGTGCTAAGGTGCAGTGTGCAGAGGCACGGCAGTGATGACCTGCGATCAGGGGTGTAAAAACTACCCAGAAATTATACTTAAGTGAAAGTATGGGTACCGTCTCAAAATCGTACTCAAGTAAAAGTCAGAGTATCTGGCTAAAAACACACTTGAGTAAAAGTAAAAAACGTTTCTACTTTTAAATGTACTTAAGTACTAAAAAGTTTAAGTCAAAACTTTTTTTCTGACTGTCTATTCCTCTGATAGCAGGTGTTTAATCAAAGATCCCCGCTTTCTAGTTTTGCCCCCTCCCCCTGGTGAAGAGAGCAGGAGAAGAAGAAAATGTTTTATTTTTATTTTTATTTTAGACCCCTAAAAATAAACTAAACATGTTTAAAATGAATAATATTTACTCATTTTATGTATGTTTGTGTTTCAAATGCACAATAACGTTAATATATCAAATATAAATCATTGTTTTGTGCGTGATTCACATGACGTCACTCTCTCTCCTGATATAGAGAGTACCTCTAAAGCTGGGCGCATAGACGTAGCGTGCACACTGTGCGCGTCACTGTATCGTCGCAGCCAATGTAAATAGGTCAAGCAAATACATTTCGCCTATCAGTGCGTTCAAATATGATGTCTCAGGGCGCTTTTTTCTAGCGCTCGAAGCAAGCTCTGCGCCACTGTACTCCCAACGTCGTCAGACAGAAAAGAATGCGAGGAGGAACCAGTCAGTCCTATTTTATTTATTCAGTTTCGATTCAGTGCGTTAGCTTAGCTAGGCTCGTGGTTCGGTAATAAGATGTAAGAAGTGTATTCTCAGGAGTTGGAGAGATCAGCACGAGATACTGTACATTACTGACAGTGTTGGATTTGGATTTATATGGAGTCTGGAGGACACACACCACAAAAGCTTCTCGAAGGGTTAACGCAACGGCTCGAGGCCCGTTCCAAACAACAAGTAAGTCTAACAATATGTACTGTTCTGTAGTTACTGAAACTGATTGAATATGGCAAGTCAAGATTCAAGAGGTTTATTTGTCACATACACACAAGGCGTGCAGTGAGGTCTGATATATGAGTGAGTGGCCGCGATATCTCTCTCTCTCTCTCGCTCTCTCTCTCTCTCTCTCTCTCTCTCGCTGCCTCTCTATTTCTCTCTCTCCCTGTCTCTCATGCTCTCTCTCTCCCTGTCTATCTCGCTCGCGCTCTGTCCCTCACTCTCTCTCTCTCTATTTCTCTCTCTCCCTGTCTCTCATGCTCTCTCTCTCCCTGTCTATCTCGCTCGCGCTCTGTCCCTCACTCTCGAGAGGAAGAGAGAGGCAGTGAGTGAGAGAGAGAGAGAGAGAGAGAGAGAGAGAGAGAGAGAGAGAGAGAGAGAGAGAGAGAGAGAGAGAGAGAGAGAGAGAGAGAGAGAGAGAGAGAGAAAGAAAGAAAGAGATAGAGCGAGATAGACAGGGAGAGAGAGAGCATGAGAGACAGGGAGAGAGAGAGCATGAGAGACAGGGAGAGAGAGAAAGAGAGAGGCAGCGAGAGAGAGAGAGAGAGAGAGATAGATAGAGAGAGAGAGAGCGAGAGAGAGAGAGAGAGAGAGAGAGAGAGAGAGAGAGAGAGAGAGAGATCGCGGCCACTCACTCATATATCAGACCTCACTGCATGCCTTGTGTGCAGGGCCGCCTCAGGGGGTGTCCGAGCAGTGCGGTCGCACAGGGCCTCGCGGGAAGGGGGGCCTCGCACAAAAAAAAAATATATATATTATTTATTATTTCTTTTATTATTTTTTCTTTTTTTTTGCGAGGCCCCCCTTCCCGCGAGGCCCTTTTTCATCACAGACCTAAAATCTAGTTTTGCTTATATGCTTATATATTTCACATTAGACATGTTTGTAGAATGTTCCTGGCTCTGCGGCTCTGCACTATTCTCTATTGGAGCTCTGGGGCTCTGCAGATTGGTTTCAAGAAGGGAGGGGTTACATCATGTGTATGCCGGCGTGCGTCAGCTGCGTTTGACTATTTCGCGCGTGCAGCTTTGGAGGTTATGCTTAGTTATGCCAGCCAAAACGAAGAGTACGGTCATTCGGCAGATGGACTGAAGATGAAAGTTGTTGCATGTTAGATAGTTCAGTCAGGCTAGCCATCCCGGCTAAAGGCAGGGACAGCTAGTTAGCTTTAGCTACGTTATAATATTGAGTGCTAACGTGTGGTTCAGTCGGGATAGCCATGATGATGTCGGCTAGTAGCTAGCTTAGCTAAAGGCTAACTAGCGTTAGCTAACCTAGAGAGAGCGCGTGCAGCATTGTTATGCCAAGATGAAGAGGACGGTCATTCGGCAGATGAACTTCGTCAACTCCACGCGGTTGTCTCCATCCTCTTGGACGTTTGGTGAGTTTTTAATGCACTCTATTCTATTCCCGCCGTGGATATATCTCTCTCTCTCTCTCTCTCGGGAGCCAAACGGGCCGGCTAGCTGTTGTAGTAGCTAACGGTGTGTGGCCTGGTGTCAGCACCTGGTGCGAGGGAGGTGAGCTTGGTGTTTCATTATGAGAATATCTCCATGCTCAAGTCGGCTATAGTCCGCGAGGGACTTGTTGCCAGCACCGCTATGGTAAACACCACTCTGTAGTGGGACGTGTATTGCCTTCTTTTTCCCTTCCCTCTTCGGATGAGAAGAGGAAAACACAGCGGCTGTCTGAAGTGTTGGCCTGTATTGCTTTTCTCACGTTGTACAGTTTTTCAGTGGTAGCCGCATAGCTTGCTTCTGCGTTAGCTAGTGGTTAGCGATAGCCGGGTTGAGCTAACTGTTAGCCAGTTAGCTGTTTAGCTACGACGTTAGCTGCTCGTTTTCGCTCGGCTGGGAACGTTAGCTTGATGCTATCAGTTAGCCTAGAGTTAGCTGTTAGCTTGTGCTACGACCATTGACATTAGCCGTGAGAATAGCAGGCCCTGGCACTCTGACTACGACATCATCTTTGACAGAAGATGTAGTCGGGCCTGCACCATGACAAGGCACCGGCCATAGCTTCTTTTTGTCCCGCCAGCGAGAGGCCTTTCGTCAACGTGGAGACCTGTGTTGCGGCCTTTCGCCCTGCGTTCCTTGGTGCAGGTAAGATGTCCATTGGACATTACCCCACTCTTCCTTCCTTCCCCTCCCGAATGTTTTGTTAATAATGATGTTTTTTTTCAGGCAAAACATATGTTACTTCACAACATTTGGAGATACGACATGTGCTGTGTGTGAATTGTCTTGGTCGTTTGTGTAGCTTGGGTAGCGTTGGCCAAAGCTGTGTGTGGCCTGGTGTCAGTACCTGGCTACTCTATTTGCAGTTAGCCTATTTAGCTGATGTCGGCCATTGGCTCTTTGCTACTTTGTTTTCTCTGGTATAGACCCTCTTCTCTTTGGATTTAAGTGTTGATCTTTGTCCTTTTGGATCTATGTATATTCATGTTGCCTTTGTGAAGTTATCTTTTCCTTCTGTTTTGTTCTTCCATTAAAAGTTGAATATCCTTTAGGGGCTCATCTTTGCTTATCTCTCTCATACATGCTCTCTCTCTAACACACACACACACAGACATGCTCGCTCTCTCTAACACACAAACACACATGCTCTCTCTCTCTCTCTCTCTCTCTATCTCTCTCTCTCTCTCTCTCTCTCTCTCTCTCTCTCTCTCTCTCTTTCTAACACACAGACATGCTCTATATCTCTCTCTAACACACAAAATGACATGCTCTCTCTCTATATATTTCTCTCTCTTTCTAACACACATATCCATGCTCTCTCTCTAACACACACACACAAACAGACATGCTCTCTCTCTATCTCTCTCTCTCTGGCCTTGCTCTGGTGGAGGGTCAGGGGCATTGCCGGGTTTTTTTTTTTTTTTTTTATATAATTTTTTTTTTTTATAAAATATATATATTATATAATTATACTTGTAGTTGTATTGTCTGCGAGACATCGCCACCACGCAACACGTCAAAATGCTCGCTATCTGCAAACAGCTCCACTGTCTGTCACATCATAACCAACACTCTCGTTCACTACCGCTGCCCAACTCCGCGCTCTGAGCGTGCGAGACAAACAATGTAACCGTTCTAATGCACACATCACAGCCCAGCTTACCCCACCTGGCTGTTGCGCCCTCCCTCTGCTATTCGTTCCCCGCATACATGATCGCCGACATGCAAAAGGTCTTCGATCACCCTCCCGGGGGCTCGGATAGTTCTGCTGGCTTGTTCATATATTCCTTTACTGCGAATTCAGCGTCCCAAAAGTTAACTATCCCAGGCAGGGCGCAGCCGCTGTGTCTATTTTTTTTACCAATGGATTTCCAGTTCCACGTTGACGCTTCCAGGCCGCGTCTATTCGAATCCCAACCGGTTCATGCGTCGGCTACACGCTGTTAATAACACTGCATTATCGAGACAGCGCCCCTATGACGATCTAAATGAATTCCAAGAGTAGGGTAAATCTGCAGTGCCGCTCCGCTCTGTGACATGAGTAGCCTCGGTTACAAATTTGGAATAAAATCCAAAACAACCTTGCAGTTGCAGTTACACTCCCCGCCAGCAGGGGGTGCTGCAGCCCCTGCCGCAGCCCTAGTTCCCGCGTCCCTGCTCCTGAGAATACACTTCTTATATCTTATTACCGAACCACAAGCCTAGCTAAGCTAACGCACTGAATCGAGAATAAAATAGGACTGACTGGCTCCTTCTTGCATTCTTTTCTGTCTGACGACGTGGGGAGTACAGTGGTGCAGAGCTTGCTTCGAGCGTTAGAAAAACTCTATATCAGGAGAGAGAGTGACGTCATGTGAATCACGCACAAAACAATGATTTATATTTGATATATTAACGTTATTGTGCATTTGAAACACAAACATACTTGAAATTTGTAAATATTATTCATTTTAAACGTGTTTAGTTTATTTTTAGGGGTCTAAAATAAAAATAAAAATAAAACATTTTCTTCTTCTCCTGCTCTCTTCACCAGGGGGGGCGGCGCCCCACCGTCCTCTATCGGCTTTGGGTGCCCAAGCACTTGCCCATGTGCCCCTTGATGACCAAAGTGTTATTATAATAATAAAAATATTTAGTTGTTGTTGTGGTCCTCATCAAGAATCATTTTAACAATTAACTCAATCTGCGCCATTCACGTATATAGTATTGTCTCCATAGCTATAATATAGATATAGCCGTGCAAACACCACGACGCACAGTGAAAATGCCTATATTTTAAAGCGTGGTGCATTTACTACAGGGATGGAGATATTAGCTGGCACTGAATGAGTTAACAATTAATAATATTATAAATAAAAATAAATATTTGAATGCCTGTCTGTCTGAGGTGCGTGGTTTTCTGTTATGTTGCACAGCGTGTTGCACTCCCTCTTATAATAGGAATCTAGCACAAACCGAGCATCTCACCTCATGTTTGTCCGTCTGTCTATATACCTCTGTTAGTTAGATGTGTCATAAGCAATTATTGTTAATTAGCCATGCATGCAAGTCGCTTTTAGAGTGAAATGTAATGTGTGGTGGTGAGTTTAATTTGTTTCAAAGCATTCGGATCATCATCTGCTTGCTTGTTGCCACATGCAGCCAGCTAGTGGGTCTGATTGTGAGGATTAAAGCAATACTTCACTTAGTTTTTACCATATGGGTGAATATGCCTATTCCTCATGTAACCCACTTGAGAAGCCAAGTTTCTGTGTCCCTGTGACAACTTTGAAATGGTTGCATTTTGCACATTTCCAGGCTCTGCAAAGAGGAGAGGTTGTCACCCCTTCTTTTATTGGCAATATATTATTGTGTTGTATTTGCTTCATTATATACAGCATAGATACATACAGTACAGCCATTCATACAGTAACTGTACAGCCTGGGACTGGTCTGTGCACAGCAGCAGTGCTTTCTTGTATGCATTCTTGTCTGCTGTTTCTTGTCAGTTTCTGCAGTTTTTTTTGTCCAGGTGCACCAACTACTCATGTCCTCTAGCAGCCTGAGAGTAGTCTGCAATTGAGGAATCTTCAAATAATAATAATTATAATACATTTGGATAAATCCCAAACTATTCTAAGGCGTAATCATAGTATGATGCAGTTTGTTGTACGATTCCGTGTTACATTATCTGAATATTGGTTGCTAATACTATAGTTTGGCTGGTTACATTGATACATGTGCCCTTTTAAAAATATGAGCACCTGTCCCTCTAAAGTTCTCTGCACGGCCCTGAACTGCAGTAACTACAATATTAAAAATAAATGGGGTTATAAGTGAAATTAAACTGCCCAATATCTTGGGAAGAGAAAAGGGGTATAAAGAATTGCAGTAACTACAAAATCACTGTATATAGTCAAAGAACTTTAAAGCCATTTTTCTCAGTTTCACTGTTTGCATAGTTACTGTGGTTAGCTTCTGCAGGGCAGTATAGGCTAACATACTCACAATCAGCATCGCCAGAGTTACTGTGGTTAGCTGATGAATTGAAAATGGGGGACCCTGATGTAAACAAGACGAGTCTTTCTCTGGTCTGCATCCCCTTAACAATTGCGTGTATTGAGCTGTACTGTATTGTACCCATTCTGCAATCTGTTAATAAAGTTTTCAATCAATCAATCAAGCTTCTGCAGGGCAGTATAGGCTAACATACTCACAATCAGCATCCCCAGAGTTACTGTGGTTAGCTTCTGCAGGGCAGTATAGGCAAACGCACTCACAATCAGCATCCCCAGAGTTACTGTGGTTAGCTTCTGCAGGGCAGTATATGCTAACGCACTCACAATCAGCATCCCCATAGTTACTGTGGTTAGCTTCTGCAGGGCAGTATTATGCTAACGCACTCACAATCAGCATCCCCATAGTTACTGTGGTTAGCTTCTGCAGGGCAGTATAGGCTAACGCACTCACAATCAGCATCGCCAGAGTTACTGTGGTTAGCTTCTGCAGGGCAGTATAGGCTAACGCACTCACAATCAGCATCGCCAGAGTTACTGTGGTTAGCTTCTGCAGGGCAGTATAGGCTAACATACTCATAATCAGCATCCCCAGAGTTACTGTGGTTCGCTTCTGCAGGGCAGTATAGGCTAACACAATCAGCATCCCCAGAATTTGACCTCCCTATGGGGATCTGGGAGCATGCAAAAAAAAAAGATTAACCCTCTGATGTCGGACCTCCCGTGAGCGGGAGGACACCTTTGATGAAAAGGTGTCAAAACGGCCTCATCTTGGCGGAGAGGATTTTTCATAAATGCCGAAAATGTTGCGTGATTCAGAACTAGGTCAAACAAATTTATATTCGCAATTTCTAGTGCTTTCAACTGTTCTCTATCTGTTTCCTTATTTGCAAAATCGAATACGACTTGTAAATGTGTTAATTATTGTTAACTTGTCCGGCTGTATAATTTCCCTTGCTGTCTAAATAACTACAGTTGAGTCATCGGGGAGGGGCTGAGCACT
Organism: Notolepis coatsorum; assembly: GCF_963971535.1. Classification (NCBI taxonomy): domain Eukaryota; kingdom Metazoa; phylum Chordata; class Actinopteri; order Aulopiformes; family Paralepididae; genus Notolepis; species Notolepis coatsorum. Next base: position 99,505,344 of record NC_140181.1, on the reverse strand, counting down.
TTCCCTCTCTGGTGTCAGGGACAGACGTGCAGAAATACTACCAAATCCATTTTCGAGACAATGGATCCAGTACAGGGCTGTACGTTAACTTTTTTTGCACATAGCACTGGTGCTACAGAGGTTGATAGTTTTGTAGCACAGGCCAAAATCTTGTAGCACAAGTATAAAACGTGTTATATTTGTAACAGTCACAAATGTGCTTATTGTATTTGTGTTATTTAGTTGCAGTGCCATGTTTGGCTGTAATTTTCATGCTGACAAGTTGACGTCACACAGCCAGACACGTTACGTGTAAGGAATTATGGGATTTGGTGTTGGGTGTAAGGACTCTACTAGGGGTGGGAATCACCAGTTTCATCACGATACGATACAATATCGATTATTTAGACAACGATATGATATTTGCCAATATCTGCCACGATACGATGCAGGTGCCTGCAATCGATATGAGATGATATCATAAGCCCATTTAACACAATCAGTAACATTTAGATCAACTCAAAAAAGACAACGGAAATATCATTTGACATTTTTATTTTTGACCTCTTCCAGACTTTTAAAGGAAAAACAATCTATTGTTTTTAAATAGACCTCCTGTTCACTGTAAAGTACCATGTTTTGATATATTGAGCTTTAAACTTTAACCACCTGTTAAGCCTTAAGGTCCCCCTTTTCTTTATCATAAATCGATCAATAGAGACCATATTAGATCCCCAATTATCATATCATGGGGTATCATTGGAAAGCCACACTCATTGGCTACAACCCTGTGCAAAGATTTTCGAGATTGCCAAATGATTGACGGAGCTAGAGCCCCGGGAGTCGGGGTGGTAATGTATACTTTTGCATACTTTGGGGCACGCCTCACATATCGGCATGTAACTCGAGAACCGCTGAACGGATTTTGTCACCTGAAAGGGCAATCAACAGGCAACAAATAGGGCTTTAATTCTATTTATATATTGTATTAAAATAAATGCACACCGAGCCACTAGAGGTCGGCAAAAATCGTCCACATGTGGGCCCTTGGATGTTAAGAGGTCAATGTTTTAAAAAAAAAATTGTAGCCAAGAGTAAAGACCATAACCCTATCAAAAACAGTAGTCAAAGTGTATATTTTCATTTTTACCGATGTTTTATATGTTTTATCGGAAATACTAATTTATCGGAAAATGCTAATTATCGTAAAAACCGCAAGAAATGACTAAATCCAGATTCAACACTGCCATTGGAAAGAGGAGCATTTTCCCTATCCATAGATGCATGATTTGGCCATAATAAGGTGAAGGTCAAGTTCAAGGTCAAATATGAATTTATAATTAAAGTCGATTATCATTACTGTATCTACAAATCCTTCTGTTTAATCATCTTCCCGCTGTTCATTTGCTTGCATTTTATCCTACCCGTATACATTTTTGATCATCATCATCGAAATCATAAATCAATCATAATTAATTTATTCATTACAATTTACTCAGCCTAGTAACAGACACAATATTTCTGACACTGGAAATACATACCCCCAGGTCCCTAGATGTTCCTAGATACAAAGAACATGCAAATTGACCTTGCAGAAGTGGAGCAATCTTCCATTTACTTAGGCATGTACCTTTAGGCGAAAACGGTCTACAGAGTAAATTTTTTTGGAACTCACAACACGCAACCTAAAATCCCTTCCTCTCCCAAACCGTTCCTGCAATTGTTTTATGTTGCATGATGATCATGAATACATTTATTATGTATTGTCTTTTTTATGTTTAAAATATCAACATTATCTGTCCACCCTTACTATCAATATAATATACTCGTCTGACTTCATCTGTTCTTTTCAAATGCACACACACACAGAAGGGAGAATGCCTGCCCCCCCCCCCCCCCCCCCAGTCCTCACTCTGCCCGTCTGCTGTTCTCTCTATGGCTCTGAACAGGGTTAGCTTGTTGTTAGCTTACGCTAATGCAACGTTAATTTCGGTCTTTAACACGACATGGTCATAAAGGAATGCCGAGGATTGCAAAGCATGTTAGATGCATTTGACCCGTTGTGGAATAAAACAGCAGGGATTTGTTTTGGGTCGCGAAATAGGCACACTAGCCTCTGTTGCAATGTCCGCATTTCAGACACCACTGATTTGTGCTGTTGAGCCGAGCGGATACGACTCCACGGGATTTTCAAAATAAGAGTATCGATATGAACCGAACGTTGTTAGCTACCGGAGCCATATATATTATGGCTGGAGCTGCGCTTGGGCGGAAATGAGACCTGCCACGGGATTTTCAAAATAAGAGTATCGATATGAACCGAATGCCTATCACACCAGTGCTACTGAAGTAAATCCATTCATCGTACATACCGATGTTGCTGTAGCACGTGCAACATATATCTCGCACTGTACAGCCCACTGTACAGCTCCCACAGAGTTTTCACAGGGGAATGGACACACGCTTTCAATGACAATTTGCAAGTTACGCTATTATTTTTTATTATTGCCATTTGTGAACATGAACAACTAGGCCTATATTCAGTTGGAAAGGCACTTAATAAAAAAATTTGTTATTAGTTATTAATATCCCATATATATTTATTCTCAGCGCATATACTGTACCTTTCCTCACCTGCCTGTACTAAATAGTCCTTTACTATATCTGTTAGGGGTGTAACAGTACACAAAATCCACGGTTCGGTACGTACCTCGGTTTTGAAGTCACGGTTCGGTATTTTTTCGGTACAGTGTATTTCCCAAAAGTTTTCAATTAACTTTTTTTTTATTTTTTTTTACTAATATAATAATAGCATAATAATGCAAGGAAACCGTTTCAAAGTGCAATAAACCTTTATTTAACATTGGAAGACATTTTAAATATCCTAAATAAAAAAATGCTCAGTTTGATTGTTTATTATAAAACAAACTGAAACTGGAAACAAGCCCTCTGTCTGGCTTTTTGTGTCATCCTTTTAACATGTACATGTATTATTAATTTAGCTTGCGGTACCATGTACAAAATGTTAGTATGAGGAAAAAACTGTGGAAACGTAATAAATAAAAAGGCAGTGTTCCAAATAAACACCAAAATATATACTATCTCTATTGGAATGGAGACTTCAGCACAGGATAAACTAGGGATGGGCAAAAATAATCCAGATTGATTGATCACATGATGTACTCGAGTGCTCGTGGAGGAAAACGCTGTACAAAATAAACGTCTTTTCCGGTGTTTTAGACTTTTATTTTGAAGCCCACCTACCGGAGCTTTTCCGGTGTTTTAGACTTTTATTTTGAAGCCCACCGACCGGAGCGGAAGTATTGTTGTTATTATCCTAGCTGCCTAGCAGAACGTATTGAGCCGACAACTTGTCTCGTCCGGTTCTGTGTTTTTGAGCTAATGATAAAACAAATGTTGATTGTTGGTGAACAACTAACTTTAGGTTAGTTTTAACGTTAGCTACTAACGTTAGATGCAGCTACTACAGGCAATCAACGATGAGGAGGAAGCGTCAAAGCCGTATAGAATAGCCCTGTGTGCGTACTTAGGCACGACTCGAAACTACCTGTTATAATAAATTAATTCATGTTTAACTTGTCCCTGTGTCCAGTCCTTTGACTAGCCCCACCCGTTCATTGTAAACAATGATGCATGTAATTGTATTAACGTTATTGTGTGTTGTAGGCAGCTATGCTATACATTGTATTTCGTTTGTTAGCTATTTAGCTAATATTGAATAGCATCAATGACGCTAGATCTTTAATCTTTATTTAGCAGTCCAGTTTCTCCGGGCAGTAGCGAGTAACTACTTGGGTCTAAAAATAGCTAGCCTACACTAAAAAAAAAGGTTCCATACCGTTGCAATCGCTCGGTGCACAGCCCGTACTGTACCGGAGGACCACATTGAGGCGGTACAGTACGTATCCGCGTACCGTTACACCCCTAATATCTGTACATATCCTACCTACTCTTACTAGTTACACTGCTGGCCAGTAGTAGTCATACTGTCTTTATTTATAATACTACAACTCTGTACTTACATCTGATTAGCACTACAGTACACTCAGTAGTACTAATTTATATATTTTATACCTAGTTTAATCACCTACATTGTATATTGCTGTTGCACTTTTATGCTACATTTGCACTCTGGTTGGATGCCAAACATATTTGTGTTGTACTGTACTTGTGCTGTATAATGACAATACACTTACATCTAATCTAATCTAATTTAATATGAATACAAGCTAACCATCTCTTCTTTTGCTTCCTATTCATAAATTGATGCAAGAGACAGCTATAACTTTCATTCATTATCCCAATGCATTTGCCACCACCACCTCAATGAAATAAAGAGAGGATCAATAAAAGACCACTTAGCTCAGCTTTTTCTTTCATGTACACAATATCCAGCGTTGGGAGGTAGCGCTGTTACAAGTAGCGGCAGTACTAGTGTGGGGGAATAACAGGACTTGTCTCCTCCTACAACTTGTCTCGTCTCCTCCCTCTCCCCAAAGCCCCAGTTGTATCCCCCCCCCCATCCCCTCTCCTGGGTATAAATAAGGGCCCCTTCTGTGAAATCGGTCTCTTCTTCCAGATTCCAACAGCTAGTTGTTTGGTGAGAGCCATTCAAGCGATAATATCTCTGAGTAAATTGTTTTCATTCTGATTTTCATTCATAAACGCATCCCATTGACAAACAAAGCACAGGCCCCTCCCCCTTCGAGCCCCAAACTAACTAAATAAATTAGGGATGTCCGATATTATCGGCCGATATTGGCATTCAAATGTAATATCGGAAATTATCTGTATTGTTTTTATTTTTTTTACATTTATTTAACCTTTATTTACCCAAGCAAGCAAGTAAGAACTAATTCTTATTTTATTTATTGTGAAAAGTATGCATAATGTTGTGTTTTTGGGGGGGGAAACCCAGCATATATCGGTATCGGTTGATATCGGTATCGGAAATTGAGAGTTGGACAATATCGGTATATCGGATATCGGTAAAAGCCAATATCAAACATCCCTAAAATAAATATTTACTGTATGAACAATAATCTCAGAACGAAGCATTTAAAATACATGGCTTTCGAGTCATATATCCCCGTTTGCAGAATTTCATTGGCTACAAAAGTGGCCAATCAGTTTCACTGGTCAGACGTGATTGGACCGATTACCGGAAGGCGAAACAGGAGGTGGTAACTTTTTCAGAATGACGCTCATTGTTTGTTTCGTCTTATTCCCGGGGATTGTGAGCACCTAATACGTTGAGTATAGGGTGTCCATCGAACAATCACAATCTTAGCTTTCAACCAATGTATTGGTTCATTGGTATAAAATCATTGGATCGCCTTAAAAAACTAGGCCAAAGTGCCGCAAGTGCAAAACGGATTGTATAAGACCTGATGCACCCTTGAGAGTCCAAACTGCTTTTTGCACCGGTGGGCAGAGAACAAAGGGATTTATAATGTCTCCCAAATGCTCAGGAAGTCGCGCTTTTCAGAAATCGGTAAAAATAGAAAAATTCTATTTTCGAGCGCTTTGAGATGTTATATGTCTCCTTACTTGCTAAACTTAATACGACTTGTAAATATGTGTAATTGTTGCTAAATTGTATAGTTCTAATTACCCCCGTATTCATGGAAACTACAACGCGTCACGTACATGCACGCGCGCACACACAAACAGCGGCGTGTGTGGTTGATAGGTGTTAAATCACCGAGTAATACCAATACATTCCATGCAAATCAGTCAGGATAATAGAACCTGCATTATCATTCTCGAGAATACACTTTTCATTGGCCGTGTTTCCAGCTCCTCACGGACCCGACGGAACGTTATGAATTAAACGTTTATTTATAATAGCATTTTAATCCACCATTTAGGGCTAAACCGTTACGGTGTATAAATATAGCCTAACAAATAAAATGTAATGTGTCTCGGAACATTGGCTTGCAGTTGCATTATTTCAAACTAAAGAAATGTGAATTCAAGAAGTTAAAACGAATAACAGGCTGAAAAAACAATTGTTTTAGAATCCACTGCTTTTTTACGCACCGCTTAGCCTATATTTTACGCACAACAAGCTCCCATTGGCTGGTGCAGATTTCTGACAACATGATTGGTTCCGATGCATCAAACCTGTCAAAACACGGTGTGTGTGCTGTGAAACTAAACAACAGATTGGCTTTTGTATGAATTATCTCTTGCAATAATATCCACGGGACTCGACTTTTTGCAGTCGTTGTGTTTGTGTGTGTCACGAACACACACGCCAACTATATCCTGCGTGCGGAGCGGACATTCTCTCACAGCTCTCTCTCTCTCTCTCTCTCTCTCTCTCTCTCTCTCTCTCTCTCTCTCTCTCTCTCTCTCTCTCTCTCTCTCTCTCTCTCTCTCTCTCTCTCTCTGTTCTGGGCGCCTATTGGACGAAACATGTTCGAAAGGACTTGATTTATATACTGTCGGTGGCAACGTTTTTTACAAGTGTTGTGTCAAAGCTCTCAACGTGGGCAAGCTGTGAACTGTGTTTTAAGTCCAGGATGGAGAGCGTTGTATAAACTCCCATAAAAAAAAGAACTGGGGATTTACAGTGGAGGATTCTCCATGGAGCTGTTGCTGTAAACGCTTTTATTTCTGATTTAAATCCTAATGTATCAAATGAAGGTCCTTTCTGTGGAAGCGTGGGAAATGTTTTCCATCGTTTTTTAGAGTGTGGTAGACTTGAGGTCTTATTTGATACATTAGAAATCTTGTTTTTGTCTCTTAACGAGGAGTGGTCCAAGGCTGTTTTTATATTTGGAGCTGGTTACAGGAGAAGCGATGCTTTTAAGTGGAATCTGTTAAATTTCCTGTTGAGTGAAGCAAAAATGGCAATATATCTTACAAGGGAAAAACAAAATCAAAAGTGAAGTGGTTCAGGAGTTGTGTGTTTTTAGCAATGGTAAGAGCAAGGGTCTGGATAGATTTTAGGTTCTATAAAGAGATGAAAAATGTAGATACTTTTGTGGAACAGTGGTGTTACAAGGAGGTTATTTGCTCGGTGGTGGATGAGGAGTTAACATTCTGCGATGTAATATTTCGTTAATAGCTTACGCTTTGCTCTATTGGAACTGTCCCTTTAATCATATCCTAAATGAAAGCTTTCGCCATGTGTACACCTGCCCATCCGCCTGACCACTCCCACATCCACTCCTATAAAGCGGGGTCATGGCCAACAGCGCCTTCCCTACTTTCACCACCGAAGCCCGTGTATAGCACTGCTTAAGTTTAGTGTTAAAGTAGTTAGTTTACTTATAGGAGCTGTGTTGGCATTTTCTTTTGTTTCTCCCTCTCTCACGAATTTTCGGGAGAAAGAAAGGATAATATCGTCACCACCGGAGAGTCTAGAACAGGGGTGGGCAATTATTTTTCCCAGGGGGCCGAATGAGCAACTGAAAATATGTTGGGGGGCCGGGCCAAAATTCCAAACTCAATTATGCATAATATACGTTTTATTTCTATATAAAAAGCAGTAAATGGCATTGTTTTGACCCCTGGTAAGAGTGTATGTTATTATTTGGCAATTAAAAGGTGAGGTTAGCTTTCAAAAATATCATTTATTCAAATAGAATTTATTTCCAAAATGATAAACAAAATGTGAAACATTCATAACAAAGGGCATTTTGAGTTTCATATACTATTGAAACAAGGATTTTCTTAGCTTTCTAAAGACATCACATCATCTTATAGCAAAAAATAAACAAGACATGTCACTGAACTGTGTAAAGAAAAGTGTCCCAGTTTTGTAGCCTTTTTTACTTTACATGCCTATATTAAACATTTAATGTTTTCAGAACTGTGCAAAAAAAAGAAAAAAAAATATCAAGTGTCCCATTTCACTTTCCATTTCCATTTCCACATTTTAGTGTTCTTCAGTTCTTTTTTTTCATTCAGTGTGAGAAATCCAGTCTCTGTTGAGCTTTAACAAGTCCATCAAAGTCAGGTTGCATGTCTGAGGTGGAGATGTGAAGCACAGCTGCCAGATGTTCATCAGTGAGAGAGGATCTGTACCATGACTTGGTAAACGTCATGACTGAGAATGTCTGTTCACATATGTAGGTGGATCCAAAAAGAACCAACATCTTCTGAGCATGTCTCCTAAGTGTATATTGTGCGTGTGAATGTTGACATAAAAAAAAAAAAAAAAAAAAAATGCCCAGGTCTGGTCTAGAAGATGATGATCATTCTGACCTCCACCGGCACTTCCATTGGGGCGCGCGTCGCTGAGCAGGCCCCGCCGGCGTTGTGATCTGGCTATGCAGCTGGATACTATGCTGCAAGAGGCGGTCGGCTGGGAGAGGTGACGGTCTCTCTAGGGCGGGTGATGTTTTGCGACGCGAGCCTCAGGTGTGTCAGTTGTGAGGGGGCAACTGCGCAGCTTGCCTAAGGTCGGCTCCAAGCAAGAATCCCTTCGTTGCCTCTTCATAGCAGTGTGGAGGGGGTTCTAGTTTGATGCCCCACGATAAAACAGTGCTCCTCCTCAGAGAGGTCGTAGCTTTGTTTTCCTGGGGCTGTGATTCCGAGTCTGGGGTTCAATTCCCAGGTCTCTGAAGACGGATACCCTCTGCCACCGCGCTGGCCCCGCTATTCAAGACGAAAGCTCCCGGCACGGAGGATGCGAGCTTGGTGTTTCATTATGAGAATATCTCCGAGCTCAAGACGGCTGCAGCCCGCATACAACGGAGCTTGCTGCCGATGCCGCTGTATCTGGTAACACCGTTCTGTGAGAGGGACGTGTGTTGCCTTCCCTTTTTTCTTTTGGATAAAAAGAAGGAGAGACAGTCGGCTGTCTGAAGTGTTTGGCCTGTATCGCTATTCCTCACGTTACACAGCTTCAATAGTAGCCGATTTAGCTTGCTACTGCCTTAGCTGGTGGCTATCGATAGCCGGTAAGAGCTAGCTGTTAGCCAGTTAGCTGTTAGGCTAAGCCGTTAGCTTGCTGCTGCGTTAAGGCTAGAAACGTTAGCTTGATGCTAACCGTCAGCCTGGAGTTAGCTGTTAGCTTGTCCTAAAACCGTTGGCATTAGCCGTGAGGAAGTAGCGGGCCCTGAGCACTCTGACCACGGCGTCATCTCTGGCAGAAGATGTCGTCGGCCTGGACCATGACTGGCCGCAGGATGTGGGTGTTGCGCCGGAGTGAGGCTCCAGCCGTCGCCGCTTCTTTCCCCGCCAGCAAGGGGCCTCGTCAACGTGGTGGACTAGCCTGTTGTTGCGGCCATTTCATCCTACGTCCGGTGGTCAGGTAGGCATTACACTATGCCCCACTCTTCTTTCCTCCCCCTCCCGAATGTTTTTGGTTAATAACGATGTTTTTGTTTAACAAAACGTGTGTTACTTCACTGCATTTTGGGAGATACGACGTGTGCTATGTGAACTCACAGCTACAAATGCTGGGGTTGCGTTTTCTTGCTTGGAGTGTTGTGCAGTTTTCCTTGAAAATTGTGTTGGTCGCTATTTTGTAAGGCTTGTAAGTTCTAGCACTTGGCCAAGGCTTGTGTCCTTCTCTATACTTAAAAACAGCGTTCTTCTTACGTGAGTAAAAGTGAACTGGGTTTTTTTATTGTATGATGAGAAGTTGTGTGTGTGTTTTATGTAACATTTAGGAAACTTGCATTGAGTCCACAACTGGCTGGGTGTTAGTCTACAGAGTTGTACATAGTGGCATTTGACCAAGGGCCTTGAGTCCCTCTCTTTAGCTTGATATTTTTTCTTTGCTTAAGGGTAATGATAAAAATAACGGTGGCAAGTTTTCACACATAAGCCAGAGCTGTGGATAAAGCCAGTTTTTTACACAAACGAGGTTATCGGCTGTGGCTGGCGTGCATGATGTAAAGCTTTTACTCTCCCCTCCCGGATATAGTTATATCCTTACGAAACTGATTGGCTGAGAGGTTGTGCCTTTCTACCTATCAGTCTCCCTGTCGAGGGCGTTCTCTCTCTCTCGTCACAGGGGGGGGGGGGGTTCCTGTCTCCCACACCAAATCAGGATAGGTGGGACACAGGATTCCCCCGGCCATTTGAAAATGTCACAGGCGCTTTTTCTTGCTGGCCAAGAGACATGTCTGTGAGTTACAGGGCATGTACAACAGACCGCTGTCATTGTAAAGGATAGGTGATGCAATGCAGTAGAGACAATTTATCTTCTACTCTGCTCCCTACCAGTAGTGTATATTGGGTCAGAGCCTCCTCCTCAGGGAGTTTCAGAGCCTCCTCCTCAGGGAGTTCAGAGCCTCCTCTGAGTTTCAGAACCTCCCTCTCAGTGTGAGAGCCTCCTCAGAGTTTTCAGAGTCTCCTCCTCGGAGAGTCTTGGTCCAATTGTTACATGAACCTTTTTCAATTGTTTTTACTCACGTTGTGGTCTCTCTGGGAGAATCGCTGTCTTCTCCTCTTACATGAAGAGCAGAATTGATGCAGTTTTTATTCCCAGGCTCGAGAGGCCATTGAAGCACAAGCGCGTTTTCTTATTGGCCAAGAGACATGTCCGTGAGTTACAGGGCCTGTGCTGCAGACCGCTGTCATTGTAAAGGATAGGTGGTGCAATGTAGTAGAGACAATTGTCTTCTACTCTGCTCCCTACCAGTAGTGTATATTGGGTCAGAGCCTCCTCCTCAGGGAGTTTCAGAGCCTCCTCTGAGTTTCAGAACCTCCCTCTCAGTGAGGGAGCCTCCTCAGAGTTTTCAGAGCCTCCTCCTCAGAGAGTCGCGGTCCAATGTGTTACATGAACCTTTTTCAATTGTTTATTCACGTTGAGGTCTCTCTGGGAAAACCGCTGTCTTCCCCTCTTACATAAGGAGTAGAATTGACGCGGTTGTTATTCCCAGGCTCGTCATGTGAGGACCCGTGTCTGTGTCTTCTGTAGACCGGATCCCTGCTGCACGAGAGGTGTTTTTTCAATGATTGAATATGCTTTGTGGGTCCGGCGCGCCTTGGTTGCCCAACATCATAAAAACGGCATTTTTTTATGCGGGCGGCTGGGAAGGAGATTTTTTGTCTCTACCGTGCGCCAGTGCACTAGGTTAGACTTGACGGGGGGAGATGACGGAAACTTTGGGTGGGCCACCAAGAGCAGTGCCTTCGCGTACTGACCATCTTGGTGGCGCCCTCTGTGATGTTTTGGATCGACACACGTACCTACCCCCCTCTTAGGACTGGGGGCGGCGGCGTGACTAGGGCACGGGACGGGATCAGTTTAACCCGTTGTCCGCCGGGGTGCAGACAGGTTCTGGTTCCCCGAGGGACATGTCATGAATGTGTGTGTCATATACATGTCACCTTGAGTTGCCCTTAACAGTGGCATGCATTGGTCCATACTGTGTTGTACCTTTTTGCACGATGTTAGGGGGTTGGTCCTTCTCCATTTGTTTCACCCCTCCCTCCCTGTTAAACCGGGGATGGGAGGAGGCTGTCGGGGAGGCTGCTTCTGTCAACTCCTCTATGCATCCCTGTGTAGGTCCCGGTCCACCAGGCCCAGGTCGGGCCTTGCCCTCAATAACCTGTTCGCCTGGGTTAACCCTTTTAAACCTGAAACGCTTGAACTGCATTGTATAGCCTGTGTATCCCCATTGCTGCACGAATCCGCTTCAAGGCCCTCAACCTAGCATACCGTGCGGCAAAGGGAACCGCTCCCGCCTACCTCCGGTCAATGGTCTCTAACTACACACCCTCAAGACCCCTACGCTCTGCATCTTCTGGCCGCCTCAGACCTACTCCTATCCAAGCTCCGGGAGGGTCATCAAAGAGAAGTCGCCTATTCTCAGTCCTTGCCCCACAATGGTGGAATGAACTACCCACCCCAGTTAGGACAGCCGAATCACGTCCAATCTTTCGCCGTCGACTAAAGACGCACTTCTTCAACCATTATCTGAATTAAAAAACAAAACAATAAAAAAAAAATCTAACCCTAACTAACCGTACTGTCATGCACTTGTCCTAATAAACTAACCTACACTGTAGCACTCAACACTTTGATGAACATTGTTGCTCAGCTGATAGAGTTGTGCCCTTCCTGATGGCTTGTCGTACAGAACTTAAGTCGCTTTAGATAAAAGCGTCAGCTAAATGACTAAATGTAAAAATGTACACGCAGTTGTGTTTCTGGGGTTTCTTAGTGGGTTAAGGCAGCACCCACCTCCTGTTATAATAAACATAGGGGGGTGGTTGTCTCCCCGGTGTGTTGGTAGCAGAGTCGACTCCCAGGTTGAGCCCGCGTCTGACCCCGGCTGCCCGAGAGTATGCCCCCGCATCTTTCATGACGTCTGCCAATTGTGACAAACTCTTTCTCTGAACCTCGACCCTGCAGGATTAATAAATTGGCGTGGTCAGGGTTCGTGGAGATTGTGACATGGTGCACAGCATACCGGAACACCCTTTCCGCCGGGATACTGTTCTTACAGTAAGCCCCTTAGGCGCCTGTCTAGTCCGCAGTGCTCCAGGCGCAGGTCGAGTTCTACTCTTGGGACCTGTCTGCCTGGATTGAGGGATCAACCTCCTTGGAGGGTTGTCTCCCCGGCGTGCCGCCTGGCCCCACATTATTGTGTTGGGGAAGCCTCCTTGGGAGCGCTTCGGAGCGGCATGCCGAGGGGAGAAGGGCCTTCACCTGGTTATATGAGTAATAGCGAGCGCTTTGCTCTGACTCACTGAGGACCCCACGGTCTTCTGTTTCGGCGGTGAAAGACTGGGGAAGGAGCTGTTGTATGGCCATGACCCCGCTTTATAGGAGCGGATGTGGGAGTGGTCAGGCGGATGGGCAGGTGTACACGCGGTGAAAGCTTTCATTTAGGATATGATTAAAGGGACAGTTCCAATAGAGCAAAGCGCTCGATATTACTCATATAACTAGGGTTATAAGATAACCCCCGTTTTCATATGAATGTGCCTAGGTTTTTTTTTAAGTTTCATGGTTATGTTTGGAGTTTGCAGTTTGTCGAGATGTGAAGTATTTATTTGATTGTATTGTTACATCTCTTGTAGTATTAGTGTGTAAATAAAGTTAAAAAAAATCTCTCTCTCTCTCTCTCTCTCTCTCTCTCTCTCATATTATATATTATATTACTATACTATTATATATCTAATGTGTTATATGTCTAATGTATTCACCTCTATATAT
>NC_140181.1:99424699-99487012 GCF_963971535.1 Notolepis coatsorum | reverse complement strand
GTCTCCTCTGTCTCCTCTGTTTTATTGATCACTGAAATAGGCTACAGTAGCATTTACATGGAATGAAGTTGGTTCACCGGTTCACAAATAACAGGGGAAAAAATTACTTACTCTCTTCATTTATGACATTCAGAGATGGATATTATCTACAGTAGGTATTTCTGCTGCTATATTTCATGATTACAATCAGCGGTGGCGCCAGATAATTGTAATTGGCTGGATTGTCTATAGCAGGTGCTAATGAATTTGAATGCAACAAACAATAACAAATAACAGAAAAATGTGATTCAATGATTCCGGGCTACATAATTGGAAATGCACGTTACTAAATGTTTAGCGTTACACACCAATGCAAGCACAATTCATTCCGTGAATTTAGAAGGAACAAATCAAATGTATACAAAAAGTTTACGACAACAAGCATGAACAAACAATCACAATCCAAATCATAGTCACCACAGAAAGTATCTGTGGATTTACAAAATACTGTAGCTGTGAGCATATAGGCGCCGATTTATGTTTCTGCCAGTGGGTGCTCAAAATAAACCTTGTGCAATATAGCCATAGCCTACATGATTTGTTGCTATACGGATTTGGATGGAGTCAAACGCACACATTTCAGCACTATAGGAAATGAACAGGGAACGACACGTGCATGCACGCACATACACCGCTGCTAGAACACCCATAAAGAACGCAGCATACCATTAACAAGCCAAACAAGTTATAATATTGTTACCCACGGAAAGAAACAACTGTAGCACTGGCTAGAGTAGAATATGGTAATGCAGAGCAATCTTATGTTACTGTGGAAACAGGAATACACAACTCCTGCTAGCTAGCAGCTGCCTGCCAGCTGTAGCTAGCCCGAGGCACACGACTCATGACAGAAGTAGCCTATTTTCAGCTTGCAACGCTAACTTACAATATTAATGCAGCTCGTTCAGACAGTGACAAGCTTCAGAAAGAAAACATTAACTCACAAAACAAATCGTAGCTAATGTTACTGAAGACATTTCCTGTTTAGCTGACAGTGTTGCAACAGGCTGCATTGTGGAGTCGCTGGACATAACAATGTCAAAGTCTTCTTAAAACCCTCTGAGGTCATTAAACTTGTGGGCGGGTGTAATTAGCACTACCGTTACATTTTCAAATCATAATATCATAACACAGAGGCTGAGAGACTCACTTGTTTTGCTGTCAGTAGACCATCGGCGTATGAATAGGAAGTGCTGTCGCGTGTCATTCTAACCCTTTCAGAAGCTTTGTGGTCCGGTCTTAAACTTTCCATAAATGTGTCTCAATAAATCCATTTAGTTAGATCCATGAATGAATGTATCTTGTGATTATTATACATTTTCCGACGACAACAACTATTAGCCGTTAGCTATTTCCTGGTTGATTCCCGGACATGATGTCACACGAATCAAGTCAAGTCAAGTCAAGTTTATTATCATGTTCCAAACTGGGCAATTCATATCACAGCAGATACATAAGAACTCAAAAGAAAACACAGTAAACATAAACAAAAAGAACACAGACAGACATGTACAGTAAGTACATGGTCACAGGATCAGATGATGACAACAGCCAAATGAGCAACTACAACCATCCAGCCCACCCACCCACCTCAAAGCTACCTTCTCCTGCTTCCTCCATTGATGGCCCGAATGGATGTAGGTATAAATGAATATGTATACCTATTGTTTTTAGCTGCAGGCGTCTCTAGACGTTGGCCGGAAGGCAATAATTGATACTCCGGATTTAGGGGGTGAGAGCTGTCTGCTCTAATAGATGAAGCCTTCCTGAGCACCTGCTCGTCATATATATGGCCCAGACAGCTGAATTGTACCCCCACAATCTTGCTAGCCCCCCCTCACAACCCCGTTAAGGGCATTCTTTTGTTTAATACCAAGGTTTCCATACCAACAAATGGCAGCAAAGGAAACAACATACTCTATAAAAGCCCTGTAGAACAAGATCATCAAAGACGTATCCACCTGAAATTTGGCTAGCTTCCTTCAACAGAAGAGGCACTGCTGACCTTTCATTTCAGTATTAAAATCAAATGTCAGACAGGCTGCTCAGCCAATAGACAATTCTTGCTATTATTGTGAACATTATACTTTTGTCCAGTGCTTTTGTAAAGTGCACATAAAGGGCACAGTGAAATCACATGGATATATATCTAGCTGTTTTTATACATTTCAACATTTGATTGCTGCATATATATGAAATGTGACCATCGACAGAGAATGACAGGATGTGATGTCATTACTGGGGGAGGGGGGGCTTAAGGGGGGGCTCAGCCTTTTTCAGGGGGAGCTTAATACCCCGCTAGCCCCTCCCCCCCACCGCCACTGATTAGACTACAATACATCACATTGTATACAACATTACATCTGGACCCTTTAGTTCATTTTAAGATAAAGCTTCTACGCAAAACCTAATGAAACTATGCACTTTCCAACATAACTCAACTACTGACCACTCCCTCCAAAATACCACATTAAGACACCAAGACCTTGAATAACACCATAGAACAATTAATTTTTTGTCACTTTTGACATGATTTCTGTAAAAAATTATGTTTTCGCCAGTTGGATGGCGAGCACTTCTGTTGCTCAGAAACCCCTAAATCCCCTGAATGTCTTAGGTCTCTAATTTCTAGCTGTAATAGAACCCATTTCCATCCAGATAGCTTGAGGTGAGAGGTCAAGCTTAAATTTGGAGCATTATTTAGCACCCTTCCTGACAAGCTAGCGTGCCCTGCTTATTATAAGCTTATAATTATCACACCAAAGCCCACATGAGTTGGCTATTGAACTGCCGCCCTAAGGGGTCAGAGGGGCTGACAGAATTTGAGATTGAGTCCCCCTAAAAAGGGTCTGGGGATGCCACTGCCCGTGATTAACTTGAGTACCTCTGCAGTCTTACACAGGCTATTGCCCGGGTGCAACAGTGGCTCAGGAGGTGCTGCTTTAAGTAGAGCCTTCAGACTGATGTTTAGACTAAGTTTGTAGTTACTTTATTTTCTGCATTGGTTCGGTTATGGTTCACATTACCAAATGACAACCAGACCAAACTTTCTAAACAGTGGCTTTCTAAACAGCCCCCATTAAGAAACAGTGGCTTTCGACAGTGGCTCAGGAGGTAGAGCGGTCATCTGGTAGTCGGAAGGTTCCCGGTTCGATTCCAACTCCTTCCAACTCCTCCTGTCCAAGTGTCCTTGAGCGAGACACTTAACCCCTAATTGCTCTCGATGAGCAGGTTGGCACCTTGCGTGGATGCCTCCGCCCGTCGGTGTGTGAATGTGTGAGGGAATGGGTGAATGTGAGGAACAGAAATTGTAAAGCACTTTGGATAATAGCGCTATATAAATGCACCGTTTACTATTTAAACTTTCCCTACAGCAATCAAGCGCTACAGGCTCACACCTATGCCTCAAGCAGCCATATATAATCACTAGGGGTGTGCAGATATGTTATTATCTGTATCTGTATCTGTATTCGGATAGAAGACCAGAATTATATTTATACCAGTATACAATTGAAAATTGTACAATACATGGCACTTTGCCCTTGTCTGTTGGCTCCGGGCTGCATTTTCGCCAATCAACCACTACATTGTTGGAAAGTTTAATTTGCCGCCTTTCGATCGTCCCCACACTCAACCTATTTATTGCGTGATTCCATTCTCGAGTTACAAGACAAAACATCTGGCGAGTGTCATATTTGACAAGCGGATCTGGTTGTGAGCGGTCCTGAACTGACCAGTCACCACTGATGGCGAAAATGATTGGCCATTTTGGATAATCATGCAGAATCTTTACTGGTACGCACATTCCACATTTCACATTCCATGGGATTTTTATAAACTTTGAACCTGTACTACATACGACTTCAGGCTATGGAACCATTATGTTTTCCAGCTCCGTATACCTCTCAGATGGAACTTAAAAACAGGCATCTGGCAACCAGTAAAAATAAATATGAGTACTAAGACTAAACTCTTGACTTTACTTGACTTAAGAGGAGAGGATTACTATTTCCGTGGGTCCAAAGGAAGAGACAGGGCAGTCCTACAGTTAGGTTTTGATGGCAGTCCTACAGGTAGGTTTTGATGGCAGCTCTACATGTTGTTTTTGATGGCAGTCCTACATGTAATTTTTGATGATAGTCCTACAGGTAGTTTTTGATGGCAGTCCTACAGACAGGTAGTTTTTGATGGCAGTCCTACAGACAGGTAGTTTTTGATGGCAGTCCTACAGACAGGTAGTTTTTGATGCCAGTCCTACAGGTAGTTTTTGACTATATCTGTACATATCCATTACCTACTCTTACTAGTTACACTGCCTGCCAGTATGACAACTACCATAGTGTCTTTATACCTGTATCACTGTACATATCATATTACAAGTATGTACATACACCTGATTAGCACTACACTATGAGAGTTGTAGGCTACTCATTTATACCCAGTTTAATCACCTGTCCATTGTATATTACTATTGTACTTTACTGTTACATTTGCACTCTGGTTGGATGACAAACGTCTTCTCGTTGTACTGTACTTGTGCTGTATGATGACAATACATATGAATCTAATCTAATCAAAAAACAATATTATAGTCTGAATCACTGAACCACAACGGTTTGTATAAGATGGCGTGGGTGAGCTGTGAGCCATGCAGCTAACCTTATTCCACAATACAAAGACATTATGACCTCAATTACGTCTCTGCAAAAACAGTTTAAGCTCCCTCACAGTAATATGATCCATTTACTTTCACTGGAGAAACCCCCGCCCCCCAAAACATTCACTAAGTAATTGGCTCATAAATACTTCTGTGTTTACGCTTGTTTTCGTGATAATGGATACTCATAACATATGTTACTTTTATTATCATACCAAACATACGGCAGGCATATCAAAACCAAACACAAATCCTGCATTCATTTCATATATTAATAATAATAATAATAATAATAATAATAATAATAATAATAATAATAATAATACTAATAATAATAATAATAATAATAATAATAATAATAATAATAATAATAATAATAATAATAATAATAATAATAATAATAATAATAATAATAATAATAATAATAATAATAATAATAATAATAATAATAATAATAATAATAATAATAATAATAATAATAATAATAATAATAATAATAATAATAATAATAATATAATAATAATATGATGTTTTTGTAGTTCCCCATATGGTCACTCAGTGATGGACTTTGGTTATCAGAACCATCAGATGTTCCTGTCCTTCCCTCTTACTATGGTATATACAGTATACTATACTAGAATGTGTGAATCGATAGTACATGTACTACTACTATATACACATGTTAGGGGTGTAGTGATATACAGATTTTCAGATTCAATAGATTTTGAAGTCTCAATTCAAATACAAATGTTTTGATACTACAGAGCTCTGATTATTTTAGAGCATATTTTAGAATGTATATCTTTTATCTTTTAATATTCTTATTTTAGATTTTTGACTACCTAAAATGTATTGTGAGTGATCTGTGGTGCTGAATTTCCCTCTGGATTAATATATTATATATATACATTTACATTTAGTCATTTAGCTGACGCTTTTATCCAAAGCAACTTACACGTTTTGAGTCAGCAGTACGGGTACAACTCTATCAGCTGAGATGTATACTAAACAGCTTGAGTTGGCTCAGGAAAATAGAATATATGCATTGCGTGTGCGCGCGCGTGTGTGTGTGTGTGTGTGTGCATATTGTAAACCTCCACCTCCCCCTCCCACTCCACGCTGACAGGATGCCCAGTTTAGATGACGAAAAGAGGGGGGCAGAGAGACACACAGAAGACAGATCGTTATTGAATGTGCATTTCTTCCCATTTTCAATGACATATCGTGATCGTTACACCCCTAATATAACAAATACTACTATGTCGTATACTAACACGACCATCCACTCAAAATCTAAATCACTGTATCAGTGTAGCGTGAGGAGAAAACAACACACAACATTAATACTCTTCCCTTCTACTTATATTGCTAGTTTAGATTTATCCTTCCTTCCAGTATACACACCACATGTATATAGGAGGGGTGGGGGACTCTGCTCACCCGCACAGCTCTCTTATAGCGTACAGACTTTGAGTTCGTATTAACTCTACCGTACTGCCAACTCACATTGGCTGGGTTCAAGGATAGAGCAGGCATGTTAGAGCCAGAATCCCCCCTGGCCTTCTGTAATTACTATATATCCAGACTATTAACCATTATCAGGGTTGGATTAAGTCAATGAGCTCTGGGACTTCTGGCCCGGTCGTCATCAAGAGCCCTCCCCCCCCAGACTACCCCGCCCCCCCGAATCACTGCCCCCCACATCCTGTTGGAATACATTGGCCTACTAACTGACTGCCGAGGGAACTTTTACTTTATAAATTCGGCATTGGTGTTGATTTCAACATTGTTGAATGAATTCTACATATCTGACAATATCATAATTACATGTTTTTATATTATATGGCGTGTAAAGTACTAGAGTAATTGTACTGCGTTACAATACTCAAGTACTGTTTTGGGGGATTTGTACTTTACTCAAGTGTTATTAGGTTTGTATACTTTTACTCAATTACATTTCAGAGATAAAATACATACTTTTTACTCCTTACATTTAAAATGAAGACCTACAAAGTACAAAGTACAAATCTCGCAGGTCGAACTATTTTAATTAGTATATTTGTTTCTCTGGCCGAACTAACATTAACGTTATTAATCCTGCAGCCGCACTTTATTTAAAAACAGCCAATCAAATCCCCATCAATGGAAAATGAACCCGCCCATTCCCATGCTGATTGGTCCTTGTGCAAGACTAGAAAGCGGGGATCTTAGATTAAACACCTTCTATCAGAAGAATAGACAGTCAGAAAAAGAGTTTTAACTTTAACTTTTTAGTACTTAAGTACATTTAAAAGTAGAAACTTTTTGACTTTTACTCAAGTGTGTTTTTAGCCAGATACTCTGACTTTTACTTGAGTAAGATTTTGAGATGGTACCCATACTTTCACTTAAGTATAATTTCTGGGTACTTTTTACACCCCATATCCATAATCATTTATACATTGTGTTTCATGCATTTAGTATATCGATGGCTGAAACGAAGAATCTCCTATCTGCAGAATTTCGGACTTTCGGATTTCACCTTGGATGATGAGGAACCTCCTATCTGCAACTATTCAGTCTGTTGTGATAAATTGTCCAAGGTATTTAAAGGGGCCATACGCTAATTTGGAAGACTCAACAGTTGCAAGGTATGTTACTACTGTGGGGAAAACTGTTTGGTCTATTACTTATACTGGGTGTGGGGGGTGTGTCACCTACAGTGTTGGGAAAGTTCACTTTCTACATGAACTAGTTCAGTTCACAGTTCACAATTTTTTAAATGAACTAGTTCAGTTCATAGTTCATAATTCAAAATGTTGAACTAAAGTTCATGGTTTCAAAAATGAAACTAATTTATAGTTTATAGTTCTTTTTTTATTTCTTTTTTATAGATTTTTCATGTACAGTTACTTACATTACAAAAACACACATTAGGACAAGGGGGGGGGGTCCTCCAGTTCATCTATGCCATCATCCACACCATAAGAAAGCAAAAACAAAACAAAAAGAAAAACAAACAAAAAGGAAAGCAAACCAAGACAGGCACTGTACAGTATTGCACTTGCCTCGAGCCCATTCACATGTAGACATGTATACATATATTTATTTTTTTCTATCCTAGGTCTGTCCATACAATGGGGCATTGGGCTTTTGGAAGGATCCGAGAAATTTCAGCAGCAAAATAGTCTAATAGTGGGGCCCACACCTCCTGAAAGGAAGCATTGTTGCCTCTATGCATTGCACAGAGTCTTTCATGGGGTAGCACACCGAAGATCTCTCTATACCACATTTGTATAGATGGAGGCTTATCCTTAATCCAGTTTATCAGAATGCATTTCCGGGCTGAAAGTAGAAGCAAATAGCTTGAATTGTAAGGGTGTCAAATACATTTCCTTTGATGGGAGTCCCAGTAAGAAAGCTCCCCAGATCCTTCTTTATTTTCACCTTGGAAATGTCGCTTAACTCACGTGCCACTTGGCCCCAGAACCTGGATAAACACTTACATTCCCAAAAGTAGTGATAGTGTTAAGTTCACTTCTACTGCGGCCATTACGGTAATCTGGATAAAGGTGAATGGGCGCTGTTGTTGCGCGTCACTGGTTTTGGACTGGAGGAAGGCTGTGGCCACTACGCTGTGGAGCGTGAAATAAACATGAATGAAAGATAACGGTTGTCTTATTTGCGACTTAACAATAGGTACCCAGATCTGTTTGACATTTCAAACATAAAGTTCTTTTTTCAATACGTTGCTGCAAGCTATTATTTGTAAAAATTATTGAACCACAGACAGCAATCGGAATACTGGCATTTCCATAACGCTTTGCTGCCGCCCATTCAGTCCACACTAGTAGCAGCTGCAGCTTTCATCTCTACAGTATATTTTCAAAAACATGAGGAAAAACTTTGCTTGAATTGTCTTTATTATGAAAACAAAAACAGGACGTTTGATTATTCTCAATGTGCCGTTTAAGGTTTGCTGTCGACGTCGTCGATGTACGGACTTGCTTCTTCAAACCGGGTAGAAATTTACAGACAAACGTTAGATTTTTCCCGTCTGAGTCAGTACTGACTTTAACGTTAAACTCTTAAATGC
This sequence comes from Notolepis coatsorum, assembly GCF_963971535.1. Lineage (NCBI taxonomy): Eukaryota > Metazoa > Chordata > Actinopteri > Aulopiformes > Paralepididae > Notolepis > Notolepis coatsorum. The sequence continues at coordinate 99,478,241 of NC_140181.1, read as the reverse complement.
TCATACGCCGACGTCGTAGAGGTAGAGTCAGACTCTGAGCGAGTGCTGCTGCAGCTTGCGGCTTCTGCTCGCCGATTCCGCGGTTCCGGTCTGGTCTGTTTGTTGTGAGGAGTCTGATGACGTAGCCAGGGGGTGACAGGCGCGTTGCCAGATAAGGTGGTTTTCCGCATAATTTTGAAGCCTGTTTACGGTGTGTTTTAACTGGGTTTTCGGCTAAAATGCATATGAAATCTGGCACACCTTTGAACAACGTTATAATAGAGTGCTGAGAATGAACGCACTTTTGAACGCCGCTATACAGCGCTGAGAATGAACGCGTTCTCAATTACGTTCATTTAGCGGATATACAGTACGTTCAGTTCACGTTCGCCCCCAAAATACGAACGCGTTCATGAACGATCGTTCATTGAACGCGTTCAGGTACATCACTGGTCACCTAGTAGATGGGATGCAGTTATTAGAGGGAACTACAGTGAGTTAACGGGTATCAGTCACTAAAGAACAGGTGGTGCCTACTGTGAAAACTCCTAGGTTGGTAAATCCTAGGCCCCACTAACTGCATTCATATACCTTACGCCTTGTAGCGTGGCAACTACAGTTGGGGCCCGGCTGGACATAGCTCCTCCGTGCTCCTGCTACCCAGTGTTTGTAGAACCTCACCCTCACTAAGCAGGGATAATCCACCCTGTTACACTTAGAAAATATGTTGAAATTAAAGATGAGTATTACTGAACCTTATGTAATGTTAAACTTAAAGAGAAGACAGAGGTTTCTGTGTGCCCAGTTGAGGTCTGGCACCCTGCCATTGGCTGTGGAAGTGGGTAGATTCCAACGTAAACCTGAGGAGGAGCAGTTATATATCGTATTTGCTTATCGCGTCCCGCTCTGAGCCTTATGAGATACCCCTTATCTCCTATGATACCTACTGTATCCCCAACGAACAACTACATGCACCCACACCTGTATGGGGCCCCGCCCCTATGGAGGCGTAGCCCATATAACCATGACTCTGGTCACCAAACACCCTTCCTCTATTTTCGTTCCAGCGTACTGGCTGCGTGCACCATACGTAACTAGCAGGATGAAAAAGATCAGAGTCATAATGTTGAAAGCTTACCGGAGGTTGCTGGCCCCTGGCATCTTCGACGCATGTTTTCGGCGACACGACGGGCCTATGTTGATGTTCCTCGTCTGATGACAGCAGATCGAGGTTCAGCTGTACAAGATTGGCTGTCGGGCCAGCTTGTACCCAGGTAGGCCCTGTGTCTTCAGGCATGGGTATTAGTGTTAGTAATGCTGGTTTGTTTTGTTACACAACCATGTTGTGTGTTGGCGCCGGGGGCAGGATGGTTTGGTGAACGTTCACTGCAGGGAACAATTTCCAAGCTGTCTTGGGCGTGCTACTAAACATATAATACTATGCTACATGCTATCGCTAATGCTGCATGCTATCACTACTGCTAACTGCTACGCTGTTCTAATGTCTCCGCCGTGAGATGTTGTCACTTCTCCCTCCTCTTGCCCGGTTCATCAATGAAGGTCAGTCGGTAGCTGTTGTGGTTTTTTTTGCTGAGTCCTATTTACCTTTTTTCGGGTAAATGGGTTGACAACAGGGTAGGCCGTGGCTAGGTAGCCTAGCCAGGTATGTTACCTTGTGTTCCGGCGGGGTCTATGGAACGGTGTCCCCATCTGGGGAGATGCGTGAGCTCGGCGGTGTAGCAGTAGAGCTATATTACTGCAGGGTGGGACTTAACGGCGGGTTATGGCTCAGCTGGCTAGTTCCTATCCACATTGGCGTCGGGTAGTGGGGCTATGGGTCCAGCCGACATGGTAAACATGTTGCGTGTCTGTGCGCAGGCGGTTGTTGATCTGGGTCCCACATCGCCTCACGCTAGGCTGTAGTAGTATAGGGGCAGGGCCGCCTGGGAGAAATGTGAGGCCCTGTGCAAATTTAAACGCGAGGCCCCCCACCCCCTGAGGCGGCCCTGTGTAGTGGGCTATTGTTTCGTTCTGTCACTCTGCTATGAGAAGGTCTGTCTTGCTACAGTTTTCTCTCCTCTCAACCATTCATACTGATGGTCAATCGGTATACTGGGGGAGTAGTGCGGGGGGGCTTTGTTTACCTTTTTTGGTAAATGGGCTAAGCTAGGGCTGGTGTGCTGTTGTGAATATTTTGAATGAAGGCCGGACTAGTTCGCTCTGGTCCGCCTCCCCTTAACGTTGTGTGTATGGGTTTGCTCATTCTACAGTATTTTGTGGTTTAGTTCTTTTATTCATTTAACCCTTTCATGGTGCACACCACAGTGGAGGTTGCTGTTTGCAACCACCACTGGTGCTCCGTGTTAACATCAGTCCTTTGTTTTTGACATATTGAAACAGTGCCCCGCCCGGCCGACGCCATGGGTGGGTCGGCCTGGCGAGTGGCTGGTGGGCTGTTAAAGCTTGTACCGCCACGGTATGGAATTGGCAACGATTAGAACTGTGTTCGAATTGCTGTTTTTTTCTATAAAAAAAATGGTGTCTGGTGGCGGGGCCTTAAGGGCCAGCCGACGTCGACACATCGCGCGAGGTTGTTGACGTTATTAGCTTTGACCCAGCCGCAAGCTATAACCGCTCAGGGTTCCCCTCTCCGCAGGGGATTTTGGTCTTCTGCTGGAGCGCGGGCGGTATTGTCCTAGGCCCTACACCGCCTCACACCGCGCAGCCAGAAGAAGAGAGAGCACGGCCTCGTCAGCGGCGATGACGAGGCCCTCGACAGGCGGCCATGTTTTCCCCCGCCGGAGGTATCCTGGGCGTTGATTCGACAGGTGTCCACAAGGCCGACAGCCTTGGCGGCCGAGGGATCGGCCATGTAGGATGGGTTCGGCTTGAACAAACAAGCCGTCACAGTCCTGCCGCGAGCAGCCCGCTCTCAGATCACTCCCTTCCCCAACACCAGCGGAAAAAGTGGGCTCTGATTGTTTCCTTTGGCTGCGGGCCGCGTGCCTTCGTTGATGCGCGGGCGGCCCCCCTTTCGCTTCTCATGGGGACAGGGGCTGACACCCAGTTGATGGCTGAGCCTGGGTCTGTCCGTGAGAATGTTGTGCTGTCAAGCGGCTCCCACACCTTGAGCTGTGTTGGTTGAGCCTGGTGTTACGTCTGTCAACTTAAGTGTTGTCAGCAGGGGGGCTCGAAACCTTTTGAGGCACACAGTGCGGGCTTCACCGGCCTCGCCTTCGCCAGACCAGGTATCATGTTGGTGCCTCCCACTCCTGAAATATTGGCAAGTGGTCGCAGGCACACGTGATTTGGGGTGGTAGTAATATCACTGCAGGGCTACGGTGTGTAGGAACCCATGGGGGCCTTACACCTTGCATGTCCGGCTGCAGAACAACTCCTCAGCATGTTCTGGAGGGGTGTTCAGTGGGGGGGCTTTTTTCATCAAAAGCCCCCCGTATCAGACCGGCCCTTTCTGTCGGGGTTCCCCCTTGGGTGCGATTGCCTCGTGGGTGGTGTCAGGGTCAGATTTTCCGACACGGAACGCGCTGCTCGCACGGTTCCAGGGTTGGCTACGCACAGCGGGGGGACCGGGCCAACTATCTACAGTTCCTGGCGGACCTGCGCCACGTGACGGCGGGTGCGTTGGGAGTGTCGTCACATATGACTACGGCAGTACCATATGTCGAGGTGGATGGAGAGAACGCTGAGGCGGGGACTTGTGTTTACACAACCCCACCCGTTTTCAGGTTTGGTACAGACCCTATTGTCAGGGTCTCCAGCAGTGACAGCTCTGGTCAACGAGATCCAATCTCTGTGGACGAAGCAAGCCATCGTCATGGCGTTCTCCTCCCGGTGTTCTCTGCCTGAGAAGTCGGGAGGGAGGGGTGTAAGACCCAGGCTGGACCTGTCCCATGGGAAGGTTCAGCATTTTTTGGATCGTCTCCTACCTGTTGAACACTGTCAGGTGGGGGTCTGGTTCTCCTCCATAGACCTGTAGGATGCGTATGCGCATCTCCGATCTTCCATCCTAGGGCTTACCTACGCTTCCTTTGCAGGGTTAGCGTATGAGTACCAGAGGCTGCCGTTCGGTTTTCTCTGGCTCCCCGCATCTTCACCAAGTGCGTGGAGGCCGCACTGGGGCCTCTGCGTCGTCAGGGGTTACGGAGTGTTCTGCCCTGATGACGTTCTGGTCCTTCGCGGTCAAGGTGGATCGTCAGGTCTCGTACCAGGCAGGTCTCTACCAGCCTGGGGTTGCTGTAGACTGGATGTAGAGTACTCCTCTTCCCAGTCAACGGTTGGAGGGCTATGGGCATCCATCTCAGAGCGTGTTGTCAACACGCTCGGGAGGTTCCATCCTAGGACGGTTACGGCGCTGTCTCACGTCGCGTTTTCACCGACGCCTCCCTCGCTGGTGACGCGTCGGGCCAACGCAGTAGGGGGCAGCTGGCAAACCATGCTGCCCGGTCTGCGCTACGTTCAATGTGTTGGTGTTGAAAGCGGTCCTTCTGGTCCACAAATGGTGTTGATCAGGACGGACGATACGACGTCAGTGTCGTGTATCGACAGACAGGGAGGAGTACGCTCCCCCTGTCTGCACCAGGCGGCGGGCGGCTGGCTATGGGCGTCCTCCATCTGCGCGGCCTGAGGGCTCCCCACATCCCCGGCAGGGAGAATGTGGGTGCAGGTGTACTGTCGCGGGGCGGTCCTCATCCTGACGGGTGAGGATTACGTCTGGACATGGCCAGGCAGGTCTGGGACCGATGCCGTGCCGCTAGGGGTTCTTCCCCATACATCTGTTAGGTCAGTTGTTGGGACAGGTACGTTGAGGGGCGCAGGTTCTTGATCCTGATGGTGTTACCATCTGGAATGCGCATGCTCCCTCCACTGTCGCGCTTACACGGGCAGATGACGTATGTTCCAAGTGTGGTGTAAGGCGGGGGGCCGGGACTCAGTCTCCTGCCCCCTGGATGCTGTCCTTAGTTACCTCCAGTCTCTCCTTGATAGACTGTCGGCTTCGACGGTGAGGGTATATGCAGCAGCTATATCCTCCTATCATGAAGGGTTTGAGGGGATGTCTTGTTCAGCCACCCTCTTGTGAAGCGTTTCCTGCTTGACGCTCGACGCGTTAAGCCGGTGCAACGCTCCTTGGCTCCGACTTGGGATCTTCAATTGGTCCTCGGTCGGTTGTCCTTGGCCCCATTTGAGCCGCTCAAGCAGGCGCCGTTGGGAAGCTGTCCTTCAAGACCGTGTTCGTACTGGCTGTCACTTCCGCTAAACGCGTAGGTGAGCTCTGTGCTCTCTCGGTACGTCCAGAGTTCCTTCCGCTCCCGGGATATTGTGGTTCAGGCGTTTCGTCCTCCTCCTCACACTAGTGAGTTAGATGTCACCTGTCATGTCCAGTCCGTGCTTTGGGGATTTACCTCAGCCGTACTCAGGACTTCAGGGTTACCGACCAGCTTTTTGCCTGTTACGGTGGGGCTCATGCTGGTAAGGCACTGTTGAAGCAGCGCCTGTCCCATTGGTTGTGCGAGGGCATTACCCTCTGCTACACGTTGGCTGGGCAGGATCCCCCTGGGGGCGTCAGGGCGCACTCCACTCGTGGGGTGGCTGCTTCTGCCGCTCTCCTGGGTGGGGCCTCGGTGGAGGACATCTGTGCTGCAGCTTCATGGTCCTCCCCGGGTCCCTTTGTAAGGTTTTACCTCATGGACATGACCGGGGGTTCTGTCTCCCAGGCGGTTCTGGGGTCTGTGGCCTTTCCTGCTTCCCGTCCTTGGTTGGGTAGCAGGAGTGTATGGGTATGGGCCACAGTGTGTTGAGTCACACGTGGTTCCGCCTGTACGGTGTGTTCAAGGGGTTCTGGTTCCCTCTTGTTCGCATTCAGGTGGAGTTGACTGCGCCCCCCCTTCATTAGGAAGGATGGGGTGACAGGGCTCCCCGCACCCCTTGATGTGGGCTTACGGGTCCTCAGGGGGTACATCTGTCGGGTCTCGCGTCCGCTCTTCCCCATATCTCATAAGGCTCAGAGCGGGACGCGATAAGCAAATACGATATATAACGATAGGTTATGTAGATAACCTAGTTATATTAGTATTGGCTGAGCGTCCCGCTCTGCGCGGCCCTGAGTTCCCTCTTGAGGGATCTTTTCCTGGAACGGGATTTGGCGAGGAAGGGTGTTTGGTGACCAGAGTCATGGTTATATGGGCTACGCCTCCATAGGGGCGGGGCCCCATACAGGTGTGGGTGCATGTAGTTGTTCGTTGGGGATACAGTAGGTATCATAGGAGATAAGGGGTATCTCATAAGGCTCAGAGCGGGACGCTCAGCCAATACTAATATAACTAGGTTATCTACATAACCTATCGTTGTGTGTTCTATGTGATCTGGGAGTGGTGGAAGATGAATATCATTTAGTTTTTTATTGCCCCTTGTACACAGATTTGAGGAGGGCTTTATTTGAGAACATTTTATTTGTAAATCCGGATTTGTTTTGGCAGTCTGAGAGTTGTATGTTGAGGTGTCTTTTTGTGGAGGAGATCTTCAGTTTTGCAGGATTTTTGGAAAAAGCATGGCACTTGAGACAAAACACACTATATCCTATCTAATTGTATAGGAATTCCTCTTGTTTCTTTGTTTACATACATTGTTTACAGCTTGTTATATGACGTTTTATTTTGTTTTCTTTTTTTTGTGGCCATCTTGGTCTATATAACTTATTGTCAATGTCAAGTATACTATTATATACTTATTGTTTATGTGTCTTGTAAGCCCATATGGGCTGGGCATACACCTGTATGTAATACACGAAAATTAAAAACATCAAATCAAATCAAATCAAAACCAGCTTGGTTTACATTAGTGATTTATACCATCAAAGATATACCCTTTCCCTCTTTTACTTGTTTAGCATTTTATATTTAAGTACTGACAGGAAGTGACAGCTAAACATGGGTTTTACATTAACGTTTGAAGCTATAAAAGGTTTGTTTACATGGGAGTTTACATTTTAAACATTGGAGTGAAACAGGCCTGTATTTTGAGTTGTTATCGGTAAAAGATCGGTTGAAGATTCAGTACAATGATGTTTTAATTCAGTCATAAATTGCTTATTGTGGATTATTAATGCCATGCGTGTCATTTCTTGAGATTTAGAAGTATCATTTGTTTTGATATAACAGTTTTAGGCAGTTAAACTCACTCTGGCTAATTTCTCCAAAGTTGCCTACTGCAGCTTTAATATACACCACAGTGATATTAACCTTTTCACTACCACACTACCAAATGGTTAACCCTTTCACTGTGACAATACAGAAGGTTAACCCTTTCACCGTCACACGACAAAGGGTTAACCCTTTCACAACCACACTACAGACTGTTAACCTGACGTTAACATTGACGTTCTAATTCTACAGCACTTACCTGATGTCATCCTCGTTGGCAAAGATGATGACCACCCGAGCGTTAGGGTTCTCACTCAGACGGCGGATCATCTTGTCAAACTCCCCGGTCCTCGGCTCCCGCGGTATCTTTACCGACTGAGAGATACACAGGCCTCCTGCACATACAGACACAAAAGAGGGATGTTTCACCATTAAAATGGCAAATGGTAAATGGCTGCATTCCTATAGCAGCTTTTATCCAAAGCGCTTTACAATTTGTTCCTCACATCTTACCCATTCGTCTCACACATTCACACACCAACGGCGGAGGCCGACCACGCGAGGTGCCGACCTGCTCGTCGGGAGCAGTTAGGAGGGTAAAGTGTCTCGCTCAAGGACACTTCGACACGCTGCCCGGCAGAAGCGTGAATCGAACAGGGAGCCTCCGTCTTACCAGATGACTGCTCTACCTCCCGAGCCACTGTCGCCCCGGCGCTGAACAGCGCTTCAGTAACCAAACCATTTCTCTCCTGAATTCTTTTTTAACCACTTTTTTCAACACTGACTGAGTAGAAGGCCCTTTTTAAAAAGGCACATGTTTTTTTTTTTATTCAGATACAAAATGTGTCTTTCTATTATTACCCTGCCCATACCTGTACCTCCCCTCCCCCATGGTAATATGACACCCACATTTCCCCAAGGCGATCAATGAAAGAACATCTTATTAGTACGCGTGCTGGGGGGGGGGGCCTAAGACTGTTTCATCACCAAAGTCCTATCCCCCAGTCCATGCCCCCTCCCTCTGGACAATCTTTTCCGCCCTCCCTCCCGCCACCTGGCGCGACGACACCTTGTTTCAGACACTTTGTTGTTGTTGCAGCCGACTATCACATATGGCGTCTCAGGCATTCTGTAGATGACATGTGTCAACAAATGTACATGTCTGTGTGAATTTATGTTGTGCCGTTGTTACTGTAAAAAATTTATGATTGTGATATGTTGTTATTAATGAGACGATGAGCTGTATGTGTGTGTCACTGGAATTGCCCCAAGGGGATTAATAAAGGAATATCTTATCTTATCTTATTTTATCTTATCTTAAATCGTGGCCTAAACTGAGCAAAAGTCCTTATGTAGTGAGGAACATCATTTGTTTACTAGGTCAACCACAAGTAACTTCAGGCTGAGTCATGGAAAAAAAAGAAAATCTCTCTTTCTGACTAAACCCACACAAATCCTATTCAATCTTGTGGACTTTTTTATGATGTCTGGATGCAAGATTAAATGTGTGCAGGTGCAATATTTCATCAAAACATGAGGGATGCAAGGTATTAAAAAATCTTTTCATGGACCACAAGGGGCAGATTTGAGACACGGAGACCCATCAATTCAGTTTATGGCGCTGCCAATGAGACTGGGGGTATATTATGTAACGTTTGGGAGTAACACCTATTTTGTAATTGGAAATGTGACGACAGGTTCTCTTTTGTGCACACTCGCTCATTCTTCTTCCTTTAGGGCATATCATTTGATTCTGTTCAACTTATAAACTGTAATAACTTTATAAAACTCTAAATAGTTCCTCGTTTATGATTCTGTCACTTGATAATGAGAAATATCCCTGGTTGCCACATCTGTTTGCTAAAGGCCTGGAATACAGTATAATTTGTTTTGATATACGTGTTTTAGGTCTCTGAGCAGAGCCAACTCTCAGTGTGTTGAGGGGGCGTGTCTTAGTGCACCTTCTCTGACCACAGCCAACCCCCAGTGTGTTGAGGGGGCGTGGCTTAGTGCACCTTCTCTGAGCACAGCTAACTCTCAGTGTGTTGAGGGGGCGTGGCTTAGTGCACCTTCTCTGAGCACAGCCAACTCTCAGTGTGTTGAGGGGGCGTGGCTTAGGTCACCTTCTCTGCACAGTCAACTCTCACGAGAAAACGGGGTTTATTCAATGTATGTGATGTATAGATTGGGGGGACCACAGCTAAAATGGTAGATCGAAATGTGCATGGAAGCAGGAGACGGTGATAGAACGGTGACCAGTGGATTGAATACACTGCCAGCGAGGGTGTTTTGTTTTGCATTCCTTGGAAGAACACAGATAAGAGTGTACTGTAGGCCCAGAGCGAGGGAGAGGGGTGACCTCTTTAATGCAACAGTAGAGAAACGTTTTGAAGTGTGTGTAAAGGTTAAACGCAGTTGTCATGACAACACGTCGCATGACAACCAGAAGGCGGGGCCGTCGTTGCGACGACGAACATCTATGAGTCGAACGGTGTTTCCGGGTGTAAGGCAGACGAGAATCTGACCAAGAGCGAGTAGGACTGAGATCACACAGAGGAGAGACTCTTCCTCCTCCACCACAGAGGGGGGGGGGAAAGGGAGAATGCCACATCATCATTACAGTAGCTTCGGCTAACACGAGGAGGGTTCGGCTAACGAACAGGCCTGAACACTATTGGACTGAACAGCAAAAGGACGATAATCTGAACACACCGAAAGATCATTAGAATAGACTCTTCAAGGATGATACAATTTGATAACATCTGATAACATCTGATTATGAGGTTCTGTTTATAGCAATAAAACAACGCTTCTCCTCATAAGGTATTTCACGGTGTCGAAGTGTCGAATTCTTACGGAGGTGGAGAACTAGGATGGTTTATGGATTGCACTAACGGGGGAGATAAGGATCTTATCTACCAGTATCGGAGACGTCAGGACCATTAAAATGACACAACGCAGAGGAATTGGATGGAGGGCCAAACAGACGAAGACGTGATACTGGCCAGTTTGATCAGAATCTTACAGTTGGTGCCGATGACAGCCGGATTTGCAAGAGATTAAAACAACGGGAACAGTTGGTTGTTGATGACAGCCAGATTTGCAAGAGATAAGAACAACGGATAAAGACTTTTTCAATAATGGGGCGACAGTGGACAACAGTCATCAATGTGTGGGAGAATCATGATCGAAGCAAGGCCGGCCAGCCCTGGGAGAGAGCGTCGAGTTGAGCGGTCATGAGGCGGACCAGCGCTGTAGGAGAAACAGCGCTTAGGAGAAAGATGTGAGTTCACTGTGCACACATGGTTGTTTTGATCTTTTAAGCCAAATAAAAACGAACGAAGATAGTGCATCCGTAAATAAGTAGCGACAGAGAAGCCAGCTGTGATAATATGAGCAGAGAGCCATGGTGTTTTGAAAATCGAGGGTGTTATCAACAGGATAGAATGAAAAACAAACGGGGCAGGCTGCACGGTTTCTGGTGTTGGGAGTGTAAATGCAGGAGGAGAAAGGGGGGGGGGGAATGCTGAACAATGCTGAACCAGACTGAAATCTGTTATGGCGGGATTGTTATGACAAGACTGACGCCTGAGACGGCCCACCTTAAACTGGTCGCTGTGGTCTCAAGACGGCCGGAATTTGTCGTAGCGGGAGGAAAGTCGATCGGGTGTTTACCTTAAACTGTGTATTATGTCCGATAAGCAAGAGTTTAGTCCGGGAGAAGCGTCCCCTGATAATGGATAGGAAAGAGAGGAAAAACAGCTGTGTTTTTAGGCCTTGGAAGGAAGGGCAGCGTTCGTTTGTTGAGAGAGTAGCCATTTGCACCGAGTCAAAATGGCCGCAGAGCCACGAGGGGTTTAGAATCAGGAAGTGACACGTCAACTAAACCACCATAGAGGAGGAGTAGGTCGCCACCTAGTGGTGGAGGGGGGGTAGTGCTGGGGAGTTTTCATTACCCATAGGGGAATATTTAGCACAGAGATGGTGCAGTTATTTGAATGGGTTAATTATGGAATAAAGAGGGAAGTCCAGTGGGGCCTACTCACACCTAATAAATAGGCAGAGTCTTGAAGGGACACGTCACCAGAAAGAACTGGCGCGCGCTGGGGGTCACCCGTGGGACAAACGTAGAGCGCCGAGTGGGTATCGTTTAGCTGCTGGTGTCACGCCGGAAGACAACAAAACAGGGAACAGCCCTGTAGGATTAGATATGGGTGTGGAGCAGGTGGTAGACTAATAGCAAAACAAGGGAAGTCGAATGGACAGACGACTGCCGGTGTTGTGTTTCTGCTTTCAAGGGGGGAATGACACCGACAGCGATGGAGATGACCAGGAGACAGACTGGAGGAGGAGGAAGCCGCAGGGGCCAGGCACCGCCTGGTACACAGATCATCCACGACGAGAGAGAGGAGACGGCGGCGGTGGAGGAGCAGATGTGGAGAGGACAGCCAGAGACACTGAGCAGTAGCAGACCAGGGGAGACATTTTTGCCTAGGGGACCGCGCCCTGGAGGGGGGACCAGCTCAGGAAAGGAGCCGTCACTGAAAGGGGCCCTTGCCCTAGAAGATGGGACCGGCCCAAGATGGGAGGTGTACTGTAAGAGGGAAGGGAGCGCTCTGATTTGGACGTGGGGTGCCTAATAGGGGGGCCGAAGGGTTTAGGTGTGTCGTTTGAAAAGTTGCAATCTGTGTTTTTCTCTGTCTCTCTCTCTCTCTCTCCTCCATGACCGTTGTTTATCCTTTCTGGTTTGGGTGTGATGCGGGTAATGGAAAACAAAAGGAAAACAGCAGACGACGGGGCCCTCATTGTTATGAGTCTATTTTTGGGTATAATTAATTGAAAAACCAAGTAGTCTGTTGATTCTGAAAGTTGATTGAGAATCAAAGGGGGGAATGAGAGAAAACGGGGTTTATTCAATGTATGTGATGTATAGATTGGGGGGACCACAGCTAAAATGGTAGATCGAAATGTGCATGGAAGCAGGAGACGGTGATAGAACGGTGACCAGTGGATTGAATACACTGCCAGCGAGGGTGTTTTGTTTTGCATTCCTTGGAAGAACACAGATAAGAGTGTACTGTAGGCCCAGAGCGAGGGAGAGGGGTGACCTCTTTAATGCAACAGTAGAGAAACGTTTTGAAGTGTGTGTAAAGGTTAAACGCAGTTGTCATGACAACACGTTGCATGACAACCAGAAAGCGGGGCCGTCGTTGCGACGACGAACATCTATGAGTCGAACGGTGTTTCCGGGTGTAAGGCAGACGAGAATCTGACCAAGAGCGAGTAGGACTGAGATCACACAGAGGAGAGACTCTTCCTCCTCCACCACAGAGGGGGGGGGGAAAGGGAGAATGCCACATCATCATTACAGTAGCTTCGGCTAACACGAGGAGGGTTCGGCTAACGAACAGGCCTGAACACTATTGGACTGAACAGCAAAAGGACGATAATCTGAACACACCGAAAGATCATTAGAATAGACTCTTCAAGGACGATACAATTTGATAACATCTGATAACATCTGATTATGAGGTTCTGTTTATAGCAATAAAACAACGCTTCTCCTCATAAGGTATTTCACGGTGTCGAAGTGTCGAATTCTTACGGAGGTGGAGAACTAGGATGGTTTATGGATTGCACTAACGGGGGAGATAAGGATCTTATCTACCAGTATCGGAGACGTCAGGACCATTAAAATGACACAACGCAGAGGAATTGGATGGAGGGCCAAACAGACGAAGACGTGATACTGGCCAGTTTGATCAGAATCTTACAGTGTGTTGATGGGGCGTGGTCTTCTGTTCTGTTGCATATCATTTGATTTAGTTCAACTTATAAACTGTAATAAATAACTTTACAAAACAGTTCCACATTTCTGATTCCGTCGCTTGATAATGAAGAGAGAAATGTCACTGGTCAACTAGACACTATAGATGAATAATATAATTTGGGGGCGACAGTGGCTTAGGAGGTAGAGCAGACATCTGGCAATCAGAAGGTTCCCAGTTCCATTCCGGTTTCTCTCGGCAGCGTGTCGAAGTGTCCTTGAGCAAGACACTTAACCCCTAACTGCTCCCGATGAGCAGGTTGGCACCTTGCATGTGGTGCCAACCGCCGCTGTCGGTGTGTGAATGTCTGAGTGAATGAATGTGAGTTGTAAAGCGCTTTTGTTCAACTTATAAACTGTAATAGCTTTATAAAACTCTAAACAGTTCCACATTTCTCATTCCATCACTTGATAACGGCACGAGGGAAATGTCGACACGTCTGGAATAAGAATCACAGTGAAATCCATGTCATGTTTAATTTCCCAGTTATTGAATCAATGACATGTTACTTAATCCTAGTGCCTGGAGAAAATCGATCAGTCCGTTTCTTATCTTCCTGGCCACCGGCAGGCACCACACAATACACTTCAGACTTCCCCACTATGGCCATGAGAAACTGCTATTGAACCACAGGTCTAAGAGCAAGATTCAAGAGTTTATTCATCACATACATACCAGGGCATACAGTGAAATGGGGTTGGCCATGCCCGCTACGATTGTGCAATAAAACAATAGTAGTACTAATAATAAGATAACTAGAATAGACATGATAAATAGACATGTTAATAAATCACTTAAAGGCACTGGATCCTATGTACACTCCTATACAATGTGCAGTTTTACTTCTATGTCCCTATGCTATACTTGCTGTTACTAACTATACATAGCAAGGGGGGGGGGGGGGGGTCCGTCTGTTGACTGTCAAAAAGCCTAAACTTTCTAATTCCCACTGCGACATTTCATAATAATAATAATAATAAATAATAATAATAATAATAATAATAATAATAATAATAATAATAATAATAATAATAATAATAATAATAATAATAATAATAATAATAATAATAATAATAATAATAATAATAATAATAATAATAATAATAATAATAATAATAATAATAATAATAATAATAATAATAATAATAATAATAATAATAATAATAATAATAATAATAATAATAATAATAATAATAATAATAATAATAATAATAATAATAATAATAATAATAATAATAATAATAATAATAATAATAATAATAATAATAATAATAATAATAATAATAATAATAATAAGTATAATACATATACATATAATAATATTTCTCAGAAGTCACCCTGCCCAAAATTCCACTGAGCGTATGTGCGCATGCTAATGAAGACCCCTTCCGTGACCTGATAGGACGTTCGTACAATGAGCAATCATCAATGCAGGGATAATACCCCAGGCGGTTCAGCGCACGGCTGCACAGACTTCCCATAACCGCGGATCATAGAACAAAAAAGCCCGGCCCGCGGCTCAGACCTTTAATAGGTTGCGAAGAGTGAAAATAGGAATGAAAGAAGAGAGAATATCATTAGAGGAACAATAATGTTAGGCTGACCGTGTACGCAAAGAGTCACTTCCGGTTAAGTGACCCAAGGACCTTATTGTATCCTGGTATAGTTATTTCTCTGTCACTTGCGATTTTACTAATCCACTGGGGTTTGTTTTCCAGATAAGTTGCGTGCGTGTGTGACAACTTGCACTTGACAGTTCCTGGCCTACTGTATGTGGGGCATCAGCCAGTGAGCTAGGTAGAGCGGTTGTCTGGTAATCCGGAGGTTTCTGGTTTGATTCCCGCTCCTCCTCCCGGGCACCTTGCGCCGTCGGTGAGTGAATGGGTTCGAATGTGAAGAACTAAAATTGTAAAGCTTTGGATAATCTATATAAATGCACTATTTACCATTAAGTGTAACAGGTACTTCATGTTTGGCATCTCTCCTCGAACCACGGACCCTCCGATCACCAGCGCCATGTGACCACGTATGTTAACCCTTTCACTACCACACTAGCATTATGATTAACCCTTTCACTGCGACAATACACTGCCACACAACAAATGGTTAACCCTTTCACTAGCACACTACAGCGGGTTAACCCTTTCACTACCACGCTACATAAGGTTAACCCTTTCACTACCACACTATACCGTCTGTAGTGTGGTAGTGAAAGGTTAACCTTCTGTAGTGTGGTAGTGAAAGGGTTAAACGCCATGGTCTTATCCATTCCTCCACATGAACATCCTCCAATTTAGGTGGTGAAGTGGTGGGTATTTAGCTTAAGAGTGAGTTTTACACCAAGGGGCTGCATGCCATTGCAAGGTTTCAACCTCGCCACATAAGCTGTCACTGGGCTGGTTAATGGGTTAGTGGCTTCTTTGCCGGGGGAATAGACCTATTCCTTAATCATGCATGATGTGACAACTTCCACTTGACAGTTCCTGGCCTACTGTATGTGACACGTGGTCACTAGGTACTAACAGACACGTCATGCTTGGTGGCAGCTGTACTCTGTCCGACCGCCTCGAACCGTGAACTCTCCGCTCACCAGCGCCATGTGACCACATGTTATCCATTCCACCACCTGAAAATGATCTTATTTAGGTGGTGAAGTCGGGGGTATTTAGCTTAGGAGTGAGTTCCCACTAAGGGACGACCATCGCAACGTTTTTTCGTTTTATGTTTCACAGTATTTATAGCCATTTGGAGACATCGTGTTATTTTTCTAAAGGGCTTTTAACCCTTTTACTACCACTACAGAAGGTTAACCTTTCACTACCACACTACAGATGGCTGGTAGTGAAGAGGGTTAACCTTCTTGTATTGTCACAGTGAAAGGGTTAACCCGGCCTTTGGTAGTGTGGTAGTGAAAAGGGTTAGTATACAATTCAGTCTCACCTTTTAGCATACGAAATTGAAATGTACACAGTTCTACCATCGCCTGGGTTATTATTGCGGAGTATTTTCGACCCCAGCTGGAGAGCTGATAGGGGTTGTTGTGTTAGGAGGATTGTGACGGTGTGTCACTAGGTACTAAAGCAGACACTTCACGCTCGGCATCTGACCTGCGACAGCTGTTGAACCGGGAACCGACACTCTCCAGCGGCGTGTGATAAAACACGTATGTTAAACACAGAGCGGTCTTATCTATTCCAACCGCCTGAAAATGATCCAATTTAGGTGGGGAAGTTGGGGGTATTTAGCTTAGGAGGGAGTTTTACACCAAGGGGGCTGCCATTGCAAGGTTTCGACCTCGCCACACTTGCATTCACTGGGCTGATTAGTGGAATAGTGGTTTCTTTACCGGGGGAATATATTTATTCCTTTCTACGTGGTCGTGGCCTACATGTCCACTCGTAAAGGGCTGTTTCCCTCTGCAGTCAGGCAAGACAATAATAGGTTTTCCCGTGAATTCACATCACTACTAGTTTGGAACTCTAGACCCTATATATTTAACGTGCTCAAATGATTGGCTTCCACTGGCGGTCTCCCGTATACACACCCAACTTGGAAAATCAGCATTTCATTATAGTGTCCCTACTACTACATTGAACTCTTTTCAGCTCTCGCTGAAGATAAAACGACCTATAATGCAGGGGAAGTTTAGAGGCTTACTTGGCAGCCTGCCTGCAACAGTCTGTAACTGTTTTCAACTTAGTTACTTTGCACTTTATAAGTGATATGGTGTTCTTCCTTTTAATGCACTATATATTTACTATGTAAACAATTAATTTGATTGTATCACCATTCACATATTGTTAAACAATGTGCATTGAAATGTCTATAAATGTTGCCAAAAAGGTGTCCTCAATTGTCCTGAATAAAAAAAGGTTTGAATTTAATTTAATTCCATTTTTTCCCCATTGATTGAAGCCACACTTCAGGCACTCACGTCACACACTGTTGAAAGGCATGTGAGGGTTTCAAGCATTGTGATGATCCCACAAGAGCCCATTTTACGACCGTTTTACCGAACACTTGAAGCCACATGAATACGTGCTATGTTAGTGTGTCAAAAAGAAAACAATACAATACAATAAAACATACCCTTATATATAGCATAGCACGTCATGAATCACCATGTATAAGTCGATTTTGTGCTATTAATCTTCTTTCTCTGACTTAATCAAAACCGCAAACAGAGGCGAGTTTATACATCCAACCCTCGGCGTCGTTACACTTAAACCACACGGCCGGGGACACAAGGGAAATGTGGGGAGTTTAGCAAACACCCATTTCAGAGGCTCTCTGCGTTCACAGAGAGACCCTATCAATCATTCCGTTTCTATGGTACGTCCTCGCCTCACTGGTGCCCTGGTTCCCCCGCTCCCTTAACATATGGAAGCAGGCCACTCTCCTCCTCCTCGCCTCTCCGTCTTCCCTCCTCGCTTAACTGGGAGGCAGCAGAACGGGGTGAGTAACCCTCTGGAGGAAGTAGCTTGAGGATCCGGGGGGAACGGTTCTCTCACTTCTTCTCAGCGTCTGCCTGGCAGTTAAAACCTACTGGCTCCACTGGTCAGCGGATTTCCTCCATGTTTTAACCCTTTCACTGCCGCACGGCATCATGTTAACCATTTCACTACCACCACGCTACAGAAGGTTAACTGTTTGTAGTGTGATAGTAAAGGGTTAACCTTATGTAGTGTGGTAGTGAAAGGGTTAAAACGCCCTGTTTAGACCTGTTTCTACCAGTGGGGCTTTCCCTAAAAAAGACAATGGTATATAGGGGGCTGTGACAACGCGCCAGCACCGCCATGTGGTTTAAAATAAATTATAATAAAAGATATGTTTATAAATATTCGTTTTGCAGTGAATGCTTGGGGCCAGCTTAGAAACAGAAGCATCATTGTCTAATACGTGATTGCGCTGTCCTCTGTTCCACTGTGTGTGTGTGTGTGTGTGTGTGTGTGTGTGTGTGTGTGTGTGTGTGTGTGTGTGTGTGTGTGTGTGTGTGTGTGTGTGTGTGTGTGTGTGTGTGTGTGTGTGTGTGTGTGTGTGTGTGTGTGTGTGTGTGTGTGTTCGTGTTCAACGTTAAACTATTGTGCAACCGTACACACTGTATTTAATGTTTTAAGTTGCAGGAACGGCAAATGCCGTTATTTATTGCAATTTGTTTTGCCTCCCGGACGGAGAACACAGCTCCCCTCTGGACCACCCCCTAGTTGAGCCACAGCCCCCCTCCGGACCACCCCCTAGTTGAGCCACAGCCCCACTCCGGACCACCCCCTAGTTGAGCCACAGCCCCCCTCCGGACCACCCCCTAGTTGAGCCACAGCCCCCCTCCGGACCACCCCCTAGTTGAGCCACGGTCCCCCTCCGGACCACCCCCTAGTTGAGCCACAGCCCCCCTCCGGACCACCCCCTAGTTGAGCCACAGCCCCCCTCCGGACCACCCCCTAGTTGAGCCACAGCCCCCCTCTGGACCACCCCCTAGTTGAGCCACAGCCCCCCTCTGGACCACCCCCTAGTTGAGCCACAGCCCCCCTCCGGACCACCCCCTAGTTGAGCCACAGCCCCCCTCCGGACCACCCGCTAGTTGTGACTCAACAGCATCTTGTTTGAACATCCTGGGGAAAGCCCTGGACCAGTCAATGCGAGGTACTCATTTTGAAATATGTTGTGAAATCATGCGGTTGACGTTTAGTTTAAAATATGGATTTAACCATCTGGTTGTATTTGTGTGAACTTTAAAGGGGCACTTCACAAAAAAAATAAACAATACTGATTTATTTTGCACATAATCTCACACACAGCCAAACGCTCTAAACCGTTTTGCACACATTCATTTAGTTTGACAGTTATTAACCTCTTAAGCATCGGACAGCGACAAGACGATATATCCGGCGAGCGCCATTTGATAAGCCGGTCTGACGAGTGGCCAACGTGCGGTTGTGAACGGTCCTGAACTGACCAGTCACCAATGATGGCGAAAATTATTGACCACCGTTATAGCCAAGGAGCGTCTGTTTTGACTTGAAAAGCGAAATTAATGGAAGTGGATGGCCATTTTGGATAATCACGCTGAATTTTTACACATTACAAAAACCTTTGTGAAACACTCATTTTCCGTGGGATCTTTATAATCTTTGTACCTGTACTTCATAAGACTTCAGGCTATGGAACCGTTATGTTTTCCATCTCCGTCCTCTCAGCTGTAACTTAAAAACAGTATAGCATTTGTATAGTAGTGTACATATAAGACCCAGTGACTCATCCGTAGCTAACAGTGTATTGCACTATCGCAGGACCTTAGCATGTCTTACCATACTTTTTGTAAACTTCATGTACATATACCTGTTATGTCTTATTACTTGTATTATTGCACAAATGTCTTATTCTCATCCTATTGCATTCTTATTATTGTATTATTTATTGCATTATTGCACAATCATTGCGGGCAAGACCCCCCACATTTCACTGTATGCTTGTATGCCGTGACAAATAAAACTCTTGACTTGACTTGACTTGTAGATACAGTACTGAATTCTGCCATCCGGACACATGCCATTTGCAATATGATTATAGGATATAGAATATCAGGCCTAAAATGGTTATGCGATTAAAATGCAATTAATTCGATTAATTAATTACAAATCCTGTAATTAAATAGATAAAAAAATTGTAATCGCCTGACAGCACTAAAATAAAAGTTTTTTTTGGTGAAGTGCCCCTTTAACCTTTTACAACAACATCCTTTTCCTTCAACCTCACAAAACATGTTGCACTTACAAGAGCTTTCAGTTGTAGGGTGGATAGGAATCAGGTTTGCATTACTTATTTTTAAAGCTCCATACATACTGTACAGTACAGTTATACATGGACACACATACACACTCACATACACATGCACACGCACACAGATAGCCATACTGTATGCACTCATTCTGTATTGTTATGATTTCCTTACACAGCATGGAAAATGTTGGATGCAGCAGAAGTTGTCACAGGATTATTGAGCCATGACAGCCAATCCAAAAGGACATTTTCAACCTCTCTCAAGTGGCTTTTTAATGATCTAATTGCAATCCTGGCCTATTATGTGTATTCCTTGTATGGGAGGTAATGAGTCCCTTCCAGGAATCTGTTTTTCCATAAAATGCGTTGCTAGATTACATTTGACTGCAGGACAGGTTTTAATTAGGGAGATCTGCTTACAGAAAGTCCCCTTCCCCTGGCCAACAGTCTTCTCCTAATCATACCGCCCCACACTAAGAACACCAGACCACCATGTTCTAGCGGCACGCCAGGCTGTAATGAACGGAAGACAAATCATTAAGCAATTCATGGGACCAGTACCGACAAGCACAAACACCAACACAGCTTGACGAGAGGCTCTGCTCAACTTGCTTGTTTGTTTGATTTTAGGTTGACTTTAGGCTGCCAGCTTCACACCTGGCCAGGTACTCCAGAGATGACTAGCCTGTTGGATAATTCTGGCATATGTCTCTTAAAAAAAAATAAAAAGAGGTCTTGTCACTTTATATACTTAGAACTTATATACTACCATTACAGTATTTGCAATATTTGCAACAATGCATAGTGCACTGTATATCCTTCTACCACTACACTGTGAACTGAATATATATATATATATATATATATATATATATATATATACAGGGCCGCCTCAGGGGGTGTGCGAGCAGTGCGGTCGCACAGGGCCTCGCGGGAAGGGGGGCCTCGCAAAAAAAAAATAAAAAAAAAATAAAAAAAAAATATTTTTTATTTATTTTTTTTATTATTTTTTATTATTTTTTTTTATTTTTTTTTATTTTTTTTTATTTTTTTGCGAGGCCCCCCTTCCCGCGAGGCCCTTTTTCATCACAGACCTAAAATCTAGTTTTGCTTATATGCTTATATATTTCACATTAGACACGTTTGTAGAATGTGTCTGACTTCCTGGCTCTGCAGACTGCAGTTTTCCGGTTTCTGCGGATTTGCTGC
Organism: Notolepis coatsorum; assembly: GCF_963971535.1. Lineage (NCBI taxonomy): Eukaryota > Metazoa > Chordata > Actinopteri > Aulopiformes > Paralepididae > Notolepis > Notolepis coatsorum. Next base: position 99,457,291 of record NC_140181.1, on the reverse strand, counting down.
TCTACAGATTTTAGGATAGTGTTTCGGGCCCGTCCGCCGACCGCCGTAATACCAAATAGAAGAAGAAGACACACGAGGTAGATAATTCAGCGCTATTCAGAGGAGCGAGGCGAGTGGATGTCTTTTCAAAAGAAGGAGAAGAGAACTTGTGAGCAGATAAATCTGTTAGGCAGCAATATGCCGAAAGGTGTCCAGTCTGCCGGAAAGTACTCGAAGAAGAAGAAGAAGAAGAATTACACCGTGGGCCAAGTCTCCTTCCAACTTCTCCATTGGCGCCGGCCGCGCCGCATTCATTGATACTGCGTTATGTGAGTCAACCTATGATTAAATACCCGCCGTGGACCTGTCCTGACCTATCTATCTTTCTCTCTTTCTGGAGCCAAACTGGTCGACAAGCTAATATATAGTACTACTAGTAGCTAACTGTGTGTGCCTGCTGAGAGCACCTGGCTGTATGTAGACAGTAGCCGCATAGCTTGTTAGCTGTTAGCTAACGCAGAAGCAAGCTATGCGGCTACTACATGCAGCCAGGTGCCTGATTGAGCTAACTGTTAGCCAGTTAGCTGTTTAGCGTCAGCTGGGAACGTTCGTTTGATGCTATCAGTTAGCCTTGAGAATAGCAGGCCCTGGCACTCTGACTACGACATCATCTTTGACAGAAGATGTAGTCGGGCCTGCACCATGACAAGGCTCTGGCCATAGCTTTGTCCCGACAGCGAGAGGCCTTTCGTCAACGTGGAGACCTGTGTTCCTCGTGCAGGTAAAATGTCATGACATTACCCCACTCTTCCTTCCTTCCCCTCCCGAATGTTTTGTTAATAACGATGTTTTTTTCCAGGCAAAACATATGCTACTTCACAACATTTGGAGATACGACATGTGCTGTGTGTGAATGGTCGTTTGTGTAGCTTGGGTAGCGTTGGGCCGTTGGCCAAAGCTGTGTGTCACGTGGCCTGGTGTCACAGTACCTGGCTAGCCTATTTAGCTGATGTCGGCCATTGGCTCCTTGCTGCTTTGGTTTCTCTGGTATAGACGCTCTTCTTGTTGGATTGTTGATCTTTGTCCTTTTGAATCTCTCATACATGCTATAGTCTCTCTCTAACACACACACACATGACAAACACACATGTTCTCTCTCTCTCTCTCTCTCTCTTTCTAACACACACAGTCTGCCTATGGCGGCCTTTCTCGATGGCTAGGCTGTGCTCAAGGATCTTCAGTCACAGTGCTCAGGTATTCTGCCACTGTGTACTCTCTGTTTAGGGCCAAATAGCATTTCAATTTCTTTCCAATGTGTCTCTCTCTCTCTCTCTCTCTCTCTCTCTCTGTACACTGTATATTGACTGTAGAACGGGAGCTCTCTCTCGCTCTCTCTTTTGCTATATGTTGACTGTATCATGCCCCGCCTCGGGCAGCGCTATTATTTAAGAATATGTTGACTGTATAAAAAAAAAAAAAAAAAAAAAAAATATATATATATATATATATATTTTTTTTTTTTTTTTTTTACCTTTTGGGGGGGGGGGGGGGGGGCTCGCGTTAAATCTCGCACAGGGCCTCGCATTTCTCCCAGGCGGCCCTGTATATATATATATATATACATACAGTGTAGTGTATATATATATATATATATATGTAGCCGGTGTGATCTTGTCTGCGTTGTGTTTTTTTTAAAGTCGATTCGACCCCTGTTAAGGGATCGCCCTGAGTGGGAGTTGAACCCCGGACGCCGGCGTCGCGGGCGGCATCACAGACCACTAAGCAAGAAGTGAATTCACTGCTTGCTTCCGGGTCTGGATGCCTCTGGGGAGTGAGTTTACTTGCAGTACCGCTTACCATCCACAGCCACGTCACTACTTGTACCCGTGACTGCGGATATACTGCGGTACCTCCGTTACACTCACCCCACTAAACTCACACCACCCAGGGCATCCGGGTCTAACGGCACCACATGTAGCCGGTCTGATCTTGTCTGCGTTGTGTTTAAAGTCGATTCGACCCCTGTTAAGGGATCGCCCTGAGTGGGAGTTGAACCCCGGACGCCGGCGTCGCGGGCGGCATCACAGACCACTAAGCAAGAAGTGAATTCACTGCTTGCTTCCGGGTCTGGATGCCTCTGTGGAGTGAGTTTTACTTGCAGTACCGCTTACCATCCACAGCCACGTCACTACTTGTACCCGTGACTGTGGATATACTGCGGTACCTCCGTTACACTCACCCCACTAAACTCACACCACCCAGGGCATCCGGGTCACGGCACCACGTGTGACCGGTGTAGTTAGGTGTACTCTCTGACGGCGTTGTGTTAAGGACGACAGACATGGATGACTGTTGACGGACTTTATTTCCCTCCTGTTAGGTTACAAAGGCAACACAATGCACCAGCATTAGGAATAGTCATCTGCACTGCAGCACGTGAGCTCACGGAGTTCCAGGTGGGACTCGCTCATAAGAATGACACATTTTAACATACAATTACATTGGAAAAATATACACAATTGAATACAAAACGGACACATGGGAGCTACTGTACACACATACCTGTTAGGTTACAAAGGCAACACAATGCACCAGCATTAGGAATAGTCATCTGCACTGCAGCACGTGAGCTATGGTTGAGAAAAGACGTGACTGCATTAACTCCATGTTAACAGCAGCGCACGTGTGTGCAAACTTCCTACATGCTATTAAAGTGCATTTTACCCAGTCAAACCTCCCACAAAACAACTGCACAGGTACATATTAACAAGAGTAGTTACATTACAAACTTGTTTCAGTTTTAGGAATGTAACATACAATATTTAACAACTTTTAGACCGAAGTCTTTCACTGAACATAATAATTAGTGCTCACCTCACGGAGTTCCAGGTGGGACTGACTCACCGCGAGACAGCAGGCAGGATGTGTGTCCCGGAGGACCAGAAAAGTAAGTGTGTCGATGTCAAAATAAAAGCCTTAACTCCCAAAAGTGCAATAAAACAAAACGAAAGGAATGAAATCAACTCAAATCAATAAAATAAAACATTTAGGAGTATTAGTGGAATGTATTAAAGTGTATTTTGTGATGGGGTGTAATTATCTATACAAGGCAACAAGGCACTTGTTACATTTATATATATATATATATATCGTCTACCACTTTTTTTTTCATCTATTTGTGTGATCTGTGTGATTTTGTGTGAAGGGCAGACTAGCAAAGCCTAATTGTACGGCAAACTCTGTTTAACTGTGCGACAAATCATTTTGAATCTTGATCTTCAATCTTGAATGTGCAATACTATTACTAGGTCACTTGTTTTTCAACTTTTTTTAAGATTTTCTTTTAGCATTAAACACATTCTTAATATTAATTCTAGTTGAAGTCTATATTTTGTGATTCTGTGTGAAGGGTGGACTAGCAAAGTAAGATTTCGATTGTAAGGTGCAACTTTCTGTTTAACTGTGCATAATATGACAAATAAAATATCTTGAATCTTGAATATATACTGTAGCTTCTATGAATAATACAAAATGTATGTGCACGGTTCTAAGCTACAGCAACACTTTCCTCTGCAGTAAGTAACTATTCCACAGCAGTAACGGTAGCAGCAACTTAATAACAGGGTACAGGTATACTGTACATACACACATACTGATGTTCCAGAGGAGAATGCCTCCTCAGATAATGTGCAGATAATAGTGGCCCTTATTTTACACCTACTGGAGCTCAAGAAACCTTGTGAACTCAAAGAGCGTATAGTCTTAACATTCACAGGCCATTAAACGCCGTAAGAGTGTTATCCTATACAACATTTAACTAGTCAGCAATTTGCATGAACAAAGAAAGAGAGTAGGTGCACTGTAGATGACATACGTTTTATTTTATGTTTCTGAAACGTTTTATGTTTCACAGTATTTACAGCCGTTTTGGAGACACAGCGTGTTTCTTCTTTAATACAGTGTGACCTTTTAGCAGGACCGGACCTAGGCAAGATACTGTACACACCTGTCGCCCTCCCCCCAAATACATTTTATGTTAGATTCTTTTTTTGGACATATTACGTTGGATCAATAAACGCGATTAATATTTGGAATGACGATCAGGAATTGGATTAATCTTTTTGCAGTACATCAGATGTGAGGTAAGGACTCTATGTTACCAATCTTTGGGTTAATCCGATGTTTCTTTTGTAACGATCACACATGTGTGTAGTGATATACAGATTTTCAGATTCAATATATTTTGAAGTCTCGATTCAAATATAAATGTTTTGATACTACAGAGCTCTGATTATTTTAGAGCATAATTTTAGAATGTATATCTTTTATCTTTTAATATTCTTATTTTAGATCTTTGACTACGTAAAATGTATTGTGAGCGATCTGTGGTGCTGAATTTCCCTCTGGATTAATATATTATATATACATTTACATTTAGTCATTTAGCTGACGCTTTTATCCAAAGCAACTTACACGTTTTGTACAACAAGTCAGCAGTAAGGGTACAACTCTATCAGCTGAGATATATATATATATATACTAAACAGCTTGAGTTGGCTCAGGAAAATAGAATATATGCGTGTGTGTGTGTGTGTGTGTGTGTGTGTGTGTGTGTGTGTGTGGTTGGCTGCGTGGCCAAGGCACGGAGAAGCGACTTTTCAACCCCCACTTCTGTTCATGCATGAGGACACATATAATACCGATAATCTAGCATTATTTTCAGAACGATTCATAAATCAAGCGACAAATGGCACGATTTCTAAGGAAATGCATTGAAGCGCGGTTTGCAAATATTTTTTTTTATTAGACAGAATCGCTCTGGAACTATCACTATTCACCACGGTATAAAACGGTATCTGTTTTTTGCATGTTGACTGTAAGAAACTCACTGACAATCGACGTGTTTATTAGATCCATAGCTATAATATTTCAAATAGTTTTAGCACTCGCAAGTTTGGCATTCTCCCCATTGCATTACAGCGATGGCGTTCTAACCAGAAGGTAAACAGTGCCCCCTTGGCGTCCATTGAGTTAAAAGTGAGTGTGTGCATGTGGATGTGTGTGCAATGAGTGTAGATGATGGGTTGTTATACATAGAGTCATTGAGCATCCTGATGGCCTGGGGATAGAAACTCCTTCTGAGTCTCTCTGTATTGGCCATGAGACTCCGGTAGCGCTTGCCTACCGGATTACCAGACGACTGCTCTACCTCCCGAGCCACTACATACCACACTACATAAAGTTAACCGTTTCATTACCACACTACATACGGTTAACCGTTTCATTACTACACTACAAACGGTGTGGTAGTGAACTTCTGTACTGTGGTTGTGAAATGGTTAACCATTTGTCGTGTGGCAGTGAAAAGGTTAACCTTATGTAGTGTGGTAGTGAAAGGGTTAACCTATTGTAGTGTGGTTTGGAAATGGTTAACCCTTTGTCGTGTGACAGTGAAAGGGTTAACCTTCTGTATTGTCGCAGTGAAAGGGTTAACCGCTATACGGTGTTTGCGTCTCTGGGACCCGTTTTCAATGTTTGCTAAAAGATAAATGATTCGATGATTTATTTATTTTCAACCTGAGACTGAATGGCCTTGGTTCATTTTCGTGAAGAACGTATACAAGAACACATTTTTATTTAGTGCACAGTGTGCCCCCCCCCCCCCCCTCTCCACTACACATTTATATTACATACGTGGTATTACATGGTGAAAACAAGTAAACATGGTCAATATTAAACAGAAAGGTTCACTGTGTGTACCTTCACTGCTGCCTCCACCTTGTTTAATTTATATGTTTCAAGATGAACATAATTTATTCCATCCAAGTCTTATTTTACATAATTTATTTCTTTTACAAAAATATATAGCACTTTTATTGATAAATGTGATCTAGTAAAGGTAAATGGCAAATATTAACCATATTCAAAGTATGCTGTGTAGATTGCTTGCTAATTGAGATAACGTTAACATCTGATAAGTATTTTTACATGAATTGTTATGGCTTTATCGTTTTTAACATCCCAATAATGCTGTGGCTCCGCCAAACCTGTGGACACTGGGTGAGTAACCAAAACACCACACAAGGGTTTACATATTTACCCTTTTCCATCCCATAATTAGTTCCAAGACTGTAACCCTAAAGCTATGTTTATTCCTGAAGCCTTTCAGATACCGTATCTCTAATTAACCACACGCTTGTATTCAATTCCCAACTAAATTATTCTCAAGGTCTTGTGTGTGAGGAATACTAAAAATATTAGTATTCATACACACATCAAGGTTCTCACATTGAAATCGTAGAATCGTAAAATATGTAGGTATTCGGTGAGAAAACAGTGCGACAGTGGCTCGGGAGGTAGAGCAGTCGTCTGGCAATCCGGAGGTTTCCGGTTCGATTCCCGCTCCTCACGGGCAGCGTGTCAATGTGTCCTTGAGCAAGACACTTAACCCCTAATTGCTCCCAATGAGCAGGTTGGCACCTTGCATGGTCGCCTCCGCCGTCGGTGTGTGAATATGTGAGTGAATGGGTAAAATGTGAGGAACAAATTGTAAACTGCTTTGGATAAAAGCGCTATATAAAAAAGCAGCCATTTAACATGCTCTCTTTTTACACCCATGTGGAACACCTGTCTAAACGGTTGAAAGTGAACATTTTTATTCTTGTCCAATTGAAACAAATCAGGCTTTCCCCGCTGCCAGTCAAAAGACCATTGTATAATTATGTATTTATGGAGCGAATGCAAAGTCCTGGAGCCGAGCAGTTGCCTCCTGATCTGCTGTATGGAGTGTGACTAATCCTCCCTTTAGTCTGTGGAGAAGACAAGCTTCAGTGATGTCATTGTTTGATCCTCTCCACATGCAACACATTGGGCTTGGGCTGCAGCCCCACCTGTGAAGGCTGGCCAGGCAGGGGGCGTGGCCAGGTAGGGGGCGTGACCGGGCCTGAATCTGTTGAGGGTTGACCACTGTCTCCTTGGGAGGGTGTGAAGGAAATCGATGATTTGCATTTGGTTTATAACCCATATTAGTTTTAACTTGCTGAGACAGACATAGGTGTGTGTTCAAGTTAGACAGGGCCAGAGACAGACACGCGATAGCAGGGTCTGGGCAGGGAGCCAGTGGTTGATTGCAGCAGGCAGCACCAAGGTCACCCGACTTGCAGAGATAGATAGATTTCCATGACTTTCAAATACTTTCAAAGTGTTTCCATCTTGAGTATATGTTTATGAAAATAAACATGATGATCTAAGGAAAGAGATCATGTTTCCAGTGTCGATTCTTCTGATTACGGATGTATTAACGGGGTGAGACAGCGTGTGACAGCCAGTAAGATAACACAACGCAGAGACTTCACGGAACCACAGGTGACGAGTTGATTAGAGGCTGAAAAACAGAGAATCCAACAGTTGGTACCAGGGACCTGTTGAGTGGAGTCATTGTACAAGTATACAATCAACACTTATGTCTGTATTTTATTATGGTGGCATTCTATATTATGCATGTCTCTCCCTCCATCATAAAACCCCTCGATGCTGCGTGTCAAAGTGCATTGTGTTTGAGTCTCTGGAGTGGATTTCTCACTCGCCATTGTGTTTCATATGAGAGAGTGGGGCGGCCTTCTTTAAGAGAAGGGACTTGCATTGCATTTTATTTATCTATAATCAGAATCAGAATCATTATTGCCAAGTAGTTTTCACATACAAGGCATTTGCTTTGGTAGTTTTCGGTGCGACATTAGCGGACAGACATTAAAAGACAGATAATACAATAAAGAGGTGGAGTAAAAATAAAATTAGATATGAACTAAGTTAAGCACAATAGAATAGAATAGAATTATGCAATAAAATAAAGGCCATGGCTGTACAACTGTAAATAAAGATGTTGAATCAAATTAAATGGGATATAAACTAAATTAAATATAGCACAGTAGAATATAGTACAATTATAATTAAAAATAAAATAGACTAAAGTATATACACTAATTAGAATGAAAAACAATACAGTGGGATGGGATAATTAGCAGGGTTGTGCAATTTGCAGTTATGTGCAAAGAGTATGAATAAGCAAAGTATGAACATGTATGTTTTGATTGTTTATGAAAGTATATAGTCCAGTAGGGTTGTGTTAATGAAACACAGTGCGGGGGTGTCAGTGTTCTGCTTATGAAACCTCCCTATTATCTCTGATGTTGAGTGCTTCTAATACAGCACATGATGGCAGGGTGCGAACCACGGGGGAGCCAGGGGCGCCATAGCTCCCCTTAATGAGACATCAGCTCCCCTGAAAACATGATTTGTGGAATTTTGGGGGGGGGGGGGTCTCTAAAATACTGACAATAAATGCTATTTTTGCCATGCATTTCTATTTTACCCATGGCTGTTCGCTAAGGATGGAAGCTTGGGTTGCACCATATGCAGAGACGCAAAAAGTCTTATTCTTTCTGAAAAGGTAATTGGCACGCACTTATCGGAAGAGTGGATTAACAGGGATGTAAACAGCACTGCACAGAACGAGTTGCGCAAAAAAAATCTACAAACATCGGGATAGCATAGCACACAAAAGGGCAGTTGAAGTCGCAGCAACTAAACAAAATGAGATTCTGCCAAACAAGGTACTTGAGATCAATTCCAAGTTAACCCTCATGTTGTGTTAGGAATTGGCACCACTGACCGTTGTTAGCGGGTCAATGTTGACCTGGGGTCTAACTCAGTCCTGACCACTAAAAAGAAAGGAGTATCACTCAATATAGTTAATACTACATCCTAACTAACATTATATGCATTCATAACCATATAATCCCATTGTAATTAGATGTTATGGCCCCCGAGACACATCATGTCCCTTATTTTTAAGATGAAAATGAGGTTGTTCAATCATAATATACTAAATGTGAAACCCATAGATAATAATGTTTTCTGACTATAATAGAACAATATTAGAATATAACTTCTGATTTTTTCTTATTATTTTATTTATTTATATTTAGTATTTTTATAGTATAGTTTTACCTTGCCGGGTCAAGAATGACCCTAACACCACAGTCATACCTTTTTTTTCTGCAGATAACTTCAGAATTTTCTAAATGGTGAAACATAGTTTTGCTGTGCTTATGTGTTGTGGAGGATATCATAAAGCCTTGTTCTAATAAAAATCAACTACATGGTAGTTGATACATATTATAACCTTGAAACGGGTCGCTGGAGACCCTAACACCACATAAGGGTTTTAATGGAAGAAACAGCAACTTCATTCAGATCCGCCTCTATATGGTGGCCAAGGAAAGGCTGGCTTATAAAAAAAATGAAACTCTTACCCTTGATGAAGCTCCAGGAACTCAATGGCGCAACGGTAGGCACGTACATAAATCAAATCACTCATGTGCTGAAATTATAGGTGCATTTTAGTGTTGGATCAGAGGGGTTCCTCTGAGCATGTGTATTTCAATATGTGCATCTTCATCATGCATGCAGACCTACGTGGCGTGGACTATGTCTGTAACGTTACTCATACCTACCGCTGACCCCCCCCCCCCCACACACACACACACAAAGAAAAGGTCTCCCCTGAAGACCATGGTATGGTTCGCACACTGCATAATGGTACTAGGTCACAGGACTACTGCTTTAGATACACCACATGTGCAAACTGGTTTTAAATGCTATAATCTGTACAAATGGCATGGATGAAGATGTAACATGTCGTTCCATTGGAAGATTTGAAAAAAGTAAAGATATTCAAAGTTAATCATATTTTTTTACACTGTTTATTTTTTCTCATATTCAGATCTAATTTAATTGCCTATATTCATGTCTTTCTACTATTTCCCTGCCCATACCTATACCTATACCTCCCCTCTTCCCCCATGCTGCTCTGACGTGCAAATTTTCCCAAGGGGATCAATAAAGGAAGATCTTATTTGATCGGAGAAGACAGTTCCACCGGTTTGGAAGCTCTACTGACGGAAGCACTTTTCCTCTTCCAGAGGAGAAACCACGCCGCACTGGAAGGTTCTGTTTCCTTCCCCATATTCCCTCCTTCTTCATCCTCTCCCTGCCTGGGAGCTGTATGCACTCCCATCAACATCACAGCCGGCCTGCGTTGCACTGTGGGAGTGTGTAGGCCTCTCTCTCTCCGAGTCCATTCATTCAGAAGTTCATTCAGTAATTCACTCACACTTAGCCACTCTGTCCGCTCACAGGCATTGTGTTTTCAATAGTGCTGTCAGGCGATTAAAAAAATTAATCTAATTAATTACAGGATTTGTAATTAATTAATCTAATTAATCACATTTTAATCGCATAACCATTTTATGCCTGATATTCTATATTCTATAATCATATTTCAAATTGCATGTGTCCGGATGGCAGAATTCAGTACTGTATCTACAAAACCTTCTGTTTAATCATCTTCCATCTATTAATTTGCTTAGATTTTTCAGGTCTGGTCAATTTGAGCATAGTGTTATTCACAGTCGAAGATAAAAAAAAATATGTAATTGATATTCTCATTTGGTTCATTACAATTTACTCAAGCCTAGTAACAGACACAGTATTTCTGACACTGGGAATACATTCCCTGAGATGCCACATCAATGTGGAACGCCCTATCCAAAGCTGTAAAGGAATGTGAATCACTACCACTCTCAAAAAACACCTACGGGAGACTGGAATTCTAAACTGGCCCCTGTAAATGTCCTAACCCAACCCCCTCCAATGTACAGTAAATGACCAAGTATGGTTTCGTCAATATTCCAATGTACAGTTTTGCTTGTACAGTTGTACAGTGTCCCCTACCCACCACTCCTACCCAACCCCCCCCCACCCACCCACCCACCCAACCACCTCCAATGTACAGTCCGTCCCCCCCCCCCCCCCCCACCTATCCAACCTCCTCCAATGTACAGTTTCTACGTCAAATGTATATACACTCTTTTCTGGACACTTTTTGTATCACAAACAGTACTGTATTTGCAAATCTGGTATGTCATAAATGTATAGATGTAGCAGTACTGTCTATCTGTATGTCATGTATGTCATATATGTTATGATGAATTGAAAATGGGGGACCCTGATGTAAACAAGACAAAGGTCTTTTCTGGTCTGCATCCTTTAACAATTGTATGTATTGAGCTGTACTGTACTGTACCCATTCTGCAATATGTTAATAAAGTTTTCAATCAATCAATCAATCAATCAGATCCATAGATGTCCCTAGAATCAGATACCAAGAACATGCAAATGGACCATAAAAAAAAAAGTCTGTAAATGTGTATTCTACGTTCTTATGAATGAGATAAAAAAAAATTATTAAAAAAAAAATATATATATATTTTTTTTGTAATTCATTTTGAGTTAATTTTCATAACGCGATAATTTGCTGTGTGAATGAATGAATGACTTTTATTTATATAGCACCCTTCACAGCACGAATGCACAGGGTGCTTTACACTACAGCTTAATATAAAAACACAATAAAACAAAATCAGAAATAAATGACAACAACAACAGACAGTAGTTAAAAAAAGACAGTGAAACCAGATAGAAAAGGTAGAATAAAAGAATTTGGATAAAATCATGAGTCACTAATTAAAACAAAACTATAGGAACAGTGAGGACAAGAAAAAGAAAAGGTGCCTATGTATGACCAAAGGCCTGTCTGAACAAATGTGTTTTTAGTTGTTTTTTAAAAGAGTTTTCAGAGGGGGCAGTTCGCAGGTCCAGGGGGAGAGCGTTCCAGAGCCTTGGTGCTGTCACCTCGAAGGCTCGATCACCCCTTGTTTTCAGCCTGGACCTGGGGCAGGCCACGTGAGCGGATCGGCGCGGCCGAGAAATCCGCTCTTCGCTCTTTAAAGCTTGGTCCGCTCCGCTAATCGATCATGTTGACCCCGCCCCCAAGTCGCTCTCCGCTCGCTCCCCGCTCACCTTGAATCGAGCCCCGCGCCAGATCGCTCGGCAGATTTTTTAATTTTTTTTGGAGCATGGTGTAAATCAGCTCAAACTACAACAGTCTACACCCCCTGGGCCCCTTAACAATTGTTTGTATTGAGCCGCATTGTAATTGTACCCATTCTGCAATGTTAAATAACGTTGTTTATCCATCCACTAGCTCTATTAAGCGATGATAGGCTAGCCGAGCCACAATGCTATGGTCGCTGCCATTAACGTTAGCATGTAAGCTAACGTCAACAACAATGGCGTCGATACGTTTTCTATCAGGAGTGAGTGTGGGCGTCTCTACAGTGACAAAGCCTGAACCGGATATCACAGGTTCACCCTTCTCATTGGTTGAAAATGGCCTTCATGTTTGTACATCGCCATCTGTTGCTTTGGCATTGTACTGCATGTATATTACATCAACAGTGTTAAACCACTGTGAGCGACCTGGAGTGGATTGGAGCGGAGGAGAACTCTCGCTCCGGACGTCGCGCCGACCCATTTTAAAACCCACTCCTCGCTCACGTCAAAACCGCCCGCTCCGCGCCCCGCGCCGCTCACGCTCCGATCCGCTCACATGGCCTGACCTGGGGACCACCAGGAGGTGCTGATCGGCAGATCTGAGTGAGCAGGTGTTGGTGTAGGGATGGATGAGTTCAGTGATGTAGATAGGGGCCTGACCGTGGAGTGCTCTGAAAGTGAAAGTGAGGACTTTGAAGTGAATTCTATAGTGTACCGGGAGCCAGTGCAGGGATACCAGAATGGGAGTGATGTGACATGATTTTTTTAACCTTGTGAGTAGCCTGGCTGCAGCATTTTGGACCATTTGTAGTTTGTCTGTGGATGATTTGGTGAGACAGGTGAAAAGTGAGTTGCAGTAGTCAAGCCTAGAGGAAATAAAAGCATGCACGGACAATTCTAGTTCAGAGTGAGATATGATGGTGTAATTAATTAATCTAATTAACGCGATAAACTGACAGCCCTAGTTTTCAATATATATGTGAGAACACACCACAGGTAACTTTAAACACATACGAAAAGGTCACTTTAAAGGAAAGAAAAAAGGTCACTTAAAATAAATTGTATAAAGAAAAACAGTTAGGATAGTATAGTGACATAGAGTATAACTGTATATTGTATAGTAGTGTACATAGGACCCTTTTGTATTTTATCTTAGTACTTTTATATATTTTGTCTATTTTATTCTATTATTATTTGTACATGTTGGCACAATTGAAGTGGGAATGGCCATCTTCATTTCACTATGTCTTGTGTATGTATGTGATGAATAAACATCTTGAATCTTGAATGCTTTACATCTATGACATTGTGTGTCCTTGTTTTGTTCTTTTACCATTTCCAAAATCCCTGTCTCTAAGATCAACAACAAGTCTTTGAGCTAGCGAGCTACACTCTCGTGATGAAAAACATGAAGACATGTTTCCCCTGACCATTCGGTATTTGCATGCTATGCTTAATTAGCACCATCCTAGACGGTTTTGATTGGTTTGAGAAATACAAACAACCCAAAAGTATTTTTTTTGGCTCAACGATAATGGGTTCTGCCAGATGGCTGACACAGCGCTAGCATTTTATTTATATATCTTTTATTTGTACTTTATTTGACCTCAGGAGTCAATTGATTTTCAATGACGCTGAGGGCACATCATGATTCACAAAACATTCCATCATTTTAAATGTCAAACAAGAACTGTCGTATAATCAAAAACACAACAGTAAAAATACACAAGCCAATGGGACAGTAGTAGGTCTAAAAGATTAAAGATGCACTCTTTTAGTAGGTCTAAAAGATTAAAGATGCAATCTTTTAGTAGGTCTTAAAGATGAGAGATTTGTTCCAAAATCAGATTAGTGCGGGCTTAAGGAGTTGAAAGGAAAGACTTGAGTTGGTTGTTTACCAAGGATTCCATGATTTCAGCCAAGCGTACAGTAGTAGTTTGGATATTTATGTGACCCGTATCACCACCCTTATGAAGGGGGGTCACAAGGGCAGATTTCCAAACATAGGGGAGTTCCACTGTTGAAACAGAAAGATTAAATACAATAACAGCACAGCCAATTTTAGAAGAAAAAAAAGGATCCAACCCATCCTCTCCAGTGGAGAACCTGGGGATCTTACCCTTCTTCCACCCCTATATTACCCTTCTTTTACCCCTATCTTACCCAGTGGCGAATCCTCCTGGAAGCCAACGGAAGCCAGGCTTCCCCATTATTAAAATATGAATTAATATGAAATATGAAATATGAAAAAATGAAATAAAAAAAAGTATATGGTTTACAATAATAATAAAAAATCATTATTGTGTTGTATTATATGTTATAATAATTTTTTTTGAAATGTCTCCCTCTTCTCCTTCTCACTCTCTCTAACACACTGAGACACAGTGCTCTCACTGAGACAGGCACTGTGCTCATTGCAGCAGAGGAGAGGAGGCAGAGGGGAGGTGTCTTTCTCCAGCTTCCACCATGTGATTCATGTATGTGGAGTCCAAAACCAATACTAGCCAATAAGATTAGAGCTGACTAAAGCCCTTCCCACACCTTAAAACGGGTCCGTCAGAAAACGAAGTACTCTAGCCTCTCCACATTTGCCGCCCTGGAGGTGTGGGAAGAGCTTTACTCAGCTTGAATCTTATTAAATCTAGCCCATGGAATAGTATAGCTGTATGTTTACACTTGAAATGTGTATTTTTATTTAGTGTGCATTTTTATTTTGTCACAATATTATTTGTCTTAAATATATATATATATATATATATAAAATATGCGGCACGGTGGTGTAGTGGTTAACACTGTCGCCTCACAGCAAGAAGGTCCAGGGTTCGATTCCCGCTTGGGGACCAGGTTTCCATGATGCCAGTTACCCAGGTGGGGTATCTCCCAGGCCTTTCTGTGTGGAGTTTGCATGTTCTCCCCGTGCTCGCAAGGGTTTCCCCCCCGATAAGATAAACCCAATGGAAAAACATGCACAACAACAGATCGCTAACGCTGTGGCGTCCTTGACGAAGACGGACAGGAGCACTTGGATTGGTCCCCTGGCGCGGCTCACGTTGACGCCTGTCTGCTCCCGGCTGCCCTTGGGGGGGAAGGACGACGGGATGGGTTAATCGCAGATACAAATTGCATGCATGCATCGCATGTGTGCCAATTGATGACCTCGGAGCAGGTCCTAAATTATATATATATATATATAATTATATTTTTTTTTTTTTATTAAATAAAAAAAAATTGGCATCCCCAGTTATTTTACCGACGCGACGCCACTGATCTTACCCTTCTTCCACCCCTATATTACCCTTCTTTTACCCCTATCTTACCCGTCTTCCACCCCTATATTACCCTTCTTTTACCCCTATCTTACCCTTCTTCCACCCCTATATTACCCTTCTTTTACCCTTATCTTACCCTTCTGCGAACACCAGCAACTAGGACAGAGAGACTTCGGCTCAGCTTCTTCCCCTGCAGGCCATCAGAGCCTTGAACACTGAACTCTCCACACACAAGCACACATGAGCACACACACAACACACACACACTGTACACGCTCACACACTAGCAGCCACTTTAACATGAGCACACACACACACTCATGCTGCACACGCTCACACTTATGGTCACTTTACAAAAGGAAAGGTCACTTTAAGAATAGTAGTATAACTTGAGATTGTATAATATAGCATTGTATAGCAGTGTACATAAAGACCCAGTGCCTCATCCGATCCGTAGCTAACAGTGTATTGCACTACCACAGGACCTAGCATGTCCTACCATGCTCTGTAAATAACTCATGTACAGATACCGATATGCCCTACTTTGTTTACTTGTTTTATTGCACAATGTCGTTCTATTGGATTCTTATTATATATTACTATTGTATTATACACAATCGTTGCGGGCAAGACCCCCCGCATTTCAGTGTATACTTGTATGCCGTGACAAATAAAACTCTTGACTTGACTTGACTTCTTCCACCCCTATCTTACCCTCTTACATCCCTATCATACCTGTATTCCCTAGCTACCTTCCACTTGTATACATGGAGTGCACTTCGTGGTTTGCTGGCTGCAGCAGCAGAGGTCTGGTGGCCTATTATATACGTATCTATTTTTATCTAGCACACTCTCAGGAGCATAACAGAAAGAAGCATTTCATATACAAGTATTCTGTATTTCTGTATCACAACTAATAAAGAAACTTGAAATTTGAAACTTGAACTAATGGTTCTTCTTCTGATAATTTGTCTGGCATTTTATAGAACGTGTTTACATGTTGTATGTTCCTTAGCCTTTTCTTTTGCCTGTTAATGTTAATGTCCCCATACGTGTACAGAGCACTACAAATACCATGAGAGAAAGGATAGAAATCAAACTGAGAAGCACAGTTCATGTCATATACATATTCATCGTCGTCACATAAATGGGGGCCTGTATGCTTAAAAAAGATATAGCCAACAACAGAAAACATTGTGTTGAATGCAAGGCAGCTCTCATTTTGATCAGAAAACAATCACCATAATTCAAACTGTGTAGGCAAAGACTTTTGTGTCTTTGAGTATGAGTCAGTAATAGCCAGTTTTAGCTGTTCTTATAGCAGAGCATAGGGGTCTTGAGCAGGGGCGGACCTTCCTACAGGCGATATAGGCGGCAAAAAAAAAAAAAAAAAAAAAATTAATTTTTTTATTAAAAAAAAAAAAAAAAATCTGTGCAGTTTTGGCGCCCCCCTCTATATCTGCAACCATTACTTTTACATAAAAAAAATTCTAACATAAGGGAAAATGAGCCAAAAATCTAAAACGGTCGGTCGGTCTGAGCCTCAGCTTTAGGTGTTCACAGTCAGAACATGCTAGAGCGCTGTGCATTGATGGGTATCGGTCAAGTGTTTATAGAATTGAGCATTGAGGAAAGACTAACGTTAGAGAACTATGAATGGGGGGGGGGGGGGGGGGGCGCAGTGGTGAATCTCGCCTAGGGCGCCAAATGTGCTAGGTCCGCCCCTGGTCTTGAGGGTGGGTAGTTAGAGACCATTGACTGGAAGTAGGAGGGAGCCCTTAGTAGCGTGATATGCGGGCCCTCATTCATCAACGTGACTTACGCACAGATATGTGCTTAACCTGTGCGTACGACCATTTCTAAGCAAAGTGTGGGATTCATCAATTTCAACTTGAACTTGACTTTGTGCTTATATTTACGCACAGCTCGGAGCATGCGTAGCTGACGCCCAGTGGTAGAACATTGTTACTACGGCATAAGCGCTCCTCAGTTCTGCATTAGTTTCAACGCGGAAATAAGCTTCCGTGCATTACTTCCAACACTGGCGTGTTCAACTTCTGTATGACCCGTAATTCATTATAGTTCATTGTAAAATAGCGACAGTAGTGTAATTATAACGGGCTCATGCGGGAACAAGAGGTTGGCTTGCTTGTTTGGCACGGGGGGCAGAAGCAGAACACCCACCTCCAAACGCCATTAAATATTGTTTCAAATAAAAAGCGACATACTATTATTTTTTGTCATGTTTCCAAATAAGAATGGCCACAACGGAATGCTTTCTACTTCAATTTGTTGATTCGAATAGATTACCTCGCTCCGTTGAAACTTCACTGAGCTCAGCACACAGACATGATAATAATAACAACAACAATAATAATAATAATAGCTTCATTTTACATAGCGCCTTTCAAGAGAGACCCATGCAAGGTCGCTTTACATAGATGGGGGGGGGGGGATAACAAAGTAATAAAGATAGTGGACAGACTATGTAAATATGATGATGGGATTCAAGTTCGCGTTTTTGTTGATCATAGGCATGCTGTCAGAGTATGATATCTTAATCAAACATTCTAGAACATTTGTCGTCACAGATCATGTCATAATAGAACATAGGCTACATGGCATGGTCCATCGTGATATTGTGTAGACTGTTATTACTGTACCAGTACCACCCATTGTGACAACACACAAACATGATGGAATTCAAGTTCATCTATTGAAAGGCAGGCTACATCATACATGGCAGTGAGATTCATTGTTCTTGTATATGCTCTCGTATTATTGTTTATATAGGCTACCCAATACTGACATCAAAATAGATTGTATGCCTCTAGAAATCATATGCAACAGGTAGAAAATTGACGGAAAATCCGTCGCGATTTGGAATAAAATTGAGGAGAACTTTAATCCCTGGGTATTAATCAAACAAAACGGGAAAAGGCAGTCATATTCCAGCACGGTCTTTATTAGTGTTTGCGCTGCCCAGGCAGCAATGGTTAATAGATATCATATCCGACATCACCGTACGTGTACACGTCTGTCAGCCTGTCACATAACACGCTTCCCTCGGCTTAGTCCATTTTTCCACATTTCATGGGGGTATTCCATTACCGTATATGGTTAATCGGGGCGGTTCTGGTATGCAAATACTTAAAACAGTGCACAAGCTCAAACGTAGGATCAAAGTCATATTTATCAAGACAGGTGTGCGTAGGACCTGTGTACGCACGTGTGATAAATCCCGTTTTTTTTGTGCGTGCACATATTCTAAATTCTGTGCTTAAGTATGGAAATAGAACATTTTCTACGTCACGTTGATGAATGAGGGCCGCCAGGTCAAGGACCTCAAAGTGGATTTGTGGGGCGATGGGAAGCCTGTGCAGATCTCTAAGAAGTGGGCTGACTTTTGTAGGTTAGAGATCAGGCGAGCCGCTGCATTCTATATGAGTTGAAGTGACTTGGTGGTGGTAGCCGGGAAACCAACTAGCAGTGCATTGCAGTAGTCGAGGCGAGACATGACTGTTGATTGCAGGACGAGGTGGGTGGCTTCTTTTGTCAGGAAGGGGCGGAGTCTTCTGCCGTTGCTCAGGAAGAATCTGCAGGAAGAACCTGTTTCATGCTGTGGTTTGCTGGGGTAGACCCATCACAGTGGATGGCAGAAATGGGATCAATATACTGATTAAAAAAACAGGCTCCGTAATTGGCTTCACCCCAGATTCCGTAGAGGTCATCCTTGAAAGGAGAACCAGCAACCCTATAATGACATGCATGTACCCTGTTTGTCAGTTCATGTCATGATCTTGGTGGCATCTCCCTCTCGTGGGAAAGTTTACCAATCAATCAATCAATCAATCAATCAATCAATCAATCAGTCAGTCAATCAATCAATCAATCCTGTGATAAAAACACTCAACTGTTTCAGGCGAAATACATAATTGTTTTTTTGTATTTTATTTTTTTATTATTTTTTAAACAAACACATAAACAAACATGACAACACACGATAAGATATACAAGCATTAGTTGTCAGTGCACATCCAATGAGATCACATTTTAGTTAATTGTCTTATATAGGATATACCCTTAATACCTGTTATCTAAAAACCTACACACATATGCTCCAGCTCGTACCCCCCCCTTCCGGACCCCCCATTGGATAATCCATCCATTTTCCCTCGCTCCTAACCAGACATTACCATTATATGCTAGCTTTTATTTTCTCCACCACTTCTAACCACAATGTCATTTTGGATTCATTGAGACCCAAAATTCTTGCTGTAGATATTTCTTGATAGATCACATCGAGATATGTAATAATCCAGACCTTTCGGCAAATTTTTTCCGGTTGGAACCATCGTGATGCTTTTGGGTCGGGCGTTCATGCCGGCTAGCGAGCTGGACGTCGGGATATGTTGTTAGCACAATAGCTACCAAGCTAATCTATGTTAGCTTCTAACGGTGTATACACAATATGTACAACGACACAATGATTTACATTATTACAAATATGGTAACGTGGTTGTGGCTTTTACAAATAGTGGTTAGCTTTAGAGATGGATGGCTATGATCACGGAGCAATAGTGTTGTTAGGTGAAACAGATACATTTTCATTCGGCTAGTAGTAGCAAGGCTCTCTGCCTGCTGTAACAAGTAACAAGAAGGTTCCTTGCTTCCAGTTCCTGCCACTACTGCCTGTGACTCCCAGAGCTCAGAGCCCCCTGGTGCCCTGCACCTGTTGTGACGACATCATTTCGATTACACGTGCACGTTATGAACCATTGATTAAAATATCCATGTGCGTGGTGATTGTGTTGGGCAGACAAAATGTTTGATAAAAACGCTAAAACTGGGTCAATTTCAAACTTTTTTTCCCTTCTTCATGAAAGTCACCGTTGGCCTAGTCCACATTGTTTATTGAACAAAAATACAACATGCAAGTTGGCCTTTAAATAGACTCCACATGGCCATAGGCACAGCTGCACTGCATCAGCTGTAATCAAGCACACACACCTGCCGACCCATGAGGCAATTAACCACAGGGAACAGGGATTGACAGCTATCCCTCACAGAGAGGTGAAATAAAGCAAAAATAGACAGCTGTCACTCACAGAAAGGTGAAATAAGGCAAAAACCATGACAGTGTGTCTTGGTGCGCTCCGGGTTCTGTTTACGGTTTGCGTTTTGAGCGTGTAAGCTTGCCGTAGGCGATGATGTCACGCTCGAACGTCAACACGGGAAGAGTTTTAACATACGGTGATGGAAACTGGATGCCCGATATAAAGAAACAAATAACCAATAAATATGAAGTTATATTTGAACCTCTGTTGTCAAGCCTTGTCAATATAACCCACCCCCTTTTCTCATGAATGGAACTGGTGTCGTGGAGTCCGCTTTGAGCGTTTTCCAGGGTTAGCGGCTAATGCTAAGCTAACGCTAGTTAGCTAACGCTAGTTAGCTTAGCCTATTTATTACTAGTTAGCAGCTAACATTGCTTGCATCAATTATATTGCATGTCATTGATCTACCGGTCGATCACGGCCGACTGGTTGGGCACCACTGGTCTATAGAAATAAATGCATTCGAACAAGAAAGCAATGTATAGTAGAGATAGCAATGGCAAAAAAAGTGTGAGTGTGAGTAATAATGGCTCGCTGCGGCTCGCTTCTCGTGCAGAGACAGAGAGAGGAGAGATAGTTTGCAATGTTTAAATTCCTCGAAAAAAAACTCATAGTAATAATAATTTCTAGAGTATCGATAGCAGTACCGATAACGTCGGAGCTTATCAGTACTCCGGTTTTTTCTAATCTAGTACCGGTTCCCGTTTAGAACCGGGTTTCGGGGGGCATCCCTACTCCTTAGCCAAAATTGAAATGCCCAAACTATATGACAAGGTCCGTGAGCAAGTAGAGAAAAACTCAGTACAATTAAACACTATGCAACGACCACTGCAAACGTTGAGTGAATCGTCAAAACGTTAACGTCATTGCTACTGCTGTGACTAGCTTTAACGGGCACACACTCATGCCGCACACACCCACACTTATTGCCAAAAGGAAAGGCCACTTTAAATGAGTATAGCAACAGTAACAGTGTATTGCACTACCAAAGCTACCTAGCATGTCCTATATGCTCTGTAAATAACTATGTACAGATACCGAGATGTCACACCATGTTACCTGTTACCTGTTATTGCACAATGTTGTTTTATTGGATTCTATTATATGTTGTACCACTGTATTGCACATCGTTGCGGGCAAGACCACCCGCATTTCATTGTATACTTGTATGCCGTGACAAATAAAACTCTTGACTTGACTTGACTTGACTAGCTGCTCTAGTCTACCGGTCACAAGGTATGAAGGTATAGTCAAAATCCGACCATACCGTAGCGCAATTTCATACCGTTTATACCATATACCGTTTATACCATCCACCCCTAATTTAAGATCATAAATCATAAATCAAATGTATTTGTATAGCCCGAAATCATGATGAATGGTACCCGATGGGCTTCACAGATCAACAAGTAGTGCTTCTGTGATCTGTGTTTCTGAAAAGAACACCCATGGAAGTGGGAGAACAAGTTGTTCGTCCAGAGGAATCTTTTTAGTGGATATGTTGCCAGAACACACAACTTTTTTTAATTTTAATTTTTTAGATTTTTATTTTTTAAACATTTCTACTTGCCAATGTGCCAACTGTCACCTACCCATGACCCCACTTTGGGTCACAACGCGTAGTTTGAGAACTGCTGGTCCAGAGGAATCTTTTTAGTGGAGAAGGGATCCAGAGCCTGGAGCTGCGCTCTGATAAAAGAGAGGTTTGAAGGATCAAAGCGCACTCTAACCACCTCCTCCCCACCTCCTCCACCTTCAGTACGTTCTGCCTTCCCACTCACTTAATTAAATTCCAACGGTGGGCAAAACATTCAAATGATGTGGGGGATTGTGAAATCTGCTGAACCCGTCATAATTCACACTAGAGGTAAGAAATGAGCCATAGCAACGAGACACGTTTCCTATTTCTATTTTCTAGACGGCATTAGACCGGTAATAGAAGCACTTTTATTCCCAGGTGTTCTGGTACCCGCTACCAGTTCATGCGACGCACACCCTATGTTACCCATTGAGAAATCAGGCAGAGCAGGTGTTCTGTCCATTAATTCAACTATCTGCCATTGTAAAATGTCAAACGCACGCACGCACACACACACACACACACACACACACACACACACACACACACACACACACACACACACACACACACACACACACACACACACACACACACACACACACACACACACACACACCACACACACCACACCACACCACACCACACACACACACACACACACACACACACACACACACACACACACACACACACACACACACACACACACACACACACACACACACACACACACACACACACACACACACGGCTCTTATCCAGTTTCAAAGAGCAATGACCACACAGATAGCGCCGATCAGTTGTCATGGTACACAGTACATGGTATAAACAGAAAATCACTCTGTTCTCTCCCCCTCTGTTTCTATTAACTCATTCAGCGCCATAAACTGTCCCCATCTCTGCCGCTTCAGGCCAGCTTAAAATTGTCACGATGTTTGCAGAGCTGTGTGTGTGTTCTGTTGTATAGCTGTGGAGACAATGGTGTGGTTCATTTCACAGATACTAGTCTAACATGGAAAAAATTATTTGTTTCTACACACCGTAGTTTGTAGTTTATTACATGCTAAACATTGCACATTTCCAAGATAATCCAGTCTTTTTCCATAGAACGCGAGATAAAACGCGTTATATGCAATCAGCCCAAACCGTTCTGGTTGATCCCCACCTTATTTTTGTCAGTTCAGTTCAGTTTGTCAGTGAATTCAGAAGTGTTGAATAAAAGGAGACGTTTCAAAGATATAGAATAGAATAGAAATGTATTATCCTGAGGGAAATTTGAAACATTTAGACAGAACAAGTCACAAATAAGAATAACAAAACAAATGGCCTAAGAATAGAATAAAATTAAATAGAATAAAAGATACAGTAAATAAATACAGTAAAAATATACTGAAGTCTACAGTAGGTGTAATATTGCACAGTGCTGTTTAAAAAGTAAAAGTCCAGGGCCCTCATTCATCAACGTGACGTAGAAAATGTTCTATTTCCATACTTAAGCACAGAATTTAGAATGTGTGCACGCACAAAAAAAACGGGATTCATCACACGTGCGTACACAGGTCCTACGCACACCTGTCATGATAAATATCACCTTGGTCCTACGCCGAGGCTCGTGCACACTTTCACGTATTTGCATACCAGAACCGCCCCGATTAACCATATACGGTAATGGAACACCCCCATGAAATGTGGAAAAGTGGACTAACCCAAGCGAACTCTGAGAGACTTCACTGAGAGCGAGATTGATCACCGAGGTCCAACCGAACTTGAACGTATAATCTTCGGTGCACCGGGAGCCAAGGATGTTGACTGACCCAGTCCTGCTACAGAACCAGCACATTGACAGAAATAAATGACAAGAGATGACCCGACATTAAGCACTGTAATGACTGAAATTAAATCAATTTCAGCACGCCAACTCTGCGCTCTACAATGCCTATTGTGTGCGCTCGTCATGAGCCCGTGGTTCTGATCAGAGTCATTATGGCTTCAGTGGATAACCCTGATCTACATTGTGATGTTTTAGATACCCCAGTAATAACATTACAATTGAATTAAATACAATTAGGCCTGAATGAGACTCCGGCCACCGGCACATTATCAGCCAAAATGCGCGTTTATTGATGGAGCAAACTCTGAGAGATTGTTCACAGAGGCGCTGCCGAACCAAGATATAATATGATGTGTATAATATAATGTGTGTAGAGGCATATGATACAATCCATTTTGTTGTTGGTATTAGGTAGCCTATGAATTACATATAATAGCAGCCAGCCTACATTATGCAACAGTAACTTGCGCATATATAACACACAGCCCTGCGAAGCCTGCATACAGTAAACTAACTTGATCATTAATCTAGCTGTTGTATCTTTACGCTTATGAAAACATTAAATAATATGTATAGGCTTTAGGCCGCCTATATTCTCAAATGGCTTAATGGCTATCCGAGTCCTCGATATCCTCGCGGACGGACCAGTATTTATATGATCATATCATATTCATATTCATATCATAGTTTACTCTATCAGCCTACCAGCATGTAATACGTTCTTTGTTAGAACTCAACTCGTTATTATTTTGCCCATAGATTGCAGAAATACAAGAACGTTTTGATTTAGGCTTTGACATTGTAAAACTAAATAAGTGAAATTCTGTAATATCACCCACACGATATATGCTCTGTGTCCAGAGCATGTATGCTTTTCATTCATAAGACACATTTATTGCAAGGGTTTTGTATACACATACACTCAACAAATAACCTCTGTCTGTCCTAATTGCAATGCGTTTTTATATCGTGGGTGTCATATGAGCTCTTCATATGACTTTTATTCTGCTTACAGCTTCGGGGTTCCACTTATTACGTTTAACAATGGCAAAGTAGGGCTGGGCGATATGACGATATTATATAAATATCGGGTACAGTTCATTAACGATACACTTTTTAAACGTATCGTGGATATCGTGATGTTTTGCCCAAGAGGCTTGTGTCGCGTCAATCTGGTCCACACGTTGACACTTTTGAACAGCGCCGCCCCAGACACACACTACTGCATCAAAAGTTACTACTTATGATAACAAAGGCATTCGTTTTGTGGCATTAACGTTATATAGTTACACTTTCAATAACATCAGCGTATTTACATAGCAACGTCCGAGTACGACCTAGATATAGCAAGCATTAGTCGTTCATATCTCAGCCCGTGCTGACTCAGTTGTGCCCATTCTGCGGTCTGTTAATAAAGTTTTCAATCAGACAGATGTATGGAAAGGCTTTTATTATAACATCCGTTGCAGTAAAATCATTATGCCTCCAGTCGTTTAGTCGTCCTGCGGAGCTAAAAGCTAAACGTTGGCCGCGGCGAGCTACCGCTGCCATTGTTGTTGTCATTGAGCTCTCCAATGGTGGAAGTAAAAAATGAATACGCGCTTGCCGATTGGTGCTAAGAACAGCAGGGCGGGTGCAAGCGGTGTGACGTAATTGGCAGACGCGACTGTCAATCAAAATGATTCTGTTTGCCGTCTGAATGAATGAAAATGTTATTAACAGATTGCAGCATGGGTACAATACAGTACAGCTCAATACAACAACAGTCAACAGTGGACTGGAGGATGCAGACCAGGGCCCTATTCCCCGTACCTGGTTCAACTAAGTCGATCAAGAGTCCCATTATCCAGATTCAGTTAACCCGATGTTTGAAGCCGGGATTTTCCTGTTCCTCGAAAGCTGATTCAGTCTCGTTAACTCGAACCAGACTTGAGACTCTGGATAATTGCGCGCGGCCACTTCAGTTGAAAAGACAGCAGTGTCGATAGCAGAAATCCTGATCTTCTAACGGCATTGATTGATTGTTTTAAAACTTTATTAACAGATTGCAGGCGGCTCAATAGCCTCGCCGACAAGTTAAATGCATAATCTATAGGCTAATTTTAAATCCCTCATTACCCCAATCAATCAGATTATATTTCTTTAAACGTTCCTGCTGGCAGTAGGTTTATGGATTGAATAATCAAATGAGATCTTGCTAGCGAAAATAATTAGTTCAACTGTTTCAGAATAAGGATACGGCTCTCTTATCCATTGATTGATGTATGGTGGATGTTTTATTTATCTGCACTGTGGTGTGACGGTTTGTCCTTTTGCCTTTCACGCAGACGACCCGCGTTCGAATCCCCCTTCTTCTAGTCATTTTCTTCTTTTTGCAATGTAAATACATCAATTTGGTGCACGTTGAGAGCTATATAAATAATGACATCCTCAATGCATGTAGATTTAAAACTAGGCTACTTTTGCGTATAATATTTAATATTATATTCCAAAAAAATTATATTGGAAACGCAGGGTTTTGAACTCGGGTCGCCCGGTTGACAGGATTAAGCACTAGCCGTTGGACCACTGTGCCAGACGGGATATATTCATTGTGTATCCATCAATGGACAAGAAACCCGTGTTTTGAATATTTTTCTTTTGAATGAAGTTTTATCTCTTTATTCTCAAATGCATTAATGTGACGTCAACGGCTCATTCAATTTCTCAAATCCGTCAAACAGCGCATCTCATCAGACATTTTAATCCCAGTTACAATATCACACAAAAACCACATCCATGCATAGACACTTCAATTTTATGCTTGAATGAAACACAATCCGGGCGCTCCGTTAAGCAAATCTACAGCGGAGAATATATGAAACTAATCAGAGCCAAACGGCCGATAGGTTTCATTCATTAAAAATATCCCCGCGGGATTCACATTTGCAATGCGCCGTTATTAAAATAACCACATGCAGTGTGTATCGCGACTCCGAGCGCCGTATATGACGTGCATTATTTTATTTAGGACAAAGTAAATCTATAGGCTCAATATGATTTATTATCAGCATTTAGTTCTATTATTATACATTTCAAAAGCCCCCTCTGGGAAAACGAAGCACAAAAACATAATTCAGAATGGTATAATGGTTCTAGACTGTGAGAAATATTTCAGGAAGCGAGCTGGCATTTCTTTGCGGGGGCGTGGCCATGGTTCATCCAGCTAACTGAACTTAACCCTGCTCCCGACCAGGCTCAAACTTTTTGATCTGTTGTCATGGTGATTTAGACAATCGAGCGTCGGGGAATGGAAAGGTCTGGTTTAAATCAGGCTATGCTGGAGATTATCCGGCTAACTCAGTTAGCCAGGTACGGGGAACGGGGCCCTGTTTACATCAGGGTCCCCCATTTTCAATTCATCATATTTCATATCTAAATCATATAATATCTCATTGCTAAATATATGCAATATATAATCTAATAATCCAATAATCTAAATCTAATATATAATATAAAAATGCTAAATGCATGGGTATTTTATTTTGTCTTTAATGTTAGCTTGCAAACTCAAATACTGTCTTGGTAAGCCTCATAATGAATTGTTTGGGGAAAAAAAGAAAAACATTGTGATGCGTATCGTGTATCGCCGAAAGGTCAGAAAATATCGTGATATCATATTTAGGCCATATCGCCCAGCCCTATGGCAAAGCCTTTTAAATATAATCAAAACGTTCCCGTATTTCTGCAATATATGCGCAAAATAATAACGAGTTGAGTTACGCAGAGCACAGTCAGTGCTTATTTCCGCGTTGTGAAAATAGTCTACCACCGGCGCCACTACGCATGGTCCGACCTGTGCTTAAATATACGCACAAAATCAAGCACAAGTTCAAATAGATAAATCCCACACTTTGCTTAGAAATGATCGTACGCACGGCTTAAGCACATATCTGTGCGTATGTCAAGTTGATAAATGAGGGCCCAGGAAGATGGTAACTGTCATTCTGTGCTCAGTGATGCAGTGAGGCACAGTGATGCATTGTAAAGTCTGATGGCTGTCGGAATGAAGGACTTCCTGTGCCGTTCAGTGCTGCATTTAGGTAGTGTGAGCCTATAACATGCTCCTCCTGTCAGCCAAGTCTGTGTATAGTGGGTGGGAGGGGTTTTCCCTGATGGCCTGGAGCTTACGTGCGTGCGTGCGTGTGTGTGTGTGTGTGTGTGTGTGTGTGTGTGTGTGTGTGTGTGTGTGTGTGTGTGTGTGTGTGTGTGTGTGTGTGTGTGTGTGTGTGTGTGTGTGTGTGTGTGTGTGTGTGTGTGTGTGTGTGTGTGTGTGTGTGTGTGTGTGTGTGTGTGTGTGTGTGTGTGTGTGTGTGTGTGTGTGTGTGCGTGCGTGCGTGCGTGCGTGCGTGCGTGCGTGCGTGCGTGCGTGCGTGCGTGCGTGCGTGCGTGCGTGCGTGCGTGCGTGCGTGCGTGCGTGAGTGTGTGTGTGTGTGTGTGTGTGTGTGTGTGTGTGTGTGTGTGTGTGTGTGTGTGTGTGTGTGTGTGTGAGGAAGCCTTTTTAACCAAGTTGCTGAAATATCAGCAGCTCAAGCTGAACATCTCACAACTAGGCTAAAAGTGTCAAATCTCAGTTTTCATTTTTGGCAGCCTGGGTCATGTTCACAAACTGGTGGTTAGGGGCCTTCAGATGGCCCTCATCTCCAAGAGAAAGGCTAAACAGTTAGCAAAGTATTGCTCTATATCTGCTATTATTGGTAGCCGCTCTATTTGGAGACGACGTTGCTTTTTGTACCCATAGAGTAGATATAGTTTTACGGAAATGCTATTGTATCTGTTTTTTTAAACAACATCTGTGTCAACATTATATGTGGACGATGAATGCTGCACAGTCACAAGCGTAATTCAATGACTCCCAATGAGCTAATTGCCCGTTAGTGTTTAGGTCCTTAATGTACTCTGTATTTATGTGGCCATAAATAAAGCATCTAAAATGTGTGTGTGTGCGTGTGTGTCTTCTCTATTACCAGTTTTGGCACATGAATCAAAACATTCACGACCAGTCGCATTCAGTAACACTGGGAGTGACTGCAGCAACAGCAAGTCAAGTACATAAATGCATGATAGTGAAAACACATAGGCTATAAGGTACATCAAATAATATAATAATACGGTTAATAAAAGAGCTTGGGTTAAGAGGAGTGCTCTCGTCATGGCCTCTGGGAGACACTGAGGGGAAGAAGGGGACACTGGATCTCATTCTCGTAAGTTTCCTCAAAAAAACAACCTTGTAAGAAGTTCGTAAGAGGAAAACTACGATAGTCCTCCTCCGGATTCCTGAACGTGTGATTTCTCCCAAATAAAGCCCTCGACACACAATAAAGAACACGACACACAACAGTCTGTCAGACTTACGATTGTCTTTCCGTGCTCGTAAATCCTGCTCTTACAGTAGCTACGAGCGAATCCCAGAGAAGGAACCGTTGTGCATGCCAAAATCGGCCCGAAAGGTTCGTAAGTGGAGTTACGAGGAAATTTGCTTGTAACTTTTCTCGTAAGTCCGTTCGTGAATGAGGACCACTGACCTTAAGATTAGAGAGGGGTGGGGGCTGTAGCTCCTTGGCTCTCACCAAGGTGTGAGATCTAAGCTATTGTTTGGGGCAACAGTCTATAGGATAACATTAACAACACAAAATGCTTCTGTTCAGTTTGGTTACAAGCAAGTGATATAACACAGTTCAACTTTATTTCGAGCCTGTTGCAACGAGGCAGTTTGTGAAATAAA
The DNA here is from genome assembly GCF_963971535.1 of Notolepis coatsorum. Lineage (NCBI taxonomy): Eukaryota > Metazoa > Chordata > Actinopteri > Aulopiformes > Paralepididae > Notolepis > Notolepis coatsorum. The sequence goes on along the minus strand of NC_140181.1, from coordinate 99,427,794 downwards.
TAATTCAACGTTTGAGTTGAGGCAGCACTTGGAATTCCCCTCTCTTCTGAACTGTGTTACTGTGAAAATGAATAGGACGTGATGCTGATTCGCTGACACAGCAGAATTGAATTCATCTGAACCCCTCTGGAACGGAAATGTTCAACATACAGTATTGAAATATGTGTGAAAATGGGACATTTTGTGAAATATATTTTATTCGATAAAGTAAGTTGTTGTGGTCATTTCCAGGCCATCAGGGAAAACCTCTCCCACCCACTATACACAGACTTGGCTGACAGGAGGAGCATGTTCAGTGCTAGGCTAACACTCCCTAAATGTAGCACTGAACGGCACAGGAAGTCCTTAATTCCGACAGCAATCAATGTGCCTCACTGCATCACTGAGCACAGGGTGACACAGTTACCATCTTCCTGGACTTTTACTTTTAAAACAACACTGTTCAATATTACACTAAATGAAGACTTCTGTATATTTTATACTAGAATGTATACATATAACATACGAAATGTGAATCCCGGTCCGTACTCTATTGTTATTATCTTATTCTTAGGCCTATTTTATTCTTATTCTTAGGCTATTTGTTTTGTTATTCTCATTTGTGACTTTGTTCTGTCTAAATGTTTACTGTGAGCGATTTGTAGTGTCAAATTTCCCTCGGGATGATTAAAGTATTTCTATTCTATTCTATTCTATTCTATTCTATTCTATTCTATTCTATTCTATTCTATTCTATTCTATTCTATTGGTGTGTACAATGTGTTTACATAATGATCTAATGTGTTTGGATATGCAAGAGCCAGGTGAAGCAGAGTGATTTGTGAAGCCTCCCACATTGAAGTTGATCCTGAAATGTACCGGGAGCCAGTGCAGAGAAGCTAGGATGGGGCATGCTTGTTTTTTTACCTATAGTGAGTAGCCCAGCAGCAGCGCTTTGGACCGACTGAAGTTGGTAGCAGAGTCAGTGTCCTCTTTTAAGTCACTTTTTAAAACACATCTGTATATTAAATGTTTTTCCTAAGGTTATGGGTTTATGGGTTAAGGTTATGGGTTTAGATGGGGTTGAAAAAGAGAAAGATGGAGTTGTGCGGGCACGTTCTGAGAGGATCCAGCGGGGAGATGTTCAAGAAGGTGGTGATGGGGAAGGTGGATGGAAAGAGAGGAAGTGGAAGACCAAGAAGAGGCTGGGTAGACAACGTCTGTGATTGGAGCGGAGTGAGAGGCGGAGTCATGGAGTTGGAGAGAAGAAGTGGGGACAGAATGGGATGGAGAGTGATAGGCAACCTTCGGAACGAAGAAGCCACCTGATGATGATGATTGCCTTTTTGTTGTGATTTTGTCTGATTGTTTTTAACATGTCTGTAAAGCACTTTGTAACTTTGTTTGGAAAAGCGCTAAACAAATAAAAGGGATGGGGGTGATGTGGCATGCTTTTTTTTTACCTACAGTATAGTGAGTAGCCCGGCAGCAGTATTTTGGACCAACTAAACTGGATCCACAGATGTTTTATTTAGGCAGATGAATAGTGAGTTGCAGTCGTCGAGTCTGGAGGAAATAAAACAGTAATGCCCACTGCGGAAACAGACTCCAGCAGGTTTGTAAGAACGAAACCACCCATTGGTTTTTAGAGAAGACAAACGCTGCCTCGGCCTCGACCACCGCAGAGAGCAGCGGCCAGCTATAGCTGAACAAGTTGGATTCTCTGCACACCGGCTCCCAGTAGGCTATACATGTAATCCTCTACTACGGCCTGCCGAGTGCGTTCGATTGTGTTTCTTTGTTTCCAGTATTCTGCCGTCTCAGGTGTGCAAGTTGTAATAATAATAATAATAATAATAATAATAATAATAATAATAATAATAATAATAATAATAATAAATAATAATAATAATAATAATAATAATAATAATAATAATAATAATAATAATAATAATAATAATAATAATAATAATAATAATAATAATAATAATAATAATAATAATAATAATAATAATAATAATAATATGTGGAGCAAATCTCAAAATGCTACATTTTAAAAGAACATAAAAACTAGCAAGAGAGTAAAAAAAAGAAAGATATAAAATAAGCAATACTAAAACTAGTAAGGAGTCAAAAGAATACTAAAACTAGTAAAAGAGTAAAACACGTCAAATAAGAAGGGCTAAAACTGAAAATAAATAGAAATCAACAAAAGACTCTATTAAAAAGATGAGTTTTGAGGTAATACCTTCTGTTACCCTATCTCAAACTTTGACAAACTATTTCTGGTGACATGGAAAAGCAAGAGCAGCGCTGTTGGTTAACACATTGACGACCACGGCTTGCAGTGTAATATATGGCTGGAGGACAACGCTTTGTCAACAAACCAATGTACTTTCTAACAGCTATATATATACTTTGTCCATTCTCATTGTCACTTGAGTGCATAAACCGTGCCTTCATAATGGCTTAAAGAAAATAAAAATCCATCGGTTGGTTGTCATTTTATAGCGCCGTGAATATAAGGTTTATCGCGGTTTTCGCCTCGTCTTTTTTCTGGGGAGCTAGTGTTGTGGAAAATGTGTATACGAGGGTGGAGGTAGGAAAGGGGTTAGTCTTGACTAGTTTAATATAGGTCAACTAGCAGGGCTCAAAGACACTAGGGCGACAGTCTGGCTGATGTTCTTAAAACAGCCTCAAGATAGCAGATGGACATTTCAGTACATCATATCGTGTGCTCTAATCTTGTGTCTTTTCTCTCTTACACACATACACAGCACACACACAGACACAGCACACACACACAGACACACACAGTCACACAGACACACACACACACACACACACAGACACACACAGTCGCACAGACATACACACCGACACACACACACATTCCCTGTGTCACAATACACACATACAATACACACACGTCTGTACACAGACGCACACACACAGACACACACACACAATACACACATACAATACACACGTCTGTACACAGACGCACACACACACAGACACACACACACATACACACACACACACACAAACACACACACACACACACACATCTCACTCTCTCTTCGATGTTCTTAATGTTTTACATCATATCGTGT
>NC_140181.1:99087199-99419699 GCF_963971535.1 Notolepis coatsorum | reverse complement strand
GAGGGCCCCGAAACCAGGGGGGTAATCACTAGGGGTGCCCAGATAATGCGACGGGGGGAAATCAAATGATTGTGGTTTCCAAGGGAGCTGAGCAAGAACCTATTCTGCAGGTCCTAGTGGAGGGCAAATTAACAGAGCAAAAATACGCCACTCACTTACCCCAGTCTGGACAGTATGTTCGGACGGTCGGATTCTCGGGAAAAAACAACCGATAGCATATTACTCTAGAGCTCTTTCGCCGGTAGAGCAGGGTCTGCCACCTTGTTATCAGGCCCTGGCCGCAGCACATTTGATGTATGAGAAGGCAACGGCCGTGACAATGGGATATGACATTTGCATTTGGACACATCACAAATTGGCAAACCTGATTGAAAGAGGCAAATTTGTTCTGACCAGCCAACGGCAACAGGCTTACATGAGGCTCCTGCAGTACTCGGACGTTACGATAGAAACATGCCACGGCAGTAACCCGGCGGATCTGGTACCACTCCCGAGCGAGGGTCAACCGCATGAGTGTGAGGTACAGGCCTTTGTGAAACTCCGTCCTGATTTGGGAGTCGACCCGCTCGCGATAGCAGAACTCTCACTTTTTGTGGATGGGTCCTGCTATCGGGAGGGGGAAAATTTAAGGTCAGGATACGCCGTCGTACAGTGCAAACCTAACGGAGAAACACTAACAAGAAAGGCCGGACAATGCATGCAACCATGTTCGGCCCAGCTTGCAGAACTAATAGCACTAACAGAAGCATGCATAATAGCTAAAGATCGCACGGTTAACATCTTTACAGACTCTGCGTATGCGCATGGCGTATGCCACCTATTCACGGCCATTTGGAAGGCAAGAGGCTTTAAGAAATCGGACGGCTCACCGATCCTTCACCACAAGCAGGTTGTGGCGCTTATTCAGGCTGTAAAGTTGCCCAAAAGCATTGCTATCGTAAAGTGCCAGGCACACAGAAAAGACCTGTCCTTTGTGACGACGGGAAACAACGCGGCGGACGAGGCCGCGAAGGCGGCGGCTGCGGTGCCGTCCACGGCTGTTCTGATGTTTGCGGCCGAACTGACGACTGAGGTAACTGAGGATAATTTGAGTGATCTTCAGGACTCAGCCACGCAGGCCGAGAAACAGTCGTGGACGGAGAGGGGGGCTGTAAGGGGGGCAGATGGTCTGTGGAGGAGTCATAACGGTTTGATAGTCGCCTCCATCGATCTTCTGTCCTTAGTGATACCTGAGGCTCATGGTGTTGATCACTGTGGAAGAGCAGAGACCCTGAAACGAATCACGAAAATGGGATTTTGGTCCCCAAAGCTTCAGGCACAAATTGACGTTACACTAGCCAGGTGTTTAACATGCTTACAGGGCAATGTGCGCAAAGGAGTACCGACAGTGGCGGCTTACACACCCCTCCCTGAGGGACCATTCAGACATCTGATTATGGACTATACAGACATGATAACGCCAGTGCAGGGCAAACGATACCTCCTGGTAGTAGAGGACTGCTTTAGTCGCTGGATTGAGGCCATTCCATCTAAACACAAGAACGCGGACACAGTGATCAAGTTCCTGTGTCGCGAGGTCATTCCGAGATTTGGAATTCCCACGATATTACAAAGCGATAATGGCCGCGAGTTCATCGACAAGGTGGTTAAAGGGCTGATGCAGAAATTAGGTATAAGCGCCTTTCCTGTGTCTATAGTCCCGGGTCGCAGGGGAAGGTGGAAAGGGCCAATCTGGTCATTAAAAACAAACTGTTGAAAATCTGTATGCAAACTAAGCTTAACTGGATTGATGCTTTGCCACTTGCTCTGATGGCTATTAGAAGCAGCGTAAACCGCCAAACACAGCTAACACCGCATGAAATGCTTACAGGCCGCAGCATGCCAGCACCGCCATTTAGACACCTGGCTAGGGGCCCGGCATTAGATATTTTTGAGCAAGATCTGAAAAAATATCTTCAGCAAGTGACTAAAATACATGAAGCTGTGTTTCGACAGGAGCAGAGAAAGGAGAGAAAGGGGGAGAAGGAGGCGGAGAAGGAAGCCACCAAACCGAGACTGATCCCTGGGGACTTGGTCTTCGTAAAGGTCCACAAGAGAAAGTGGTCATCACCCCGGAGAGAGGGCCCGTACGAGGTGATCCGATCGACTGGAACGGCAGTCCAAGTCAAGGGATCAGCGACCTGGTTCCACTTCAATCACTGCATAAAGGCCAGCGGCGATCTCTTGGGGGATACAATCGATCGCAGTTATGCAGAACCCGACATGGAGGGTCCGAGACGGCAACTGGAAGGTGCAGTGCCTGCTGATGCTCCCGCAGATGTTGGCAGCAGTGTGCGGACGGTCGGCCGGGCACAACGACGTCATTAAGAACCGTCACGGTCGACCCGTCCTTGAGGATGACGGGTTTGAGTGGGTAGGAGTCCCACGGGGTCCCGCTCAGGCTCAAGTACCAGCAGACTTTCATGACCAGGCTCAGAATCAGGCGCCCCCTTTTCCCTCCATCGAGGAAGGGGGGGAGAAGATAAGACTACAACCAAATGGGGTGTTTCCCGTAGGACCGCAAGGGCATGTTTTTGATTTTGACCATTCCCCCGTTACAGGCGGGGATACTTACCATTATACTAACGAGCATCGGGTAGTGGGGGTAGATAGGAGAGTTGAGCCTGTCCCGAACCAATCACAGGGGACAGGGGTGAGGGGAAAAAGGGAGGTCAAGGACACTGAGTCGGAAGAGGTGGGGGGACAGGATATGTTCCAGAGGACAGCCGGAACGTTGAGGGACTCAGTGGGCTCACTCTGGGCCAGGTTGAGGGGTTTGCTTCCTTCCGGGGAACAAGATGGGGGCGACTATGACTATGACGAGGAAGACCCGGAGGCTGACCCGATGTATAGGGCGGCTTTAGGGAATGAGTGGTTTAAGTGGGTCCAGTACACGAGCGCGCAGAATCAGATAGAGGATTGTTATGTCTGCTCCAAGGCACGTCCGGATAGGCTGCTGGTGAAGGGCACGAAGTTCAGTTGGGCTCAGTGTGACAGGGACGCAGAGGCATGGGAGGGGCCCCATAATAGTCGCCCTTGGTGCGAGGCAGAGTGTTTGGGGTTTCTCGGCTCTAGTCGTTTTAAGGCGGCAGGAAACGTCACGGATTTCAAGGATGTCACTATGCGGGAACGTTGTAGGAAATTGGATGTACGTGTGCAGGGGGTAGCGACGGGGTTGCCAATACCCAGAGGTGTCAAACTATGGCTGACCAAGGATTTCGAGTGCTTGCAAAAGGAGGGGACCCGGGAGGTAGGGGGGTTGGCAGAGGGGCGGTGCACTACTATTTGGAGCATCACGACTAACTGTACGAAAGAAGGAAAGTGTGGACACGGGGTCGTGTTAAAGGGAGTGGATACCAACCCACGGCCTGTAGCTTGCCCTTTTCATGTCCAGGATATGGCACTGGCGGACCAATACTGGCTCTGCGGCGGTAGGAGGTTGAGGAATACACTTCCTTTAGATTGGTCAGGTAGATGTGCCCGGGTTCAGGCGATCATGCCAATGGTGGTCCTACCATTATCAGTGACGGAAGGACCTTCTGAGTCTCCTATCTCTCGAACGAAGCGTAGCTACAAGGCAGACCCAAGGGTGTATCTGGACAGCATAGGACAGCCAAGGGGCATTCCAGCCGAGTTCATGGCTAAGAATGAGATTGCGGCAGGGTTTGAGTCTATTCTGCCATGGATATCGGTCAATAAGAACACCGGGTGGATCAACTATTTGTTTTACAATCAGCAGCGGTATCTCAATTACACCGAGGAGGCGTTGGATGCAATGGGGGACCAGATGCACGCGACCAGTACGGTGGCGTGGCAGAATAGACAGGCTCTGAACTGGTTAATGGCGGAGAAGGGTGGAGTCTGTTCCATGTTTGGACAGTACTGCTGCACATTCATTCCGACGAATGTGGGGCCAGGGGGAAAGTTCTCCGAGGCCATGGCTAAGCTGAAGGATTTGAGGGAGGAGTTGAGGGGGAATTCTGGCCGGAATGAAGAATGGTGGGGGAGTGGGGTGTTGGAAAGATTGGGACAGTGGGGAAGCATAGTGATGCAGACGGGGATATCCATCGGGGTGGCAGGGTTGATATTGGTTCTCCTTTTCTGTTGTGGTATGCCTCTCTTGGGTAGGCTGGTAACTTCACACGTAACGAGCCAAATGCTGATGGTGGGACAGAAAGAGATTGAGCCACAAATCGGGCCATATCCTCAGCTTTATGCTGCCTGAGAGGGAGACGAGGGGATAGAGGATTAGGGGTATGGTGAGGTAGGGACATTTTCTTTTTGTTGGTTCTTTCCTTTAAGAGTGACGGGGGATGGTCTGAGTGCAGTTTTGTTGGTTTATTCCTTTAACTAGGAATTTTAGTCTGATTTTCTAATGATCCTTCGGCATAGAGATTGCAACCATTGAAAATCATTGCATTGTTTTTTATTTTTTTTATTATTTTTTGTTTATTTTACTTGTGGTCCTGGTCAAACCGGAATGGGAAGGGGCATCGGCAGAGTGTCGGTTCTGAGCCTGAGGAAGCATTGAGAAGAAGTGGTCGGGGGATCGGTTCTGGGGACTGGAGGGACAAAGGGGGGGGCTAACGCAGTGGGCAAGATGGGCACCTCCCGTCGAAGATGGGGGGACACGTGGTGAGGTCGGTACCAGCGCCTCCCGTCCAGGCATGGGGACATGCTTCTACGAGGACTGGAGGTGTGGCGTGGTGGTTGCTGTATTGGCAAAATGTGACTTTTGGCAATACGGTGAGGAGACTATGGCGTGGGCATGGAAGGGGGGCTGAGCGATGGACACTGGGACTCAATGTTATGGAAGAGACAATGTCATTTTTTTTGGGAGGGATGTTCTATGTTTAGTTCTGACGGTCAACTTCTCCTTTCCCTGATGAGAGTCGCGGTTTCCGGCCGGAACTGTGGCTCATTTGGTAAGCGGTGGAGGTTGGGGGGATTTGTCTGTCAGGTTAGGATTATAAATTGGGTTTTTTTTTTTTTTTGATGTTTTATTATTACTCTTGTTTTGAGCGGTTTTGTGTTTATTGTGAGAACGGTAGTCAGCCTTTGTTGGTCCGTTAGGGGTCCAGTGAATGAAGTAAGGTTTCTGGTTTAGATTAGGCATTTAAACTTTTATTATATAATTGTGGTTTCTCGTTTAGTTAGACGTTCACATTTTCTTGGTTATATGATTTGGGTGGGACTAGGGATAGCCCCAAATGGGGGAATGTTGTGGAAAATGTGTATACGAGGGTGGAGGTAGGAAAGGGGTTAGTCTTGACTAGTTTAATATAGGTCAACTAGCAGGGCTCAAAGACACTAGGGCGACAGTCTGGCTGATGTTCTTAAAACAGCCTCAAGATAGCAGATGGACATTTCAGTACATCATATCGTGTGCTCTAATCTTGTGTCTTTTCTCTCTTACACACATACACAGCACACACACAGACACAGCACACACACACAGACACACACAGTCACACAGACACACACACACACACACACAGACACACACAGTCGCACAGACATACACACCGACACACACACACATTCCCTGTGTCACAATACACACATACAATACACACACATCTGTACACAGACGCACACACACAGACACACACACACAATACACACATACAATACACACGTCTGTACACAGACGCACACACACACAGACACACACACACATACACACACACACACACAAACACACACACACACACACACATCTCACTCTCTCTTCGATGTTCTTAATGTTTTACATCATATCGTGTGTGGATATCATATCTTGCTTATCTCTCTTCATGTTCTCTCTCTCTCCGATGTTAAATCTACGTATCATCTTAATGTACGTCATGTCAGATCTGACATGATGTGATACGTCATGATATCTGTCATGGGGGGGCAGGACTGAGAGGGGATTTAGGGACAGGCAAAGGGATCCAGGACAGAGTGTTTTTGTTCAAGCTGTGGAGATCCTCTTTGACCCATAGCTCTTGCTGTTAAAGAACTTCTTTTCTTAAATAAATTACCTATTTGTTACAATTGGAAATATCGTCTCCTGCTGTGTTAAACAACCTTTCCACAACACTAGATAATAGGCTAAAGGCTAGTCACGTTATATCAAACGCCATTTCTGCTGTATATATACGAATGAAATAAAACAAACTGCGTAGCATCCGGACTATTACAGAGCATCTATGGATGAAATGGAGGCGGCGGGGGACGCCGATTACTATTATTGATTAGCAATACAGTGTGCGTTCAATTAGCCATTTTCACTGATCGATCACGTTGCGTTTTAAAACAATGTCCAATCCAGCTGTAATTTGGGTGAATAGTATCCTACCGTCAGGCCATGTGATCGCCGGCAGCATTTCCTCATTAGTCATCGGAATCTGGTAGATCGATATGTCCATTGGCTAATCATAAATCCCATTATTCCAGGCTGAAATCTGCGTTCGGTAACGGGATCAAAGATGGAGTGGATGTTCAGCTGGGATCGAGGCTCATATGAAACGCGCACAGACAGTAATTTTTTTTTCAATCGCCCTCAATGATACTGCAGTGGAGCGAGGGCGCCCCTAAGCGGATCTGGCCGGTATTGCATGTTTCGAAAATCAAATATGCGGGTAGGTCCTGCAAGTCGATCGGGGACGTTAATAGCGTTATTAATATGGAATAAAACAGGAGTTAACTCGTGGTTGGGCGGCAAAGTGTTAAAAGAAACATACTACCATACTATCTACCAGCATCGGAGATTGTATTTTAATTTGAACACGGGGAACAACTCAGCTAGTGAAGGAGAGGAGATGGATAACCCCAGTCTCACCCTACATTTGTGCCATCTTTCAAACCTCATATACCTACACAGGGATTAAAGCAAAAAAAAATCTCCTGACTGAACTTTTTACTTCAGGCCAAGTCATATTCTTATTTTAACCTCCACTTTTTTTTTTAATAGCGTTAGCATTTTAAGGGAGCCTACTTGTTTCGGTTTCGTCGATAATCGAATGTACAGTTACCCCCACCTGCCTACCCAACCCCCCCCCCCCACCCACCCACCCAACCACCTCCAATGTACAGATCCCCCCCACAACCTACCCAACCTCCTCCAATGTACAGTTTCTTCGTCAAATGTATATACTCTCTTTTTTAGACTCTTATTGTATCACAAACAATACTGTATTTGTAAATCTTGTATGTCATAAATGTATAGATGTAGCAGTACCGTCTATCTGTATGTCAAGTATGTCATGTTATGATGAATTGAAAATGGGGGACCCTGATGTAAAGAAGACGAAAGTCTTTCTCTGGTCTGCATCCCCTTAACAATTGTGTGTATTGAGCTGTACTGTATTGTACCCATTCTGCAATCTGTTAATAACAATCAATCATTCAATCAATCAATCAATCAATCAATCAATCAATATTTAACAGATTGCAGAATTGGTACAATACAGTACGGCTCAATACACACAATTGTTAACGGGATGCAGACCAGAGAAAGACTTTCGTCTTGTTTACATCAGGGTCCCCCCATTTTCAATTCATAGTGACATTTATGACATACACAACATTCATGGCATAGGGACATACATGACATACTACAGGTATATAGTAATGGTACATTTGTGACATATACGATATGCAAATATACAGTACTGTTACCCAGAGATCCTAACAGAAAATATATACATATGATGGGGAGGAGACTGTGGTATAATATGTCCTCATGTAAATATGTTCCCCTTACCTGTGCCCCCCCCCTCTCTGTGGAATCACCCCCCTCCCCTGTGTCCCCAAACCTGTACCCCCTCCCCCCCATCTGACCTATCAAATGGGACCACACACCCCCCTTGTTGAACTATAAAGGGCTCCTCCCGACCACAATCAAGGCTTCTTACCTGGGTAATTTCAGCTGATCACCTGGGGCGAGAGCCTCAGCCATTCTCTCTATGTATTCTATCTGTTTGGTTAATAAACCTTTGTTATTATCCAAGCCTCGGTTGACTGAGCACATTCTTCATCAGGATATCTACAAATATCCCACAATTGGCGTCTACGAACTTGTGACGGACTTTTTGCGTCCTCCCGGCGTGCTGTATCATTTCAACTATACAGAGAAAAGTGAGTATAATAGACTGGTCGACCAAAAATGTATGGAAAGGAATTAAAACCTTCCCGCTTTTCTCTGTGCCAGGTGAATATTACAGAATGTTGTCAAATATTGAGATCATGGCTGAGTAAGAATAATGTGCATTAATATATCTGATCTGTATTGAGAATCGTACTGGGGAAACGCGTGTACCTGGGTCCTTATCTGGACAGATGTTCTGAAAGGATGGGTTGTCTGTGCTATTCCCGGATTTGGCTGTTGCCAAACCGAAAGTTAGGGCACAAAATAAGGTTGTTGGTTTGCTAACCCAAGTCTAGCTGATGCAGGCTAAAATATAGGCAACAAGGCAAGAAACGTGGGCTTATTATGATGTGATATCCTTGGAAAACGCTACTCTATTGGAACCTATTAATTACCAGAGTAGCGTCATAATATTCATTGTTTCAACCTCAAAATAAGCCCACAATATCTTCCATTCCTGAAAACGATGTATTTGGATTGAATTCCAATTGATTATACAGATAGCGGGAAGATGACCGGCGATCTCGGGAGTACGTGAATGTACATTTAACGAGTCGCAGGTCGAAGGGACCGTGAGTGTGATTAAAAGGTATATATAATCTAATATATCGCTGGTAAATTTCGAAGTCAGGTTCGGTCGTTATGACTTTAATAACGATGTGTAGTTAAATCAAGGGATAAATGCCTTGTCGCAACAGATGTTGGCCGACTAAACGTACAGCGATCCAATACAGTCAGATATATACACACGTTAACTTATATGTATTAATGTTTGTTTGTCTGTTTAAGTCTCGTTTGTATGTGCACAAGTATTATAAGACCCGTCGCGTTGCTTTATTGAGCCAAGAACCGGCTGCGGATAGCGCGACGAGCATTGAGAGACGAGTTACCGTTATACAAAGAATAACATTGAGGTGCAGGTTCACGCGACAAACTAAAGTAGTAATTTCCGCGGCCCACGGGAACAACCATTTGGGGAAGTATAGTTTTATCGTTTCAGTTTGTTTACGTTTCACATATGCACAGGCGCGTTCATTCGGTAACAAAACGCTGGTATAGGAATTCCAGGCTATTGAGAGCTCGTGGGAAAAATACTGTATGAATTGCAAAGCGTTATTTCCGAGGCGAATGAGAACACACGAACGTCGCATGGAGCAATGACGTGACGCTATGCGCGCCGTTAAGTTATGATTTTATATTAAACTATCCATAGGCAAACGTAAAGTTTAATATGCCCAAGGCCGAAGGTATATGAAATCCACGTGCAGTATATGTTTTATTTGTATATGTATGTGCGCGCTGCTATTGGAAAGTGTTGAGTTGCGGTGGCGAGATGCAGAAGAGTGTTTCCAGGATTGCATTATCCCAGACCACCGGAGAAACGAACCGAACATTGCATTAACGACACGTAACGTGCTACAGCCTCAGGAACCAACGTCAACACAAACAGCTTTCCCCGGTGAGTATGAAAATCATAAATATAGATGCTTTGATTGATTGATTGAAAACTTTATTAACAGATTGCAGAATAGGTACAATACAGCACAGCTCAACACACAATTGTTAAGGGGATGCAGACCAGAGAGAGACTTTAGTCTTGTTTACATCAGGGTCCCCCATTTTCAATACCAGATTTGTTTACATCAGGGTCCCCCATTTTCAATTTATCAGGACATATTATGACATACATGACATACAGATAGTCAGTACTGCTACATCTGTACATTTATGACATACCAGATTTGCAAATTCAGTACTGTTTGTGATACAAAAGGAGTCAAGAAAAGGGAGTCATTTGACGTAGAAACTGTACATATACACAACTATCATCTCAGTTACAGCAAAGTACAAACTTGGGCACAAACAACATAGATCATGTTTAAAAGTAAGATGTTTAGGTTATATTCACTTGAGTTAATGTGTTTATCTAAAGAACCAATGAAAGATAACTAGCCCTTTCCATTGTAAGACATTTTAAACATGATTCAAAATGTGTGGTTCCACATTCATATGATGCTTGTGTACATATGCGATATGATTGATAAATGATAACACTATCATTACATCCTAGAACGGGATGGATGAGAAATAGCTGATGTTTTGTTAAGCTCACAGACAATCAAGGAGAACCCACTCAGATGGTCTTAGAAAAGAGTGGAAAATTAACATGTGTTTGTATTTACAGATCTGGCTCTGAGGCGAGATGCAAAACAGTGAATGACTACACCCAAATTGTATCACAAAAGACAGAAAATCCAACAATTTGCATGTCAACCGAGAGACAGTGCAGAGCTGAGAGACAATCGATTGACCAAAGCTAGTTTTAAATAGGATTCTAATCAATTGGATAGATTTGATCTAAAAGCTAAAGAAAGAATAACAACCTTTCTTTAGAGATAATGAATAAATGCAGATACTGTTTAAATGAGGCCAAAATCATGCCTCCTCTTTTTCCACAGTAACATTGAGTGAGATGATGAAATAGAGAAGGACTAGCTAATGTTTGTTGAGCACACAGACAGTCAAAGAGGATTCACCCAGAATAAAAGAAAAGAGTGGGAAATTAACATGTGTTTGTATTTACAGACAACCAAGAGATCTGGCTCTGGGTCAAGATGCAGAATGGGTGTAAACACATTGTATCACAAAAGCTGAAACTCCAGTGATTTGCATCTGAACACAGACAAAGCACAAAGTGAGACCAGCTACAATCATTTAAATTGAGACCCCAAAATAATCTACATTTGAACACGAAAATCAGCTGAGGATGATGTGGAGCTGAAAGACAATGCAAATGCCTCTGACCACACCTAGAGACTCAACTTAGTATAGTATAAACACAGGTGATGATGTTGCAGTCATGAAAATCTACCTAATTCCCATACTAACAATAACTAACCAGTCGTTTTCATCATCTCTTTTCAAGAGGCACATGAATTAGAGAAGTGCCCGAGATGAAAGATTAATGATGAAAACAACTTTACTTACAATCTCCTCCTTCTATTCTCTGGTTATAACCAATAACATGCATGACTATTCTTTTAACAACTAATACATTTCCATGACTGCAAAATATCAACCACAAAATTGAAACACAATTATCTAAATGTACAAGGTATACACGTACATTGATCATTTAGCTGACACTGTATGACAGGACATCAAAAAGGGCACAACTCTATCAGCTGAGTAACAATGTTCATCAAAGTGTTGAGTGCCACAGTGTAGGTTAGTTTTATTAGTGTTGAGTGCTACAGTGTAGGTTAGTTTATTAGGACAAATGCATGACAGTAAGGTTAGTTAGGGTTAGATGACAAAACGAATGATTGTTTTTCATGCAAAATTAACTGACTACCTAGATTTTATGTTTTTTCCCAATGCTAAATTATGACGAGCCACACTGAGACGTGAATAACGCCAGAGAAGTCGTGGCGAGGTAAGTATCCTGAGGCACACCCAACGCATCCTGAGGTAAGATCAACTTCAATTTAACACCACAGACTATTTTATCTGATTCAAGACTTTGGCCATTCATTTACTAATTTTATTTAAAGCCTAATGCTGTAAGATCTAGTTAGATACAAGATCTGATAAGATGTAGTGAATGTGACCTTCTTGACACAAGGAATCACTGCTAATGCAATTGGCTTGCATTTCCTATTTTCAATTAAGTGATTTTATTTACAATAAATTGAATTAACCCTAAATGATTTTCCTCTGTAGCAGAAAGGCGTTGAATCATTTATGTGAGGAGTTTTCTAAGGCAGTTTTTATCATCCTCAGATCACGAATTGGTGAGAGGACAGGACGAGGAACACAACCCAGCGACCTGAGCGACCCACGACAGCATACTACCACCAGGGACGCCGCCAAGGAGCTGCGGACACAACCAGAGGCGACGACAACAACCGTGGGAGAACCATCCAACCCAGCCCACAGACATCCCCAAGAAAGTGGAGCAGGGGACCACGAAGGAGACTGACCAAGGAGACACTGACGAAGAGGAGATCAACCTTTGACGGCCTCCACCCCGGCACTGCAGACCACGGCAGACCAAACCCATCACCTGCAGATGGGAACCAAAGCCCCGACCATCAAGGTGGATTCCCATGACAAGATTGTCATCCGTGTGAGAGAGAGCGTCCTACTGACTAGCCACTACACCGGTGGGCCCTCGCCCTCCATCAAGTGGTACCGCAATGACGAGGAGAGGACAGCGAAACCAGCACAACACATTCAAAAACGCCCGCCCCCTCGCCCCTCTAGTACCGCGATGACGAGGAACGGGGGGGACCAACCACCACACAGCACGTTCAAGAACGCCCTGACCACCATGTCTCTAGGCCTGATAGAGGCCAAGCGTGAGCACAGTGGCAGACACGTGATGGTGGTGGAGAACAACACAGGTTCTAGGAAAAGAGTCTGCAAGACCACTATAGTTGACTGCTACAGGTGACCCTTGACAGGGAATGAACGGCGACCAGTGAATGTTCCCGACTGCATCGTCAAGAAGAGACATCATCAGAGACCTGTGAACCAAGAGACTTCTGAACACAGTGTCCACATTGTTATGTATTTATTTAATTTTTATGTGTTACTGTTTGGCCCTGCCACACGACCGACAGAGAACACCTTGTCAACAACGACGCAACATCATTCAGATTAATACCTTCACAAGCAGGAAACTTTTCACACAATTGTATGTATCTGCAAAACGATGAACTAGGGATGTGATGAAAAGAAATCAATGAGAAAGCATTAACAATGGTTAGTAATAATGAGCTAAAATGTATTGCTGAAGGAAGAAGTGACCACATGATCACATTACATCCCATTCGAATTACTTAGGTTACAAAATTGTATTGTCAGACAAGAAAGAATCAGTTGTTTTATTCTCTCATAGAAGAGGACATGTAACGTTGTTTTGCACCTGTATGGTGAACCATTGATAGTATATGCACTAGAATTACATACAGAAGCGATGCATAAGACGTTTTATCTCCTCATTTATAGAGAAGAAATGGAGAAAATTGCCTGATTCTAAGTAAAGACCAACAAAACTGAGGCAATCACAGATGAAAGTGACACTCAAACTCAGGGTAAATACAACTGGATCCTAAGTAATTTCATCAAGAATCATCATAAAACGTGCAAAAATATATATATATATTTTTGAACAGTTTCCCATAATCAATCATGTTAGTTTTATTAACCACCAGGTTAACGGTTGTTAAAATGTTTTTGTACACATTAGCCTTATGTGTAAATCCTATTCCTAATAATTATGCACACAATTTTGTTTTTTCACCCTGTGCACTCTGACCACACAGACAGTGCATGTATTTAATTGGTTTATTACGATGCCTGTATGCACAACGATCACATTAGCTCCCCAGAGTCACGACATGAACGACTGAAGGTATGCCAAGATATTTGCACAGCGATAGCTTCTAATGATTATGTTAATTGTTGTTTGATATCAGAGATGAGGACCACTCATTGATATAGGTATTTTGAGCGATTAATAAAAGAAAAGGGTGACATCTATTCCCACATCTCTGATATCAAAATAACACAGACCGCAGTCCAGTCGATCATGTCATGAATCATGTATATAAATAATACTAGTTTAAATTATTAGGCCAACCAACAGAACACATTGGCCAACATTTTCATTATTTTAATTATTTTCTATTTTTTTCATTATCTGATAACCGATGGATTACATCGGTCCCCACTTTAACCTGTTCCAAACAATCCTGGTATATTATACATTAATCTCACCCACATTATAAGAAACAAAAGTGAGTATTGTGGTATAATATGTCCTCATGTAAATATGTTCCCCTTACCTGTGCCCCCAAACCTGTACCCCCTCCCCCCCATCTGACCTATCAAATGGGACCACACACCCCCCTTGTTGAACTATAAAGGGCTCCTCCCGACCACAATCAAGGCTTCTTACCTGGGTAATTTCAGCTGATCACCTGGGGCGAGAGCCTCAGCCATTCTCTCTATGTATTCTATCTGTTTGGTTAATAAACCTTTGTTATTATCCAAGCCTCGGTTGACTGAGCACATTCTTCATCAGGATATCTACAAATATCCCACAAGACTGTACATTAGGAGGAGGTGGGTGGGTGCGAGAAAAAATATACATACGGTGGGGAGAAAATATATACATACGGTGGGG
This sequence comes from Notolepis coatsorum, assembly GCF_963971535.1. NCBI lineage: Eukaryota > Metazoa > Chordata > Actinopteri > Aulopiformes > Paralepididae > Notolepis > Notolepis coatsorum. The sequence goes on along the minus strand of NC_140181.1, from coordinate 99,405,336 downwards.
AGGAGACTGTCTCCAGATACACCTGTGTGAGGTTGCTACGGAGTTAAGCTAATAAAGGATACTCACAACAACCACAGCAGAGGACTCACGTAGTTGTACTGTGAAGTAACACAACAATGACAAATGTGTTGTTTCTGTTTTTCTTTTTGACATACTTGCGGCACACGGAACAAGTTAACAACTCACCACCACAGCCCGCAGTAGCCTAGCCAGTCTCTTGAAACACCGCTATCTTCAAACTTCCATTCCTCTCGAAACTTTCTTTTGTTGGGTGGTGCCGCTCATCCTTTTCGTCTGAGAACACCGCGGTGAGTTTTCTTTTTAGCGGCCGGCTTACTCCTTCCATTAACGTTATTATGCTAACGTTAGCTAATCGGTATAGCAGGCGTGCGTAACGTTAGTGCAATTACATTTTCATATAACAGGCTGATGGACTCCGGTAGAGCCGTCGCGCCTCCGCTAACCCTTCGATAAGCTTTGTGGTCCGGGCATAAATGTGTCCATAAATCCATTTATTTAGATCCAACAGTCTGAATGTATCTTGCGATTATTATACATTTCCGACGACGAACTATTAGCGTAATCCTGTCTCTCGAGTCGCTGCGTGCGTCCTGCCATTATTGCTCGCCATGACTCTTTTTCATGATATTTGATGCCTCTGATTGGCTCAATTTAGTTTCAATCTGTATGCATCTACAAATCATATTATACCAGGTAGCCAATTGACGGGAAATCCGTCAGACTCCGAATCAAATTGACGGAACTCCAAATCAAATTGACGGAAATCCGTCCCAAGACGGAACGATTTAATGCCTGAGCCTACACTGTGATCAAAGCAGATTCCCAAAGGAAACTCTTGTGCGTGGAAAGTCCATCTCTAGTATGCGTGTGGATGTGTAAATCTGTGCTCTGTGGAGACCTTGGAATACCTGCCAGGGACTAGAATCCTTGCTTTGATTACTCACAGTGTACATGCTAATAGGGGTGCAATGGTACACGTATTCGTACCGAACTGTTTCTGTAGTGTACAGGAACTCAAAACTCAGTTTTTCACCCCCTTCCAAAAATATAACTTGCGCAAAGGGCCTGATGTTGTTCATTCAGCCCATGCTGCACCACTTAGCGTGCTTTCACACCAGAGCTGTTTGGTCCAGACTATCGGACCAGAGTTCGTTTTTCAGATAGTCAGCTTTTTTTTGGGTGGTGTGAATGCTCAGTCGAACTCTGGTGCGGACCAAACCCGCAAACTCTGGTCCGCCTGAAAACGTAGGTCTTGGTTCGCTTCATCGGACCAAACGCGGACCAAATATAGGAAGTGAGTCACGACTCTCACGAGCAGAGCGCTAAATTACTACCTAACCAATCAGATCTGCGATATGAGATAGCGTCACGAGCAGAGCAATGTGTGTGGACAAGAGGCGGGTTGCTACGTTTACTGTAGGGAGGGGCTTTTAGACCCATGTTTTTTTTTTGCTTCGAAAAGAGGGACATCCTCTCAATATGTGGGACGCGGGACATTCGGTCAAATCGTGGGACAGTACAACCAAAAGCGGAACACCTGGTCACCCTACCACAGACTGAAAATTGTGACGCCTCCCCTGATCTAGGGCTCGCAGTCACACACACGCGCGCGCACACACACGCTCGCAGTCACACACACACATTTCCACTCTCTATTGTGTCCAATAGACGAGCGCCCTTTTCCACTGCGTGACATTGTTCAGAAAGTTTGGTGCGCTTGACAAACTGCAATGTGAATGCAGATGAACCAAATGAAGAATGCAACAATGTTGCAACTTCACCCCCCGAACCGAACAGACTCCACACCGAGTCCGCACCGAGTCCACCAAAACTATATGTGAAAGCGCCCTTAGAGTAATTTAGCATAGCCTCATATGTATGGAGAACACAAACGTCAAGGCAGAGCTAGAAAACCTACCCCCCCCCCCCCCCCCCCCTACACACACACACACGCACACACGCACACACCTTCTGTCTCTCAGTGCGTGATGAGGATTGGTGCTAGATTGAGAAGGGGCTGTCTCTCGGATATCAAATTAATGAAGGTTTACGGCATATAGAACGGACATTCATACACAACGCACCTCCAAACAAGGTGTGATAAACATGAAGCGATATTCCATTTCCTTGGCATGAAACAGGAAATAGTAATCAAACCATTAGCATGACGCTTCTTTCTCTATTCAATAAAGTTTTAGCCTGAGGGATGATTTACAATAAAGTGCTAAAAACGGAAAAGTAGGCCCTGACGCTAGAACTCCCAAAATAGCGTTAAAAAAGAAGGTAGTCATGCAGCACATTCAGGCCCACTCCCATTTGATTTATTTATTAATTTACACCGTTTATTTGATCAGGGACAGTGCATATCAATCAACCCTTATACATTTATAAATTAATAAAAATGAAAAGCTGTAAATATGCCAACGTTAGCAGGGTTTCTAGTTTTCAGTTGTAGTCCCTGGGCTAGATGTTAAAGCCAGAAAGGAAACAGAAAAATAGAAGGACTAATATAAAAACAATAATTTTTTTGAATATAGAATATTCGTTGACAGCCCTACTTACACTAGCAGTAACTGCACACTACATCACCCCTGAGTGGAACATGAAAAGCCAAATTTGCCCCCACTGTACTGAAAACCCGTACCAAACCGTGACGTCAAAACCGAGGTACGTACCGAACCATGGTTTCCGTGTACCGTTACACCTTGCCTATATTACTACTATGCTAATATGTCTATGCACTCAAGTTACACCCTGTGGAGGATAACAGCATTTGTCTCCCCCTAGGACTTGTCTCCTGCCAGAACTTGTCTCCTCCCTCTCCGCAAACCCCCAGTTTTATTGTGTGCCCCCCCCCCCTCTCCTGTGTATAAAGCGGAACTTCCCCATGATAATCTCTCTCTTCTTCCATATTCCAACAGCTAGTAATTTGGTGAGAGCCATTCAAGCCATATATCTCTGAGTAAATTGTATTTGATTCATTCTGGGTTAATAAATTGTATTAACTGGATCCACCGACTGAGTAAGTTATTACGGCTTTAATCGGCCACATTCATTCACAACCCCTACAGGCTAATATGAGGGAACAGCTTTGGGCCGCATTGGTACCTCATCGTTCACCCCTCTCCCTCTGGAGATCACTCCTCATGGTACCTCAGTGTCAGGCTCACCCCTCTCCCTCTGGAGATCACTCCTCATGGTACCTCAGCGTCAGGCTCACCCCTCTCCCTCTGGAGATCACTCCTCATGGTACCTCAGCGTCAGGCTCACCCCTCTCCCTCTGGAGATCACTCCTCATGGTACCTCAGCGTCAGGCTCACCCCTCTCCCTCTGGAGATCACTCCTCATGGTACCTCAGCGTCAGGCTCACCCCTCTCCCTCTGGAGATCACTCCTCATGGTACCTCAGCGTCAGGCTCACCCCTCTCCCTCTGGAGATCACTCCTCATGGTACCTCAGCGTCAGGCTCACCCCTCTCCCTCTGGAGATCACTCCTCATGGTACCTCAGCGTCAGGCTCACCCCTCTCCCTCTGGAGATCACTCCTCATGGTACCTCAGCGTCAGTATCACCCCTCTCCCTCTGGAGATCACTCCTCATGGTACCCCAGGCTCACCCCTCTCCCTCTGGAGATCACTCCTCATGGTACCTCAGCGTCAGGCTCACCCCTCTCCCTCTGGAGATCACTCCTCATGGTACCTCAGCGTCAGGCTCACCCCTCCCCCTCTGGAGATCACTCCTCATGGTACCTCAGCGTCAGGCTCACCCCTCTCCCTCTGGAGATCACTCCTCATGGTACCTCAGCGTCAGGCTCACCCCTCTCCCTCTGGAGATCACTCCTCATGGTACCTCAGCGTCAGGCTCACCCCTCTCCCTCTGGAGATCACTCCTCATGGTACCTCATCGTTCACCCCTCTCCCTCTGGAGATCACTCCTCATGGTACATCAGCGTCAGTATCACCCCTCTCCCTCTGGAGATCACTCCTCATGGTACCTCAGCGTTCACCCCTCTCCCTCTGGAGATCACTCCTCATGGTACCTCAGCGTCAGTATCACCCCTCCCCCTCTGGAGATCACTCCTCATGGTACCTCAGCGTCAGTATCACCCCTCCCCCTCTGGAGATCACTCCTCATGGTACCTCAGCGTTAGGCTCACCCCTCTCCCTCTGGAGATCACTCCTCATGGTACCTCAGCGTCAGGCTCACCCCGCCCCCTCTGGAGATCACTCCTCATGGTACCTCAGCGTCAGGCTCACCCCTCTCCCTCTGGAGATCACTCCTCAAACTCATAGGACGTGTGAAGCTCATGCTCTTGCTCGTCAGGAGCCATTGAGCACCACACACACACACACACACACACACACACACACACACACACACACACACACACACACACACACACACACACACACACACACACACACACACACACACACACACACACACACACACACACACACACACACACACACACACACACACACACACACACACACACACACACACACACACACACACACACACACACACACACGCAGTGCCATGTCCCTGATCTGTTCCGTCGCTGTTTTTTTTTTTATATCGATAGCCTGCTGTGGGATAGTTTAGAGATAATTATACACGAATAACCTTGTTGTTGGTAATCTGTAGATCTGTGGTTTTTGAAATAGGAAATACAGCGGCGGAAACATAACCTACGGTCTTGCAGTTGAAATGTTTTTTATTAACTGAATGTGTCGAAACTATTGTATACAATTAAGAGCACGGTCACCATGTACAATCAGTTTGATTTCTTATCTGTGTTCTTAGGCGTGGATAAACAAAGCTTAAGAGAGCAATCCATTTGAAAACAACAGAAGCATTTAGTCAGCTTTTTGAAAAAGACGATGGAAACAGGTTTTGAGATGAAAACAACTGCTGAGTAGCATAATGTTCAATGAATGAATGACTGACTGCATTCCTATAGTGCCCTTTTCTAGCACGAGGACTGCATACAGTAGATTTGCCTCAGTAGGATTCTAACCGCCCCCTCCCCCGTTTAGTATTCGCGCCCACACTCAGAGAACTCCACTGTTGTTCATATCGAAACATGGCTTATGCATATTTCACGGGAGTCTTTATTAAAGACGGAGTACATCTTCTGCGTGCGCCACAGATGCTTATTCTATAGTGTTCCGTGCAACATGGGCCTGTTTCACCTGCTGCCCCTATCACGCAAAGACATGTATGTGCTGGTACCAAGCCCATAGGAGATATAATAAGAGAGAGAGGGCAGGTGGAAGCAAGCTACTCTGTCTGGTTAACCAGAGAAATAGGGGACTTGCAAACTGTGACCGTGTGTTGAGGAAATACGGAGTTGAGCTCACTAGCAATCACATTATACGGGAGAAGGAAATTCATCTTCAGTCAGTATTGCAGTAGTTGGATTGACTAAATCCGTATGATCCAAATACAGGACAGCATGCTGATTTTGCATGACATTTGTGGAAATTGTGGGACAATTGCAGGGGGAAAAAACATAAATTGTACTCTAATTTAAATTGCATCTTCATGATTTTTACTGGGGGCCTAAGCCTTACCTCTCCCAAAACACAGATTTGGTCAATCTGAGATGAAGGTTTCAGCACCATGGAGAGTGCTTTGCAGTCATTTCTTGTTGCACCGTGCTGCTTTTAGTAGAGCCTTCAGACTGATGGCACACCTACGTTTGTAGATACTTTTCTTGCAGTTTTTATTGGTTCGGTTACGGTTCACATTACCAAATGACAACCAAACCAAACTTTCTAAACAAAGCCATGTGATCACGTGGGTCAGCCTTTTACATTTTTAATCCCATACCTGCCAACATTATGCAGTGAAAAGGAATAATTAAGCATAGTATATGTAGGGGTTAAGACAGTTATGAAATAGACTACTATACATTTTCCAATTCACTGTCAGTAATGAATTATGTGCCACTGTCTAGGCTACTGTCTCTGAATCATGCATGCAAGGTATTTGTTTAGTATCATTATTTGGCTATTTGAAACAATACCAGTTGCAAAAATAATAGCGTTATGATGATGAAAATGGAAATGTCTGACCTATCATCTTCATAAAATTTTCTTGGGTCTTTCCCTGCTTTTAGTTCGGTTTGCCTTCAAACCTTCCAACCTCCAGAGTTGACATGGAGGCGGACCGAGAGCGCCCCAAACAGGTGGACCAGACTGGGGTTCTTTGGTGCTGACTTAAGTTTGAGTACTGTGTTCACACACCAGCCCAAAGGAACTTCAGCACAGGGTTAAACGTTCCAGGGTTCTGTTACTGTGTTCTCACACCAGCCCAACGGAACCTCACCACGGGGGTTAATGCTGCAGGGTTCTGTTACTGTGTTCTCACACCAGCCCAACAGAACCTCACCACGGGGGTTAATGCTGCAGGGTTCTGTTACTGTGTTCTCACACCAGCCCAACGGAACCTCACCACAGGGGTTAATGCTGCAGGGTTCTGTTACTGTGTTCTCACACCAGCCCAACGGAACCTCACCACGGGGGTTAATGCTGCAGGGTTCTGTTACTGTGTTCTCACACCAGCCCAAAGGAACGGGAATAAAAGCTCCAGGGTTCTGTTACTCTGTTCACACCAGCCCAAAGGAACCTCACCACAGAGATAAAACCTCCAGGGTTCGAGTCAACCGGAGTAAACAAAGCTGATGTGTGAGCATGTGTCTTGAATCCCGTGACAGCAGCAGGCAGCGTGAGTTAAAGCCGCTGCACTGTACTGCACTGACGACAACACACGCTGGTGTGGAGACTATAGGCTCCTTCACCCACTCATAGATACTGTGATGTGCATCAGTTCAACTCACTGTATCTGATGGGGATACATTGAATTAACTATTTCACTGCCACACTACCAAAGGGGTAACCCGTGCACGGCGACAATGCAGGAGGTTAACCGTTTCAGTGTCACGCGACAAAGGGGTTAACCCTTTCACAACCACACTACATAAGGTTAACCCTTTCACAACCACACTACAGAAGGTTAACCCTTTCACTCGAGAATACAATCCCACGTGTTGACATTGTAACGGTTTAGTTACTTGCCAATGTAGGCTGTCCTCAACTTAAGAAAGCCCCCCCCCCCCCCCCCCCCCCATCCCCCTGATACAATCATGGGCATATTATTTTCTGCGGATCAGAGGCTGAGAAATATTTCTTCTTCTTCTTATTATTATTTTCTTTTAAAATGGGCTTACAGCTGCTGGTGCCTCTGGGAGTCTAAGAGTCTTCAAAGCCTTTTGGAAAGTGATGCACAGCTTGCTCGATTTCTGCTGGGCAGGTAATCTCACATTTCTCCTAATGTGCCTACCGCAGCGTTAAAAGGAGAAGCATACATTTCATTGATGGCTATGGTCATTGTGAATGAGGTATTTGAAAAACACAAACAAAACAGACGTTGCCATGCTGTTGACAAGAGTGCACCTGCTGACCTATTTGATATCAAAGGAAGCTACGATGAAATAAAATTATTGGGAGCAATTTTGTAGCGTGCCGCACGTTTTGGCTTTCTAATGTACTTGAGGAGATGCTCTGATGTTATTAAGAAAGATATCTGGCTGGTAATGTGTCCAATTAACCAGGATAAAAGGATATTGTAATCCCTGTGACTGTCTTTTTCCTTTTTCGCATTCATTCAGAACCAGCTTTGGTTCCCTTTGAGAGAGTACATGCCAAAGAGAACGTCTTTCCTACAATAATTGAAATGAAATATCTGTAGTCATCAACTTACTACTAAGAATGAATAATACCTCACCAACTGCTTCCGTCGTGTTATACACACTGCCCATAATAGTACTAAGAAACTACAGGGAGGTCAGATAAATTGCATTAGCAACAAGGTTGCATCCTCCATAGTATACATTTGATGATGTCATTAACAACAGCAAAGTCTGGGTGAATAGTACTTTCATAATATGTATGTCTTATGCCAGCTTTCCTACAGTGTGTTCACGTAACACTTACAGTATAATACTTGTTATTTGTGACATTCTGTACCGAAACAGAGAAAATGTCAAAATAGAAGTCTGCATTAATTCGGCATAAAGAAAAATAAAAAATACAAAATAAAAAGCCTCTGATGTTAACCATGACAATTTGTAAGAGCTAGTGGGAAGGTTTTCCATACATTACTTTCTCTGGACTTGCACTGATTAGAGTCCTTGACCAAACCAAAATAAAATAATGAATAAATATACTGTAAATGTCTTATGTCGCCTCACAGCAAGAAGGTCCTGGGTTCGATTCCCGCTTCTGGACCAGGTTGCCGCGTTGCCAGGTACCCAGGTGATTCTTCCCGTGCTCACAAGGGTTTCCCCTCCAGTAAAAGAGATAGACCCAATGGAAAAACATGCAGAAAAAGGATCGCTAACGCTGTCGAGACGAAATGTCAGCCCCCCCAAAAATGCCCATGTATGTATGTGTCGGCTATCGCATGTGTGTGTTGCTGCATGACTATGTTGCAATGTGGGCTACGAATAAAGACTTCTTCTAAAGTCCAGTTTAATCTAAATCTTAATCTTAAATCTTAATACCACTCCGATGTATTTCCCCCCAAAGTAATGTAATAGTCAATCTGTAGTAACCTCTGAGTAACCTCTGAATAAAAGTGTGTATTATTTGAGACTTTCAATTCAATTAAATATCAAGCCAAAGGTTTTTATTTATTTATTTATTTAATTATGTGTACCTAATTGAATAAAGAAAACTGTGTGCTCCAGTAGCCGATTGGATTATCTATTTATTTTCACAATACTAATTTCCACATTTCCAATTATATCCTTGGATATTGGTACAATGTCATCCACCTTATTAAAGAATGCTGGAGTGTACACTAATTATTTCCTTCCCTGCCTGGCTGGCTAACCCTCACTCAACACTTTTACAAACTGGACAGTACATTAGTTAACCTCTTAACATGCGCCCAGAAAAGCGGCCACTTGTTTTTTTACTTGAACTTGAGGACTGCATACTTTTTTTGCAAAGCTTATCTTTATACTTTATGCTTATAGCACATGCATAAGCCTGGTCTCTTTTGAAAGATAACATGCTGAAGTTTCTTATTCAATAAATAAAAATCACTTTTAGTGCTAATGAAATAGAGTAACATAGGGCTAAACTTGAGTTGAACTTAAACTTATGTAGGTGTGTTCCTGGTTTTAAAAAGTACAGCTAATAGATTCATCAAAGTCAATGTATTCCTTGTGATATCACCAAGGGCAATAATTATCAACATGCTTGTTAATCTGAATACTTCAAAACCCTGGCCAAAACGGGACCAAGACTAGGCCAATCGATTTCCCACAATATGTCCCCTTTTACACACATGGAAAGATTGGAAATATTCAACTTTGCAAAATGTTCGAGCAACATTAGCGCCTGGAAAGCTGTGCATAATGCATACATACATAATAACCAAGCGACTTCACACCGTTGAAGGATGTCGAGGTTTTTTCAATGTATATATTGGGGGAGATGACAGCATCTAAAGGTGCCAGGTCAGAGAGGTAGATGTGGTGGTGGAGGCGGTCAGAGAGAGAGTCAATGTGTTTAGCAGCAGACTAAGATAGAGCACAGGGCTTCGAGGTCGTTCAGCTTGTTAAACATAAACACTGATCAGGACTGGGAACAGTGCAGATTTGGTCAGAGAGAACTATGCAGAGTTTGATATCGAATCATACTAAAGGTTAAAAGCAGTTGCCATGGCAGCGTCACATAGTAACAAGAAGAGGGGCGGGGCCTGTTGTTGCTATGGCGAATATAATATAATGGAGTTTTCTTCCGGGTACAGTTAGAATGAGAAACGAACCACACCGAAGGGCGCACGCGTTTATCAGAGACTTTCATCCCTCTCCACCCTCGCTGGGTGGGGGAGGGGAGTGACACTTCATCACTAGCTTCGGCTAGCAGATATGGTTGTTGGCTACGACAAGGCCGCAACGACCACCGAGCGGGGTAACAGGAGATCATTAGAATAATGAATTTAGTGGTCCATCAAAGACTTTTCAAGGACAATACGAAATGGGTAACATCTGAGGCTTTTGTTTACGTAATAAACAACGATTCCAAGAAAGGTACTACGCTGTCCAGTGTCGAATTCTTAGGTTTACGGATTGCATTAAAGGGGAATGACCACGATGTAGAGCCAGTATGAGAATATGTCAAAGAAATAAACACAATGCAGAACTACACAAGCCAACAGATGAAGAGGTGATACTGGCTGATTGATCCAAATCTAACACAGTTAAATCATTATGTTACAAGCAATATATTGTAACATTATAAACACTGCATGGGAGCTTACATAAAGCGTTTTTCAATATTCATGTATGAGCTCAAGCTTTACTGAGATATATTCAGGTGTTATGAATGTGTTATCAACTGGATATCAAAGTAAAGCATTTCTTTCTACCCACAAACACTCAATTGCAATTATTTGAACAGTTTATATATAATAATATAATATAATATCATCTGTTTCTGTTTGAGCCAGACTATATTAAGAGAGCCTGTTAGTAGTAGCTCTTTTAATGGACGTACTTTGACGTGCAGGTTTTCCCCATGTCATTCCTCAATACTGGACCGATTACAAAGATTAGAATAGAATAGAATAGAAGTACTGTATTGATCCCGAGGGAAATTCAGCACCACAGATCGCTCACAATGAACATTCAGGTAGTAAACCAAAAATATATATAAGAATAAGAATAAGAGTACAGTCAGAGATATACATTCTAAAATATGTATATACATTCTAAAATATACAGTAAACATTTACAGTAAAATATAAAATGTGCAGGAATGTACAGGAAGATATACAGGGATATACAGGGATTTATACTGTTACTCTGTGCTCAGTGAGGCTCAGTAAGGCATTGCACAGTCTGATGGCTGTTGGTACGAAGGATTGTTGGAGGAATTGTTGTCCCTATTATTCATTTAGACCTCACATGATGGAAAAATAGGGTCCATGTTTAAAAATAGAAGTCCCCATTAGGGGGGATCAGCGGTGATGAAACCAAGAAGGCAGCTTAGTGAAGAGGCTCCCAACAGCCGTGTGCACGATTTAAATAAAGAAACCTTATATTTAATGCTAACTTCTTAGATAAAACTACAGCACCACTATGGTGAAACATCAGGCAAACAAACCGTGCAAGAAGATATTGATGAGGAGGATTGTAGTAACGCATGTTTAAAGGCAGAAAAGCAAACAATCAACACAAGGTTTAAATTGCTCCAATATAAGTGGTTAATGAGAATGTATAACTGTACAGTATTCCAGATGTTTGTTCTAAATGTTGGGACCAGAAGGGTGCTTTTTTTCAACTGTTGGTGGGAGTGCCCAGAGATCCAACACTTTTGGAAGAAGGTCTTAAAGGATTTGCAAGAAATGTTTGAAGTCGAAGTGCCTTTAAAGGGGAACTATCTTATAAATGGCCTTTTTCAGTGTTTAGCATTGTTTCCTAGCTATGTGGACTTATATTAATATGATCTATGTCTCTAATTCTCATATTGGCACATTCTTCCAATTCTCCTCTCACAATATTCACCCTCACTGAACTGAGTCATCTGAAAATGTGATGATTTGTGATGTCAGAGAGACTCAGCTGCATGATAATGTGGCAGATGCCACCAGGCCACACAGTGGTTTAGGAGCCCAGCCTCAAAACGGCTCGAGATCTTGAGGTAGAAAAATGCTGTTTTTGAGGACTTGATTAGAAATACAAAACAATGAATTAAAAAAAAATGTAATTACAGAGGTGTTCCATAAACTCACAGGAATTGTGTAAACGTGCCCAAATAGTGAAAGAAATAGTAAAATAGTTCCCCTTTAAGTGTTAAGTGTCACCTCAGCGAAATATGAGTTCATAGATAGCTCACCGCATACCGGCGGAAACCGGATGAATTAGACGTGAGGAAATAGTGCGTCATGAAAGCGGTGTAGTCCTAAGACAGAAGAGACCCAGGGCTTTCAATGGACATCTCATAAATGTAATACAACAAGCGGGCGGCTGAGTGGCGCAGTGGGCAAGGCGCTCGCCACTAACGCAGGATATGCTGGTATCGAGCCCAGCTCTCTGCGTTGCTACCGGCTTGGCCGGTCGTTCATACTAACACAATTGGCAAGTGTTAGAGGGTGGGAAAGCCGGTGGGTGGGGATTGGACGTTGTGGACAGCGACTCCTACAGGTCAGTTGGTGCGCCTGTACAGCAGAATCAGGAAGTATCGGGGGCAGCGTAAGCCTCCCACGCGTTACTCCTCGCCACTGAGAGATTGCGCTGTTCAGGTGAAAAGATGCGACAGCTGCCTCCTTGTGTACCGGAGGGGACATGTGATGCAAGGCTTGGTCCTCACTGCAGCCGATGAGTGGGAGGCATAGTCTAGCAATGTTCGAGACAGGGGATGGGAGAAAAAATAGAAAATAAGGAGAAAAGGTGGATAAAAAAATATATAAATAAGCATATCTTCTTCAAATATTTTTGGATATTTTTGTTACTTTTATTTTTGGGTTTGCACATGTGTAGTTACATGAGGCATTTAAAGGCATTCAACGTTGTCTACATCTACACAATGTTAATGATGGATGATGCAGAGGGACAGAGCAGTCTGACCGGGGGTGCTTTGCCTTGTTTGAATCCATTAAAATCACATTACTGCCAACTCTGCATGTGTTACACTATACTGTACCATGGGCCCCCTGCCAATGGTGAGTGACTGGTGAGTGAGTGGATGAAAATTTGACTAAACTTTTATGAAAATAAAATGATATTTGCATTTTGTTCACGGCTAATTTGAAACAGTAAGATATCCTCTTTTGCTTAATAGGCTACTTGGCCACCTGCATTATTTCAGTTTGCCAACTAATAACTTGATACTTGGTGTTAGCCAGGAATAAATCATATGACAGATGCAAGCTAATCCAGTGGGGGAGTGGTTAGGGGTGGATTTAAGAGCCTTGCCCACTGCGCCACTCAGCCGCCTCAAAGATATGCTTATTTTAATCTAGTTAAACCTCAAGTATCAGAGCAGAGAGAAACAGAGAAATACAATTTAATGTTTTAACACCTAGACGGTTAACCCGTTCACTACCACACTATATAAGGTTAACCTTATTCTTAACCTTGCATTCTTTCTTTTATTTGCATTCATCTAAAAATGTTTGGACCTTATGGTGTTCTTGTTCTGTTCTTGACTTATTGTTATGTTTTCCTCTTGACTTGTTTAAAGAAGACCTGTACGGCCCATGGGGACATTAACGTGTGTTGTCGGGCCCTATAAATAAATTTGATTTGATTTGATTTGATTTAACCCATTCACTACCACACTACATACGGTTAACCCTTTCACTACCACACTATATAAGGTTAACCCATTCACTACCACAGCGGTTCCCGGTTCGATTCCCGGGCACCTAACACACACAGAATAATGACTGTTCTATGGGTTCATTCATGTTCCAATAGTGGCTGACCCACTGAGCTGTATTAATGGTATAGAGTATAGCTGTAGTGTAGACAATGTTGGGGAGCAGTTGAAATCATATTTATTTTGGTTATAATTAGGTCATGTACCCATCAACTATTAGGGTTGCGACGGTGATGTGGAATTTCCCATAACCAACAAACTCATGACAACACCAGTATTACCGGTGACACCGGACATTTAAAAACAATTACGCTCAATATCTGTAGAGCGCTTACTGATCTTTAACATCATGGCTACATTGATCCGCTGTGTCTGTCTGTCTACATCTGTTTTTAATACATATTCAGTATTAATAAACCAACGGACAGTAATACCCTCCGTCACTTATCTGTTCATTGACTGGCGGATCAATGTAGTGCATTGATCACATTATACTGCGCAAACATACTGTTGCTGGTCTGGACTGGTCCTCTGAGCTCCTCTCCTTTAGGGTTTAATCCAAAATATTTCAGAATATTCTGCTATCGATTGCTATTAGCAAACACTGCAACATGAAATACACTCGGGCCCGTTTAGAATGATTTATGTTAACCCTTTCACTGCCACACTACAGAAGGTTAACCCTACCGTCGGTAGTGTGATAGTAAAGGGTTAACCTTCTGTAGTGTGGCAGTGAACGGGTTAACCTGCTGTTGTGTGTCAGTAAAAGGGTTAACCTTCTGTGTATTGTCGCAGTGAAAGGGTTAACCCATTTCAAAAGGCATTTGAAAATTGCCCTAAAATCTCATTCCACCTCAGCAGCTGCTCCCATCCCTCAGACATGCCCTGGTCACTAAATCAAACGCACCCAAAGTTCACTCTCAGTCAAGTTGTTGATGTAGGCCTAACTGTATGACATTCCAGACCCTAACCATTTTCTCCAACGTAGTTAGGATATAGTTTAGCTTTACTTACAGTATTCAAAGTAGTGGGACAAACATAATCTTTTAAGATTTGTGTAACTGCTTCTACTGTGAAGTGGCTGTTTGATAAACTACAGTTATAGCTTCGCCCGACACTGTGTGCAGGTTCGTTTTGGAGATTGGACCCTTGATTAATTACATAAAGCTGAGAATAAGCAATTTAACAACCCTCGGCACCGGCTGTTTCTCCCTCCCCTTACTAGAGACGAAAAGTAACCGGGTGTAACCTGGTTATACACTCATTCTAAGACTTTAAGTTTGGCCTGATGGTGGAGCCAGCGGAAAGGTCACGGGGTCACCAAAATCAAGAAAGTTCATCCTACAGCCAGTACAGCGGTCATGAATGTGCACAAGTAATATTAGACCAGTCGGCCTTGTAGTTTGCGAGATATAGCCGCAGACGGAAAGACAGCTATATATCTGGCTATAACTACAAGGCCGACTGGTCTAATATCTGTCACGCACGCACACACACGCGTGCATGCAACCGGTCACATAACCCCCCTCAAGCTTCGCAATACAATACAATACAATACAATACAATACAATACAATACAATACAACACAACACAATAAAGAAAGTGTATGTTTGAGCTGTTGTTACACGCTGGCCTTAAAGGTGATGGATCAACTCTCCCTATGTGTTGGCATGCCTGTGTTTCACAGCAGCGTCTGGCCAACCGCAAACTGGCCCAGTAGCACATCCGTCAGCAGCCCTGATTTCATCTGTAAGCAGTCTTCAAATCCCAGAGGGAGGTAGACCGAGATTCTCTATTTATCCCTGTGGCACACGGGGAGCTCCGAGAGGGCAGGCAGTGGGCGACAAAACATGTTATTAAGCATCCGTCCACCTCAACACAGCGCCTGTCAACACAGCTCGGCCCACCGTAGAGATCCAGGGCTGGATGGTAAATGGCTGCTTTTTTATATCGGGCTTTACAATCTGTTACTCACATTTGACCCATTCACTCACACATTCACACACCGACGGCGGAGGCAACAACCATGCAAGGTGCCAACCTGCTCATCGGGAGCAATTAGGGGTTAAGTGTCTTGCTCAAGGACACATCGACACGCTGCGCCGGGAGGAGCGGGAATCGAACCGGGAGCCTCCGGATTGCCAGACGACTGCTCTACCTTCCCGAGCCGCTGTCGCCCCCATGGATGAACTGTACACAGACAGTGGCCTGCACCCTCAGTGACGCCCCACTCGGTTTTACCGTGTCAATGTGGGGTAATATTCACCTAATATATTCTTGAGGAATTTCAGTAGGTGGAAAATATGCTATTTGCAACTTTCTTAACCAATTGTAAATCAGAATATAGACTTTTTTTTTTTTACTCCAGTGTTTAGAGATATTACTAATATAAACAAACCTCTTACAGATCAAAACAATACAATGCGTACAATTAAAAACTCATATTTAAACTATGTCTAGTGTTTTTTTTTGGTCTTGAGCTGTAGTCAATCAACTGCAGGTGAATGAAAACATGTCTTCATTCTTATTTTATTTTGGAGGTGGGACAGTAGGGTGATCACTGCGTTGGCCTCTCTCTCCAAACATATAATCACGACATTTACAGGGAGTAAAACACAGGCTTGCTTAAAGGCAGTCATTTTGACATAAGGCCTGCATTCACTCATAACCCGTGTGACATTGTTGTCGCTGCCCCTAATGGAGATTAGCACCCTCCGTCGACTAGCACGCCATCACTGGAAATAATGACATTTGGTTTCAGCCCAGTATAGCCTCACTTAGCAAAGTCCTTCATTGTAATACAAGCAACAGAGCACAGCAGCAGGACTATAGAACACAGCCTGGAGGGATGCCAATACAAACTAGATGACTGGTAATAACTTACTTTTGTTTTATGTAATCAAGACATCTAACCAGGTGTGACCTTCTATTGAGTTCTTGCTTTTACGTTTTTAAGTTTTTGTGAATTGTGTGTTTTGAATCTTGCCTGTACAAAATATGAACATTCTGAGAGTCTATAGGTCTAGGGCCTTGGGACGTAATGTGATGGCCTAATGATAGCCATTCCCATGCTCAATTATGTATCATAAGCTGCAGCAATGTTTGGGTTTGATACCACTAGTTGCACAGATTTGGTGCAAAACCAAACCATTTTCACCACTCTAGAATAAAAATGTTTAATAAAACAGTCAAAGATTCCTCCAAAATGCCACGTTAAGATGCTAATACCTTGAAGAACACAAAAAGTGATCATGAAATCGTGCTGTGATGTGTGTGGTTGTAGATTTTGGAGCAATATCTATTCACTTTGCTGGTTCATGATGAGATGGCAGGCAGACTCCCCAAGATCTAGAGTTTCCAATGCCATCACTACCGTCATACTAGCATAAATAATTGAGCCAGCTAATGAATAATTATATAATCAACCCGTCTGGCTTAATTAAGGGGTTAAAGAAAGTTTTTATATCTGTTGATCCTTTTCTCAGGGGAGATTGAAACATTTCTCATTTATTTGCCAGCAGGGAGACAACCTACTTGAACATGTGCAGAGTGCACTTTTGACTGTTTTCTTTTCTTTTTATTCTAATTAGTGTGTATATACTCGACTACATCATGCACAATTTTATTTTAACATGATATTATATTATATTGTACTTTTATTTTTATTTAGTTTATATTCCATATAATTTTGTTCTACCTTTTATTTTATTCTACCATAATTGTCTGTCTGTTCATTTCACACCAAACGGTCAAAACTAATTCCTTGAATATATTATGTGCAAACTACTTGGCAATAAAGACCTGTCTGATAAAGTCTGATTCTGATGGGAGGAATTCAAGGTGTTGCAACCGTCCCCGATCTCCGAGATACTCTCGATGCACACGTGGCTGCGTGGGAGCAGATTATAATTCCATGTCCTTGTCGACCGCCGAGCACCTTTCTTGAGATTGTATGTTCAGCTCCCAGGTCCTGAATAAATCAAAGTGACATGGCAGCAGGGACTGGGTGGATTGGACTTTGAAATTACTTGACTGGCATGCTTGGATTAAATGATTCATAAACCAGAGAATACCAGGAAGAAACGTAATGAAATGACTCACCCATCCGCCACGGGGGGTTCTTATTGTACCCGGGGAGAATCCTGGAAGCAAGCGTTAGTTATACGGGGTGGTTCGAGATGGGCAGGGGTGAACCGATACCGGTACCTGCAATCGATACCAGTAGCCAACGGTACCTTTTTTCGGTACTTTAGTCTAAACAAATTTAATCTACCTACGTCAGTTGTATAAAAAAAAATCCAAACTTCAAACGATTTATTATCATTATTATTTATTTATAACAATTTGTTAATATATAATATTGCAGCATATAATATATAATATTGCAGCGAGCGTTGTCTGCATCTAAGCTTTGTAAAGTGTAACCACACTTGCGACCGTTTTCAGCTTGCCATTGCCCCGACTGCTTTGTTGTTGAATCAAGTCAAATCCTAGGTAAGAGGGTATTGTGCATGTGAACGTTGACGTGAACGTGGATTGTTTTGTTTGATTTGAAAATAAACCGAAACTATTATTTTGGGAACCACAACTTGACTCTTTAGTTGTTTTATTCCGCAACCCCGACACCTGGAATTGCCACAGTGTGCTATTTCCTAACGTAAGCCAGAATAAACAT
The DNA here is from genome assembly GCF_963971535.1 of Notolepis coatsorum. Taxonomy (NCBI): domain Eukaryota; kingdom Metazoa; phylum Chordata; class Actinopteri; order Aulopiformes; family Paralepididae; genus Notolepis; species Notolepis coatsorum. Next base: position 99,387,238 of record NC_140181.1, on the reverse strand, counting down.
TAATGTTGCTGACCGTCCAACCAGCGGTTTAGGAGATGCAGACCTTGAGCCACGTTCTCACACTGTCAAGGAGATGTTTGAAGAATTTGCCTCCAACTACCTTTCTGAAGGAGCAGTTTTCTTATCAGTCCTGGACTATGGTGATGTAATTCATAGACATGCTGCGACCTGAACCCTTAAATCCTTGGACTCTCTCTATCACTCTCCCCTCAGATTCATCACTAATGATGATATATATGACACTCATCACTGTGTTCTGTATGAGAAGGTTGGTTGGTCCTCGCTGATGGAGAGGTGAAACAAACACTGGTTTTTACGGCCCTTACTGGTAAGCTACCTCCTTATTGTACATCATTATTGGGATGTAATCTTGGAACCTATGGAACCCGTTCTAGTGACTGGCTGGTCCTTAAGGTCCCTCGAGTTTGCTCTGAACAGGGTAAATCTGCATTTTGCTATGATGCCCCTCTAGCTCATGGAATGAACTCCAACAGTCCTTAAAGCTTGAGATTCTCCCCTCTGTTGCAGAGTTTAAAACCTTGATCCAAAAATCAAGTTCTACATGTTTTAATTGATTGTTATTCTTACTTGTCTTATTGTTATGATTTTATATGCTGTGTGATTTTATATGCCTTTTTTGCTTAACTCATGTATGTACACTCGACGTGACTGTAAATGAGGGAAACCTCAGTTGCCTTTCAAGTTTAAATAAAGGTTTGAAATGAAATGAAATGTTAGGCGATATATGACTATAATTGCACAATTCCTTTGCTTCGGTAAACATAGAAATACCTTGATTGAATAGTAAGTTCTTCTCTCATCCATTACCTACCATCCCTGCTAAATTCATTAAAACATGATTCTGAAATTACACATTCATAGCACATCTGTAACTGTGATTACCGATGCAGAACGTTTTCAGTTCCACCTATAACAATGTTAAGGTGCATTCAAATCTGTTCTCTTTGGAAGATCATTATGAGGTATGACACATCAATGGTAGTATATTCATCATAACATATATTCATCATAACATATGAGAAGTTACACTAAAACACGATGCAGTAACACTAAGGTGTGGTGTCAGAGTCTCTCATCCCATCAGTGACACTAAGGTGTGTTGTCAGGGTCTCTCATCCCATCAGTAACACTAAGGTGTGGTGTCAGAGTCCCTCATCCCATCAGTGACACTAAAGTGTGGTGTCAGGGTCCCTCATCCCATCAGTGACACTAAGGTGTGGTGTCAGAGTCCCTCATCCCATCAGTGACACTAAGGTGTGGTGTCAGAGTCTCTCATCCCATCAGTGACACTAAAGTGTGGTGTCAGGGTCCCTCATCCCATCAGTGACACTAAGGTGTGGTGTCAGAGTCCCTCATCCCATCAGTGACACTAAGGTGTGGTGTCAGAGTCCCTCATCCCATCAGTGACACTAAGGTGTGTTGTCAGAGTCTCTCATCCCATCAGTGACACTACGGTGTGGTGTCAGAGTCTCTCATCCCATCAGTGACACTAAGGTGTGGTGTCAGAGTCCCTCATCCCATCAGTGACACTAAGGTGTGGTGTCAGAGTCCCTCATCCCATCAGTGACACTAAGGTGTGGTGTCAGAGTCCCTCATCCCATCAGTGACACTAAGGTGTGGTGTCAGAGTCCCTCATCCCATCAGTGACACTAAGGTGTGGTGTCAGAGTCTCTCATCCCATCAGTGACACTATAAGGTGTGGTGTCAGAGTCTCTCATCCCATCAGTAACACTAAGGTGTGGTGTCAGAGTCTATCATCCCATCAGTGACACTAAGGTGTGGTGTCAGAGTCCCTCATCCCATCAGTGACACTAAGGTGTGGTGTCAGAGTCCCTCATCCCATCAGTGACACTAAGGTGTGGTGTCAGAGTCCCTCATCCCATCAGTAACACTAAGGTGTGGTGTCAGAGTCTCTCATCCCATCAGTGACACTAAGGTGTGGTGTCAGAGTCCCTCATCCCATCAGTGACACTAAGGTGTGGTGTCAGAGTCCCTCATCCCATCAGTGACACTAAGGTGTGGTGTCAGAGTCTCTCATCCCATCAGTGACACTAAGGTGTGGTGTCAGAGTCCCTCATCCCATCAGTGACACTAAGGTGTGGTGTCAGAGTCTCTCATCCCATCAGTGACACTAAGGTGTGGTGTCAGAGTCCCTCATCCCATCAGTGACACTAAGGTGTGGTGTCAGAGTCCCTCATCCCATCAGTGACACTAAGGTGTGGTGTCAGAGTCCCTCATCCCATCAGTGACACTAAGGTGTGGTGTCAGGGTCTCTCATCCCATCAGTGACACTAAGGTGTGGTGTCAGAGTCTCTCATCCCATCAGTGACACTAAGGTGTGTTGTCAGAGTCTCTCATCCCATCAGTGACACTAAGGTGTGGTGTCAGAGTCCCTCATCCCATCAGTGACACTAAGGTGTGGTGTCAGAGTCCCTCATCCCATCAGTAACACTATAAGGTGTGGTGTCAGGGTCCCTCATCCCATCAGTGACACTAAGGTGTGTTGTCAGAGTCCCTCATCCCATCAGTAACACTATAAGGTGTGGTGTCAGAGTCCCTCATCCCATCAGTGACACTATAAGGTGTGGTGTCAGGGTCCCTCATCCCATCAGTGACACTAAGGTGTGGTGTCAGAGTCCCTCATCCCATCAGTGACACTAAGGTGTGGTGTCAGAGTCCCTCATCCCATCAGTGACACTAAGGTGTGGTGTCAGAGTCCCTCATCCCATCAGTGACACTAAAGTGTGTTGTCAGAGTCTCTCATCCCATCAGTGACACTAAGGTGTGGTGTCAGAGTCCCTCATCCCATCAGTGACACTAAGGTGTGGTGTCAGAGTCCCTCATCCCATCAGTGACACTAAGGTGTGGTGTCAGAGTCCCTCATCCCATCAGTGACACTAAGGTGTGGTGTCAGAGTCCCTCATCCCATCAGTGACACTAAGGTGTGGTGTCAGAGTCCCTCATCCCATCAGTGACACTAAGGTGTGGTGTCAGAGTCCCTCATCCCATCAGTGACACTAAGGTGTGGTGTCAGAGTCTCTCATCCCATCAGTGACACTAAGGTGTGGTGTCAGGGTCCCTCATCCCATCAGTGACACTAAGGTGTGGTGTCAGAGTCCCTCATCCCATCAGTGACACTAAGGTGTGGTGTCAGAGTCCCTCATCCCATCAGTGACACTAAGGTGTGGTGTCAGAGTCCCTCATCCCATCAGTGACACTAAGGTGTGGTGTCAGAGTCCCTCATCCCATCCATTTGTCTCTAAAGAAAGCAATGTGAATATTCCATATTATGTGCTATTCTGCCGAGGTACATTAGGCCTGCACTACCTTACCAAATACAATCTGCAAAGCCGTTTGCTAATTCCTGGCTGCTTCAGCGCCAGGTGAAATGTTAATGGCGGAGGTTTCCCATCACGATTTCAATTAGCCTACATTTCACATCATGTCAATGGTGCGGTAAATGTGGTGTTTACAATGCCATCAAATGTCCATTCATTATTGGGGGGAAAAAATAGCAAACATGCTCCTGATTAATGGCTCCATATCCTGTGAGCTAAATCCACATGACAGAGAGGATTAAGAGGATTAACCATCCCATGTATACACCTGCAGCTAAAAGCCTTTATTGGTTTTCAGGTCATTTTAAGCACCGTTGTCCACAGTAGTGGATGGCAAAATGCCACAATCTCCAGAAATGAGGACTGGGGTTTTAAAGGAGCAGTTCACACCGAGTGCCATCAATTCATCCAGATAGTTTCAGTGCGATCTGCTGAGGCTTGGAGATATCGGTCATATATATGTGCCATCAGCCATAAAAGGAGCTCAAAAGGCCTTCTTTTATGGTGCTCAAAGCACCAATCGTGGCTCAAGGTACTGAACAGACCTCGTTGTGAACGGTTTCCTTACAAGTTATTATGTCTGGGTGTACTTCGGTAGAAAATAGCTCCCAAAGAAACTGTTCACAACAAGGTCTGTGGATTATTGTGAGTAACCATGTCATGCTTTGTGGAAAGTGGAGTTTTATCAAATGTTGTCGCTTTGAGTGGCACGAAACAGAGCCCATTGAGTTCCGTTGTATTGGGCTGATCTGGAAAATATGCGTGTGTGCAAGGTCTTAGTGGCAGTCATGTACAGAATAGTACATAGTACAAGTGCCTGAACCGAATACTCCCCCATATTTACTGAGATATATTGGTGTTCAAAGGGGCGTTCAGAAGGGGTTCATCCGCTGGAACCATAGTTGTATACTCTATAATACTATAATACTCTAGACTAGGCCTGTTCCCGACTAAGGATTCGTATTTGTTTGTTGACTTAGATTGGCCAGAAATGTGCCGATAGTCGACTGGTAGTTGACTACCCACCCGAATGCAAAAAAAAAATATATATATATATATGTATATATATTTCTTTTATATATATATTTTTTTGCAGGGACCATTCCATTTGGCCTGTGGGGGTGCTTAATGTGTAAAGAAGTCGACTGAAGGCTTCTTGTCCTCTGCAAAAGCATGCAATCGGTCCACTGATACATCTTAAAACATTCTTCAAACATTTAAAAAGGTAAGAACTAATGTAAAAGCTAGATGTGTTTCAATTTTGGGAGTTCAATTGTGGAATAGTCTTAGTGACGGGTTGAAGTTGTGTACCTCTCAGGGGAGATTTAAAAAGGCCCTGAAGGATAAAAATTATTCAGGAGTACAGTTTTTTTTTCTCTTAAAGAAAAATAAAAAATTATATCTTGCAGCATATTTTAAATTTGTCTTTCTTATATTAAAGTATATTTAGTTTTTAAGAATTGTAAAGGATAGACAAAAATAAGCATGTGCTTCAGCCTATTTCTTTTTTCGGTCATTGAGTTTGGATTTTGTGTGTGAGCTTACTTTGAATATGTACATTTTTGATTTTCTTCTTTTTTTCTTTTCCTTTTGAAAGTCCATACATGTGTGTTTTTGATTTATCTGTAAACAAAGACCGAAAATAAAACTATTCATCATCATCATCTTGATATGTCTAGTGTGTGAAATCCTCTTTCAGTGCCTCTGTACCCATTTTCTTAGGCAGTTAACCTCACTGGTATGTGCGACATTAGCGTCAGCCACGCCTCTAGGCCTCTTTGCTTTTGGAAAGAGTGATACAATTTTTAAATTTTTTTTAAAAGATTTATTATAATCTTTTTTTTTCTTCTTTGCATTCGACTAAGAGGTTGGCAGTCGACTCCTTTCGATCGATTAGTCGACTATTCGACTAATCGAGGTCAGCCATACTCTTGACTATTATATCAGTATCAAGTCTGATGATGGCGAGCTATCTACAAACAGTGTGGAGGTCTTTCCACTTCATGAGGTTTGAAGACTGCATCGGAAGATTAAAATAAAGTATATTGCCTTAAATCTGTGTGCTCCGGTGTTCTGCTTTCTAATAAATCTCTCCCCTGAAGCCTATTATCCCGTTGGTGAACACTGGCTGTGGACATCTCAGGAAAAAAAGGAGGTTGCGTCCCCTATCTATCTATGCAGTACCAAATAAATACACCTATGAGGCAGATGCCCATTAGATTTGACATTGGATTTAGTGTAATATCTCTGGGTATGTTTGGTAAATCGCTGGTGAGTGGGTCGGTTTGTATCCTTCGAAATACATCATCAAAGCTTTGATCTTTTATCTGGTAAAGTTCAAGTAGAGTTCAAGCCGAGACAGGACTTACATTATTGAACGTTTGAAAATAAAAGAGCGTTCTTGATAACCATTCATCTTTAAAAATAAGATCTTCGGATAGGTTTTCATGCTGTAGACTAAAACCTTCAACCATTGTTTTGCAGCTACTGTGTCTACTGACCTGTATGCAAGATACAAATCCAAACGCCCACGTCCCAGTCTTTTTCCATCCTAATGTATGTATATATGCACTACATTGATCCGTCCGTCGATGAACAGATAGAAAAGTGACGGAAGGTATTACTGTCCGTTGGAATTGGAACCTAATGTGAGCTCTGTCTGTCCAACAAATGGATATTAATCATCTTCCCTTTATTCATTTGCTTAGATTATTTGTACACTTGATCTCAAGAAGATGCTGAATGAGCTCAGTGAGCGTAATCAAAAGAACCTTTCATGGTGTTATTCACCGGCACAGTGGCAAAATAAAATCATAATTTATATTCTCCTTTTTTTTCAATTTACTCAAGTCTAGTAACAGACACAATATTTCTGACACTGGGAATACATACCCCCAGGTCCCTATATGTGCCTAGATACCAAGAACATGCTAATTGACCTTGTAGAAGTGGATACATCTTACATTTACTTAGGCATGTACCTTTAGGCAAAACTTCTGAAAATAGGGCTACAGCTTAACAGGTTAATCTTTGAAATATGTATTAAAAACAGACGTAGATGAACAGACACAGCGGATCAATGTAGCCACATATGGTTAGATGTCCAGTGTCACCAGTAACACCGGTGTTGACCTCATTCTGACCTCCGACAAGTCCAAGATCTCAAATAAAGGGGTTATAGCATGTGGGTTAAGTGATCATTATATGATATTCTGTACCCGAAAAAAACTAAAACAAAAGGCTGGCTGCCACAAAACAGTCACATCTAGAGACCTCAAAACCTACTCTAGCGAGGCCTTCAACCTTGAACTGGAGAGTCTGGACTGGTCAGATGAACTCAATGGTACACTGGTTGACGAAACATGGCTTGGTTTCAAAACCAAATTCTCAGCAATACTAAACGACATGGCCCCCCTAAGAACCACCAGGGTAAAAAATCGCGCTGAGCCGTGGATGCACTCCGAAATACTGGCCGCTATGAAAACCAGAGACAAAAAATGCTCTGAGTTTCGTAAAAGTCAGTCAAAGCTTACTAAAAGCACGAGCAGTGAACTCCAAGCCCACGTGACTGAACTCAAACTAGAAAGAAACAGACTAAGAAACGACGTAAACTCCATGATCAAAACTGCAAAAAAGAATTTCATCAATGACAAAACTGAGGAAAACAAAAACAAACCACGTGAACTTTGGAAATTACTCAATAATCAACTAGGATGCAGTAAAAAACTTAAAACCAGATTCTCAAACATAAACATAAAAACGGACAACACGCTCATCACAGACAAGCTGGATGTAGCCAATTACTTAAACATTTTCTTCACAAACATAGCCACAACACTGGTAAACAAACTACCCTCCCACTCAGGGCTTTATGGGGTAGAACACATAGTAGCTTACTACAAAAACCTAGGGGTCCGCAAGGACGACTTCAAGCTGGAAATGGTAACAACAGATGAGGTACTCAATAAACTGAGCGCCCTCCAACCTAACAAGGCCACTGGCCATGACAACATCCCCTCCAAATTCCTCAGAGACTCAGCAGCCGCCATCACACCAATCATCACACACATAATAAACCTCTCCATAAAACAGGGACACGTCCCCAAGGACTTCAAAATTGCGAGGGTGACCCCTCTGCACAAAAAGGGCAGCAAATTAGACCCAGGCAACTACCGCCCTGTTTCTATTCTCACCTCCATCTCGAAAGTCATGGAAAAAATAGTCTACGAACAGGTCGAAAAGTACCTAGCGGAAAAAAATCTAATCTACGAATTCCAATCTGGCTTCAGAACATCCCACTCCACTGACACATGCCTTCTCTATTTGAATGACCACATCAAACAAGAGGTGGACGCAGGCAAATACTGCGGCATGGTCATGCTGGACCTACAAAAGGCCTTTGACACGGTCAATCACTCCATTCTGATTGACAAGCTAAAAGCAATTGGTTTTGATAGTCTATCAGTGAGCTGGATGCAATCCTACCTTGAGGGGAGGGAACAGATGGTGGAGGTAAACGGTACCCTATCCCCCCCCCCCTCACAGTGAGCTGTGGTGTTCCACAAGGAAGCATACTAGGACCGCTACTGTTCCTAATTTATGCAAATGACATGTCGTCAGCTTGTGACTGCAACTTGTTCCTGTTTGCGGACGACTCAGCCCTGCTGGTCTCTGACAAGAACAAGTTACAGGTTGAAAAAACCCTCAGCTCGGAACTAGGCAGAATCTGCATATGGCTCGCTGATAACAAACTATCATTACACATGGGCAAAACAGAGTCCATTCTCTTCGGTTCAAATAACAAACTCAGCAAGACCGACGGCTTCTCAGTTACAGTGGGTGACAATATTGTCACAAGGAAAGATGAAATTACCTACCTGGGTTCCATCCTAGAGGCTAATCTCTCCTGTGACAAAATGGCATCCAATGTAATAAAAAAAGTCAACCAACGAACTCGATTCTTGTACCGGATCTCCTCTCTGGTAAACAAGAACACCCTGAAGACTCTGGCAGGAGCACTCATTCAGGGGTACTACGACTATGCTTGCACCTCATGGTACCAAAGCACCTCAAAGGCGCTAAAAACAAAATTACAAACATCTCAAAACAAACTGGTCAGACTACTGCTTGACCTTACTCCTAGAACCCACCTCACCCCTGCCCACTTTGACAACCTAGGATGGCTTAGAGTAGACGACAGAGTACAACAACTTGCAATGGGCCTGGTCTACAAGATACACTACACGACCAAGGTACCCATGTACATGTCAAAATACTTCCCAAAGGTCAGTGAATACCACAATCACAACACCAGAGGGAGCTCCACAAATCATGTTAAACCCAGATTCGGCTCAAATAAGGGACTAAACACGTTTCGCAATTATGCCACATCAATGTGGAACGCCCTACCCAAAGCTGTAAAGGAATGTGGATCACTACCCACTTTCAAAACCTCTCTAAAGGGACACCTACGGGAGACTGCAATTCAACACTGGCCCCTGTAAATATCCTAACCCAACCCCCTCCAATGTACAGTCATTTACCTAGTATGGTTTTGTCAATAGTTCAATGTACAATTGTGTTTGTTTGTACAGTGTCTCCTCCCCCCCCCCCCTCAATGTACAGTGTTACTTGTTTATACAGTGTGCCCCCCGCCCCCCCCCCCCCCCCCCCCAACCACCTCCAATGTAAATTACCCAGTATGGTTGTCAATATCCCAATGTACCCAACCCCCCCCACCCAACCTCCTCCAATGTACAGTTTCTACGTCAAATGTATATACTCCCTTTTCTTGACTCCTTCTGTATCACAAACAGTACTGTATTTGCAAATCTGGTATGTCATAAATGTATAGATGTAGCAGTACTGACTATCTGTATGTCATGTATGTCATATATGTCTATATGAATTGAAAATGGGGGACCCTGATGGAAACAAGACAAACGTCTTTCTCAGGTCTGCATCCCCTTAACAATTGTATGTATTGAGCCGTACTGTATTGTACCCATTCTGCAATCTGTTAAATAAAGTTTTCATTCATTCATTCATTCATGAGTTTATTAGACATGGGAAATTCCACATCACTGCAGCGACCCTAATGTTGATGCCAATCAGCAATATTTACTTATGATACTGTAAGCGCTGATGAGTAATAGTATTTGCTTGTATCGTGGCAGAGTTATGGTTATTATTCAGATAAAGATCAATGATATTTTTATACTTTCAAATATTTTAAATACTATGGGGATTTTGAAAACGAATACTATGTCTACCCAGAACTAAATGTTTTGCAGTTTTTGCCTGATGCAAAAGAAAGAGAAAACGGCCAGAAAATAAATGCTGCTTGCCAAGCAGCTTAGCTGTGAGGAGGTATTCTGATCACTCCTCTTCTTGACGTTCTCATGGCAGAGGAGGAGTGCATGTGCCCCTGTTTCTAACATTTGCATATATCTGCTGACACCCTATTGCCCCCACTTGCCTCCTTCCTGCCCCGCCTGTCATTCAAAGAGAAGGTTTCTGATTAACCATCACTACTCACACATTGATCTCTCCTCCTTCTACACTAAGAGGGAGAGCAACAGTGGCTCAGGAGGTAGAGCAGTCGTCTGTGTAATCCAGCGGTTCCTGGTTCAATTCCCGCTCCTCTCAGGCAGCGTGTCGAAGTGTCCTTGAGCAAGACACCTAACCCCTAAAGGTGCCCGATGAGCAGGTTGGCACCTTGCATGGTTGCCTCCGCCATCGGTGTGAGTGAATGGATGAAATGTGTGGATGTGAGGAACAAATTGTAAAGCGTTTTGGATAAAAGCGCTATATAAATGCACCGTTTTCCATTTACCATTTAGTAATAGTAAATAGTCAAGGCGCCTCAGGGTGCGGCTGGATAGTCTAGAGGCACTCGCCTACCGCCGCAGATATCCGCGGTTCAATTCAAAGGCAGCGGCACCTCCGGCATTGGTCACACGTCCCTACGAACACGGTCGTCAGTGTTCGCGGGTTGGAGGCCGGTGGGGTTTGAGTCCTGGTCTTTGCAACAGCGACTCCTACTGGTCGGTTGAGGCCGCTGATCAGCAGGGAGGGAATCTGGGGGAGATGGCGTGAACCTCTGCACACGTTACATTCTCCCAGTGAAACTCCTCGCTGTCAGGTGAAAAGAAGCGGCTGGCGACTCCATATGTATCGGAGGAGGAATGTGATGGTCTACACCCAGACCGACAGTAGGGTAGCATGACGACCAGGATCATGACACACACACACACACACACACACACACACACACACACACACACACACACACACACACACACACACACACACACACACACACACACACACACACACACACACACACACACACACACACACACACACACACACACACACACACACACACACACACACACACACACACACACACACACACACACACACACACACACACACACACACACACACACAATTGGCATACCGACTAAATTGGGAGAGAAAACTATACAAAAAAAAGGGAAGAAAAAGCCAATATTATCAGCTGAATGAGTGAAACGCAGACTCTCTTCACGATAATGGAATTATTACAAAAGTTAAATGGCGAACAGTGTCAGCCGTACAGAGGTCTATAATAAGAGCGAAGAATGAGGCACCTCGCCTTAAAAAAGAAATCCAATACAGAGGAATGCACCGAGGACCGCCTTGCTTTATCGGTTTTCAAAAGGACAGCTCAAGCAGATGATGATGAAAAAGTTTCTCTAATCTCTGCCTCTTGTGAACATGCCGTGGTGGCACTGGAGTCAATTGCCTCCATCCTTCAGGGACATCTGATTGAACGCAGACAATGAGCAATGAGAGAGAGGAACATGTGCACGGTCACATACCGCTCAGTGTACTATGGAAGTCTGAAGGTCCCGCAAATCGCAACCCCTCCAACGCGTATAATCACACATAATGACCCTGAGGCAGTGTTGTAGTCGAGTCACTGAATCTAGAGTCAGAGTCGAGTCTCGAGTCCCCAGTGTTCGATTCCGAGTCCAAGTCAGAGTCTGCAAATAAGAGCCAGAGTCGAGTCTGAGTCGAGTCCCCATTATTACCCTAGTCCGAGTCCGAGTCATCAAGGTTGAGTCCACTCCACTCTGGCAGTCAAAGAGCTGACATACAAATAAAAAAGCTCTACATTACCATAAATGACACAGCGGTCACCATTTAAAAGCGAGTTTATTTACTTTGTGACATAATAGCCAAACAAATGCACTAGCCATCAATATCTTATGCCAGATGGTTTGAGCCTATTACAAAAAATATATATAAAAAAACGGTATTTATCAAAGTCAGAGTCCTCGTCTGCACCTTCCGAGTCTGAATGCAGTCAATGCTCGAGTCCAAGTCCTAGTCAGAGTCATCCGTGCTCAAGTCCAAGTCGAGTCACGAGTCCTGAAAATCAGTCGAGTACTACAACACTGCCCTAAGGACCATAAAACCTGTCCAAAGGCCCCAATGTAGAACTTCGAAAGTACACTTGTGTCAATCAGAAAATTTGGTTGTTTTTCTTCATTTCAGTTTACTCTTTTGGAGATACAAGGTTTTCACCCGACAGTGATGATATGTGACATCGGCTGCCTGGTCCTTCCCAGCAGGGGTGTTTCTTTGTGTTTTAAAACGATAAACCACATGCAGGCTCTGTATAATCATAGTTACTCTATAATCACAGTCAGAAGGCCCCCCCCCCCCACACACACACTTCCAAAAACAGCATTGAGCTGCAAAACTGCTCTCCAGCATATATGATTATTACACATATAATTATTAGAATGCTTTGAATATAACATATATGATTAGTACACATATAATTATTAGAATGCTTTGAATATAACATTCGTAGTGCAAGGCACAGCAGTCTGTGAGGGAGAGGGTGGCGATGAGCTGAAACTAGTGAGTTACATTGTCTTTATTGTATATAGCCACCTTGCTGTTATTTTTTTTCTTATTTTATTCTATACTATTTTATTTTATATTATATTAGATGCTGATACCGTTGAGGAACCACAACAAAGCGAATTTCACAATTTCTTTTTACAATAAAGGGAATCTGAATCTGAATCTGAAAGAGTTGTACCCTTTCTGCTGACTTGTCGTACATAACTTGTAAGTCGCTTTGGATAAAAGTGTCAGGTAAATGCCAAAATGTAAATGTAAATGCTTTGTATTATGATGTAATGACCCTTCCTTCTTTGATAGTTTCCTTGGTGTTTTCAGGGAAGCAGACTGGATACAGGAAGTGGTCTGATTCTGCTGACATCCAGGGGGATTGAGATCAAAGGGTTTTAGTCATCATCTTCACAACAACAACAGCTCTGATATCTTGGGCAATATCAGGGGAGGGGGGGCTGGTGGGAGGGATTGGGGGGGGGGGGGAGTGGATTATGTATGTATTCATGCTTTATACTGACCATATCCTGTATCCATGTTGGTTGAAAATGAAAAATTTAATTATAAAACATCTAATGTGAAAAAAGAATAAATAATAATAATAATAAATAAATGAAAATGAACAATCACCAATTATGTTGTAGCGTTGTTATGTTGTCTGTGGGAATTTCAAAGTAATTGAAATTGAAACTCAATTACCAACCCTAATTTAAAAACGTTCAGCACAGCCCCCCCCCCTCCTCAACTGCATGTAGGGTAGGACTATGGTCAACACAAAGAAGCCACGGTCACCTGAATCCCCTTACAGTCTCTGTTCAGTCCAGTGTGGTTATTGTTGCTGATGGTGTTTTTTGTGCTGCGATGAGGTTGCTTTTCAGTACGCAGTCTGTCGATTGTAGTTGTGCGCTCCGTTCAATCGAATTAGAAATGCTCTCACGAAGATGTACAGTACACGTTATTGACAACCTCCTCTGGGAAATACATGGCCCCAGAGTCGGCCCCTGCGTCCGCTCCGGAGTCACCACAGATCATTAAAGTCTGGTCTTCCCTGACTAAACAATGAAGCCAACTGAGCACAAGTACAATTTACTGCTGTTTCCTCCCTGAAAGGCCGGTAAGCTGAGTTTGCATATCAGATTCTACATGTCAGACCTACTTAGGGCCGGCTCGTCCTACAGGCCATACAGTCGGTCGCCTAGGGCCCTAAAATGAGGGGGGGTGGGGGGCACTCAAGTTTTTTTTTTAATATATATAATACCATGAGTGGACCCCCCCCCCCCCCTTGCTCAGTGTCCAAGAGAAACACTGACTGGTGAAATGAGGTGTCTGCAAAGATGATTGAATCTAGTCTGATGAATACATTTCAGTATCTCGCCTAAGGCCCAACCGACCGCCAAGTAAAAGTTGAAATTGCGTTCTGCTTTTTCTTTTACAGCGAGCCCTGGCATTGCAACAGGAATTAATTGGTTGCCTGCCATTGATTAGCTGCTATTGATTAGCAAGGTCTTTACGAGATTGTATTGAAACTAACCATAACCCAGTCGCGGACTGGGACCATAATTCCTACCGGGAATTTGACTCAGGCAGGCCAGGCCAGGCCAGGCCAGGCCAGGCCCATACCCATAGCCCCCCACCCCACCCACCCCCCCCGGGGAAAAGACTGCGTTATATTTTGCTGCGTTGTATCACGTGGTGGCACTGTAGAGGCTGTATACACTAGTATAAATGCACCTTCAGCACCATAGACAGCGACGATGTCACAAAACGGACCATACAGGTCAGGCAGACGCCTGCAAATCCCAGCTACTAGGACAGAGCGGCTTAGGCTCAGCTTCTTCCCCCAGGCCATCAGAGCCATGAACAATGTACATTGAGTGCTCAGAACATTGAACTGTCCACACACAAGCACACATGAACACACACACGACACGCACACTGTGCACGCTCACACACAAGCAGCCACTTAACACTTTAACATGAGCGGGCACACACTCATGTCGCACACACGCACACTTATGGCCAAAGGAAAGGACACTTTAAATTAGAATAACAGGAACAGTGTATTGCACTACCAAAGCTAACTAGCATGTCACACATGCGCTGTAAATAACTATGTACAGATACCGAGATGTCACTCCATGTTACCTGCTACCTGTTACTGCACAATGTTGTTTCTTCTTTTGATTCTATTATATGTACCACTGTATTGCACATCGTTGCGGGCAAGACCACCCGCATTTCATTGTATACCTGTATGCCGTGACAATTAAAACTCTTGACTTGACTTGACTTGACTATACAAGTTGTATACACTTACACCAAAGTGTAGAATAACTACTTTCCAAACCAAGGTTTCCGTTGTCCGGTAATTACCGGTTTTTGACCGGCAAAATCTGTTGAAGTCCGACATATTTAATCTCTCCGGTCATAATGTCCGGTGAAGATAAATCCCTCTAAGCACAATTTGATTATTTGAATTGTATTAAAATAGGCTAAAATTAAATAGCCTATGCGATGAACGAAACAATCATTACATTTGTTTCCTCGTTGCTTCACCAAGCAGGTCTGTCTAATAATGACAACGACGTGTCAGCGCGAGCTTGCTGCTAGATTTACGAGAAGCATGGAGCTGCAGACCCACAGAACCCACCAGCCGTGCCGGCACAGTGCAGTACTCCAATTCAGCTGTTGGGTGGGGGGCGCTGCTGAGCGGTCCCCCGACCAGACCTGAAAACACTGCTGCTCTGCGGGTCTGCAGCTCCATGCTTCTCGTAAATCTAGCAGCAAGCTCGCGCTGACACGTCGTTGTCATTATTAGACAGACCTGCTTGGTGAAGCAACGATGAAACAAATGTAATGATTGTTTCGTTCATCGCATAGGCTATTTAATTTTAGCCTATTTTAATACAATTCAAATAATCAAATTGTGCTTAGAGGGAATTATTTTCACCGGACATTATGACCAGCACCAAGTCGTTGGGAGGTGGAGATATACATCACGCAAACCCACGATAATGTTGCCGTCTCTCTCTGACAAATTTCTCAGTTCTTCGCTTGATATAATTAATACAAATGTCCAATATAACGGAATTCGTTAGCTCATAAAAATGTGATTATAACAGACTGCTGTTTATTAATATCGGGCAGACTGCCCACCGACACCTCAAGTCGGCAGCAGCACGAAGTCTCGAGGGACTTATTTTATTTGGAATATATTAATGACTGTATATACGCAAAAATAGCCTAGTTTTAAGTTAAAATATTATAAATGCCTTGAGGATGTCATTCTTTATATAGGCCTATCAATTTTTTTTAAGCTCAATAAACTCTGACCGGAATTGATCCCATTTGTCTGGTAGATTGAAATCTACCGGACACTCAGACCGACAAAAAAAATTCTAACGGAAACCCTGTTCCAAATAATGGATTGTCCAAAGTTTCTCTACTTCACTGGCGCTCTCTGTGATCTAGTCGATTTATCACTCACCCTCTGCGCTGCTGCCGTCAGTTCAACATAATGACGCGTTCCTTACATCTCCGCGGCTTCAATATCAGCATCCAAATCATCCATCAGACTTATAGCTGTTCTATTTCACGGTCAGGTTCCAACAAACTGTCTTCTTTAACTCCGAGTCCCAGCAGTACATCCAATAAAGTGATCAAGTGATCAACATCCGGAGTTTCCACGTCAATTTCAATGTCCATCTGATTCAAACTCGTGTAGTAACACGGAAGAGCCCTTCGGAGCTAAACCAATCAGAGAGCGTCTTCGCAAACTGCGGCTACGAAAAAAAATCACGCATTCCTGCCTGCTTGCCTGAACTTATTATGCGCAAATATAAACATGTATACCGACCTGGCCTGCTTCGGAGTTCAGTGGCCTGACTGCGGGCACAAACAAACAAATTTAAAAATAAAAAAAAGCATTTGCCAGTCTGCCAGGGCAGCCAGGCCATGCCAGTCTGCCAGGCCACCGGGAAAACTCCCGGTGGTCCCGATGGTCAGTCCGCTATAGTTACCTTAAACGAACCATAACCTTAACCCTAACACTAACCTTAACCACACCGTTACCTAATCTTTTTCTCTAAGATGCCTCGACGCAATCGTTCTGCTTTTTCTTCTACAGATAGCCCTGGCATTGCAACAGGAATTAATCAGTTGCCTGCCATCGATTAGCTGTTATTGATTAGCAAGGTCTTTCTGAGATTGTATTGAACCGCTGGAAAAACAGCTGGAGGCAAGGGTGAGATCTGGCAGCTAGCCACCAACACGCTTCTGGAGGAGGCACTTGGATGAAAACGCTCGTTTACAAGTACAGTACCAAAGAAGTATGCGGTATGTCAGTGATGTACAAATATCTTTGTTCGTTTTTTTCCTGTTTAATTCTTTTTTAGGTCAAAATACAGTAAGTGACCTGTCCATCACAACTTGACAACTTGCCATTAATTAATTAATACTCATAGGCATTTGCACTTTGCTGACTGTAGCCTACTATAAAAGTTTTTATTCACGTCTTTCTCTTCAGGGAGGCCATTGTGTGCTGCACGGTGACAGATGGACTTTAAAAAAAGCTATGTTTAATTTAAGAGCTTGAACCTAGTCCTGTAGTCTAAGGCCTTATGAATACTAAAAAAACATATGTTTAAATTTATTTATTTATTTTTAAACCTGGGGCACTCGCATGGGAGGCCAGTGGCTTTACCTCAAAACAACTGAGACACACCAAACCCTAACCCTAACCATAACCACACTGTTACCTTAAACTAACCCTAACCATAACCACACTGTTACCTTAAACTAACCATAACCACACTGTTACCTTAAACTAACCCTAACTCTAACCACACTGTTACCTTAAACTAACCCTAACCACACTCTTACCTTAAACTAACCCTAACCATAACCACACTGTTACCAAAAACGAACCATAACCTTAACCCAAACCATAACCTTAACCACATTGTTACCTTAAACTAACCATAACCTTAACCCAAACCATAAGTTAACCAACATTGTTACCTACTAACGATAATCTTAACCCTAACCATAACCACACCGTTACCTTAAACTAACCATAACCTTAACCCAAACCATAACCGTAACCACATTGTTACCTTAAACTAACCATAGCCGCCAAACCCTATCCCTAACCTTAACCATAACTTTATATCTTAACCATAACCGTTACACGTTAAAACAAACCACAAGCTGTGTTTGTACCGTATCAGGGCGAGTGGGTGGCTTAGTTTATATGACTTATGGCTATAACATGACGTACATTATGTACCTTTTTTCCAGTGGTCGATTAGTACTTTATTTACATTTTCTGAGGAGGTCACGTTGTCTTACAACAGGATGCATCTCCCAGTGGTAAAAGTGGAAGCCATTTGGAAGAAGGAATTCAATCAACTAGGTTGCGGTGGCAACCTCATTGTTCCTATTGCTGATGACTGCCAGCCAGAAGATGGCAAGATGAGACCTCACGCTATCAATATCCTGATTACCAGCTACAGCTACCGACCCTTTTGTCGGCTAATTAAACCTCACAATTCAATTACCCAAGACAGTCAACTGATTGCTACCAGACACTCTGAAGTCACGGTCTGGTTGCTCAGAATACTGTAATGTATGAGGGGGAAAATGTGCGTATTACTATAACAAAGGATTCATTATTTCAATTCATACAATATTTGATGAAATGTATAAAATGTGCAAGGTATGATTTGTTCTTCAGTCATAATGATTAATTAGTTGATAAAGCCGATTTTTGGTGTGTTGGTCTAAATGCGTTGGAAGAGCACCAAAGTCACACTAGTCGTTTACTTTTTTTGCACACTACAGTTGATCCCTAGATAAATCAACATTTATTTAAAATGTGTAACTTTGTAATTTGTACTTTGTACATATCCCTTACCTACTCTTACTCTTACTACCATACTGTCTTTATACCTGTATCACAACCATATTATATTACAACTCTGTGCATACATCACACAATACACTCGGTAGTACTAATGCATATTACTATTGCACTTTACTGTTACATTTGCACTCTGGTTGGATGCCAAACTCATTTTCATTTTACTGTACTTGTGCTGTATGGTGACCATTTGAATCTAATCTATTGTTCTCAATGGCTTAATTGTTTTAGTGTCCTAAAATGTTCTTTACAACTCCCAAACATACTTTACTACATCAGCACTCTGGGCCCTATCGGTGGAGGAGGACGACACCATAACCATAACCACCCTGTTACCTTAAACTAACCATAACCCTAACCACACTGTTACCTTAAATTAACCATAACCTTAACCATAACCCTAACCCACACTGTTACCTTAAACTAACCATAACCGTCAAACCCTAACCCTAACCTTAACCACACTGTTACCTTAAACTAACCATAACCGTCAAACCCTAACCCTAACCTTAACCACATTGTTACCTTAAAATAACCATAACCATCAAACCCTAACCACACTGTTACCTTTACCTATCGGTTGAGGAGGATGAGACAGCCTGCCTGGGCTGGCTGTACAGTATGAGCTCATTTGAATCCTTAATTCAATGTATAGGGAACATCTTAAAAAATCTGGGTCAATAGTCACATGATGGTCAAACAAAGACTATTCCTAAAAACTGCATGTCAAAAAAAGATTCTAAACAAAAAGAGCTGAAAAGAGACGTAACATCCGAGTTGACTGCAGTTATTTTTTGCCATCGAAGACAGTCAGATTTGACCATCATCTCTAACTGAAATTGTATATCTGGTTTGCCGTCTATGTTACACTGCCCCAACGTGAAAAGAAAACACTGTAAAAGCAACATATTGAAGTACTACTGACTCTCCCCATTTCACTAGTGCTCTGAAACGGTCCAGTGCAGCGGTATGAAACATTTTCTCAATGTTTTCTTCAGTAATTTTTTCACCGGTGGCAGTGGTGCGGGGAAAACAGGGCCGGTGTCACATGAGCTACTTGTGGTTAAGAGTAGAGCTCACCACCACTATGCCGCCGGCTCGTTAATGAGATGGAACATTTAGCTCTGATCTGGCCTACTTTATTGTGTGAGCAGACCTCTGCAGAAACCATTTAGCAGCCAAATACCAGTGGTGTTGATTACAACAGAGCTGCCTGCCAGTGTGTAAAAGATGCCTTAGTATGCAGTTCATCAGCGACTGACCTGGCAGATTCAAGGGCGCTGTGATGAGGAGTTCAGGGTGTCTGAATAGTGAGTAAAATATCTCATCGGTGTAAAATATTGTGTTGAATATGTCAATCAGACTTACCGTGCACAAGGTATGACAAGTTGGACACTTTGACCTTTGATCATAGAACCACCATCAGGCCAATTGGTGTATTTGTGGATACTGGACATTTTGGACAGCTACATTATTCTGTCGATTACTATGGGGAGAAACATATTATTCTTTAGATAGACGTTTACATTGTTGAGTTTTAAATGACAACCTCTCGTTTTATCGTCTAATTTAACTGATAGATAATCCTTTCATTATTCTTAAATAACATTGTGCTAGTAGTACTCGGGGTATCGATCCCCGACATTAATGGATACAATGTATTTTTATTTAATTTAAGTCTTTTACAGTAGCTTGTTATCGGTAGTGGTGCACCTCTATTTGACAAGTCTCAACACATTGTAATGGCAGGCATAAGGGGACAGGCCACAAAGCATTTTAGTAATGGACTTGTAAGAGAGAAAGTCAGCTTAGCGGGGTGTGCTGAGGGAAAAGCTATTTCACCCATGCCATGGATTTCATTAGGATTTTCATGGAGGTGGTGAATTACTTTGCTTCCGTCTCTGGCTCGTGGGATAGAAGACAGAGCTGAAGTTGTTAACAGTGGCGGCTCAGGATTGCACTCCCGCCCGCCACTGTGGTCTGAATTAATCTCCTCAGTAGTATTAGGTATGATCAGTGCCACGCGCGGATATAGGCCTACTGTAGGGGGTGGCCCGCTCCGAGATGGCAGAATTGACACTTAATGCTTTTTAGAGGTGTGATGGGCCTAATTCAATATAGCAAAACATAATAGGAGAGGTGCCTGTGGTTGCTACAGTAACCCCAGTGATACTCCCACACTCAAAACCTCTGTGTTTCCATGGAAGTGCTTATTCCAGATTAAGGAACAAGGGACAGTTTCTACATCCATGTTTTTCCCGCCATTTCATTTAATAACTTAATTAGATTTTTGAAGTAAATTTGATTTATACCATGTACTATGTGCCGGGTGAATACTCTTTTCTGATTGGCCGGCAGGTGCGCACATTCAACGCACGAGTACGTAGTTTCGGCTTGGTTTTTAATCACCGTTCTAAATTCATCTGCTTACCCAACCTGTAACCATGGCGATGTTAAAGAGCACGGCTGTCAAAGCTTTCCTCGTTATCAACTGCTGCGAAGGGTGGCTGACTTTATCCACCTGATTAAACTAACGAGCGGGGAGAAAAACACACCCGTGGCTGATTTTAACATTTCTTTCGATCTATTGGGAGAAATACAAAGGTTTTGAAGAACGGGGACGCAGCGGAGGAAAATGAAATAGAGAAGAAAAGAAAGACACCAAGAGAAAGATGATACAAGTAACTTCCCGCACTTCTTCAACCATTATCTGAATAAAAAAAAAAAAAAAAAAACCTAACCCTAACTAACCATACTGTCATGCACTTGTCCTAATAAACGAACCTACACTGTAGCACTCAACACTTTGATGAACATTGTTACTCAGCAGATATAGTTGTGCCCTTCCTGATGGCTTGTCGTACAGAACTTGTAAGTCGCTTTGGATAAAAGCGTCAGCTAAATGACTAAATGTAAATGTAAATGTAACTGACCCCCCATAAGAGCTTAAAATGATAAGAGGACGAGAAGGATGAGATTAATACACAAAAGGGAACAAAATAGGCTGTTAATATACTGAGAGACTTTCTCTACCAAAAAAACAAAACAAAACTGAATCGGTGACACACTTAAACAGTGGTGTTTAATGAGCATTAGAGATGGTATCAACCGCCATATATCACATTTCAATATGATAAGTGATACAGAGTTCAAGTCAAGCAATATGCCGTCTTTGAAGCCACGTTCAAAGAAACCGGTGTCCAGCATGGTCGTGTAACCCGAGTCTGACCTGAAAATCATTAGAACGTCAGCTCTACTGTCCACTCGCGGGCCTGGTGGTGAGAAAGGTACGGTTCGACAGCCCACTTTTCACAGAGGGGCAGAGAACCGGGAGCTGACAAAATCATCCTTTGTTCCGCTTGCGTGAGGAGGGTGGTATCGAATACAGTATATCAGCCTGGTGCACAATCCCTGAGACCAGAACCCATAAAGATCCCAGCGCCTCCGACAGTGAAAAACCAGAGAAGGTTTTATGTTTTAAATGCCTGGGTATCCAATCCCTCGTGTCCGGTTCAAAGTATTAAGAGCTACGTCTCCCAAGTGCCAACGCCTTTTATCTTAGGCCTGAAGCCAGACCAGGACTCGCAACTTAATGCCACTCAACTCACGCGTTCTACATTCATTGCACACACATCCACATGCACACACTCACTAACTCTCTGAGATCTTGAGCTGTTTTGTGATATTTTAGGTTATATTATCGTATAGCTTACGCTCTGCTCTATTGGAACCCTATCCCTTATCAATATAATACTGAATACATTTCTTCACATGTACACACCCATCCGCCTGGCCACACCCACATCCGCTCCTCTACATAAGCGGGGACTTGGCCATACTAACAGCTCCTTCCCTATTTTCACCACCGATAAGTGTCTGTATACACCACTTGAGGTTAGTGCCGAAATAGTTGTTGGAAAGGAGCTACGTGGACATTGTATCTTATTTTTCTCTCTCTCGCCAATTTACGAGAAAAGCTAAGACATAATGTTTGCACCTTCGGAGGGTTTGGACGCTCGTAACGTCACCCTTCACCAGCGCTTCACCATTGCCGCATCCTCCGTGTGTCATGGGGCATCTCTGGCTCCGCGGTCGTGGCAGTCAGATATGCCCGGGCGGCGCCCGTGGTGAGTTTGCCTCTCCGAGGGGCCGTTGAACCTCCATCTCCCGTGAGATGGCCTGGTTCCGGCCCTGGTTCCCCCGCCAGTGGACAGGCGACAGGCCGACAGCTCCTCTGGTGGCAGGGAATTTGCGACGCAGACTCTTCGCCTCTGCTTGCTCTCGTCGTAAGGCGGCGAGCAGCAGGGGCGAACGGCCAGGCTTTGATGTTGTGCTGGAGCCGGACAAGAGTTCTCTTGCCTCGTCTCAATTTTTGATGGAGACTGAGGATTATATGGAGGGGGCGAGAGCTCTCTTGTTCGAAGCCCCAGTAGAGACGTATCACCCTCCCCCTCTGGGAGTGGCAGGGAGTGTTGCGTCTCCTTGGGGTCCCTTGTACTCCGGTGTTGGGTTAGAACCTCCGACCCTGAGACAAAATGCCCAGCTATCTGCCGCGTCGGATGGTGGTGCCTGTGGCAGCCTCCCGTACGTGAGGGATGCGAGTGATGTGGAGGGAGGTACGCAAGGGGAGTTGCTTGCCTTGTTCCCCGAGCTCATGGCGGCCGCCGCAGCCGCTAATGGCGTGACGTTGCCGCAACCTCTGGCTGCACCTGTTCTTGATGACATGATAGGTCATCTCTGGCAACGTTGTCCTGTGAGAAAGACGGGCGTTGTCTGCCCATTCTTCCCATCAATGGAGGCCTACGTGAAACAGGGACAGGTAATCTCACGCATTGTTGGCCTTACCCCAGCCTACGTGCCAGTCACGTGGGTGGCGGGTTTGGTCCAGGGGCTAAAAGACGGGGTGCCTTGGCTTGATAGCCCGATGGCATCCATACTTTGTTCCGAAATGGTGTGGGAGCCGTTGCGAAAGCCGGTTCCCCAAGGGAAATCGGCTAGGCAGATGGCTAATTGGAGTGACCAGGTGTACATCGCCGCGACTCAGAGCCTAGCTGCGACATCCAACATTGTGCAGCTAGCGCGCTACATGTCGGGGATGATGGCGGGTGGGTCGGTATTGGATGACCATCAACAATATCTCCACGCCCAGGCGGCTAGAGCCATCCTGCACCTAACCCAGCTGCAGGCGATAGCCGCGGGGAAGGAGCGCGCGCTGGCAACTCTATCCCAGCACCACCTTTGGCTGGAGCAGGCGCGGGTGCCGGAGCAGAAGAGGATTCCGCTGCTCTCGGCCCCCCTCTCTGATGCTGGGCTATTCGGGTCGGCCATGCAGCAGATGACGGCAGCCTGCAGAGAGATGGAGGAGGAGCGCTCTGTGCTCCAACCCCATTTCCCCCGACCCGATGCCACCGGTGATGTCCGGAAAAAGCAACGCCGGCAGAGGAACGCGACTGTTGCCTCCGCCACCACTGCCGCCGCTGCTGGACCTTCGGCGAAGAAGGCCAGGAGTGGAGGGAGTGCCTCGTCCGCTGCAACCAGCCGCACCACGCCCGGAGGTAACGGTAGGGATCAACGTGACCAGGCTCCCCAGAACCGCTCCTCCGGGCCGGCTCCCCGTGGGGGCAAGCACCTCTCTGCACGCGGCAGGCGCCGCTAGTGACTCCTCTGTTTACCCCCCCCCCCAAACATATAATTTTGTTATTAAATAAAAAGTCCCTCCTGGTGAGGGACTGTTTTTTGTTACAAAATGTGTGTTTATTCACTATATATTGGGGATACGATGTATAAATCCTCACCTAGCTGTGGGGTTGTGTGTTTGCTTAGGGAGTAGGACAGTTTTCTTGAAAATAGTTTTCTGGTCGTTATATATATGTGTGCTTAGCAAGGCCTGTGGCTAGCACTCATGAAGAAGACTGTGTTCTTCTTGCAGTAGTAAGAGTGAACTTTACCTTTTTTATCTGAGGGGGTTGTGTGTATTCTGTTACGTTTGGGAAACATGGCATCGAGTCCACAACCAGGTTAGAGTGTTAGCCTACAGAAGTAAACACATATGTAGCTTGTACCAAGGTATTTTTGACCCTCTCTTTAAACGTCTGTGTTTTCTCTTTACTTGGTGAAGTATATAAACACGGGTGACGTGTTCGCACATGAGCCTAAAGCCTTGTATAAAAACCTGTTTCGCAAACGAGTTTAGCGTCTGTGGCTGGCGTGCAGATGGTTGAGCTTATCCTAGTGGATATACGCTTTTCATGTAGCATGCTAGGTAAACTGGTATCATCGTTGCTTGTTTGTTTTCATCGTATCCGGGGTATGGGGTCATAAGGGGGTGAACTGATAAACCCCTCCCCCCCTTTTTTCTGATTGGCCAGGGGGTTGGACCTCCTGTTCTTCGGTCTTCCTGTCACGCTGTTGGGTCAGCGCGTCACAGGGTGGGGAGAGGGGGGGAACGGAGTTCCCTGGTCCCACGCCATATTTGGGCAGGTGGGTCACGGAATTTCCCCGGGCATAGAATACGTCACTGGGCGTGTTTCTATTGGTCGTGAGGCTTCCGTGAGTTTTTTTCAGGCTCCATGCTGTGGACCTGCTGTCATTGTCAAGATTGAGTTATGCGGTGCATGGAAACTTTGTTTTCTGCTCTGTTCTCTATTGCATATGTGTTGAGCTTTTGGTCACGTAGCTCAATGTTTACATATATCTTTTCAATTATTACTCAGGTGGGAGGTCTCTCTGGGGGTTCCCTGGCTCCTCTCTTTATACAGAGCAGTGTTGGCAGGGTTTTCTTCCCTCAGACGCGTCATATGGGACCCATATCTGTGTCTTTTGGCCGGCTTCCTACCGCTCGTCCCAGGCGGCATGGAGGGAACGTTATCTGGGTTCTTGTTAGAATTACCATTGATGTGTTTTTGGGTCTCGACGTGTACATAGCGCTGGCCCTGGGTGCTTCAGTGTGGAACCATGCATGGGCTGGCGCGCCTTGGTTGCTCATTATAGGAACAGCGTTTTTTTGTAGAGCAACTGGGATGGAGATTTTATCTCTTCCGAGCGCCAGTGTAGTAGGTTAGTCTCGACGAATTCTCGCTCATCTCTGGGGGGAGATGACGGAGTAGATCGAAACATTGGCGGAGGGGTCTCACGCCCATGGGGTGGGCCACCGGGCGCGGTGCGTTCATGTTCTGACCGCCTTGGTGGCGCCCTCTGTGATGTTTTAGATCGACACGCGTACCGCCTCTTAGGACTGGGGATGGTGGCGTGATTAGGACACAGGACTGGTTCTGGTCGCGCCGGACCAGGTCAGTTAACCCGTTGTCCGCCGGGGCGCAGATCTGCTGTTCTGGTACCCTGAAGGACTTTGTGCTTTTTTTGGGGGGGAAATGCCGGGTTGGCCCGGGCGTCGCAGGGTTTGATGTTATGGAGGTGTGTTCGTGATTACGTCACTACGAGTTATCCTTCGCAGTTGCTTGGTCCATATTGTGTTGTACCTTGCGCTGTGCTAAGGAGCCTGGTCCTTCTCCATTCTTTTTCACCCCTCCCTTCCCCTGCTTGGCGGGGCTGGGAGGGGGCTGTCGAGGTGGTTCTATTGTACCCCTCTGGCATCCCTGTGTACGTCCCGGTCCGCCGGGCCCAGGTCCGGACTCGTTCTCGTCGACCTGTTGGCCTGGGTTAACCCCTTCTTGAAAACTGAAACACTTGTACTGCCTGTATAGCCGGTGTATATGCGCAGTTGTGTTTCGGATTTTTTTCTTGGGGGGGTTAAGGGAACAACCGCCTCCTGTTAAACTAAACATAGGGGGGTGGTTGGTTCCCCGGTGTGTTGGTAGCAGAGTCGACTCTCGGGTTTAGGCTGGGCTTGACCCCGTCTGCCTGCGAGTGTGCCCCGCACTTTAGCATGCTGTAGGGGGGAAGGGCCTGCTCTTGGATTGGGCCCTGTCCGATACGCTGGCGATGTGGGGGGTGGTGTCACTAGTGACCGTCTGGTGGGGTCTCGATGCTACGGCATCGTTGGCCTCACCAGGCCCCCTTTCCGGGGGGTCCTGACCCTCAGGCTGTTCCTGGGGCTGGGTCCTCCTCCGCGCTCCGCTGCTATGGCCTTGCCACAGGGTTGGGTTCTTGACCTTTGACCCCGTGATGTTAGGGGCTGTTTTTTCTTCCCGTTCGTTCCCTAGTGGCATGTGGAATGCGCGCCTGAGTAGTCGCGGGTCCTTCTGTGTGAAGGTAAGTCCCACGATCTGCTCACCCTGTGCGTTTGTGTTGCTAAACCCTCTTCGCACAGTCGGATCCGATTCCCTCCCGTCCCCCTCTAGGAGGGTCCAGGGGCTCGGGTCCTCACCGGTTCTGATGGTTGTGGGGGGCCTCAGCGGGTACATTTGTCGAGCTTCCGCTCTGCTCAGCTCCTGTGTTCCAATAGAGCAGAGCGTAAGCTATACGATAATATAACATACGGTTATCGTATAACCATAGTTATATGAGTATAGCAAGCACTCTGCTCTGACTCACTGAGGACCCCGTGGTTTTCGCCTTCGGTGGTGAAAGACTTGGGAAGGAGCCGCTCCGGCGTCACCAAACCGACCTGTAGGAGTCGCTGTCCACAACGTCCAATCCCCACCCACCGGCTTTCCCACCCTCTAACACTTGCCGATTGCGTTAGTATGAATGACCGGCCAGCAGGTAGCAACGCCGAGAGCTGGGCTCGAACCCAGCTCCCAGTTAGAGGCGAGCGCCTTGCCCACTGCGCCAATCAACCCTGGTCAACTTTTATAAAACTTTTGTAAAACCCCAACCCTGTATAATCAACCAGGAAATGGCTAATAGTTGTTATCGTCGTAGAAAATTGATAATAATCAGAAGATGCATTCAGTGCTGGATCTAATCAAATGGATTTATCGAGACACATTCTGGAAAGTTCAAGACCGGACCACAAAGCTTCTGAAAAGTGCTAATTACACGCGACGCCGCTTCCGACGGCAATGGTCTACTAACAGCAGAAAATGTGAGTGTATCAGCCACTGTGTTATGATATATATGATACAAAATGTAACGGTTGTGCTATTTCTCCCGTGCATGGTAGCTCCGACCTCAGACTCACGCTTTTAACACTACACACCATATTTGATCTATTTATTACTCAAATATGCATGACATTTCTACCTCATTTTTTCATTTTGTTTGCATTTTGTACTTTTAGTAGTTTTATATGTTGTATATTTTGTATCGTGTCTGGTCTTTATTCTTTTTACCCTTTTTTTACTGTATGAAGCGCAATCTCAGGAGGCTCATACAGAACCAAGTATATTTCCCTGTAATGACCAATAAAAAGTTGAAACTTTAACTTGAGGTGTGGTAGCTACACCTGTGAGCTGATGGGGGTGAATTTCCTGGGGAACATGCTGAAAATGATCTGTGAATAGGTGAGATACTTAGGCCTGCACAAAAGCTGATAAAAAAAAAACATAAACCATATGATTTGTATTATGCTTTGATAATCCATCCTCCTCCAACTCTACTGTAAGCCCTCGTCAGCGTTATACTGGACCACAATGGAAGTTCAATAGACGTCTGCGGATCAATCACTTTAAACAGTCCACACAGACACACCATCAGACATGTACAATGTTCTACTAACCTTAATATATAAACACTTATCATACAAATATGTACCATCTTGACAAAGGACAGTTTGAGAGAAATATAGAAATAACAACCTCATTAGAAATCGTCATAATATCTGAATTTTTTTTCCATATAATGATATAAGAACATGTTGCTACTAATAGACAACTACATCCATTTAGAAAATTACCTATACAGAAATGTATATATCTCGGAAATATGAACAACCACAATTGCCATGTTAAAGTGGTCAATAAAACGTGCAAGTAGGCCATATATTATATTCAACCTTTCACTAAGGTATGAGAGGCTGATATATTATTTGACACCATCCTCCTCAAGCAGCAGAACAAAGGATGATTTTGTCAGCTCCCGGGCTCCCTTCTCTACCCCTCTGTGAAGAGCAAAGCGTGCTGTCGGACCGTACCGTTCTCCCCAGGCCCGCGGGTGCATCAGGGTGGACAGTGTGTAGCTGACTTCCTAATGATTTCCAGGTCAGACTCAGGTTATACGACCATGATGGACACTGGTGTCTTTCAACATGGCTTTAACCATTTCACTGCCACACTACAGAAGGTTAACCTTTCACTACCACACTACAGACGGTTAACATGCTGTAGTGTAGTAGTGAAAGGGTTAACCTGCTGTAGTGTGGTTGTGAAAGGGGTAACCATTTTTCGTGTGGCAGTGAAAGGGTTAACACCTTCTCTATTGTCGCAGTGAAAGGGTTAACCATTTGCTAGGGTGGTACTGAAAGGGTTAAAGACGGCATACTGTAGCTTGACTTGAATTCCGTATCACTTCATCATATTGAATGGAAAATGATGCATCTATTTTTATTTATTTTTAATTATGTTTTTGGTAGATTTGTATTGGTTTTTACTACCGGGCAGTCCGGTAGAGAGAGAGGAAGAATGGGAGACAGAGCGGGGGAAGACATTCGGCAAAGAACGTCGGGTCCGGGAATCGAACTCGGGTCGGCCGTGCCACGACGCAGCACGCCACTTGGGCGCACCTAAATGGTGCATTTATATAGCGCTTTTACCCAAAGCCCTTTACAATTTGTTCCTCACATTTTTACCCATTCACTCACACATTCACATTCACACACACCGACAGGCAGAGGCAACCATGCAAAGTGCCAACCTGCTCATCGGGAGCAGTTAGGGGTTAAGTGTCTTGCTCAAGGACACTTTGACACGCTGCCCAGGAGGAGCGGGAATCGAACCGGGAACCTCCACGACCACAATGGCTCTACCTCCCAAGCCACTGTCGCCCCGTGATGTATGGTTTAAATGTGATGTATGGTTGATACCAGCTCTAATGCTCATTAACACTGTGCTCACCAGCAGCCTTAGGCCACATCCACACTGAGACGGAACCAATCTTTTTCGTTTTCATTTCAAAAAAGTTTTCCGTAAATACGAAATTGTCTCAAGAAATATGTGCGTCTAAACGAAACCACTGAAAATGCTATAACACTGCCACAAATGTACAAAATAAACATATTTCAATAGCTTCGGTGTTTTAGACTTAAATATTCTTTTTTAACCCCCCGACCGGAAGTATTATTGTTGTTATCGCTAGCGGAACAACTTGTGTCGTCCGGTTCTGTGCTTTTGAGCTAACGCTGCAGTACATGTAGTTAAGCTAGCTAATATTTGTCTTCCTTTGACTTGTTGAAAATGTCTAGAATACAAATGTTGAGATTGTTGGTGAACAAGCGACTAACTGCAGCTATGTTGTATGATGTTTCTTTTTTGTTGGCTGGGTTTGCGCATGCGGGTTAAGGGAGAGGTGGGCTATTGCGTCATCGGTTCAGGAAAGATGCGTACTGACTTGTAAAGATGGAAACGCAAGGGTGCGTCTTCAGATTTGTTCACTCTGGGACTAGTTTTCAGAAAATAGCATCTTCAGGCTCCCAGAACGCGGTTGTGTATGGATGAAACGTGCATACGATAAAATACTTTGGCAGATACACCCAAACTCGTTTCCGTGTGGACATGGCTTTAGTGAACTCAACCGAGGCTTAACGTTCACGTACAGTAAAATGTTTCATTAAGCATAACCACCGAGTATATCTCTAAATCAGTGTTGTTTTGTTTTTGGTAGAGAAAGTATCTCCGTATATAAACAGCCCATTGTGTTGCCTTTTGTGTATTCATCTCATCCTTCTCTTCCTCTTATCGTTTTAAACTCTTATGGGGTCAGTTCTGTGTGTGAGTTTTCGCCTGGTGTCTCTCTTTCCTTCTGTTTCTTCTTCCTCTGCTGCATCCCACTCCTAATCCTCTAAGGCATTCAGTTTGTAAGGCATCTATCCAAAAAGCTTCTCTCTGTAGAAGTGCTCTATCTCTGTCACTACCTCTCCTCAAAGGCTGTACCGTTTATATCCCCTGAAAGTTCAAGGAGCACACAAGTTAAGTTAAAGTGTCTAGCCACTGAAACATTTACTTTTACATTTTGTCATTTAGCTGACGCTTTTATCCAAAGCACGACAAGTCATCAGGAAGGGCACAACTCCATCAGCTGAGTAACAATGTTCATCAAAGTGTTGAGTGCTACAGTGTAGGTTAGTATATTAGGACAAGTGCATGACAGTAAGGTTAGTTAGGATTATTATTATTATTCTTTTCATTCAAGATATTGGTTGAAGAAGTGTGTCTTTAGTCGACAGCTAAAGGTTGGACGGGTTTCGGCTGTCCTAACTGTGGTGGGAAGTTCCTTCCACCATTGTGGGGCAAGGACTGAGAATAGGGGGCTTATCTTTGATGACCCTCCCGGAGCTCGGATAGGAGTAGGTCTGAGGCGGCCAGAAGATGCAGAGCGTAGGGGTCTTGAGGGTGTGTAGTTGGAGACCATTGACCGGAGGTAGGCGGGAGCCTTCCCTTCGCCGCACGATATGCGAGGAGCACACGTCATGTGAGTTAAAGTGTCTAGCCACTGAAACCTCACGGAGCACACGTCATGTGAGTTAAAGTGTCTAGCCACTGAAACCTCACAGAGCACACGTCATGTGAGTTAAAGTGTGTAGCCACTGAAACCTCACGAAGCACACGTCATGTGAGTTAAAGTGTCTAGCCACTGAAACCTCACGGAGCACACGTCATGTGAGTTAAAGTGTGTAGCCACTGAAACCTCACGGAGCACACGTCATGTGAGTTAAAGTGTGTAGCCACTGAAACCTCACGGAGCACACGTCATGTGAGTTAAAGTGTTTAGCAAGTGAGGACTTCTCATCATGGTTTATATTACTTTTATGTTAAGATATCCCCTCAGATATCTCCCTTTTGGTTTTACTGACATAACATAACTAGGGTTGGGCGTGAGTAATCCAGTACTCGAGTACTCAGCGTTTCAACTGAACTCGAGTGGTTTTTGAGGGTGCTGGATTTGATTTTGTTACCACCAAATATGCCCAGCAAAGATGCCTGTGCCTGAAACAGAAGACGTTTTGACATCAATCACCACCACATCCCCATCCAATACACATTCATCATCGCTTATATTGCTGTGCACTGTTATGTCCGCGGAGCGTTCTAAAAATAGATTTCCGTAAACAATTGCTTGAGCACTACACAAGTAATTCATGTGATTACTCAGTCTGGGAAAACATTACCTGTGCCCATCCCTAAACATAACCCACATGGACACTTCGTTTTACAAGAAATTCTACTCTTGATGCCTATTTCCTTGTCTGTGTGCGGATGATGTGGGTCATCCTTTCCTCTAATCATCAGCATTACACTGGACACAGTTAGAACATGGAAAGTTACCTTTCGGCAGGTTGGTGTGTTGCAGGGGAAGAGTCAGCCTTTACTAAAGTATCTCTTAGGTTTCTAGCATGTTTATGTGCAAAGATAGGATGATTCTTAACACTAGCACAGCCGACAAGGGCTCACATGACCTCTAGGCATTTTCAATAAATGTATCCTCGTCACTCGGCCGAGCTCCAGCCCTGTCACTCAATGACTTTTCCTAAAAGTACCCGTTTTATCTGGCACGGTTTCTGAAATTTCAAAATGACTTCAGGAAAATGTAATTTGAACGTTATTTCAGCTATTTCTGCTGAGCGGCCACCTCCCTCCCTCCTTGACCCTCCCTCCCGTTCACTCTCTCCCTTCCTCTCTCCCCCCTCCCTTTCTCTCCCTCCCTCTCTCTCCCACCCTCTCTCCTTCTCCCTCCCTCTCCCTCTCTCTCTCTCTTTCTCCCTCTCTTTCACTCTCTCTATACCTCCCTCTCCCTCCTTCTCACTTCCTCTCCTCTCCCTCCCTTCCTCTCTCCCTCCCTCCCTCCCTCTCTCCCTCTCTCTCTCCCTCCCTCCATCCCTTTCTCCTTCTCCATCCCTCCCTTCTCTCCCTCCCATCTCCATTCTAAAGGCTGTCGGGTCATCTGACCCGTTCCCAGCGGAATTAGTGTCATTTTCTCCATGGCTGTGCTCGTGTTAAAAACCTGTCCTACACCAATGCTTCTTCAGAGACCTCTTCATCTCTTTACACATACTGTAGGAGGGAATGTAGTGGCCAATACTATGTTGGAGTCCCTCAGCGGAGGAGGTTTAGGGGCCAGTAACCTTTAGCACGGAATTGTTTACATAAATCAGAGGCCTGATTCTCAAAAGCGTCCTCAGTATTTCAGGATCTCTTGACTCTCTGTAATTAGCTATATGGTAATCCCCTCTTGAAGCCTGGAGGATGGTAACTAGAGAAATCAAAGGAATTGTCATCGGTTTGGTTCCTGTATGCAGCTGTTCTGCTCTATACAAGCACATCCAGAAAAATAAACAGATTCCCGACTGGACCCTACTGGATTTGAAAATGTTATGGAAGGCATTCTAATGTGTTAATGTGAACACACCCCTACTGGACTATATAATTTTGCACATAACAGCCCAATTGCGCAGCCCTGCTAAATATCCCATCCCACTGTATTGTTATTTTTATTCTAACTAGTGTATATACTTGCTCACATCTTGCACAGCTCTGGCCTATTTCAATTGTTTTTATTATAATTATACTATATTCTATTGTGCTTCTGTTTAATTTAGTTTATATCCCATTTTATTTTATTCCACCTTTTTTATTGTACAGGTGTACAGCCCGGGGCCTATTTTTATTTCATAATTCTATTATATTCCAGTGTGCTTCTATCTTAAATTAGTTCATATTCCATTTATTTTAGTGTTTGAATATATCAGGGGTTTGATGTGTGAGTACAGGGGTTTGATGTAGGTTCAGTGAGAGACTGGGTCCCCACTACTATGGGATCCCCAGGGACAGGTTCTACACAGCTCTCATGTATCTTAGGACGTGTGTAGAATATAAAGTACAGGAAGTTCTTGAATCATAAAACCACATGCATCCGTTGATATCAACTGATAACCCAAAGCCTTGTTGAGAAAATCTCTTTAAATCTCTTTTAATGTGGTATCGCAATTTAAAGGAGTATAAAAGTAATTATTATTACGACTCAATTATCATAATATCTCTGTTCTGTAAGACTCTGCTGCACAACCCCCTTCCTTATCTGCATTACGTATTACTTTAGTGTTATCCTTAGATAACATGGGGCGACAGTGGCTCAGGAGGTAGAGCGGCCGTATGGTGATCGGAAGGTCCCCAGTTTTATTCCCACTCCTCCCGGGCAGCGTGTCGAAGTGTCCTTGAGCAAGACACTTATTCCCTAACTGCTCCCGATGAGCAGGTTGGCACCTTGCATGGTCGCCTCCACCGTCGGTGTGTGAATGTGTGAGTAAATGGGTGAATGTGAGGAAAAAATTGTAAAGCACTTTGGATAAAAGCGCTATATAAATGCACCATTTAATATTTAGTGTTATCATTAGATAAGTCCCTCATAGTCTTCCTCTCTTCAACCCATTGGAGTAGAACCCTTCCTCTACATTAGTACCAGATGTGAGTCACAACTAGGGGGTGGTCCGGGGGGGGGGGCTGTGCCCCCCATCTGTGAGGCAAAATAATGTGCAATAAAGAAGGCCATTTGCTGTAATTTCCTGCAACTTAAAAACATTATTTCAATAAAATACACAAGGGTAAGTTCCAAATAAGTTATTTAATTAAGTACAGTGCATACGGTTGCACAATAGTTTAACGTTGAACACGAAAACACACACATATACCGTGCACGCGCGCGAGCACACACGCACACACACAGAGTGGAACAGAAGGCAATCACGACGTATTAGACAATGATGCGTCTGTCTCTAAGCTGGCCCCAAGCTTTTATTAAACTTAAAAAATAAAATTATTAATTAAAATTGTTTACGCTAGCACATTGTCATAGTGTCGCTGCGCCCCTATACCATTGTTTAGGGAAAGCCCTGTGAGGGATTAATAGCAGGTGGAACAAAGGTACTTTTGTGTTTCAGAGTTCTTACACCTTCCAGCAGAAGTTAGATGCCCCCTTGTCAAAAAATGCTCTTAATTTGACAGACTGAAATAGTTCTACCGTACTTTGAAACGAGTCAGCCTTCTTAAAAGGAACAAAAGACAAACATAAAAAAAGAAGAAAAAAATTACCATTAGGACGAGACAACCTCATTATTGGTCCGATTTTCATTCCCTGACTCGTCAGTCGTTGATCACTGGAGGATATAAACTCACCCCACTTATACATGGACCACTGCACTTCCGCGTTACATGGAGCTCACCGGCGCATGCGCAGATTACCCAGGGAGCTAGCAGACAGTCTGCGCAGAGTAGATGCGGAAAAGTGACTATAGCTCGGCCAAGAAAGTGCCTTTCGGCTTGGGGTTGGTCTCTCCCTGTTCAGGAGGCTCAGGCATATAAAAAAAGTCGATTGGATCATGTCTAGGGATGGGTACCGAACTCTGTACTTTTAAGGGTACCAACTGAATTACGTCGGTACTACCGAGTACCGATTCACGTTAGATAAAGCGGTGCCACATTTCGATACCTAAGACCCGCCCAGGTAGAAGATAATCAGAATTCCAATGATGCGCAATTGTCATTTCATTATAGACACAGACCAGCGCGGACCTTCAATGAAAACCTCCCAAATTCATTCTTACAGTAAAAAATACACTAAATATATAAATATAACGCTTATATCCTTATAGAACGGCTCGCACCAAGTATGACTCTGTTCCCTTCGTTCGTACCAAATAGCCGTTCAAAAGAATCGGATCGTTCGCGAACGTCACATCACAAAAATTGGCATTCTAAGCATTCGGTGAAAGGCCTCTATTGCCACTGGGTTGCACACTAGTGAGGACCTAACAAAGGTCAGAGGCTGTAAGAGAGAGCCATTGGAGAATCCACCTCAGGCAGCACTGTGGTGGTGTGTCTCCATCTGTTAAAGCGAAGTCCACCACTCTGCCAGCAAACACAGCGTGCTTTAAATGTCCTACTTGAACTTGTTCTCAACCCCTTGGACAGTGTTCCAGACCCAGTTCATCACTAATCCGTTTGGAATTTTCAGTTTCTCCCATGGTGCACACACTTCAAATTGGCTTCGTGTTTGGCTCCTGTGCCCGGATCAGCTGATGATACTAGGAGGCGTTTCAGGGGGGGGGGGGGGGGGGGGGGGGTTCCATCATTGGCATCTCCCCCCGGAAAAACGGGGCAGCAGCTTGGAGCTGGGGGCATGCCGGTGGTGATTACGTTCTGCCGCACCCGGAGGTCAGAGGCCAGGGGTCAGTGTGTGTGCGGGGCAGCTCCCTGCTCCATGCCCACTGCATTCCCATACGCTGTTACGACGCCCACTCTCTCCTGCTCCTCCAGGCGTGCTCCTCTCTCTCTCCCCATCCCTCTCCTTCACTTTCACTTCACATCGCTTTATCGCTTCTTCAAACTCAGATTCCGTTCCCCTACCAGCCCCCCCCCCCTGCTTCACGTGAGCCTCCGCCGGGGCTGAAAGCATGATAGATCTACCGGCTCCCCGGAGAGAGAGAGAGGGGGGTAATGGTGCAAACTCAAGCTGCGGGAGCAGAATGCAGATATCAGCACTAAAGCTAACGATCAGCATCCGTGTTTTGAAAAGCATTCTCAGTCATCTCAAACCTACACCACACACACACCGAGTTAAGGTGATGATGTTGATCTTGCTCTTAACAATTTACCACATTGAATTCAAACGTCTTCATGGCCTTATTCGACACTATTATATATTATATTATATCGTATTTGTATTTATAATTTATATTGTATCTATAGTGTATAGATACTGGACTGTATAGGACTGTGGAGCTCTGTATCCCCCCCCCTGGCCTGTACCCCCCCCCCCCCCCCCCCCCCATTCTGCTTTGACACCCGAATTTCCCAAAGGGGATTAATAAAGGATCATCTTATTTGATCTTATCTTATAAAAGAAGGAAGGGTCATCTCGTCACTGTGTAGCGCGTGAACACACATCGGTGCCACGTGTGGAAATTTGCAGTTTGCTCGACATAATGGGATCTGCCATCTCCTTGTCATTTAAAACAGGTCAGAATCAGATAGCTGGTATATTTAGATTTAATACAGGCTTCAATAGAACTGGCACCAAAGTCTGGCACCAAGCAGAGCATAGAACGCTGGTGTTCTGCTGTCATGACCCTTTCGTCTTTTATAGTTTCCTTGGGGCAATTGTAAGATAAAGAAAATGACACACTACCCAGTGTTTGTACCGTAGTTAGTATTTAGTTAGTTAGTGGTTAGTATACTCACTCACTCACACACACACACACACACACACACACACTCACTCACTCACTCACTCACTCACTCACATCACTCACTCACTCACTCACTCACTCACTCACTCACATCACTCACTCACTCACTCACTCACTCACTCACATCACTCACTCACTCACTCACTCACTCACTCACTCACTCACCTCACTCACTCACTCACTCACTCACTCACTCACTCACTCACTCACTCACTCACTCACTCACTCACTCACTCACTCACTCACTCACTCACCTCACTCACTCACTCACTCACTCACTCACTCACTCACTCACTCACTCACTCACTTCACTCACTCACTCACTCACTCACTCACTCACTTCACTCACTCACTCACTCACTCACTCACTCACTCACTCACTCACTCACTCACTCACTCACTCACTCACTCACACACTCACTCACTCACTCACTCACTCACTCACTCACTCACTCACTCACTCACTCACTCACTCACTCACTCACTCACTCACTCACTCACTCACTCACTCACTCACTCACTCACTCACTCACTCACTCACTCACTCACTCACTCACTCACTCACTCACTCACTCACTCACTCACTCACTCACTCCTCACTCACTCACTCACACACTCACTCACTCACTCACTCACTCACTCACTCACTCACTCACTCACTCACTCACTCACTCACTCACTCACTCACTCACTCACTCACTCACTTCACTCACTCAGTCACTCACTCACTCACTCACTCACTCACTCACTCACTCACTCACTCACTCACTCACTCACTCACTCACTCACTCACTCACACACACACACACACACACACACTCACTCACTCACTCACTCACTCACTCACTCACTCACTCACTCACTCACTCACTCACGCACGCACGCACTCACTCACTCACTCACTCACTCACTCACTCACTCACTCACCTCACTCACTCACTCACACACTCACTCACTCACTCACTCACTCACTCACTCACTCACTCACTCACTCACTCACTCACTCACTCACTCACTCACTCACTCACTCACTCACTCACTCACTCACTCACTCACTCACTCACTCACTCACTCACTCACAAAAAACTAATTTGTGGACGTTGGGGAAGCAAACCATTTATTTTCCGCATCTGCTGTATATTCTGAGAAATGAACGAGTTCCCCATTTTCTATCCATCCCTTCACTCAACGGCATCGATCATTATTATTCAGCAGTGACCCGCACCACTTCCAGTGACGTTCATTACTCATCTGCCTCCACAATGCCAATCAGGATCTACTTACTTCAAGATTAGGCCGCCAGACACGCATCAATCAAGACCAGGTGAGCCGGGGAGGACATGAGATGAATAGCCCTCAGCTCTTAGCTCAACAAAACAAAGAGAATCTGAATCAATCATTCCCTCCTTCCTTCCTCGTTTTATATCCCACAGGTAGAGGGGATATGGGAAACACTCTAACCTTAGTTTCAGAAAGGCGAGAGAGCTCAGAAGCTCGTCCTCAAATGTTTGATGTTGTTCCTTTACTGGGTTGAATACGTCCTATGCATTATAATGCAGAGAGTTGAAAAAATTACACATTTTATTTCATTAACCTATTAATGAATTCACTTTATTTAACCAGGTTAGACCCATTGAGATTCAAATCTATTTTCCAAGAATGGTAGCAAGTTTCAAGTTTCAAGTTTCTTTAATAGTTGTCATACAGAAGTACAGAATACTTTTGTACAAAATGCTTCTTACTGTTGCGCTCCAGAGACTGTGCATGACAAGATAAGTATGAAATAAAAACATAGTAAAAATTAGAAGAAAAAAAAAGAGGTCACAGTGTTCAGTTTAGACATATGTACAATGTTCGTAGACGTAGTTACCATACAATATACAGTACTGTGCAGTGTACTAATATACAATACTACATAGTGCAAGGCATAAATGGACAAGGTGCAGTTTAGGTACAATTCACAGTAGGTGTACGAGTTGTAGTGCAAATCCTTTATCAATAAATATAAAGTGTAAGTGTGTTTGTGTGATCTAAAGTGTGGAGAGTGGGTGCTGCAGTGTGTTGTTTGTTTGAGTGAGTGTGTGTGTGCGTGTGGGTGTGTGTGCTGTGTGCATTTGATGGTTGTTGCATAGTGATTATTGTTCGTTTAGCGATTATTGTTCGTTTAGCAGCCTGATGGCCTGGGGATAGAAGCTCCTTCTGAGTCTTTCTGTGCTCGCCATAAGACTCCGGTATCGCTTGCCTGACGGCAGCAGTTCAAAGAGGCAGTTGTTCGGGTGGCTCGAGTCCTTAATAATTCTCTTAGCCTTCCCCTTGCACCGCTTGTTGTAAATGTTCTGGAGGGTGGGAAGCCCCCCTCTAATTGTGCGTTCGGCTGAACGTGTCTGGCTAGTCTGCTACGGTCTTGTGCAGTGCTATTCCCAAACCAGGAGGTGATGTTGCCGGTCAGGATGCTCTCTATTGTACATGAGTAGAAGTTCCTAAGGATCTTCTGACTGACTTGGAACTTCCTTAGGCGCCTGAGGAAGTAGAGGCGTTGTCGTGCCTTCTTCACAACACTGTCAATGTGTGTGGTCCATGTCAAGTCCTCGGATATGTGGGCTCCGAGGTACTTGAAACTGTTCACTCTCTCAACTGGTGCCCCGTCGATGCTGAGGGGGCTGTAGTCCTTGACCCCCGACCTCCTGAAGTCCACAATCATCTCTTTTGTTTTGCTGACGTTCAGGGAGAGGCAGTTCTCCTGACACCACTGTGACAGGTTCTCTACCTCTTCCAGGTAGGCCCTTTCGTCGTTGGCAGAGATCAGGCCCACCACTACTGTGTCATCAGCAAATTTGATGATGGTGTTGTTGTTCCGCTGTGCTACGCAGTCATGTGTGTACAGGGAGTAGAGGAGGGGGCTCAGAACACAGCCCTGGGGGGCCCCTATGTTGAGCGTGATGGATGAGGAGGTGCAGTTGCCGGCTCTTACCACCTGGGGTCTGCCCGTCAGTACAGCAGTTTCATACAGTACACACACGCACACACGCGCGCACACACACACACACACACACACACACACACACACACACACACACACACACACACACACACACACACACACACACACCACACACACACACACACACACACACACACACACACACACACACACATATACACACACACACACACACACACACACACATATACACACACACACACACACCACACACCACACACACACACACACACACACACACACACACACACACGCACACACACACAGACACACACACACATTAAAAACAGATTAGCTCAAATGTGCTTTACAGTAAAAGTGCAGGGAGGCCATGTGATCCCATTTCAATTAAAATAATTACAAACATCAACAGCTTTTTATAACTTTCACCATATGCCTTTAAGAGTGACTGGATCCTGGAGTTGAAGTTCATATTGCGGGCTATCCCATGCAGATGGTGAAGTTGAGCTTATAGGAGTAGATAGTACAATCCATTAGATTGTGTAAGAACACATAAAGGCCTCCTTTCCTAATTCTGAAGTCTGATTCTAAATCGGAACTCTAGGAACAGTCATAAGTATAATGTCCTGAGACCGTAACACATACAGTACTTGCTCTGTTTTCTGGTTAGCTAGACCGATAAATAACAGGGAAACCAGCCGAGATCAACCTGAAGGAAGCCAATGAAGTGGTACACGCAGAGGCTGCTGGAGTGCCTTCCGAAATTATGTTTGGTAATTTCTTAAAATTACATGATTGCCTATTTCAGCATACGTTGGTTCCTAAACAGTCTGAGTTGATTGATCCTAATTGTATTCATGTGTGATGATGCCAGTAGGCTAGTAGCCCATTTAATGTGTGATACCCTTTTCTTTTTTTTCTTGACCAGACTGTATACAATTATTATTATTATTATTATTATTATTATTATTATTATTATTATTATTATTATTATTATTATTATTATTATTATTATTATTATTATTATTATTATTATTATTATTATTATTATTATTATTATTATTATTATTATTATTATTATTATTATTATTATTATTGTGCTGAAGGGTCTGCAATTAGGTAAAATTAGACCTAAAATAATCCCCCTTTAAGTTAATATGTGGGAGTTAAGTTATTATTTACCACATAATGTTACACTGCTGCCTATTGATTGCATCTCAGGTTATATGACGGTGCTGCCATCTAGTGGGCCAGAGGTGGTTTAGTGTCCCCTCGTATCTGCGTCACTTCCTCTCTATGAGCTTATTGACGTGGAACTTGACCGGACCAACGGAAGAGAGCGGAC
Organism: Notolepis coatsorum; assembly: GCF_963971535.1. Taxonomy (NCBI): domain Eukaryota; kingdom Metazoa; phylum Chordata; class Actinopteri; order Aulopiformes; family Paralepididae; genus Notolepis; species Notolepis coatsorum. Next base: position 99,346,441 of record NC_140181.1, on the reverse strand, counting down.
GTACACACGGCGTTGCTCTCGTTAACGTTATAGTTTGACGGTGACCAAGTATGTAAAGTGGCTTACCAAGCGGACATTATACCACCAAGAGAGAGTGAGTTTTAGTACCCAGCTAATTTGATGTTTAGTAAACGTCTGGGATTAGCATATTACAGCAGACTATAGTATTCCCCATCTATCGTTACCAGTTAGCCGAAGCTAGCTAGCTCGGCTCTAATACCTAAAGTAGCTTCGGCTCATGCTCGATAGCTGCTCTGTACTGGACATATCAGTCGATATATAACACAGACCAGAGAACATTTAGATAAGGTCTGTGTCGCTGTAAAGGGACACAACTAGTCCTACGAAGTAGCCATAGCAGTAACCTGTGGTACAGAGGGGACCAGCGTGTCTGCAGCAGCTGTCGGCGTGCGCCGTGCAGCACCACGGAGCGGAGCGAGACACTCGGACCACCACAGCGGAGCATCTGGTCTGCAGGAGCAGACTAGTGGCGCCTATTGGACCGGGCAGCGTCTTCCCGCCGTCATCAACACGCAGCGGTCTACTACTCCTCATCACCTCCATCTCTCTCATCCTGCAGAGGGAATTGTTCCTCTGTCACAGTGGTAACCGCGGCAACGTTTGGCCAGAACACTTTATTATAACTATTTGGGCGCCCATCTAAATTTAGTAATAGTATTTAATCAGGCTTTGTGTAATGTGATAACAATATTTTGTATGTATCTTTTTTCCCCTTTTTTGCTTATATAAAAGCATTATGTTTCAAACAGTTTCCTCGCTCTTTCTAGTTTAGGTGACTCCATTTTAAGTTATTCACTCAGTTGTGTATTTGGTACAATTAGTTTAAGAGTTAAGGCATCCTACCACACCCCCTAAGGTGATAATTATATACAGTCCTCTAAGCTCCCGCACAATTTGGTCACTTCGAGCCGGAGTTAAACCAGATAGGATGTCACAAAAGAGCGAGGTAGGTTCAAAGGGCCCCCCCCCCCCCCTTCCCTGAAGGGAAGACACGTGCTCCTAGGGAGCGTAGATTACCCTCCCGACTAGATGACTGTGTCCTGGGTACACCCAGTAGCCCTAGTTCGGAGAGCAATCAGCATATGCTAAACACATCAGCTGACCGGACAGTAGGGGACTTTACAACCCAGACGGCAGGCACACCCCAGTTAGTAGAGGGTGCTGCTGCCACACCACAGTTAGATCAGACGGCAGGCACACCCCAGCTAGTAGAGGGTGCTGCTGCCACACCGCAGTTAGATCAGACTCTGAGAACAGAGTCAGACCCGACTGACACCCCCCAGCGGCCTGAAGAGAAGAAGAGACACCAGGTGGCAGTCTTGTGTAGTAAAGACATAACTACCTTCTCGCCACTGGATACCGCCAACCAAGATGAGTATGATGAGCAAGATGAGTCTGAAGAAGAAGAGGAGAGTGACTCAGCTGAAAACGACTCGCAACCTGGAGAGGATATCAATCCCCCAGACAGAGTGGAGCTACGCGGCAGGCAGGACTTCAATCACTTCCAACCGGGAGAGTTCTTCCTAGACACTCGCAGAACTAGTAGGCCCCCCAGCAGAGCACAAAGCAGAGGGAGCGTTACAAGCCAAACAGAATTCATGTTCCAATGCATGCAACAACAACGCGAAGATGCGCTCGCAAGAGAGGCTCAACGACGCCAAGATGCGCTCGACAGAGAGAGAAGAGCCGCGGAAGCACTGGAGCGGGAGCGCGATAGAGCGGCAGCCCAGGCCTTGGAGTACACCCGGCTCGCTACCGCCCAACTGCAATCGGCCTCTGCCTCCAGGCAATCATCAAGAGCATCCACTAGGAATAACTCACCCCAGCGCCGCCAGCCTGAAAGGGAGGAGCACCCGGCTACGTATCCCCGACCCCGAAGAAGGGACAAGGCCGACTCCGAAGACCTGGAAAGGCGACTGGCTCGTCTGCAGGAGGAATATACGGCACCAGGAGAGGTGCCACCCCGCTCTCAATGTGAGCGGCTACCCGCCACACACAGAGCAACCTCCAGATCCCATCAACATTGGCCCGTAACTGCACCGGCCCCTAGGTACGACCCGCTCCCACAGCGCCCACCAGGGAGCGCCATCCCATTCTTCAAAGACAATTCTAGAAGTCAGTACCATGACATGAGGATGTGTCTGGAGTTCCTCCTGGGCGCCGCCAACCACAGCGAGCAACAGAAGTTCCTCGAGCTGTCTATGCACTGTACGCTGCCTGCGGCCAAGCTCATATGCACTGCCAACGCATACTCCCCCACCCCCTATACTTCGTCTCTCCAGGCCCTGGACGAGCGCTGGGGACGCCCGTGGGACCACATAGTGGAGGAGATCCACGAGCTGGGAGAAATGGCAGACATAAAGGACGACCACGCCCTGGACGCATACTCCTTGAAGGTACAGGCTCTGGTGAGCCTCCTGACGTTCCAAGGAGCCGCCGGCCGCACTGAGCTCTATGCAGGCTCCAACGTAGAACGCTTCGTCAGGAAGCTTCCAAAGGAAAGGGAAGAGAGGTTCCGACGGGAACACGAGCGTCTCCACCCCCAACAGCCACTGTCTACCCTGATGGAGCTCTCAGAGTTCCTGAAGTCGGAGATGAGGCACATCCGCCTCCCCAAGCGGGAAGAGCCGAGAGGCAATGGACGCAGTGGACGAGACAAGTCAGACCGAACAGGGCGGCCCGTTAGGGTGCTGACCACCGTACATGAAACCACATCAAAGGAGCACCAAGGGCCCCCGAAAGGCCAACGAGGCTTCTCCTCCCAGAAGAAAGGAGAGAAGAAGACTCCGCCGCCATGCCAGTGCTGCACAGAGGTCCACTGGCTAGACAACTGTCCCGTGTTCAAGGAGAAGACTACAGAGGAAAAGAAACAGTGGATAATAGAGAATAAGCGGTGCTGGAAGTGCGCCCGTGAGCACCGAGCAAAGGACTGCACCCTCAAGGGACCCTGCAGACAGAGCGGGTGCGGGAAGATCCACCTCACGGCCCTCCACGACCTCAACAATAGAGACGACAAGGCTAAGCCTTATGTGGCGGAAGTCCGTGATGAGCCCTCTAGAGAGCTACGCAACTACTACGTGGGCCCCGTGAGAGGCAGCACTCCCCGCGTGCTGTTGAAGATTGTGCCGGTGGTCCTGCGGAACCGCGACAAGACTCTGGAGACCTACGCGGTTATTGACGATGGCTCGGAGCGCACGCTGCTGATGCGTGAGGCTGCCATCGCCCTTGGACTCGTGGGCGACGCAGAGGAGCTGGATCTCCTCACCATCCAACCAGGGCGCACCACTATTCGAGGAGAAAGTGTGGCCCTCACCCTCACACCGGCCGGACGGCCGAAGGAAGTCTTCAAAGTGAGCCGCGTATTCACAGCTGCCGGGTTGTGCCTCTCCAGTTACGGCTACCCGATGGAGTCCCTCATGAAGAGGTACCCACATCTCCGTAATCTGGGGATCAACGCTGCAATGGAGGTGAAGCCCACCCTCCTGCTCGGCTCCGATAATGTGAACCTCACTTTACCCAAGCACATCATCCCGGGTCCACCCGGATGTCCCGTCGCCCTGGAGACTCCGCTAGGCTGGACCCTGCAGGGCCCCATCAGTCTAAGAAATCTGAACGCCCGTCAGACCCACTGCCTCTTCATTGGAGCGGGGCATGAAGACGAGGCATTGCTGGAGAATGTTCAGAGGTTATGGCAGCTGGACATTGCTCCATACAAAAACGAGAAGATACACACTCGCTCCAAAGAAGATAAGGCGGCGATGGATCTTCTCCAAGCCAAGACCAAGCGTGTCTGCGTGCGCGGTGTCCTCAGATACGCCACACCGCTCTTGAGAAGAGAGCCCATGCCGACCTTCAAGGTTCCCCCAGGAGTAGCGAAGCCGTGTCTGCTTAGCACTGAAAGAAGACTCGGCAGAGACCCCGAGACGGCTGCCGCCTACGCCACAGAAATGAGCAAGCTCATAGAGTCTGGACTAGTCAGGAGGCTGAAGCCTGAGGAGGCGGAAAGGAGTACCGAGTCATGGTACCTTCCACACCATAACGTTAAACACAACGGAAAGAACAGAGTGGTCTTTAATTGCAGCTTTCAAGTGCGCCAGCAGAACCTCAACCGCTATCTCCTGCCCGGTCCGACTCTGACCCCTCCTCTCCTCGGAGTCATGGTGCGCTTCCGACGACAGAAGACCGCCATCAGTGGCGACATCAAACGCATGTTCCATCAGGTGTGTTTGCTCGACGAAGATAAGCCACTCATGAGGTTCTTGTGGAGAGAAAACCCAGACGACCCGGAACCGTCCATCTATCAGTGGGAGGTGCTGCCCTTCGGGACGACCTGCAGCCCGTGTTGCGCCACCTACGCCCTGCAGCTTCATGTCGACGACGGCGCCGCACCCCCCGGAGTCTCCGATGCTGTCCACCACAGTTTCTATGTGGACAACTGCCTCCACAGCGTGGAGACCGCGGAAGAGGCCTACAAGCTGGTGCATGACATACGCACCTTCCTGGCCACCGCTGGCTTTGAGGTCCGCCAGTGGGCCACCAACAACCCTGAGGTCGTCCGAGACCTCCCAGACGAAGCGAAGGCTGACAGCAGCGAGACCTGGCTCTCCCAGTCAAGTGAGGACGCCCATGAAATGACTCTGGGTCTCCTCTGGCGTTTCAAGTCTGACACCCTGTGTTACCGGCAAAAGAAAATCGAGACTCGCCATTACGTAACCAGGAGGTCGATCTACAGTACTCTGGCGAGTCAATATGACCCGTTGGGTTACATCAACCCCTACACGACTCGTGCCAAGGCTCTGGTCAGCGAGCTGTGGACTGAGGCGAAGGGATGGGATGACCCCCTACCAGAGACACTCGGGGCGAAGTGGAAGAAGTGGGAAGAAGAGCTCCCCACCCTCCAACAGATCGAGTTTCCCAGGAGCTACTTTCCCTCGAGCGTCAGTCTGACCGGCAGCCAGCTCTCCCTTCATGTATTCTGTGACGCGTCTGAGAAGGCATATGGTGCAGTAGCGTACCTGCGCGCGGTGGAGCCCGACGACACAGTCCACGTCTCCTTCATTCTTGCACGCTCAAGAGTTGCACCCAAGAAGCAGCAATCCATTCCCCGGCTGGAGCTCTGCGCAGCTCTAAGTGGAGCCCAGTTGGGAAAGATGCTGAAGGAAGAGCTGCACCTCCCCCTTCACGCGGTGTCGATGTGGTCTGACTCCACAACAGTCATCCAGTGGATCCAGTCGACTTCGTGCAGATATAAAGTATTCGTAGGAACAAGGGTGACAGAGATCCAAGAGCTTGTGGGGATCAGCTGCTGGCGATACGTTTCGACAGATGTTAACCCGGCGGACGTGATCACCAGAGGTGCGACCCTCGAGGAATTGGCACGTCCCAACCTCTACCACCGTGGACCCGACTACCTACGCAAGCCAGAAGAAGACTGGCCTTCTCCTCCGAACTTGGAGAACGCAGAGGTGGAGGTGGAACTTAAGAAGTCCATCTTCTGCGGCCTCACTGGACTCCAAGACCCTTCAAATACTGACGGTCCCAAGGTTGAGGATTGCCAGACCCTAGAAGAGCTCCAAGTACGTACCTTCCACCACCGGAACCCCGGTCCCGGAGACCCGACCCCTCTCAGCGCCGACGACTACGCCGCAGCTGAGATCATGTTGCTGCAGAGGGTGCAGCGGGAGGTCTTCCAGATCGAGATGGCGTGCTTGGGACGGAAGATGGAGCTACCAAGAGACAGCAAGCTGAGGCTACTGGCCCCCGAACTGGACGAGAAAGACCTCATACGTGTCGGAGGCCGCCTACGACGGGCTCAGGGCCTCACTGAGGACAGCAAACACCCCATCCTACTCCCCTCGAAGCATCCGGTGACTAACTTGGTGATTCGTCACTATGACACCAAATTGTATCACCCTGGAGCGGAGCGGCTCTTCGCGGAGCTCAGGAGAAGGTTCTGGATACTTCGCGGCCGGGAGGCTGTGCGGCGTTACCAACGGTCATGCACAGACTGCCAGAAGCTCAGAGCCCAACCCATCATGCCACGAATGGCTGACCTCCCATCCTGCCGCCTCCGTCTCCAAGAAGCGCCCTTCCACAACACGGGCATGGACTGCTTCGGGCCCTTCACCATCAAGGCGGAGATCGGGAGAGCAACTGCTAAGAGATGGGGAATCATCTTCAAGTGCCTCACCACGAGAGCCGTCCATCTCGAGGTGCTGGCTGAAATGACAACAGACAGCTTCCTCCAGTCATTCCGTCGATTTACTGGAAGGAGAGGGCGACCCCATACCTTATGGTCTGATCACGGGACGAATTTCAAGGGAGGAGAAGCTGAACTCATCAAGAGTTACCACCAGATGAGTGAGGAGTTGAGGGACGAGCTGGCCTCCCAACAGGTCACCTTCTCCTACAACCCTCCAAATGCACCCCACTTCGGTGGAACGTGGGAGAGAGAGGTCAAGTCAGTAAAGGCTGCTCTAGCAGCCGCGCTCAGAGGACAGGTTCCGAAGGCAGAGGTCTTCAACACCGTGCTGGTGGAGATTGAAGCCATTCTGAATTCCAAGCCACTGGGGTACAGTAGCGACGCGGCCGATCTCGACCCCATAACACCCAACAGCCTTTTGATGGGGCGGCGAGACGCGGCCCTTCCCTTTGCGGTCTACGCCTCCACCGAGATCATCGGCAGAAGACAATGGAGGTATAGTCAGGCTTTAGCCGACCAATTCTGGAAGAGGTTCACCACCGAATATCTCCCATCGCTGCAAGGCCGCCGCAAGTGGATCACTGAAAGAGGCAACCTAGAACCAGGAACCCCAGTCATGATCGTGGATCAGGCGCTTCCCCGAGCCCGCTGGCTCACCGGAGGGGTGAAGAGTGTGGTAAAAGGGCAAGACGGAAGAGTCCGCTCTGCTATCGTGGAGGTCGGAGGAAGAACATACCACAGACCAGTGGCTCGACTGATCCGACTACCCCCGTACTCTGACTCTGACCAGCCTGAGTGACTACTAGACATTCAGCAGACCTCAGTACTGATTAGCGCCGCAAATCAGGGGGCGGCTGTGCTGAAGGGTCTGCAATTAGGTAAAATTAGACCTAAAATAATCCCCCTTTAAGTTAATATGTGGGAGTTAAGTTATTATTTACCACATAATGTTACACTGCTGCCTATTGATTGCATCTCAGGTTATATGACGGTGCTGCCATCTAGTGGGCCAGAGGTGGTTTAGTGTCCCCTCGTATCTGCGTCACTTCCTCTCTATGAGCTTATTGACGTGGAACTTGACCGGACCAACGGAAGAGAGCGGACGTACACACGGCGTTGCTCTCGTTAACGTTATAGTTTGACGGTGACCAAGTATGTAAAGTGGCTTACCAAGCGGACATTATACCACCAAGAGAGAGTGAGTTTTAGTACCCAGCTAATTTGATGTTTAGTAAACGTCTGGGATTAGCATATTACAGCAGACTATAGTATTCCCCATCTATCGTTACCAGTTAGCCGAAGCTAGCTAGCTCGGCTCTAATACCTAAAGTAGCTTCGGCTCATGCTCGATAGCTGCTCTGTACTGGACATATCAGTCGATATATAACACAGACCAGAGAACATTTAGATAAGGTCTGTGTCGCTGTAAAGGGACACAACTAGTCCTACGAAGTAGCCATAGCAGTAACCTGTGGTACAGAGGGGACCAGCGTGTCTGCAGCAGCTGTCGGCGTGCGCCGTGCAGCACCACGGAGCGGAGCGAGACACTCGGACCACCACAGCGGAGCATCTGGTCTGCAGGAGCAGACTAGTGGCGCCTATTGGACCGGGCAGCGTCTTCCCGCCGTCATCAACACGCAGCGGTCTACTACTCCTCATCACCTCCATCTCTCTCATCCTGCAGAGGGAATTGTTCCTCTGTCACAGTGGTAACCGCGGCAACGTTTGGCCAGAACACTTTATTATAACTATTTGGGCGCCCATCTAAATTTAGTAATAGTATTTAATCAGGCTTTGTGTAATGTGATAACAATATTTTGTATGTATCTTTTTTCCCCTTTTTTGCTTATATAAAAGCATTATGTTTCAAACAGTTTCCTCGCTCTTTCTAGTTTAGGTGACTCCATTTTAAGTTATTCACTCAGTTGTGTATTTGGTACAATTAGTTTAAGAGTTAAGGCATCCTACCACACCCCCTAAGGTGATAATTATATACAGTCCTCTAAGCTCCCGCACAATTATTAATCATAATAATACTAATAATAATAATAATAACTACAGTATGACCTCCTGACCTAGACAATCACACCCTTGTGAACATGTACACCCAGGTACAAAATACCTGGGCCATTCAGAGAGATAAAATGGCCAATTGATGGCCAATCTTTGCAGAAATCTCCAGATTTCAAAAAGTTGTAAATATAAAATCACCGTATGACATTGGTATTCAAGGTCTTGAGGTCTTGGTGGAGTAACTATCTCCCTCCAAATCTTTAACCCTTTCTCCGCCGGTGACGTGTTAAGACGTCATTCTCCGCCATGCGTAATCTGCCAATGACGTCTTACAGCGTCTTTGAGATCAATATTTCTTATTTTCGTCATGGTATTCACATTTCACCCACGGAGTCTTTGCTGGTGTTGTAGGACTCCGCTCAACTCTCCAACGATTAAATACCGCCACCTGGTGGCCGATTGGCGAGTTGCCAAAACCGGAAGTGGCCGGAAGTGCTTAGTCCGTCCCCTACTCCAGACACTGTGCATATCGATCCGTTGCCATAACTCAATAAACAACATGATTGGACGTGTATTAGTATTATACAAACCGGAACTGGATCACCTAGATCAACATCCCATAATAGCGAACTTTTTGCTCCACGCTCATCACCCAACGGTAAGAGGAGACTGGGGTGAGTTTCAGCGTTTTTGTTTACCATTTTCGATACAAACTGCTCTGATCTATATATCACCCATACTACATAAATCATTTAACGTCGGTCATTGAATTATAAACTACCCCCCCCCCCCCTCCGGTCAACCGCAGATGATCAGTCAACACGTCTAGGACCGTGTACAGTTGACATTTTTAATATAGCATGGATCGGTATCAAACTGCATTTGATGATCTAATATATGCATTTATGGCTATATCTCACGTTCTATGAAATACTGCAGAAAACGATAAAAACATATTATACTCTAGACCGTATTATTGTATGAATGTGTGAATGAAAAAGTTAAACGTTCCTACATCCTGAACGATAGATAATTGATGTTGAATGGGCCATAGTAATGTCAATTTAGCAATACAATTTAAAAAGTTATAGCCCTGCAAAGAAGGTGAACATCTCCATAGACAAATAGAGCTGGCAGAGAGGCCACAAGGATGGATACAAGCTCCGGCAAAGAATGGGTTAACATTTGAATAGGCAACATTTAAAATACAATGTTTATGTTTATTTTATGGGGCAACCGTGACTCGGGAGGTAGATCAGTCGTCTGGAAATCCGGAGGTTCCCGGTTCAATTCCCGCTCCTCCCAGGCAGCGTCCTTGAGTAAGACACTTAACCCCTAACTGCTCCCGATGAGCAGGTTGGCACCTCTGCTTCTGCCATCGGTGTGTGAATGTGTTTGATTGATTGATTGATTGAAAACTTTATTAACAGATTGCAGAATGGGTACAGTACAGTACAGCTCAATACAATTGTTAAGGGGATGCAGACCAGAGAAAGACTTTCGTCTTGTTTACATCAGGGTCCCCCATTTTCAATTCATCGTGAGTGAATAGGTCAAATGTGAGGAACAAATTGTAAAGCGCTTTGGGTAAAAGTGCTATATAAATGCCCCATTTACCATTTACCATGTATAAGTAGAAAAGATTGGCTCAGTGTTAACACATTGAGTGCCACGCCCCTTCCGGGATGTGACCCCTTCCGTGCCGCCCATTAACCCCATGTAAACGTAGTTGTAGTTTGTAGAGCTAAACCTATATTTTATAGTATAGCTATGGGTCTAATAACGCCGTCGAGTCTCAGTGAGCTACTTCTGGTCAACGTGCAAAAAACGGATAACTTTTTCATCTGTACATTTCCGTTTTATACCGTTTTGAATATGAACATAGTCCGGCCGCTTCTCAGCAATTCCAGGGAAAAGACACGAAAAACAGCGGTTTTGTGTAATTCAATAAACACGTTGTAATCTTTCGCCAGATTATCGGATCTTCATGAAATCAATGCTAGATCATCATTATTATCCTTCGTCGTGCACGTATGCAATGTGGTTTATACCGGCGCCCCCCCCCCCTCCTGCAACCCAACGCAAGCTTTCATATATCGTGTCCTTACCTAGTCTCTAAAGTAATGCAAAAAAAAGAATCCAATAATCTCATTGCCATTCCAGTTATCCACAGCGATCCTGTCTCCAACGTTGTTGGGCATTGCACTTCAACGGGCGGGCGGGGTCAGTAGTCCAAACCATCCCTACAAGCGTGTGTTTTGCCGGAGTGTTTAGGACCCGTCCCCACGCCGCAGCTCGGTAGAGAAAATAAACTAACCCGTTTCTAGCGGGGTGCAATAATGGCCGAAGGCGTTAGAGGGCGGTATAAGACCGTCTGCCAAGTCAGACACACTCAGAACAGTATGCACAAGGTGCCCCGCTGAATTATGAATGGCAATAGTGAATAAAAGAAATACCGTGACAGAACCGTAGATCTACGTTTCCGGCACTGGATGTGTTAAGCAGTATCTTAAATTAATCGCCAAGGTCCCATCGTCCTGCTTCCACGTTATAGTGTCTAATGTTGATCTTGACCCTCCCCTACATCACTGCACTTGTCTCTTAGCCCGTGGGGCTGCCTGAACACTCCCTACATCAGGGGCATAATGCTGTATCTGAGCCACAGCTAATCAAATGCAGGTCACTGCATTTGTAAACTGTTTTCTAGGTTAACTGTTTTAATGTTTTTACTTCATGTGTGCTTACAAAAAGGAATTGCCCCAGCGGGGATAATAAAGATGTCTCTACTCTACTCGACACTGTGTCAGCTAATAATGCAGAGATAAAAGCTCTCAACGCTACTGGCTACTCATTTACAACATGGGTCCCAGCCTTATTTGGTAGGTTGCTGTGTGCAGATGTCATGGAGAAGTGGCTCTCGAATGCTGAATGTGCAAGCGATCCATTATGGCTTCAAGCCAACAACTCTAGGTAAATGAAAAGGCATCTCTACGAAGTGTGTTTACGAGAATAGCTTACACCCCTAATCAAATACCTCAAGATTATATAATTCCATGGGGGGGGGGGGGGGGGGGGGGCAAACTTGTGCTATGGGAGCCAACACACGGGCATCGATCATGAGGACGTCCCACATTAACGTATGTGGACGTACTCAGGAGAGATGCGGGAGCAGAAAGCACCGGCGAGCTATAGCCAGATGCATGGAGGATCGGGATGACTGGAAGCACCGATGGAGGGCCCCCGTCCGAGGACGACCTAGATGATGATGGTGAATTTACGTATGTAAATGTGTAGAGAACAAACAAAAAAACTCACCGTCCTCGCGAGACTTCTGGATGAAAGCATCGACGCCACTTTCCCCGTAGTTCCCCTCCGAGGCCACGGTGGAGACGTAGTTCCAACGCATGGCCTTGACGATGTCCACCATGGCCTGGGCCTGGTAGGTGTCCGGGGGCACCACGCGCGAGAAGAAGTCGTAGCGAGTGTTGTCACTCAGCTCCGGAGCCGTGGAGGCGTAGCTCACCTGAGGGATCTGACGGAGAGAGGGAGAAACGGAGAAAGAGAAGTGAGGGGTTAGACATAGTTTACTCGTCGTCCATAGTGGTGGTAAATCCGGTTAATTTCATGGACTCGGGTTAGTGTGAGTCACTCACTAAAGTGATCCGGTTCATGTGAGTCACTTGAGTCACTCACTCCTCCTCCTTCTTGGCCAGATCACCATTGAAAAAGAGACCTCGGCCTCCATGGGTTTTTTATTTCTGGTTAAATAAAGGTTTGATTGATAATAATACTGTGAATTTCTCCAGACATGATGCATAATTAAATCAGTCCAGCTGATTATATTATTTATATAATAGTACAGTATATAGTAATATTCTTTAACAAAGTCTCTCCTCCTGAATGTCAAGCCACACGGAACGTGTTAGTGTGGAAAAGAGAAGGAACTGTGATGATGCATCTTAACCCTTTCACTACTGCAATACCAAAGGGTTAACCCTTTCACTGAGACAATACAGAAGGTTAACCCTGTCACTTCCATGCGACAAATGGGTTAACCCTTTCACAACCACACTACAGACGGTTAACCTAATAACAACATCTCTGTGTTCCTGTCACAAATTGACTAAAAACAAATCTATTCAAACAATATCTGAAAAAATAATAATAATCCTCTTACTTACTGTATTTGAACTATTATGTACCCTAATACTGTGGTACTATTCTTATTATCAAGTCAAGTCAAGAGTTTTATTTGTCACGGCATACAAGTATACAGTGAAATGCGGGGGGTCTTGCCCGCAACGATTGTGCAATAATACAATAATGCCATAATACAATAATAAGAATCCAATAGGATGAGAATAAGACATTTGTGCAATAATACAAGTAATAAGAATAAAGCCATATCAAGTATATGTACATGAAGTTTACAAAAAGCATGGTAAGACATGCTAAGGTCCTGCGATAGTGCAATACTGTACACTGTTAGCTACGGATGAGGCACTGGGTCTTATGTACACTACTATACAATGCTATCCTATACAATCTACAGTTATACTATGTGTCATTATGCTAGCTTGTGTCGTATATTTCTAAATGAAAACATGAATAAATGCAAGTGAAATGTACAAGGAAAATGATTTGAAAGACAAAATGCTGATTGATAGAAAGGCTATTTAGAACACCATGTGAAGGTATTTCTGAGACCCTAGGCTTGAGGCAGGTTGACTCCCCAGAAACAGATGGCTGACCTTAAGACAATAAAACTGACCCCTACCCTAAGTAAGGACTTTCAAGTTACGACATGGCAGAGTGGTCAGGGGACAGAGTGAATCGGACAGTAAAAAGAGCCTCTCAGATAGATGAGTCAGCAGCACTCAAGTGAGGCCAAGGTTCAAAATGCATCAAGGTTTAGCAAATCAGAAAACGGAAGAAACAATAAGAAATGCAGTTAATTGGTAAATATCAGAGATGAAGGGTTAGACCATTTGAAAAATGTGGTGTTTTCATGGAGACTAGTAAATCGTCCTACGAGATGGAAATCAAATAACATGTGGTGAAATGCTAATGCTAAATATAAAATAATGAACCCAATAGGATATGGTTTGTTGTCAGGACACAAAGTAGTCTGTTTCTTATCTAGACTATGTAAACATTTTGTCACAAGCATGAGGATGTATTATTCAGTGAAACGGATCCCCTCTTCAAGTAAAGTGTCAGCAGATTCAAACTGTGAAAAACCGTTGTCAGAAGACCCAAACGGTTGTGTCAGCGAAACATGTGGCCACAGGACACCAGCAGACAAATTTCTGCTGGAATGTGACCAAAATAAGACAGATCATGGACGTGAATAGGCAGGCAGGGTCTCCCCCTCCCTCTCGCTCTCTGTCTCCCCCTCCCCCTCTCTCTCTCTCTCTTCCTCTGATAAAAAGGGCTGATGGCGACACACTAGACACAAGACACACCCAAAAGGGACCTGGGGAAGCGCTGACACAGACCCGGAGACACAGGGGACGGACCCCTGAGAGGCAGAGCCACACAGAACTCGAGAGCCGAGCAAGACACTCAGAGGAGACGGAGAAGGACCTGGAGAGCCACACAGAACTGGAGAGAAGAGCCTGAGACTCGCCAAGCCAGCTACTGAAGAGCCGAGAGACACAGAGAGCTATTGAGACCAGATGACTGAGCCGAGGTTCATAGCAGACTCCGCCGATACGAAATCAAGCACTCCCTGCCTGATCGGCGAGGAGACCAGGTTGTCTTGACAACCAGACCAGCGAACCACTAAGAGAGGACTCGGTGTTGTCATGGGAAACCCGAGAGACAACAACACCACCACCGGAGAAACGGCTCTGATCGGCCCTAGCTGATCAGATCATGGACAAAACTGCCAAATCAAAGAGACAATTAGATTTAACCAAAGAGACGATGTACTTGTTGATTCCTAAAGCTGTGGTTTTATTAATAAACACCGCCGCCCGTTGATCTTGACCACGTTGTCCGTCTCCCCTCACTTGAAACCGAACATCTGAAAATACCTAAACCAATGCAGAGGAAAAGGGTAATAGAAGACTATACGATCAATGAACTTAGATAGAGATAAATGAAGCTAAGAAAGACACTTCACTTGCTATCCATCTGTTTACTATACAAGAACCACTCCCGTTCTTGTTTTTAAAGTGACCTTTCATTGTGTAAAGTGACCATGAGTGTGAGCGTGTGCAGCATGTGTGTGTGTGTGTGTGTTCATGTTAAAGTGACTGCTAGTGTGTGAGCGTATACAGTGTGTGTGTTGTGTGTGTGCTCATGTGTGCTTGTGTGTGGAGAGTTCAATGTGCAAGACTCTGATGGCCTGGGGGAAGAAGCTGAGCCGAAGCCTCTCTGTCCTAGTTGCTGGTGTTCGCAGGCGTTTGCCTGACCACAGCAGCTTGCACAGGCTGTTATTGGGGTGGTGAAGGTCTTTCATTATTCTGCAGGCTCTGGATTTGCACCTCTTGTTATATAAGTCCTGCAGGGGTGGTAGTGCAATACCCGTAGTACGCTCAGCTGAGTGCACCACTCTCTGTAGGGCCTTCTTGTCCTGTGCCGTGCTGTTACCATACCAGGCAGTGATGTTTCCAGTCAAGATGCTATCTACAGCTCCGGAGTAGAAGGACTGGAGTATCTTCCCCGATACTCTTAACTTCCTTAACTGTCTCAGGTGGTAGAGGCGCTGCTTCGCCTTCTTTACGACTGAGTCTATGTGTGTTGTCCATGTCAGATCCTCTGAGATGTGGACCCCCAGGTACTTGAAGCTGCTCACCCTGTCCACGGTAGCCCCGTTTATCCTCAGTGGTGTGTGTGTCCCCTGCTGTGTTCTCCTAAAATCCACGATCAGCTCCTTGGTTTTACCAATGTTTAGGAGCAGGCTGTTGTCCTGGCACCAGCGTTCCAGTACCTCAACCTCCTCCCGGTAGGCCTTCTCGTCGTTGTCAGAGATCAGCCCCACCACCACAGTCTCGTCCGCAAACTTCACTATGGAGTTGGAGCTGAAGATATCTTGCTAATATGTCTATACTATGCACTCAGAGTTGGACACTATTTGAGTAACAATGCCACTGACCCTGTATCTACACCTCCTGCTGACTTGTTGTTCACAATTTGTAAGTCACTTTGGAATAAAAGCGTCAGCTAAATGGCTAAATTGTAAATTGGCTGAACCCATGTGTTATATTAGTCCCTCATGCACCTGTTGTTGGTGCAAGACACAGACCAACAGACTGGCTGCAGCAGCAAACAAAAAAAAGAAAAATACAAACAAAATACGGCGGAACCCGAGAAGAAAACATTGAAATATTATAATATATATAGAGAGGCCTTTACTACATTGTGAGCACACAATACAATTCATTCCTGCGTTCTGGTTCATTTGTGCACACAAGACAGTTAAATTGTTATGCACAAGATACGTGTATATATATACAGAGAGCCAGCACAGCCAACAGACCAATTTCCCCCGGAACATGAAGTGCACCTACTTCAAAATGGAACAAGTGGGATTGTGATGGGGATTGCAAATGATACAGTACATGTTGGGTGAACTGGTGAATGTACACACTTTAAAATCACAGGGCTAATTATGAGTCAATCATTGTAATGGCTTTAACAAATCAGCCACTGTTTTGAGCGACACGCAATCCAATAACCAAAAATCCAATGTTACCTTTTAACAAAAGATTTAAAGAAGGATATGGCCCACTTTGCCTTCAAGACCAACTAAAGTAAACAATGATTCAAATCTATATTTGCGAAAGAAAAACGGTGTCCGCTCCCCAGTCTCCCCCGGCATCCCGAGCCAGGTATTCCATTTTCATTTCAGGCTTTTGTCCCAGGTGAAAGCAGTCCCCCTAATTGAAGGATCCTACCTGGCTCTGTAATAGCAGCGCTGACCCAAAGAGGGAGCCAGACCTAGATCAACCCACAGCAATATTGTCTGCTTTGCATAACTTATATAAAACAATAAATAATTTATTTCAATATTCCATACATTCAACTAATTTCCCCCCATAGATATAATAATAAAGATAGATCAACCATAACATAAATCATAATAAATCCAATCAATTATTTGTATTCAACATGCATGCACCCATTGTAGGAGTAACCTATAAAATTCACCTCACGTAACCTATTCACCAAATTGAACTGTTGAACACAGTCTGCCCACCATTCGTAATCAGGAGGACATAGAAACACTTCTTTTCTTGCCAGACAATCGTATTTTATCTGAATCAGATGTTTGCATGTTGTACTTCACTTTGTACTTTAGGTTGTACTTTAGTTTGTATATTGTATATTTTGTATAGTGTTTGGACTTTTTTCTTTTTACTGTATGGAGCACAATCTCAGGGGGCTCATACAGAACAAAGCATTTCACTGTAATACTAATGTACATTATATGTGACAAATAAAACAAAACATGAAACTTGAATTTATACCGTACCAACACGTCAGCCCTGACTCCATGTTACCCATTCTTCGCCATTGACGGATTAAGCCGTCATTCCTCGCCATGCTTAATCTGCCAATGACGGATTACGTCGTCATCGAGATCAATATTTCAAATTTCTGTCATGGCATTCATATTTCACCGACGGATCTTTGACGGGTGCTGTGGATCTCCACTCAACTCTCCAACGGTTCAATATCGCCACCTGGTGGCCGATCGGCCAACCGGAAGTGGGGAAGTGGGGCCGGAAGTGCTTGGTGTGCCCCCTATTCTGTCCGCCACTCGCTATCGCTCCCGGGGCTCCATCTCGACACACTGGATAATCGATCGGTTGCCATACCTCAATAAACAACGTTATTTGGACGTATATAGTATTATACAACCCGGAAATGGTTCATCTAGATCAACATCCCATAATAGCGAACTTTTTGCTCCACACTGATCACCCAACAGTAAGAGGAAGCTGCGGTGAGTTTCAGCGTTTTTGATTATTATTATCCATACAAACTGCTATGATCAATATATCACCCATACTACGGTCACCAGCAGATGATGAGTCATGACGTTTAGGACCTTGTACAATTGAAATTTTTTATCTGACGTCAATCGCTAGCAAACTGCATTTGATGATGTAATATATGCATAAATGGCTATAACTCACGTTCTATGAATTACTGCAGAAAACGATAAAAACATATTTATACTCTGGACGGTATTTTAGTATGAATGTGTGAATGAAAAAGTAAAACGTTCCTACACCCTGAACAATAGCTAATCGATGTTGAATGGGCCATAGTAATGTCAATTTAGCAATACAATTAAAAAAGTTATAGCCCTGCAAAGTAGGTGAACATCTCCATAGACAAATAGAGCTGGCAGAGGATGGTATAAGAAGGGTACAATGCCTGGCGAAGAATGGGTTAAGGCATATTACAGGGCTAGTTGAAAACAATGCAAACATTAGAGTAAAGGTCCAAGGTTAATGCACATGATTCACTTAGAATGTAACAGAGCAAACTCCAGACAATGGCTACATTTACATTTACATTTAGTCATTTAGCTGACGCTTTTATCCAAAGCGACTTACAAGTTCTGTACGACAAGCCATCAGGAAGGGCACAACTCTATCCGCTGAGCAACAATGTTCATCAAAGTGTTGAGTGCTACAGTGTAGGTTAGTTTATTAGGACAAGTGCATGACAGTACGGCTAGGAGGCACTGAATGTTTTAGGAACGTTTTGATAACATATATAGACAGCTGGACCTTTATTGGCCCACGCCATCATTCTGACGGCCCATTATTCTGACAGTTTAATAGTCGGACATATTCACCATTGGACCGAAAGCCCATTAGTGTGACGGGCTGTTATCCCGGAAAATAAAACCCATTGCTCCGAAGTGCCGTTGCCCGGATTAGTTAAAAGGAGGCCCATTAGCGCAACGGTCCGTTACCCCGAAAACACACACACTCCGTGGAGTTTTCTTGCCCTTGATATTGTAGCAACCTCGCTATTAGAGAGCAGATTGTCCACGCGGTATTCACTGGAGAGTACTCCAGGTTTATTTAGCATCCCAGAACAGGCTATTGTTTGGCCATAGCCCACGCTAATAAAGCACCACACAGTGTCGTTAGCGACGCCAAGCTACTATCCCGTTCACCGTCCCAGACACCAAAAGCGCGGGCCCTGAGGCGTAACACTCCCTCATCTCCTTATCCCCGTCCCCTCACCGACCTTGGTCAAGTCCACAAGGAGCCCCGAGCTTAGTGGACCATGAGTGATTGACAGCTAAACACCCCCCACTCAGTACCCACATTCCTCACTGGATCACATTGATAGCTCTTGATTCTAACTAGGGTTGCTACTAAGGCTGAGACGAGTATGCCATTAGGAAGAATATATAAATCGGGACAAAATTATCGATAAATATAGATTTTTTTTTATTATGATTTAGCATGTGTACAAAAAAAAAAAAAATATATATATATATATATATATATATATATATATATATGATTTAACGTTAGTTTGTGTGTGTGTGCGTGTGTCACTGTATTTTTTGTGATGCTGTAGTTGGCCCACGACACACACACACAGACACACACACACACACACACACACAAACTAACGTTAAATAATATAATAATTTTTTTAATTATTTTTTTATTTTTTATTATAATTTTATTTTACACATGGTAAAAAATCTATAAGTGACGCCACTTATAGATTTCACACAGTTATCGATAATTATCGATACATCGATACGTGGTCTCAGCCTTAGTTGCTACACTATTTAATGTATTTTGATGTGCAAACCATGTGGCTTTGTTTCAGCAAAAGCCAAGGTATGGCACAATTAAAATAAAGCCACACATCTCTCTCTCAACACGGAAATACAAATCCAACGACATGTCTCTCACAGTCACAATGCTTAGAGAGAGCAGCTAAATGCCTTTTATCCTATCTATTTTGGCACGTATTTCAGGCTAATTATCAGCAACCAACACACACACACACACATGTATTGGAGACCAAACGTTTAACTAACAATACACGCCACACACCATGAAACGCACGGAAGTGATAATCAATGCCACCAAAATTGTTCAGTAAGAGCGTGGGTGCGCAGTATGTTACGACTCCTTCCATTGTCCGCCCATTACTTTGATGTTGGTTTGCCAAATTTCCCTCGGGATGAATAAAGTATTTATATTCTATTCTATTCTATTCTATTCATGTCTTGACAGGTACTGGAGGTGGGCGTGGCTGGAGCGCTAATCAGCTAAACGGGAAACACCTGGGCCCGGCGTTCCCGCGCTCCCTTTAATTAAAACACTCTCTGAGCTCAGTTGCTGGGCTCTCCGTATGGGACGCTGTTAGTTTAGTTTGATGCCTTTGATTTCCGTTTGCATTCTACAACATCACACCTATACACTCCACCATGCATGCACTCACCTACACCTACTGATGTCACTGACTTCACACGCCACTGTCAGTTTAATTTCGTTATTGATCTCTGTATGTCTATATTAATTAAATAAATCATTTGTTCATCGACTTGTCTGCGTCTCCCTCTTTGTCACGGTTTGTGACAAGTAAAATACAGTTAATTACATCAACATGTAAGCCCACACACAGCTAAACAACCATTTGATGTTAGGCCCTACTTATTTACAAGGAAGGTGTTACTCCTTGTAGCCGCGTGCTTGATGAATTAATGTGCTATTACATCCAGGTTCATATTTCATATTTCGTGAGACATTCTTGAGACAGTTCAACACAGCAACATGGCGTTTGCGTGATGTTTTTGGTTGCGTTGAGTTGCTCTACACATAGTACACTGCACTTCGACATTACATGGAGCTCATGGGGGGAGGGGGGAAGGAGAGCGCGGCGGGAGAAAATTAATTAATGTTGATTGGAGTCTTGACGTACAGTAAGTGGTTGTAGCTACAGCTAGCTACAAGAAATCTATCTGCATTAATGTAAACTACTAATGGGTAGTTCAACTGGTTAGTGCGGCCGCCTGTGGATCCTGGTCACAGGTTCAAAGCCACTCGGTTACATTTTGGTGGCAGTGGTGGGATCTCACTGCCCTGTGAATCTGTATCCAGGTTCACGTAGCAATGGGGGTGGGATCTCAGTGCCTTAACCCTGGGAAAGTGTGCATATGGACGAAAGAACGTGCGAGGACGCACTTCTCGAGGGGGGAGGACGACTGTAAACTACTAACGAGTCGGTCGCAGTCAACCAGCACCTGCTAACAGGTCTGATGCTTTAACTCAGCTGGTTAGTGTGGCCGCCTGCGGATCCTATGGTCCCAGTTTCAAATCCACTCGGTTACATTAAGATTAGGCTTTTCCCTCCTGTCATTCGAACTGCTGTGTATGATTTCATGATGCCTATAGCTGTGTATGTGTGTGCCACTGCATCTGTTATTTAGGAGATGTGGGTCACAGTAGGCTATATACAATTATCGTGTGCACTAATTAACTATCTTGTGCACTAATGAACCAATACGTTGGAACGAATTGTATCTTGTGTGCATAAATTAACTATCTCATGCACACAAATTAACCAAAATGTGGGAACTAATTGTATCTCGTGCACACAATGTAGTAAAACGCCTTGAAAAGGCTCTATAAGAAACAGAGGGAAAGTCCAAATAAAAAGCTTAGGACAAAACAATAATCTTTAGGCCTCCAGCTTCACTTCAGCCGAATTGATAAGTAATCTCAACTCTTGATCTTGTGAAGTGGCTTCTCTGCTTTACAGTTTCTAAGTTAAATGGGAGGATTTTATGACATTTAATAATGGGTTTCATGCTACGTAAAATATGATGACACACTTTTTATGCTGATGCATTTATTTTATTGGTCCTAATTCCCAAAGGGTGCATCAATTTCAAGCAGCAGATGAGATGTTGAAGGCAGAGCCCCAAGGCACACAAAGCCTCTAGCTTTTAACTAGGATGCAGTTAGTCTGTGCTGGGTCAGCAGGCATTAATATTCTTCTAATATGCAGGGAACAACCCCCGGAACCAGATGTGCTATGGTAGGCTATACCTGAAGTTGACATGAGTTGATGAAGTGTAATGTAATTGGCCTATATTAATTAAGCCCTGCTCTCTTTTCCTTTTCTTCCCAGTTTGTCCGAAGCGACGGTTGTGACTGGATGATTAAGAAAAGGGGGCGGGGCTTGATATAGGTCAATTGATCAACTATTGCTGATGGTATAGTGTAAAACGTCAAATTACTTTCTGAGAGAGGAAATAATAAAATGTGCAGTTCATTCGCCACGCTCAATGATAAATTAAGTGTGAAATATGTTAAGATATGTCAATGTCAGCATATGGGTCCTTGACCTTTAAGGTTCCAGGTATGGGTGGGACAGTTTACTGTGTTCAACGTGAGCTAGGGACTAAAACACACGTAGTTTCTGGAGCCTCGTCGTTGAGAGAGAGAGAGAGAGTTAGGGGCGTCGCGTTCGAATGTGTCGAGAGCGAACTGAAGTGAAACGCGGATTGATGCCAGGGAAAGTATGGCTTGTTCATGTGGGAGGATGGATTTGGAGAGGTGCGCCATGTGGCGGCGTCTGCCTCCGTCGGAACTGTGCAGCGAAGACAGGTGTGGGAGTAGTGGGTGGTGGTGGAAGGCGGAAAGTGTAGTTATGAAAGATCGCAAACAGCGGAATCCTCGCGATTGGTGGCCCCGGCCTGTGAGCGGCTGTCCAGGTTATTGGGAGGATCTTGATGGAGGTAAATGGTGTGAGATGGGCGAGGAAGACAGCGATAGGGATGAGAATGGCCGTGACAAAGGGAAGGGGACGGGTGGGGACAGTATGGAGTGTAGCGGGGAGGAGAGTGGGGGAGAAGGGTGGAAGAAGGTGGGGAAGAAGAGTAGGGGAAGTGAGGGGAAGGGGAGTAAGAGGAAGAAAGAGAGGGGAGGTAGCTTGAGTGGGTCAGAGGATGAGGGTAGAGGGAAGGATTTTGTAGAAGGGTTGAATGTAGTGGTGCGATTTGAGGGAGAAGACGGAGTTAGGAATATAGAGCCGAGACAGCTGTCAAAACTCATTAAAGCACAGTTAGGAGAGGTAAGGTACAGAAAGGTGTTGGGGGATGGGAACCTATTTATAGGGTGTGTAAGTGTAGTGCAGGTAGAGAAGGCAAGGGAAATGAAGAGCATTGGCAAAGTGAATGTCTGTAGAGTAGTGATAGTAGGGGAGAAAAGGGATGGTGGTTGCAAGGGGGTGATTAGTGCAATTCCAATTAAGGTTAGTATAGAGCAGCTGTTAGGAGATTTGAGGAGTAACGTACGTAATGGGAAAGTTAAGAGTGTAGAAAGGATGAAGAGAGATGCAGAGAAGGAGGAGACAGGGACGATAGTTATTCAGTTTGAGGGTGAGGTTAGTCCGAAAGAGGTATTTTTAGGGTATACGGCATATAGGGTTAGGGAGTTTGTGCCGAAACCGTTGAGGTGTTACAGGTGCCAGGAGTTTGGACATATAGCCAAGTCATGTAGGAAGGGGCAGAGATGTGCTAGATGTAGTGGGGAGCATGAGTATGGGGATTGTGACCAGGGAGTGGAGCCGAGGTGTTGTAGTTGTGGTGGGAAGCATAGTGTAGCGTATTGGGGTTGTGAGGCGATTAAACGAGAGGTAGTGGTCCAGCAGGTGAGAAGGGAAGATAGGATTTCGTATGCAGAGGCAGCTAGGAAGGTGGGACAGGGAAAGCAAGGTAAGGAACAGGGGTTTAGAGAGGGGCATTTGGCAGTAAGGGTAGTGCAAGGGGAACAGGGGAAGCAAGATAGGGAACAGGGTTTTAGAAAACTGTGACGCTTGCTGACATATTTTCAGACAACCGATCACAGCCAATCATATTTACCGTGGCGCTCGTGATTGTAACCTGACACCGGAGTTGCCTGCCTGCCTACCCACAAGAGACGGGCCAGGAGCAGTATGAGGGCAAGCATCTGCTGGTTGGTGGTCATTGCGATTCGCGACAAAGCACAAATACACTAAGAACTACACGAATACACTAATAAAAAGCGAATAAAAAGCAAAGGGCGAACTGTGGTGTCAGGCAATAACTATATATATAATTAATATACAATAAAGTGTATTAAAATATGCTATATGTGCAAAACTGCGGCAGTAAAATACGATAAAAAGTTTTTTTTTCCTCGCCGCAAGCGCTTCATCCCAGCACTACCAGCGCTCCGCCAGCGTTTTTCAGCTGAAAATATGCGGTAGGTGGATGCAAGCCCATAGGCTATAGGTATGAGTAACGTTACAGAACGACACATAGTCCACAGTACACCACACAGGTGTCTGCATGCATGATGAAGATGCACATATTGAAATACACATGCTCAGATTAACCCCTCTGATCCAACACTAAAATTCACACACAACAGTCCTATTTACACATAAACACACGGATTAACCAATACCGAACAACAAGTCCACGACAAACACATCGAGTCTAACATTATTATAGTAGGCAAATGCAACATTATCGCCACCCACCTGATGGTGAAGATCTGCCCAATTCTCAAAATCTGCATGTCACAGAAGTATAGTCCCCGCAGCAGGCTGCTGCGCCTTCTTTGTAAAACCAAAATTGGTTAGAAGGCTTACTTCTTTGATATTTCGTTTAACTTTCGACATTATCCTGAATACCTGTATTTTTTTTGTTCGATTTGTGCCTGCAGGCTGCAGCGTCGCCACGCTCCGAATGGTAAACGCAAGAATAACATGCATGTTGCCATCATTACGAGTAGGGTATATCTGCAGTGCCGCAACCCCATAGATTTATGCTATTGTCTATTACGGTGAATTAGTGCGCAAATCATTAATCATACATCAAAATAGCCTAATTTTATTATTATACACGATGATGATGATACAGAAAATGACAGAAAAATTTGAAATGCATGGCAAAAATAGCATTTATTGTCAGTATTTTAGAGACCCCCCAAAAAATCACAAATCATGTTTTCAAGGGAGCTGATGTCTCATATAGGGGAGCCATGGCTCCCCCAGCTCCCCCATGGTTCGCACCCTGACTCTGCCACACTTTGCATGTATGGACTCACATATTCATGTATTCATTATTCACATTCTCAATCACATTCAGTTTATTCATATGGGGGGTAGACTAAGATGTTGTATGGAGTATAGTATATTTGTACAGAGTAGACTTAAGATAGAGTCTGTATATTTAATTTAATTTAGTAGCTTGTTTGTTTTGGATCCTTAAGTTACTGCTACCTGTACCTCTCCTCTCCTTCTCTCTTCCCCGCCCTTGCTGTCGCTGCTGTGATGACACCTGAACTTCCCCACGGGGAGGAATAAAGGTTTATCTTATCTTACCTTCACTCTCAAATGGATTACACGCCAAAAGAAAGAAAAAGGTGCAGAAATCTGTTAATTTCATAATATAGATATCTATACCCGTCTGGAGGGAGAAGCGCAGCGGGAGATTAAACATTCCTCACCAGTAGTAAGGAGAGACCCTAAATCGATCTTGGAGGTTCTCGAGGAAGCGTATTGTCAACCTCTTTACTAACAACCAGAAGGTTTGTTAAAAAGCAGAGGGAGGGGGAAGGCCTGGGGGGAATACTGTCATGTGGCGCCGTCCTTGGCTGGGGGAGGTCAGTCTCTGCCGTGGGGGTAAAGAGGTTTGTGGAGAGGAGGCTGTTAAAAACCAATTTGCAGAGCCTGTTAGGGACCCTCTTCTCAGCATGGTAGATTAAGAAACTTCTTAGGCAGGACCCTAGCATGAGCTTAAAAGCCCTGTGCAGAGGCTAAGCGACGACGATAATGTTGAGGGGTTAAAACTGCCTATGCAGGCGAAACTGCTGCTGAATGTTCAGGTATTAATGTAACGGCTAATCTCGATGCTACGCTTATTGGAGCTCAGGGAGGCCATGAGAAAGCGAGATGACAAAATGGGAGTTGCTGGCAAGGGAGTTCGCGTAACTCCAGGGCCAGGGGCCATTTCGGGACAAGATTAGGGGGCTGAGCCCAGGACATCTGGGGCTGTGGTGATTGTGTGTGTGCACACACATGGCACACTGCTGTGCTGTATGGCACTTTACCTAGTAATCAATTATATGTCTGTGTAATTATAGAGGCTTGAGACATGATTTACTGTATATGCCTCGTGATGCCATTACCATGCTCAATTATGTCCTGTTAAAGGTTGTTTGGGCTGGTACCATTTGTGCCCCTGGGACCTTTCAGCACTTTCCAGTCACTACTGTACCTGCCTGGGTGGCGTGATAGTTATCTCATCCTCTTTTGGACCAGTGCCTTGTTCGTCTTCATGTGCCGTTGTCTTGTCATGGTCTACAGGTGAAGTGGAACAAGTGAACTTTGCCATCATGAAGTCTCTTTACTTGGGTCATGTCATCTCATCGGAGGGGGTGGGCGATGAGGCCCCCCGAAAATATCTTGTGCTATAAATGGTGCATTTTATATAGCGTTTTTTGATCCAACGTGCTTTACAATTTGTTCCTCACATATATTACCCATTCATTCACACACCAACGGCGGAGGCAACCAGGCAAGGTGCCGACCTGCTCATCGGGAGTGTATTGCTCAGGGACACCTCCGACACGCTGCCCGGGAGGAGCGGGAATGGAACCCGGGAACTTCTGGATTACCAGACGACTGCGGCGCTACCCACCTGAGCCACTGTTGCCCCCAACAGACTGTGCTAACATAATGGTAGCAGCCAGGGAAGAGTTCCTGTGGCTTTGCTGGAGAGTACAGACAGTTTGTGGGGAACAGCTTGCAGCTCCTCTACACACCCTCTCTACTGTGCCGCCCCCGAGCCCCAGTGGACGACGGCCAATACATTATTTATTAAATCTAGAATAATTAAACTTGAAGACATGGTTAAGTTTCAAACAATGTTAATTATGTTTAGGGCAAGAAATAATACACTGCCAGAAAAACTACAAAATCTTTTTCATTTAGAAAGTGAGTTTAGTAGGAGAAAATACAATTTTAAACATCAGTTTGCACGTACCACACTTAACACTTTAACTGCCACACACGAGATATCTCGGGTTTATTAATATGTGGTTGAAAGCCACTCACGAGATTTCTCTGATATTTTTTTTTTTTTTTTTTTTTTTGCGATCTGAAATCATATTGCATCATGCGAGCCTACCCGAGTATACACGAGCACCGCCGGCGATCATATGTGGAAAAAAGCGCCCCCTATCGTCTCCCAGATGACATAAGGGATTTTGGAATGGACTCAATGAAAATGGATGGGGAAAAAAATCCGGTACTCCACATTTTCCAGTCCACTGATCCAGCCGGGGTTACCACAGTTCATTCTGGAGCCTCTGAGACGTGCGGAATCATGTACTGCACTGTACACACGGTGGATCTATACACTTATCGATTTTTTCGAATGGTGATCAGGAATTGGAATATACCAGTTGGATACCATCTGATGTCAGGTAAGGAATATATGTTATCAGTGTTAGGATAATCAGACTAATTTTGATGAAGTTATAAGCTGTTTTGTGAAATGGGCTCTTTCGGTTTCACTGTAAAAGTCCAAGAGGAAATCAACGCTGCGATTATCCATGCGCGGCCCGAATGTGCTTGCATGCACGTATAATATTGATCATCTAGCTTTTATTTGAAAACGATTCATAAATAGGCCGACGAATATCAACGTTGTGGAATATTCCAGTAAAAGACGATTTTCATAGAATGGTCCAGAATGAACTGTTTTTTATCTCAAAAAGGGTGCTTTTCTAAATGCTCTAAAATGGAAATGACGCGATAAAAAACCAATCTGCCTTGACAGCACTGACTCGAAAATAGTCTTTGATAAGCGACGGGCAGATTAGACACATAGCCATAATTTAAAACATAGATTAGGCGATATTAACGTTAACATTGAAGTGGATGGTGGCATCAAGGGGGTAAAAAGGAAAACCCGGCGTGGCACTCAAAGTGTTAAACAGATGTGTCCTTCAGTTATTGGTGTAAAGTTGTGGAATTCTCTCCATAGCGAGCTTAAGGGATGTAATAGTGTTTATCAATTAAAAAAAAATTATAAAAAAGAAATATTTAGTCAGTATGAAAATCAAATGTGATCTGAATAGTGAGATCTTTTCTTTTCTTTTTTTCTCTCTTTCTTTTATTCTTTATTCTTTATTATTATTATTATTATTTAATTGTTTCTTTGTTTAACTGTGGATTGTGAGTTTCTTGTATAATGGTATAAATTATTATTTGTATAAATTAGGTTGTACGCCGACCATTAAGAAAATACTTTTTTAGTTTAGGAATAAGGGGCAGGTAACTATAAGATTTATTCTTCTTCCTGCTCCTTTTGTCCATGGAATGTTATTTATGATTGTGTAATGAAGAAACTGTGATTGTATGATTCCATGTGGCAAATAAAAAACTCTGAATCTGAATCTGAATCTGAATTTTGGATAATCATGCCGAATTTTTGCCGGTACACACATTACAAAAACCTTTGTAAAACAAACATTTTCCGTGGGATTTTTATAAACTTTGGACCTGTACTACATAAGAAGTAGGAAACATTATCTTCTCCAGATCCTACCTCTGAGCTGGAACTTAACAGGCATCTGGCAACCAATAAAAATAAATGTGAGTACCAGACACTTTTACTTCAGTGTGTTCAAACCCCTGTTACTCTATTTCATTAGCACTCAAAGTGATTTATCCTTTGTAAGAAACTTCAGATTGTTACCTTTCAAAAGAGACCAGACTAATGCATGTGCTACAAGTATAAAGTATAATAAATCACAAATTACTTTGGGTATGCAATCGTCGAAAAAAAACTAGCCCCATTTTGCCTCATACTTAACCTCTTAACATCCAAGGGCCCACATGTGGACGATTCTTTGCCGACCTCTAGTGGCTCGGGTGTGCATTTCTTTTAATACAATATAGGTAGAATTAAAGCCCTATTTGTTGCCTGTCGATTGCCCTTTCAGGTGACAAAATCTGTTCAGCGGTTCTCGAGGTACATGCCGATATGTGAGGCGTGCCCCAAAGTACGCAAAAGTACACATTACCACCCCCGACTCCCGGGGCTCTAGCTCCGTCAATCATTTGGCGATCTCGAAAATCTTTGCACAGGGTTGTAGCCAATGAGTGTGGCTTTCCAATGATTGATCTATTGATCAATTTATGATAAAGAAAAGCAGGGTCCCCTATAGGGGGACCTTAAGGCTTAACAGGTTAAGAGGTTAATGAGGGAGGAGTCGGACCATCTTACATGTGTATGTATTACAGTTCAGAGAGCACAAATTATGTTTTGCTGACGTTCTCCCTGAACATCAGCTAAACGAAAGAGATGATTGTGGACTTTAGGAGGTCGGGGGCCAGGGACTACAGCCCCCTCAGCATCGACGAGGCACCGGCAGAGAGAGTGAAGAGTTTTAAGTACCTCGGAGTCCACATATCCGAGGACTTGACATGGACCACAGTTGACGGTGTAGGCAACACCTCTACTTCCTTAAGCGCCTAGGGAAGTTCAAAATAAGTCAGAAGATCCTCAAGAACTTCTACTTGTGCACAATAGAGAGCATCCTGACTGGTAACATCACCTCCTGGTTTGGGAATAGCACTGCACAAGACCGCAGCAGACTACAGATAATGGCCTGTTCAGCCGAGCGCACAATTGGAGGTTTATAACAAGTGTTGCAGGGCCAAGGCTAAGAGAATAATCAAAGACTCTAGTCACCCAAACAACTGCCTCTTTGAACTGCTGCAGTCAGGCAAGCGCTACCAGAGCCTCATGGCCAGTACAGAGAGACTCAGAAGGAGCTTCTATACCCAGGCCATCAGGATGCACAATGACACTATGTAACAACCCATCATCTACACACACTGCACACACATCCACATGTACACACTCACTTTAAACAAACACTCGCCTTACCACTTACTTTATTCACTTTAGACACGTTGACACACTTTATGCATCTATTATTAAAGAGATTTGCACCACATTCATACCTCATTTGCACCCTACCCCAAGTTTTGTACCTCTGCATTCTACCTCACTGTTACTCATTTGACTCTGTATTGTATATTATGTATATTGACTTGACCTACTTTTGACTTCTTAATTTATTTTGAATTTTTTTTTACTTACTTTCTTTTTACTGTATGTAGCACACTCTCAGGGGTTCATACAGAAACGAGCATTTCATTATAAAGTATTCTGTATTTTTTGTTCTGACAAATAATAAACAAACTTGAACTTGAACAAGCTGATCGAGCTGGGTCTGAGCTCCGCCCTGAGCGCCTGGGTACTGGACTTTCTGAGTGAAAGACCCCAGGCGGTCAGGGTGGGGGGTCAGACCTCCAACACCATCACCCTGAGCATCAGGTCCCCCCAGGGCTGTGTTCTAAGCCCCCTGCTGTACTCACTCTACACACACGACTGTGTGGCCAAGTTCAGCTCCAACTCCATAGTGAAGTTCGCAGACGACACGGTGGTGGTGGGGCTGATCTCAGACAACGACGAGAAGGCCTACCGGGAGGAGGTTGAGGTACTGGAACGCTGGTGCCAGGACAACAGCCTGCTCCTGAACATTGGTAAAACCAAGGAGCTGATCGTGGATTATAGGAGAGGACAGCAGGAGACACACACACCACTGATGATTAACGGGGCTACCGTGGACAGGGTGAGCAGCTTTAAGTACCTGAGGGTCCACATCTCAGAGGATCTGACATGGTCAACACACATAGACACAGTAGTAAAGAAGGCGAAACAGCGCCTCTACCACCTGAGACAGTTAAGGAAGTTCAGAGTATCGGGGAAGATACTCCAGTCCTTCTACTCAGGAGCTGTAGAGAGCATCTTGACCGGAAACATCACTGCCTGGTATGGAAACAGCACGGCACAAGACAAGAAGGCCCTACAGAGAGTGGTGCGCTCAGCCGAGCGTACCACGGGTATTGCACTACCTCCCCTGCAGGTT
Organism: Notolepis coatsorum; assembly: GCF_963971535.1. Lineage (NCBI taxonomy): Eukaryota > Metazoa > Chordata > Actinopteri > Aulopiformes > Paralepididae > Notolepis > Notolepis coatsorum. The sequence goes on along the minus strand of NC_140181.1, from coordinate 99,316,219 downwards.
CTATACAACAAGAGGTGCAAATCCAGAGCCTGCAGGATAATGAAAGACCCTCACCACCCCAATAACAGCCTGTTCCAGCTGCTGAGGTCAGGCAGACGCCTGCGAACCCCAGCTACTAGGACAGAGCGGCTTAGGCTCAGCTTCTTCCCCCAGGCCATCAGAGTCCTGAACAATGAACATTGAGTACCACTGTAACACTTTAGCATGAGCGGGCACACACTCAGGCCGCACGCACCCTCACTTATTGCCAAAAGGAAAGGCCACTTTAAATTAGTATTAGCAACAGTAACAGTGTATTGCACTACTATTACTACTACTGTTAACTGTCAACTGTTACCCGTCATTGCACAAATTTATTGTTACCTGCTACCTGTTATTGCACAATTTTATTGCACAAATTTTTTGTATTGGATTCTATTATATGTTGTACCAATTGCACATCGTTGCGGGCAAGACCACCCGCATTTCATTGTATATCCGTATGCCGTGACAAATAAAACTCTTGACTTGACTTGAACTATATATTCATTGCACAAATGGAGTTAAAACCAGAGCAGCAGCGGCTGCCCACGTCCCCACAGCCTGATGCTAGAGCTCATTATGCCACATTTGAATTCAGGAAAGCACGGCGTGTTCCTGGATCTATCAGCGGCTCTTCATCCTCTGCGTAACGCTCGAGCAGCGGCCGTTCTTATGGGCCAGTGTCCCCGAGGCTCCAGAGCACACAGTTCAACCTGTCGAAAAGGCCTGCTTTACCTGCAGCTATACTCCACTCACCGCAGATGGACCGCTGTAGATGTAACCTCCTGCCCCCCTCCTCCTGTCCTGGCTTGCCACTGGGACTCCCTTTGATGTACTCTGCCATAGCATCCCATTGATCCTGCTAGTGGTCTGCTCCCTTGCTTTAGCCTGGGAGCCAGTGTTAAGGCACACGGGGCAGCGTGTTGAATTTCTTATTTTTTTAAGTAATATATATTGTAGCTTGCTTTGTTATTGCAGAGGACTGCCAGTCACGTGTTTCTGTTCAAATTATTGCGTTTATGTTTCATATTGAGTAGGCTAAACTGGAAAAATATGTTTTTTTCTTGTCTTCCTGTGAAATCTATTAACCCTTTCACTACCACACTACAAAGAGTTAATGCTTTCACTACCACACTGCAGACGGTTAACCTTTCACCACCACACTGCAGACGGTTAACCTTTCACCACCACACTGCAGACGGTTAACCTTTCACTACCACACTACATAAGGTTAACCCTTTCACTACCACACTACAGAAGGTTAACCTTTTACTACCACACTACAGACGGTTAACCTTTCACTACCACACTACATAAGGTTAACCCTTTCACTACCACACTACAGAAGGTTAACCTTTTACTACCACACTACATAAGGTTAACCTTTCACTACCACACTACAGACTTTTAACCTTTCACTACCATTTTACATTTACATTTAGTCATTTAGCTGACGCTTTTATCCAAAGCGACTTACATGTTCTGTACGACAAGCCATCAGGAAGGGCACAACTCTATCAGCTGAGCAACAATGTTCATCAAAGTGTTGAGTGCTACAGTGTAGTTTCGTTTATTAGGACAAGTGCATGACAGTACGGTTAGTTAGGGTTTTTTATTTTTATTTTTTTATTCAGGTAATGGTTGAAGAAGTGCGTCTTTAGTCGACGGCGAAAGATTGGACGTGTTTCCGCTGTCCTAACTGGGGTGGGTAGTTGATTCCACCATTGTGGGGCAAGGACTGAGAATAGACGACTTCTCTTTGATGACCCTCCCGGAGCTTGGATAGGAGTAGGTCTGAGGCGGCCAGAAGATGCAGAGCGTAGGGGTCTTGAGGGTGTGTAGTTAGAGACCATTGACCGGAGGTAGGCGGGAGCGGTTCCCTTTGCCGCACGGTATGCTAGGTTGAGGGCCTTGAAGCCTAGCACACTACACAATGTTAACCCTTTCACTACCACACTACAGAATGTTAACCATTCACCACCACACTACAGACGGTTAACCCTTTCACTACCACACTACATACGGTTAACCTTTTACTACCACACTACAGAAGGTTAACCCTTTCACTACCACAATACAGACAGTTAACCTTTCACCACCACACTACAGACGGTTAACCATTTCACTACCACACTACAGAAGGTTAACCTTTTACTACCACACTACAGAAGGTTAACCCTTTCACTACCACACTACAGCAAGTTAACCTGTTCACTACCACACTACATAAGGTTAACCCTTTCACTACCACAACAGAAGGTTAACCCTTTCACTACCACACTACATAAGGTTAACCCGTTCACTACCACACTACATAAGGTTAACCCTTTCACTACCACACTACATACGGTTAACCTTTCACTACCACACTACAGAAGGTTAACCCTTTCACTACCACATTACAGACAGTTAACCTTTCACCACCACACTACAGACGGTTAACCCTTTCACTACCACACTACATACGGTTAACATTTTACTACCACACTACAGAAGGTTAACCCTTTCACTGCCACAATACAGACGGTTAACCTTTCACCACCACACTACAGACGGTTAACCCTTTCACTACCACACTACAGAAGGTTAACCTTTTACTACCACACTACAGAAGGTTAACCTTTTACTACCACACTACAGAAGGTTAACCTTTTACTACCACACTACAGGAGGTTAACCTTTCACTACCACACTACATACGGTTAACCTTTCACTACCACACTACATACGGTTAACCGTTCACTACCACACTACAGAAGGTTAACCCTTTCACTACCACAATACAGACGGTTAACCTTTCACTACCACACTACAGACGGTTAACCGTTCACCACCACACTACAGACGGTTAACCTTTCACCACCACACTACAGACGGTTAACCTTTCACCACCACACTACAGACGGTTAACCTTTCACTACCACACTACAGACGGTTAACCGTTCACCACCACACTACAGACGGTTAACCTTTCACCACCACACTACAGAAGGTTAACCTTTTACTACCACACTACAGGAGGTTAACCTTTCACTACCACACTACATACGGTTAACCTTTCACTACCACACTACATACGGTTAACCGTTCACTACCACACTACAGAAGGTTAACCCTTTCACTACCACAATACAGACGGTTAACCTTTCACTACCACACTACAGACGGTTAACCTTTCACCACCACACTACAGACGGTTAACTGTTGCATGCACCTTTTGATAACGTGTCCTTTACTTTAGGTTGAGCACCTGCCTCCCAAATATTTTCCTGGTTCGCACTACCTACAGTATGGTTCCCTGACACTCTCTCTGCCATGAGGATACATTGTTGGTTAAATCATACGGGATGGTAAATGGAATGCATTTATAGAACAGCTTTTATCCAAAGCGCTTTACAACTTATGCCTCACATTCAGCCATTCACTCAGGCATTCACACAGCGACGGCAGAGGCAACCATGCAAGGTGCCAACCTGCTCATTGCGAGCATTTCGGGGTTCAGTGTCTTGCTCATGGACACTTCGGCACATTGCCGGGAGGAGCAGGGATCGAATCGGGAACCTTCAGATTACCAGACAACCGTTCTACCTCCTGACCCACTGTCGCCCCCCTACAGGAGTGCCCGCCCCCTACAGGAGTACCCGCCCCCTGCAGGAGTACCCGCCCCCTACACGAGTACCCGCCACCAACAATAGTACCCACCCCCTACAGGAGTACCCGCCCCCTGCAGGAGTACCCGCCCCCTACACGAGTACCCGCCCCCTACAATAGTACCCACCCCCTACAGGAGTACCCGCCCCCAACACATCAATGAACGGAGCGGCTTTTTTGGTTTTCTAACGCATTCATTCTTTTTCAGTGTGAAGTGTGCATTTGTTGGACTGTCTCTACTGGAGGTGTATCCACTGACAAACAGTTAAAACAGGTATAACTCACAGAAAACATCTTGTCTACGGAAGCAGAGCCATAGCTAACTACGATCAGAAATAGCTGCCGTTATGTTTTGTAATGAGGTTGTTTCTACATAATGCATTATTAACTTATTCTGATTTAAAAACAGACAGCGATACACTTTCTGTCCATTTTGTGTGACAAACGAATTGGCCCGCTCCTATATACCTTTTTTAGAGTTGTAACAATGTGGTCGTTATCTAATGATTCTTTGAATTTTTTAAGACTACTATACTGTTGACTGACTGTGCTTCATTGTTGACGTCATTCATTTGGAAGGGTTGCTGACGTGACGAATGTCAATTGGATGTACTTGTTTACTCATCTCCTTGATGAAGCAGAGCACAGCTCAGACCTGTGTGTGTGTGTGTGTGTGTGTGTGTGTGTGTGTGTGTGTGTGTGTGTGTGTGTGTGTGTGTGTGTGTGTGTGTGTGTGTGTGTGTGTGTGTGTGTGTGTGTGTGTGTGTGTGTGTGTGTGTGTGTGTGTGTGTGTGTGTGTGTGTGTGTGTGTGGGTGGTAATGGTGTGAGTCACCTAGCCCATCCCACGCAATGCACATCCAGCATTTCTTATTTAGTTGTCATGTCTTGAGTCAAAAGTGTGTGTGTTTGTGGGTTGAGATAACCAGCAGGGTTATTATAGTTTTGTATTTTTCAATACTTTTTTTATTTAATTTAATTTCCTATGTTTGTTTTCAATTCAGTTTGTTTCCAAAGTTCAGTTCAGTTTCAGTTTTTATTTATTTTGTATTATTATAACATGGGGGGTATTGTCTGGGCATGATTTAAGAAGTGCAGAATATACAGTATATAATAGGTACAGTATTGTGCGATACGAACACATCCCTGCAGGTCACACCAATACCTCCTCTAGCTTGCTGAGTTGACAAATCTGACACTCAAGACATTTTCTGTATATTCTTGTTTTATTCTAGTTAATTTGGTCCTGTAAGCACACTGCATCATTTCAGTTCGTTTTGATTTATATTCTGAAGTCTTGTTTTTATTTGTATTTTTCACCTAACTAAAAAGTTTTTAGTTTTTTAGTTTAGGTTTAGTTAACTATGATAACCTCGGTCTCCAGTCTGCACCCCAGGGACTGGTAGGGGTCGGTGGACCTGTTGGTCTAACAGCTGGCCTCGACAGCAGGCCAGAGGAGGACATCACGTCTCGCCCTCAAATGCTGCTCCACTTTGATCTCCTTTTAAAGGAACATGCAAACTTTTTGGGAAATTAGCTTGTTTGCCATCTACCCTGGAGTTAGATACATACCCTTTTCTTCTCTGTGCATGCATTAGGCTTAGGGAACAGCCACACCGTTAGCCTAGCTTAGCGTCATTCACTGGATAGGTGTGCCAGTGTAGCCTAGTTCAACATGTATACAGTTTTGGAGTTGTATTTGGAGGGTATTTCGTGACTGTTGGGAACTAGGCTACACTGGCACACCTTTTTCCAGTGAATGGACAGAGAAGAAAAGGGTATGTATCAGCTTGTCTAACTCTAGGGTAGATGGCAAATAAGCAAATTTCCCATGTTCCTTTAAGGAGAAGAAGAACTCAGAATTTTGGATAAAAAAATAAAAAGTGTGAACCTATTTTTTCTTTTCTCTTTGACGTCATGAGGTGGGATCTGTCTATGGAAATAATTAAAGGTGTTTGAGAGCTGCTAACGATTTCTCACTTTAGATTATTATTAATAATAATGATAATAGCTTGATCTTTTTGCCTCCATCCCCTAGTTCCCTCACCTGAAGAAATGTGTTGTCTTTGTGGACTTGCTTGCCAGCTTTGCTTATTTTGAAATCCTCTCGCTCACTCTCTTGCTTCCTTGAATACCATGTTGTAAGTATTCATGTCCCATGGTAATTTTTTTTTTAATAATAAACAAACAAAAATGAATGTTACGTATAAAAAGAGCAATGGTGTGCACCCATCACACCCCATCTTCCCCCTGTGCCTCCTACGCCCATCGGTGATGTTCTCCTGGGGGGGGTGTCTGTCTAAACACAGATAACAGCAGAGAGAATCCCCACTGACAGCATGTATGACTCCATTAAGCCCTCTGTGGTACAATAGCTCTGTGAACCTGCAAAAGGACTCAAGTATAGGCTCACCCCCCCCCCCCCCCATTTAACCCTTTCACTACCACACAACAAATGGTTAACCCTTTCACAACCACAGTACAGAAGGTTAACCCTTTCACTACCACACTACAGACGGTTAACCTTTCACTACCACACTACACCGTCTGGAACGAACTAGTGGATAGATATAGAGGGCGGGCATACATCTAACGGTATTCATAAAAACAGCATTATTGGCATAGGCGGCGCGTATACTAAGGCTAGGGGGGGCTATGCCTACCCAGAATATTATGCTCGGAATCTTGAAATGTATATAATATATGCGCAGGCTGCTGGCTATTGTGTGTGTCTTGTGCTGCAGCCGGCTGGCCGAGGTGTCAGCGACGAAGGTGTCAATCGGTGGCAGCGTTTAACATTCCAGGTATACAGGCAGTAACCAATCACGCATAGGCTCAGGTTAAATAATGTGGCCAATCACATCATTCACATGATCATCCTGATCCCGCAGGCAGAGTAAAGCAAACATCTGTGTTCTGAATTTCAGCCCGCCGATCGCTTTGTAAGTTTGTAGAGAAGCGAGCAGAGGCATATCTACCGATCACCTGAGGCTGTATGTTGTTTTATCTTGGCAAACAAGGGCTTGCTCTAAGAGGACATGATGAGAGTCCGAGTTCATCAAATCGTGGACACTTTTTTGTTGTGAACGGTCTTTCTCACCAAGACGAAACGTCGCATTTATCTGCATTAAGGTAAGACAATGGTTCATAATATTATTGGATGCCTTCATTTGAACACTTAATTTGCACTATATATAAATGAGTGGGGCTCGCTGTAGTATAGCCTAGTAGTGTGTGTGTGTGTATATGAAATCAGAACCTGGACGGTTTGCGTGCAACCAAAAATAAAAGGTAAAATTTTTTGCGCTACGCGCGCGAGGGGCGTTCCTTTAACAGTCTACCTGGACCAGAAGCCCACCCGCCGCCTATGATTATTGGACATGCCAATCCAACGAAAGACGCGCTGGAGGAAAAAGCGCAATGAAGTCAACACCACCAAGTCGACGACCTGGGCACTCCCGGAACTGTCCAAGGTGCTGATCCCAGAGGGAGCCGTGGGATGTCATGAATATTGCCATGCTGTGATGTGATGTGAGCTTTGCTCTCTGCCTGCATGCGGGCGCATCACAGCCAAGGTACAGTAGGTCTGGCCACGGCCCTACTGGCCCTACCGGTTCCACAGCCTATGCATCAAGGGGCACATGGGCAAGTGCTTGGGCACCCAAAGCCCCCCCCCCCCCCCCCCCCCCTCTGCACGTGCCTGGTTCACAACATGGACATGACCGAGTGAACCTCGTATTGTAGTTGATATGAATACATTAAAACATCTTTTTCCCTCCAGTGAATCACTTGGTGAATTGTGCTGTCAGAACAGTTTCATGTCGCTATTGGCCATTCGGCCGCTGTAATTTTGTTATGAACCAAAGAAACTATGAAGTGCCTTGGGTCTCCTGAAAGGCGCTATATTTAAGAAATTATTATTATTTATAATTACTAGGGATGCTCGATATTGGCTTTTTTACCGATACCGATATTCCGATATTGGCCAACTCTTAATTTCCGATACCGATATCAACCGATATCAACCGATACCGATATATGCAGGGTTTCCCCCCCCAAAAAAACTGAATAATTTCAGGTAACTAATAATTTCACTGGATATATATATATAACAAATAACCGATACCGATATTTTCCGATATCACATTTTACTGCCGATAATATCGGTCGGCTGATAATATCGGACATCCCTAATAATTACTGTATAAAAGAAGGAAGGGTCATCACGTCACTGTGTAGCGAGTGAACACACATTCCACACAAGTGTGGAAACGTTCAATTCAGTCGTCATTGAGTTAAATGGGATCCGCCATCTCCTCGTTCATGACCTGCCATTTAAACAGGTTTTTACCTTGGATGTCAGAATCATCAGCAATTTGTTGCATTATTAACTAGCTAATGTTTGATATATTGGTTGATGTATATGTCCTCAGATAGCTGGTATATTTGGTACGTGACGACCCTTCTTTCTTTGATAGTGTCCTTGTTATAAACCAGGAAATGCCCATGTGAAATGCCCATGTGAAATGCCCATGTGAAATGCCCATGTGAAATGCACATGTGAAATGCCCATGTGAAATGCACATGTGAAATGCACATTATAAATTGGTAAATCTAGTGATATATGCACAATTCCTTACCCCCAGCAAATCTCTAGTTACAACACGATTATGTAAGCTACAGTACATGTAAGCAGTGTTGCGTTTGTAGGTGAGGTTTTTACAAGGTTCAATGTGTGTGAGATGACTGGTCGCACCACATCACATCACTCTCTCACTACTATTCTACACAGTACTACTATTCTCCCTGTCTCCAGGGAAGGAGAGCATTCCCATCAGATGTCTTAATTTGTTTTACTTGTTTTTAACAGTGAAACGATTTAAGAGGGGTCGACAGTGGCAACAGGAGCTTCGTTCGTCTGGTAGTCGGAAGGTTCCCGGTTCGATTCCCGCTACTCCCGGGCAATGTCTCAATGTGTCCTTGAGCAAAACACTTAACCCCTAATTGCTCCCGATGTGCAGGTCGGTACCTTGCATGGTTGCCTTAGCCATCGGTGTGTGAATGGGTGAATGTGAGGAATGAAATTGTAAAGCACTTTGGATAAAAGCACTATATACTGTAAATGCACAATTTTCTTTCACTTTCTTTTTTTAGGAGACCAATTGGGTGCCCGGTTATGGTTCATAAACAGACACGTGCGAGTGAGTGGAGTGCAGAGGAGCAAAGCTACATTCCAGTGAAGTGACTTGCTCCATTCATGGCAGGAATAAAATAGAGGCTACTGTAATAACAAAATGGTCATGGTGCTGATGTTACCAAGATGGGGCAGGCTTTGTCCGCTAATGTGTGGTCATAGTGTAGGATTTCAGTGCCCTTCAGGCTGTGAACATGTCGTGTAGAATCGGTGGCTGATTCTAAGCAGAAAATCTTCTTTTGAGTTAAAAATATTTAAGGCAGGAACCTGGCAGGAACCTGTTATGCCATCAGGTATAAAGTGGAGCTACTCCACTGACAATGAATTAGAGACTGATTTTGCAGACCTGTAGAATGGGTTTTTATTTTTTAATACCCAAATTAACGAGATAAGATGAGATATTCCTTAAATTGATCCCTTTGGGGACATTTGGGCAGCATGGGGGAGGGGGGGTACAGGTATGGGCAGGGAATTAGTAGAATGACATGAATGTATAGGCAATAAAAGTTGATCTGAATATAGAAATATGAGAACAAAATGGTTGGTTTTTCATGTTCACTAATATGTGTTGAAAAATATCGAAAAATAATGCACAACACATCATTAATGTGTATTATTCTCCTTACACCATGGCCACTTGCAAAGAGAAAAATATGTGCCATTTATTCACATTTTCAACAATAAAATATAAAGAAATAATCTTATTTGTGCTTTTCTCACTGCTGACTTTCATTATACAGTAACCCCTCGTTGCCACCTTAGCAACTGCTTGACAAACACCTGTCACCCATGTGACAATGACCCAGAAAGCTTATGTTATGCTAGAAAGCCTTTCTGTCAATAACAATATTGACATACATATACATATACATATACATGGGTATATGTGAACTTTCTTTTTTACACAGCAGTAATATCTAACAGTTGAGCAGTTGATTTGATTGTGAGTGTGTATCGTTCGCTCAAAGCAGCCCGCCCCCTGTTAGCTAGGTGTATCCATTATATTGACGAGGCTTGGCAACCGAGGTTCAAAGTTAACTTCACATTTATTGGCTGTCCGTTTACATGTCACTTCATGCACCAGGTTACAACTCTGTGTGTCTTGACTTCCTAGTGTGACATCACTCAAACTACCGCATCCAAGAGGCTCAAACTCAAACCCAATACATCAGTGGCTCTGTTGTAATATGACTGCTGCCACCGAAAATGTTCAGTTTGGAATAAATATGGCTGAATGAAACACACTTGTATTCCTTACAGTATCCATGAAATTGGACACTTTGACTGCCTTAGATATGTCAGATGATTTCTGTACTTTTCACTACACGTTTTATTACTTCATAAATCATATCAGTCCTTAAAATAATAGAGTTGCAAATATCCATAATAATCTACAAGACATCATTAACACTAACTATATATATATATATATATCCTAAATATATATATTTTGATCATGATTCTTGTGAAATCTTTCCACCTCGGAGCCTTTTGACTAAATCAATTTATTTTCTCTTTCTCTACAGAAACAAAGACAACTGAGACTTGAGATTTGATGCTCTCTCTCTCGCTCTCTCTCATTCATCACTCTCACACACACACACACACACACACACACACACACACACACACACACACACACACACACACACACACACACACACACACACACACACACACACACACACACACACACACACACACACACACACACACACACACACACACACACACACACACACACACACACACACACACACACAGTGACACACACACAGTATTACTCTGACAATAACAAAACCAAAGTAAAGAAACGACATTTAGATTTTTGGGACGGTTTACATTGAGGACGGTTAAAATTGTATTTCGGGACGGTTCTGGGACGGTGGTGAAATAAGTCCAAGGTGTCCAGGGAAATTAATCTGGAGCCCTGCGGGTCCCTCAGGGACCCCCAGGGGACCTTGAGGGGGTTCCGGGGGGGGGGGTGTCCCCAACAAAATGAGGAATAGTTTAATTTCACGAATATTTTATTCACTAGACGCCCAATGAGATAATGTATTATTCTGATTATAGGTTTCACTTTCCTCTGCTATCTCCCAACCTGCATACCCAACTAAATGGTAAAGTTTCAAGTTTTCAAGTTTTGTTTTATTTGTCACATATAAGGTACATGTACATTACAGTACAGAAAAATAAGAGATGGACTGTATTATATTGATTTGAACCAAAGCTCATGCCTCGCATTCACCCATTCACTCACATAATAATATTATATATATTATGTAATAAATTATAATATATATATTATGTTCACACATTGACAGCGGAGGCAGAAATACTTGGTGCCAACATGCTCATCGGGAGCAGTGTCTTGCTCAAGGACACATCGACAGACTGCCGCGAGAAACTGGAATCAAACCAGGACCCTTCCGATTACCAGACGAATAATCGACCTCCTGAGCCCCACAATAAACAATGCCTTTATAGACAGTTAAATAGGCCGTATTATGCTTTTTATATGCCCCCCCTTACCTTTAGTATGTTATATAGCTGGAGGTGCAAGTAGAACTGAACTGTAGAACGTCTACAGAGTTATAAAATCTAAAGTCCACGCCACAGAGTTATTCTCTCTGACATTAATCTCTGCTCCTTGAACTGCGTGAAATGGCTCGTTTTTAGTCCAGCCTTTCTTGCTAGAATGCCTTGTTTTTAGCCTTTTATATCTATATGTCACTAAGCTAACACGATAGTTTACTCTTTGCATGTGTCTATTGATTGTCTATATTATTGTTCAATGTCAGGACTCCTGACTCGCGTATCTCCGTTTGTCAAGATGGCGGCTGACTCTTTTCGTTATCTTTTTCCTCCTAAACAGCCTAAACTAAAATGTGTTTCTGACAACATTTTAGCCACGAAATAAAATATACAATTGCTGGATCTCATCTGCAACGCCTAGTTTTACAGTTTGATCAGAATTGTGTGAACCAGGGAAGTACAGCCACACAGGGGAAATGCAGCTAATTTTCCTTGAGACAGAAGCCAAAACTGCCTGTTAGAGGCTGACTGTGAGTGCTGATTGGTACAGCCTGCACAGCTGTAACTAGGCACTTTTTGTAAATAGACCATGACAATGAAAATATTAAACTGGGCCATAACAGGCTTTTTAACGACCCATGGGATTCCTGACCAAATGTCAGGCTCTAGTGTGTGTGTGTGTGTGTGTGTGTGTGTGTGTTTGCGCATGGTTGAGTCTACACGGCCCTCATTCACACTTGGTTCTACACGGTCTGCGCTCATCAAACCACTGACTCAGTGGCACATCGCTCAGGCAGACACCTACCTACCCGAGGCCTACTGTGCTATATTCTATAGGCAAATGCATATTTCAGGTAAATGTTATTACATTAAAGACGTTTGTTGCTTTATTTCAATTCAATTATGAAATGGTACCACAGTGTTAGGCTATAGCAAAGTAAAACTCAAGACAGCCCAACTTCAAACGATTATCCTATGACTAGCAGGACAAACCATGAAAAGCACGACTGCACGACGACTGAATGTGTATTTACAATAAACATATTAAAAAAAACTATAATATATATAAATAAGAGGAAATGTATTTTGTGATGTCTTTTGTGGTGTGTGTACAAGTTGGTTTTTATGTTCTGTATTTATCATTTTCATTATTGCTAATGTCGTTTAAAAAAAAATATATATAATATTAACTCTCTTGTAAAATGAAAATGAATTAACCACAAACAAAGATAGAAGTAGAAATAAATGAGGGGAACAACCCTGCTGGGAACCCACCCCGCTGAGTCCAAGCCATCCCCACCATCTTTATCTCAATCCATATGTGACTACCTGCTAATGGGTGAGTCACCAGGGAGCATGGTGGAGTGGGTGGCTCGTTAAACCAATTAGTCTCACCTGGGCAGTGAGAGGTGCCTGCACATGTAATTATATGTTTCCCTGTCTAATTCCCTCTGTCTGCTTTTCCCCATCTCCCAGGAACAGGTTATCCACCACCCATCTTGACCTTTGTTATTGGAATACTAATACTTACACCACACGCACCACACTTCACGTTTCACTCATCCAAACACTGCATTTCATCACTGATTCTTATACATATTCATTGTTTATATTAATAATTATTTTGTTAGATAGGATTAAATTAATGTTTTTTGTTAAATTGCTTTCACGTGTGTGGACTCCCTATTTGTCACAATGTGAAAAACTGTGATTTACCTTACCTTGCTACCTCTCTTATCTTTTTATGCTCGCTTATGTCTGTATTTTCTTTTTTTTGTACTGCTGTGAAGCACTTTGAACTGCAATTTATGTATGAAAAGTGCTATACAAATAAAGTGTATTATTATTAAAAGTAAAGTTATTATAACATTGGGCCCCTCCTCCTGAAATCCTTTGCTGAAGAACCTGGCCCTGCCTGGCAACCTATCTTTCAGATGTCCCTTGATTGCCACACAGTACCAAAAGTATGGAAAACCTCACACATCACACCCATCCCAAAGAAAACATCCCCCAAAGAGCACAATGATTACAGACCAGTGGCCCTGACTTCAGCATGGGTTAAATTGTGGTGCACAAATTACCTCCATCAGTGGAGAGGAGACCGGACCTGTTGCCCAGTTTGCTTATAGAAACGGACGCAGCACAGAGGACACCGTTGCTACTCTCTCCCACCTCACCATCAAACACCTGGACCTCCTCAAAAACACACACAAGAGCGTCGTTTATGGACTTCACTTCTGCCTTCCAACACAATCCAACCACACCTCCTGTTAAGCCAAAATGCAAAGATTGGATGTAAACCCGGCACCTCATTCACTGATACCACTCCTTTCTCAGTGACCGAGCCCAGCTGGTTAAGATCAATACTCTCTCCTCTCCCTGTGGTCATGAACTGCAGAGCAACACAGGGTTGTGTGAGCTAGGGCTGAGCCCAAATGTTCAGACCTTCGTTACGTTGGCATTCGAATTCTAAATCAACATTCACATTTTTTATTAAGAAAATTATATATTTTTTCTGTGTCTATTCATTCTGTTTAAACCAATGGGGTTTTTCTTCACAGTTGCAGATAAAGATTAGGCTACACTAATATTATAGTATTATACTATTATAGTATATGACTCGTCAACATTTTTTACAAAAAACATTTATCATAAATGATGTAGCCTATCTGCATCCGCTTGGCACTCGGCGCTCCATCAAGACGTCACCATCACTTTCGTACCAACCGTGCCCTTATTGGATTATTTATGTTGACGAAACTGACGAGTTATATTCATTGAAGAAAGTTGATTTAATAAAAAAATACTTTATTCAAATTGAGGATTTAGTTGGAGGATAATTTCTTTTTATAAATATATAAAAAACTATTTTTATTATAATCTTTTTATTTATTAAAAAAGAAGGTTCGAACGTCCGTTTGAAAAACCCTGACAAAGTTTTAATCACAAAAACAGGCTTCGGGGACAGCTGTGTGAGCCCCCTGGTGCTATTCATCCTCTACACCAGTGGTTCTCAAACAACGACAAGGTGACACTAAAAAAAAATTTAAGTAAAAAAAAGAATATATATATAAATATGTTTTAATGTTCTGGCAACATATTTTGGCTAAATATGCCTCGTTTTATAAATGTGTATTGATAACATAGTGCTGTAATTACATTCTAATTTCTAATAAATATGCACGGTCAAGTTCAACAACGTGTGCTTTTATTTTGATATTCCTTAAAACCACGTTGAAATTACGCAATACATTAAGTGTGGGGTCCCCAAAAAAATTCCTAAATAAAATGGGGTCACGGTATGAAAACGGTTGAGAACCCCTGCTCTACACCACAGGGCTGTGTGAGCTATAACAGCATCCCGGTCCAGGCATCATCCGTCAACCAGACCTTTCTGGAAAGTTACTCTACAAATGTGTTGAGAATGGCCCATAAGGTCATAGAAGATCACTCACATACACACACAGAATACGAGCTGCTACCCTCGCATAGGCCTAGTAGGATAGAAATGTGGTTACAGCCTACATGGGTGATGTGACAGAATTCACCATAGAATTATATCCGTCCGTCTCTGCCGTAACATGGTTGTCTTGTGTTTATTTCTTTTTTGTAACGCAGTATTGTGTGTTCTGACTAGGGTTGCAAATTGTAAGCACGTTCCTTACTCGATCATTGATGACATTAACGATCAACGCTGAAAACAACCTAATGAAGCAACAATAGTATTTTTAATGAGGCTACAGCTACGGGATTCTGATCACGACTTGGGAGCTGTGGTCCTGGATAATGGCCGGTTTTGGACTGGTGCTGGCGCCTCCATCAGAAGGATACTGTGCCTCTGCACTCGCCATCTGCTCGGGCGCGGCACCGTGGCGGCTCTTGTTCCTCCGGAGTCGCGGCGACTCTGACCTCGCGGCTTCACGCGGAGCGAATGTGACATTTTGCAAACCGGTTAAGTCATGATTGAACACAGAGGGGGAAGGTAATAGAATTATGTTTCCTCCCCCAAGTTCAGAGAAAAGCTTTAATCTGTACCCACCCCCACCCCCACCAACACCACCTCTCATGGCAACCCACCCCCATCCATTCGTTTGCTAATGGGCTTGGGGAAATATGGTTAATTACCGCAAAGGGAGTCTCAAGCAGATTTAAATAACTGGCTTTTAAAAAATTCCAAACGCGTTCATTTGGCACAACATCAATGCAGAAGTGATGATGCTCATTAGAACGGTACCGAAATGTCATACATCTGCACCGTGCGCCTCGCCGGTGAAAGGGGGAGAGAACCGACGGCAGAGAGTGGGTTGATGAGACGTTTCAGTGGCGTCTGTTTAGCTGCGTATCTTCAGCCGTTTTTAAAAACACACAGGTCATTTTCCCGGGTCATCAAAGTGATGGAAGACTCGGGCGGCCCACGATGTAGACCGGCCTGCTGTCGTGCTGTAAACCTGCATGCCGTCGCACATTTGCAGCAGGTAGTCGTGCAGAGCTGCTATTATTATTAAAGCGGATCAGATTTGGATCGTGGCCATTTCACCTCGGCGTAAAGAGGAAGCAACGCCGACGGCATGAAACACGACACCCGGCGGGGAAGGCTGCTGCAGCTGCATCTCCCGGCGTGACGTCAGCGAGGTACCGCCAGACGTTATAGAACCAGACTTATAGATTATATCGTAGGCAGATCTTCTCAAAATAGGTTTAACCTCTTAAGCCCTAGCCATTATTTTCAGAAAATTCGCCTAAAAATACATACCTAAGTAAATGGAAGATTGCTTCACTTCTACAAGGTCCATTTGAATCGTCTTGGTATCTAGGGACATCTATGGACCTCAGGGAATGTATTCACAGTGTCAGAAATATTGTGTCTGTTACTAGGCTTGAGTAAATTGTAATTAACATAAATGTTCTTTGTTTTTCTTTGACTGTGAATAACACCATGCTAACATTGACCAGATGTGACCAGAGCTCATTCAGCATCTTCTTGAGATCATGTGTACAGAAAATCTAAGCAAATGAATAAAGGGCTGATGATTTACAGTGGGTTTTGTAGTACAGTACTGAATTTTGCCATCCGGACACATGCTATTTGAAATATGAATATAGTATATCCCGCTCAGGGCCGCCTCAGGGGGTGTGCGAGCAGTGCGGTCGCACAGGGCCTCGCGGGAAGGGGGGCCTCGCACAAAAAAAAAAATATATATATATATATATATATATATATATATATCTTTTATTTATTATTTTTTTTATTTAATTTTTTTATTTATTTTTTGCGAGGCCCCCCTTCCCGCGAGGCCCTTTTTCATCACAGACCTAAAATCTAGTTTTGCTTATTTCAATGAGGGGAGGGGTTACAGGTAAGGTAGCGTCTGACTATTTCGCGCGTGCAGCATTGGAGGTTATGCCAGCCAAGATGAAGAGGACATCGTTCGGCAGATGGACTGAAGATGAAAGTTGTTGCATGTTAGACAGTTCAGTCAGGCTAGCCATCCCGGCTAAAGACAGGGACAGCTAGTTAGCTTTAGCTACGTTATAATATTGAGTGCTAACGTGTGGTTCAGTCGGGATATAGCTTGGTGTTTCATTATGAGAATATCTCCATGCTCAAGTCGGCTATAGTCCGCGAGGGACTTGTTGCCGGCACCGCTATGGTAAACACCACTCTGTAGTGGGACGTGTATTGCCTTCTTTTTCCCTTCTCTCTTCGTATGAGAAGAGGAAAACACAGCGGCTGTCTGAAGTGTTGGCCTGTATTGCTTTTCTCACGTTGTACAGTTTTTCAGTGGTAGCCGCATAGCTTGCTTCTGCGTTAGCTAATGGTTAGCAATAGCCGGGTTGAGCTAACTGTTAGCCAGTTAGCTGTTTAGCTACGACGTTAGCTGCTCGTTTTCGCTCGGCTGGGAACGTTAGCTTGATGCTATCAGTTAGCCTAGAGTTAGCTGTTAGCTTGTGCTACGACCATTGACATTAGCCGTGAGAATAGCAGGCCCTGGCACTCTGACTACGACATCATCTTTGACAGAAGATGTAGTCGGGCCTGCACCATGACAAGGCACCGGCCATAGCTTCTTTTTGTCCCGCCAGCGAGAGGCCTTTCGTCAACGTGGAGACCTGTGTTCCGGCCTTTCGCCCTGCGTTCCTTGGTGCATGTAAGATGTCCATTGGACATTACCCCACTCTTCCTTCCTTCCCCTCCCGAATGTTTTGTTAATAACAATGTTTTTTTCCAGGCAAAACATATGTTACTTCACAACATTTGGAGATACGACATGTGCTGTGTGTGAATTGTCTTGGTTGTTTGTGTAGCTTGGGTAGCGTTGGCCAAAGCTGTGTGTGGCCTGGTGTCAGTACCTGGCTACTCTATTTGCAGTTAGCCTATTTAGCTGATGTCGGCAGCTGATGTCGGCAACAGGTCCGGTCTCCTCTCCACTGATGGAGGTAATTTGTGCACCACAATTTAACCCATGCTGAAGTCAGGGCCACTGGTCTGTAATCATTGTGCTCTTTGGGGGATGTTTTCTTTGGGATGGGTGTGATGTGTGAGGTTTTCCATACTTTTGGTACTGTGTGGCAATCAAGGGACATCTGAAAGATGGGTTGCCAGGCAGGGCCAGGTTCATTGGCTCCTTGCTACTTTGTTTTCTCTGGTATAGACCCTCTTCTCTTTGGATTTAAGTGTTGATCTTTGTCCTTTTGGATATATGTATATTCATGTTGCCTTTGTGGAGTTATCTTTTCCTTCTGTTTTGTTCTTCCATTAAAAGTTGAATATCCTTTAGGGGCTCATCTTTGCTTATCTCTCTCATACATGCTCTCTCTCTAACACACACACACACAACACACAGACATGCTCTCTCTCTCTAACACACAAACACACATGCTCTCTCTCTCTCTCTCTCTCTCTCTCTTTCTAACACACACAGTCTGCCTATGGCGGCCTTTCTCGATGGCTAGGCTGTGCTCGCTGAGTCTGTACCTAGTCAAGGATCTTCAGTCACAGTGCTCAGGTATTCTGCCACTGTGTACTCTCTGTTTAGGGCCAAATAGCATTTCAATTTCTTTCCAATGTCTCTCTCTCTCTCGCTCTCTCTCTCTCTCTCTCTCTCTCTCTCTCTCTCTCTCTCTCTCTCTCTCTCTCTCTCTCTCTCTCTCTCTCTCTCTCTCTCTCTCTCTCTCTCTCTCTCTCTCTCTCTCTCTCTCTCTCTCTCTCTCTCTCTCTCTCTCTCTCTCTCTCTCTCTCTCTCTCTCTCTCTCTCTCTCTTCTCTCTCTCTCTTTCTCTCTCTCTCTCTCTCTCTACACTGTATATTGACTGTAGAACGGGAGCTCTCTCTCGCTCTCTCTCTTGCTATATGTTGACTGTATCATGCCCAGCCTCGGGCAGCGCTATTATTTAAGAATATGTTGACTGTATAAAAAAAAAAAATACATTTTATTTTTACCTTTTGGGGGGGGGGGCTCGCGTTTAAATCTCGCACAGGGCCTCGCATTTCTCCCAGGCGGCCCTGTTTATGGCAATAACGTTCAGGTTTGAGATATGAGATTTATATAAAATAAAGAGAAAAATAAGGTTCACGCTAAAAGTCAGATGAATGCCAGCGGCAGGCGTGAGCTGGGAAGTGTACTTTTATGGAATTCGAAAGCCCATCCAAAGCCCTGGGTCTCTTCTCTTTAAGACTACACTGAAGTTAGGTTGTGCCGTGTCCTCGCGTCAATATGCGCCTTTTTCCGACTCTATAAACTCATATTTCACTAATAACACTTAAAATCATTGATAAACAAACGTAGTGCTGAAAATATACACTTTGACTGCTGTTTTGACATGGTTGGGGTCTTTACTGGAGCTGCGGTGGTTGGTAAACCTAATGGTTAGAGAAGCGGGTTTGTGGTCGCTGGTTCGATCCCCCGGACTGGCAGAAACAAATCTGGGCTGGGGAAGTGAATTAACAACTCTCTCCTATCCCCTTAACACCAACCGCTTAAGTGTACTTGAGCAAGGCACTTAACCCCCAACTGCTCCAGTGAAGTTGCTCAGTGGCCAATGGTGGCAGACTGTGGTTGTACTGGGCAGCTCCCAGGTGTGAATGGAACTGTGTGAATGTGAAGCAGGGCGTTCCTGAAAAAGAGCATCCGCTCAGCGAACCTACCCTGGGTAAATAAAGGTTAATGAAATAATTGAATTAAATAAAATTACTCTTGGCTACATTTGGAAAAAAAAAAACACATTAATTAATATGCTCGATTTATTGCGTGATATGAATCACGGCCCTGTACCGGGCCTGTCGGGATTAAGAGTTTAATAGTAAAAACAATTAATACAAAATACATGTGGGTTAAATGAGCTTAGGCTGAGAGGAGTGCTCTCCTCTGGCCAGCTAGGAGACACTGAAGAAGAGATGGTGACATTGACAAGTAGAGAAAGGGGTGGGGGCTGTATAACCGTTGGCCTCTCAGCTAGGTGTGAATGAATCTACTGTTTGGGGCAACCAAGAGGGATGCTTCAACACAGACGTCTTCAACATGACATTTTATGAGACGACAATTCCACCAGATCCCCTGAGCTGACAATCTTCCTGCAGGAGACACGCGGCCACCGCAATAACGATGTCGGGTTCTCATTCTGCAGCAGGATGTTACACCTGTCTTGTCAAGTTCAGTTATTGACAAACCCAGTTACAAAGGAGAGGCCCGCAGAGCCTAACGGGCCGAGGCTCGCCAGAACCTTCGGGGGGGGCAGCACAGAGCGGCCTTCACAGCCTGTTCGGTTAGGAATTGGATGACTCTATGCAACACTAACCCATCCGTTCTACATTCATTGCACACACATCCACATGCACACACTTACTTTAACCTGTTAACGTGCGGCGGTCCGTGCGTGCATGCTTCGCTGCACTTTGCCCTCGTCTGTCGGACTAGCGCTGTATCTTTGCCGATCAACCAATACATTGTTGGAAAGTTCAATTTGCCCCCTTTCGATCGTCACCCTACTCGACCTATTGCGTGCGTGCTTCCAGTCTCGGGTTAGAAGACGAAACATCCGACAAGCGTCATTTGACAAGCCGTTCGGTTTGGCCGGTTTGGCAGGGTCCTGAACGGACCAGTCACCGCTGATGGCGAAAATGATTGACCACCTTATCACCATATCTTACACGAGGGCTGTTTCCTTCGGTAAAGGGAGAGAAGAAGAAGACAAATAAGTTGTTTGTTTGGAGAATTCCTCACTCGCTGTCCAAATTAATGAGCGGTCAGCCATTTTGGACGAATTATTATTACAAAAACAGGCATCTAGCAACAAGTAAACAAAATGTGAGTAACTTTAAACACACACATTTAACATTCACTTTAGACACTTTAAACACTTTGTAACACTACACCATATATTATCTATTTTATGTATTTATTACTAAAGGATTTGCACTACATATCTACCTCATTTTAGCATTTTGTTAGCATTTTGTACTTTAGTTTTTTATATTGTATATTTTGTATAGTGTTTGGTCTTATTCTTTTACTTGTACTGTATGATGAAGCACAATCCCAGGAGGCTCATACAGAACCAAGCAGTTCACTGTAATGTACATGTACCTCATTCATATGTGACAAATAAAAACAAAACTTGAAACTTGAAAGCCGGGTGCGATCCAAAGTGTCTTACTGTACTGCCCGCATTTTGCTGACACGCGCCAAGGGGGATGAGAAGGGATGATGTTTTCCTCCGCTTTGTGGCCCTAAAGTATCAAAGACTGTTTCCGAAGCATCGCCTTAAAAAATGCATCTGCAGACAAATGTGTCTTCGGGGGGCTGTTGGTGTGACCTTATCGTCACCTGCGGCTAATCCACAAACTATACTGTTGTTTTACTGCACCATTAAATAACAACATGGCCGCAGGACGCCTCACGGCCTCTGGTTAGTGATTCCCCTCAGGGTAGATTTGTATTAAAATTTCATTATTTTTATGCTGTGGTGTGTCAAGCAGGGCAAATCATGACCCGACGCATTGCTACTTGGACGATAACAACGTTGTTGTATCGTGGAAGCGTTTTCTTCTGCTACCTTGTGTTTAGCAACCATGTGCAGCAATTCCAAATGTATGCTGGCAAGATTTGAAATGTCACCATCTAAATTATGAATATACCTTTAGGGGGTTTATAAATCCCATCTTGTCTTATGTCATCAGCGTCATCATCATGACATCATGACCCCCCACCCCCACCGCCTCTGGCTATCTACTGTATCTGACAAGTCATGTGACGCATATAGATCTTGATACATCCATTCCCAGTTGCCATAATGCATCGATTATTATGGTGAGATTTAATTGAGCAATGAGGCTTGAGACCCAATGGGGACACCTCTCTTAAGGATTATCACTTACAACTTGGTCAAGGTTGGACAGTAACAAATTACATGTAGGCTAACATGATTAGTCATTTGACTATAAAAAAGGAGGCTATCTATGTATATAAACATGTTTAACCCTTTCACTACCACACTACAGACGGTTAACCACACTACAGAAGGTCAACCCTTTCACTACCACACTACAGACGGTTAACCTCTTAAGCCCTAGCCATGTTTTCAGAACATTTGTTTTTTGTTTTCAGATTTTTTGTTTTTAAATATGGCTACTGGCTAGGGCTTAAGAGGTTAACACTTTGAGAGCCACTCACGGCTAATCTCGTGTTTACGATAGTTACGTTGAAAGCCACTCACGAGATTTCTCTGAATTATTATTATTTTCTTTTTTTTAGCGATCTGAAATCATATTGCATCACGCGAGCCTACCCTAGCCTACCCAAGGGCCGCCGGCGATCAGATGTGAAAAAAGCGCCCCCTATCGTCTCCCAGATGGTAAATCACCCTTTTGGAATGGACTCAATGAAAATGGATGGGGGAAAAAAAATATTCCAGTCCACATTTTCCAGTCCACTGATGCAGCCGGGGTTACCAGAGTTCATTCTGGATCCTCTGAGCCCCGCGGATCATGAGTTCTACTGTATACACGTTAGATCTATACACTTATCGATTTTTTCGAATGGTGATCAGGAATTGGAATATACCATTTGGATACCATCTGATGTCAGGTAAGGAATCTATGTTATCAGTGTTAGGATAATCAGACTCGTTTTCGAGGAGATATAAGCTTTTTTGTGATATGTGCTCTATCTGTTTCACTGTAAAATCCATGAGGAAATGAAATCAGCTATTATCAGCGGCTCGAACGTGCGTGCGTGCACGTATACTATTGATCATCTAGCGTTTATTTGAAAACGATTCATAAATAGGCCGTCAAATATCAACGTTCTGGAATATTCCAGTAAAAGGCGATTATCACAGAATGGGCTGTTTTTCACCTGAAAACGGCTGCTTTTTCAAAATGCTCTCAAACGGAAATTAAGCAATAAAAAACCAATCTGCCTTGACAACACTGACTGGAAAATGATTCTTTGATAAGCGACGGGCAGATTAGACACATAGCCATAATTTAAAACATAGATTAGGCGATATTAACGTTAACATTGGGAGTGGACCGTGGCATTCAAGGGGGTAAAAAGGTAAACACGGCGTGGCGCTCAAAGTGTTAAGGGGTTAACTGTAGTGTGGTAGTGAAAGGTTAACCTTCTGTATTGTGGTAGTGAAAGGTTAACCTTCTGTAGTGCTGACCAAGGTGATGGATGTCTCGGGGTCTTGGCCAAGATTGCAGAGACTGCTCTACATGCACCACCGAGGCCACGGATCAGCTCCTACTGTCTTCTGTCCGTGGTCTGTCAACATGGTTTGTGGTCTGTCAACGTGGTTTCATTGCTGGGTTAAGTACTTTTATTCTATTCACATAATATGCTTACTTCATATATCTACTCTATTAACATATATGCTTACCACTTGTATCTATTGCTATGTCCGCCCACTACAATCACGCAAGCTGTCTAACGCCTGTCCCGTCTCCCTGTCTCCCTGTGAGTTGATGTCCCGGAGTGTTGACCGGAGTGTCGGACGTCCCGTGATAAAGGCCGGGAGGATGCGACCCTCTCTGCGTGCCCTCCTGTCTCCCTGTCTCCGGCGGTCTCGTAGTGGTGACCGGAGTGCTGGACGTCCCGCGATGATGTCGGGGGGGTTTCGACCCTCCCTGCGCCGCCCCCCATCTCCCTGTCTCCTGCTGTCTCGGAGCGATGACCGGAGTGTTGAACGTCCCGTGATTAAGACGGGGAGGACGCGACCCTCTTTGCGCTGCCCCTGTGCCTCAAATAGATTCGCTATCAGCTCTATCTTTAATCTTTCAAAATGTTCAGTTGCTATCGCTATCAGCTCTATCTTTAATTTTTCAAAATGTTCAGTTGCTATTGCATGCATTCATCTGTGTTTCACTACACACATGAGTGCATGCTTACCAACTGTTAGTCTGCAACACTACTATCACCGACATCTAAGAAGGGAGATCCCCCCTTGAATGGCCCTTTTAAGGTTTCTCTCCTCCACACTGCCTGTGGTGCATTTTTCCCTATTGTTATGTTTTAGTGAGTTTTTCCTTACCTTCGCGTGGGGTATGTCTGGGAGTGCTTGCATTCATTCATTTATTTGCATTTATTTTAAATTTGTTGGACCTTATGGTGTTCTTGTTTTGTTCTTGACTTATTGTTATGTTTCTTCTTGACTTGTTTAAAGAAGACGTGTCCGGCCCATGGGGACATTAAACGTGTGTTGTCGGGCCTTACAAATAAATTTGATTTGATTTTGATTTAGTGTGGCAGTGAAATGGTTAACAGTATGTGGTGTGGTAGTGAAAGGGTTAAATGTCTGTAGTGTAGTAGTGAAAGGGTTAAAACAATTTGATTGTGAAAATGGGAAAGTGATGGTGAATAGACACTGACAGACAATTATTTCGTCAATCGATATTTTGAAAATAACCTGTCGAACTGTGCTCTTGGTCTGGTCTTGAATGGATGCTTTGCACTGCAGTGCATACATTAAAATAGACACTGTGTGAACGTCAGCATTTCCAGTCACTGAGCTGTTGGAGTATAGGCTGTCATTACCTTACAGACCAGTTCTCACCCAACATCAGTCCACAGAGAGAGAGACATGTCCCAATCTAGAGACATTCTCAGTTTACCTTGACTCATGTTACCGTTTGTTTGTTTATTTTTATATTTATTTGTTTGTATTTTACATTTAAATGTAATTTAATTTAATTTCAAACCTTTATTTAAAGTCAAGGCAACTGAGGTTTTCCTTGTTTACAGTCACGTTGAGTGTACATAGAGTTATGTAAAACATACAGAGTTAAGCTAAATAAATAAATATACATTACATATACAGTACAATCATAACAATTAGACAAGTAAGGGTAACAATCAATTAAAACACCTACAACTTGATTGACAAAGATTGGAGATCAAGGTTTTAAACTCTGCAACAGAGGGGAGAATCTCAAGCTAAGGACTGTTGGGAGTTCATTCCATGAGCAAGAGGGGCATCATAGCAAAATGCAGATCTAATAGTAATGATTTAATGGGTAAATATATCAAATTGTTTATTTTCCTACAGTATATTGTTTGCTTGCCAAACGAATGACAATCATGCACACTGGGCTTGTTAACCCGTTCACTACCACACTACCAACGGGTTAACCCTTTCACTGCGACAATACAGAAGGTTAACCCGTTCACTGCAACACAACAGATGGTTAACCCTTTCACAACCACACTACCAAATGGTTAACTCTTTCACTGCGACAATACAGAAGTTTAACCCGTCCACTGCCACACGACAAAGGGAAACCCCTTTCACAACCACACTACAGAATGTTAACCCTTTCACTATACCAGACTACATAAGGTTAACCCTTTCACTACCACACTACAGACGGTTAACCGCCTGCAGTGTGGTAGTGAAAGGTTAACCTTCTGTAGTGTGGTAGTGGAAGGGTTAAGTATACAGTGGCATTATAGAAGCCCCCCCCCCCCCCCCCCCCCCCATCCATTTGTTTGTACAGTGTCTCCCCCCCCCCCCCCCCCCCCCCTCAATGTACAGTTTTGCTTGTATATACAGTGTGCCCCCCCCCCCCCAACCACCTCCAATGTAGATTACCCAGTATGGTTGTCAATATCCCAGTGTACCCAACCCCCCCCACCCAACCTCCTCCAATGTACAGTTTCTACGTCAAATGTATATACTCCCTTTTCCTGACTCCTTCTGTATCACAAACAGTACTGTATTTGCAAATCTGGTATGTCATAAATGTATAGATGTAGCAGTACTGACTATCTGTATGTCATGTATGTCATATATGTCCTGATGAATTGAAAATGGGGGACCCTGATGTAAACAAGACGAAAGTCTTTCTCTGGTCTGCATCCCCTGAACAATTGTGTGTATTGAGCTGTACTGTATTGTACCCATTCTGCAATCTGTTAATAAAGTTTTCAATCAATCAATCAATCCCCAGCACTATGTCTCTTAGCAGCCATTGCAGCCTACTCCTTCTCATAACTAAAACTGAGTGGTTATTCTTTTTGTAATGCAGAACACGTATCCCAATCAACCGGTAGCCAGGTCGATTCTTGCACGTTCTAGCACAAGCTGAGAAGTGAGCAAAAATTTAATTTTCCAAACAGTTCCTTGTGGGGTTCAAGCTAATATGGGTGCTGTAACTCAACAGTGTAGCAGTCTGGAGCCTCGTTGTGCATGCGTCAGGAAAACCTTAAAATATTGTTGTTGCGATGCCAGATATATAGAATTCCAGGGAAATGGTTAACCCATGTCAAAATATGTTATAAAATCATTACAAGTCTAGTGGCAATTCAAATGTAAATGTGGTCTCATCACTCATCTCTGAATGGCTAATGGGATGGAACACGTGAAAATGAATCATTCATTTGGAAGCTGTCAAAGGTATGTTTATACTGCATGTAAAGATAAATTACCGGTTAAGAAATGGCTAAAAAGCCTCTTTTCCATACATGTCATGTCAAGCTCTTCAACAATCTCTGAAAATGTATGCAACATCCCAATGGTAAAAAGGTATTGGTATAACACTTTATAATAACCATCAATTGTCAAGTAGTGAATTAAGCAACAGCTAACGACAGGCCATGGTATATTGTGATTATATCACAGCTATTGCTTTTATGTGTTGACATGTGTTCTACATTTTGTATATGTCACGCCAGTGCTTCAGAGCCTATTGCAGCAGCAGACATCACAGCTTGTTTTGATGTTGGTGGCAGGCAGCACGGTCGGGTTGCATGGCTCTTTGTATAAATGATCACCTGCTAAACCTAAACAGAGATGTGCACTGCTTGTGTGCTCAATACACTCCTCCAGTTGGATCACCACGGAGGTCTAGCAGTTTGTTAATTTTACCATAACAAACTAGTAGCTTTCTTCCTGAGATACTGAACTGTGCAAAGGAATTGGATGTCATATGGTATATCGTTAGCCTCATAGCATAATTGCCTAAGTCATTTTTCAAGACTTTCGGAAAAGAAGAAAAAACTAATTTTGGCACAAGTCACACGAGTGAGTTAGGCAGAAAGGGATTCTTAAAATAACAAGGTTCTGATTGGCTGAGGACACAGCCACTAAGCCAGGGTGGTGCAGCAGTGTGAGGAGATTAGAGTTAGGCAGAAATATAAATTTGGCCAAAAAATTACTTAGGCAATTATGCTATGAGGCTAACGATATGCTTATTATAGCATGGTTATGAACCAATCAGATTGTTTGGTTTGAGCTACCCATTTTATAATTGGGTATTGCTGCTCCCAGCAGTTGGAACAAGATGCAACACAGAACTTTAAAAATGGACAAATTGATCCCCCCTCACTACTTTTAAGGACTGTTGTTTACACACACCTGCAACTGTCTCCCAGCCTTTTAACTGTAGTCTGTCTGTTCTGCTTCATGTATCACACACCTTGTAATTGTATTTGGTTGTTTGTTTGATGTGTGTTTTAATGATTTCCCTTACCTCTGTGATGTGTGTATCGTCTGTCTCTTTTCTATTTTATTTAATTTAATTTGTCGCCTTTCCTGTTACCCTCCGAGAGGCCCTTTTGTCCTCTCATCCAGGCCGTCATTGTAAATATGATTTTTTTTCTTAATTGCCTGGTTTTAATAAAGGCTAAATAAATAAAAATGAATTGCAACTTTATAATAGCCATCCAAATAATGTGTATTAAAGGTACAATCTGTAATGCTGTCAAACAGCGACCTAGGCAAAAAGAGTCCCGCTTGATATTACACTTTGTTTACATGTCCTTTTTTTGCTTAGATGTATGGGTTGGAGTTTAGCAACTTATTATACTGTGAATTACTCCAGACCTCTCTGAGAGTCTGAGGTGTGGCCACCAATAGTAAACCCTTCTATTATACCCTATACCCATTAAATTCCAACCCACACATCAGACCAAAAACAAAATATTTAAAGGGGAACTATTTTACTATTTCTTTCACTATTTGGGCACTTTTACACAATTCCTGTGAGTCTATGGAACACCTCTGTAATATATATATTTTTTTTATTCATTGTTTTGTATTTCTAATCAAGTCCTCAAAAACAGCATTTTTCTACCTCAAGATTTCAAGCTGTTTTGCAGCCGCAGCTGCAGGTGCCACCTAAACCACTGTGCAGGTTCTGGTTCCCCTGAACATTAACATGCAGCAGCGACTATATGACATCACATATAGGCACATTTTCAAACGACTCAGTTCAGTGAGGGTGAATATTGTGAGAGGAGAATTGGAAGAATGCGCCAATATGAGAATTTTGAGACATAGATCATATTAATATAAGTTCACATAGCTAGGAAACAATGCTAAACACTCAAAAAGGCCATTTATAAGATAGTTCCCCTTTAAACAAGGTGCTATACCAAACTATTTGCTTTTGCCCAGAAGTCGCTGGTTGACGGTGTTAGAGATTCTACCTTTAAAGAACAGTGTGTTATCAATACAAAATGGACATTAGCATGATACATGTACACTGGTAAGGGATTCCATCTGAGCTAACAATTTGTTAGCGCGCAAATCTAAATCTCTTTGTGCATTCAATTTCGATTTCAGAGGACTCCACTTGCCCAGAATCACTTGAAATAATCGCTACCAGTGCCCGACTCAAATGAGCCCCACTCACTCGTTCACCCCTCCCTCTCTGCAATAATTGTTAACAATAAAATAACAATTAACTGAATTAGGATCAATTAACCATCTATTGAGGATGGTTACTATTACAATGTTGCCAAGGAATCTGAAGAGGGTGCCAAATGTATACCTGGCGTGAAGGTCAGTGAAAAGTGAAGGGCCGGACCTGGCACATTTGGCACCCTAGGCAAGCATCACTACTGTCCCCCCCCCCCCCAAAAATCAAAACATCTTAACAGTTATACAGTAAAGTACTGCACCTTTATTTATTACAAACAAGAACAAGAGCTAAGAATAAATGTAAAGTGCACACTAAAGAATTAAAACAAATAAACTACATTTACATTTTACATTTAGTCATTTAGCTGACGCTTTTATCCAAAGCGACTTACAAGTTCTGTACGACAAGACAGCAAGAAGGGTACAACTCTATCAGCTGAGTAACAATGTTCATCAAGTGTTGCGTGTTACAGTGTAGGTTAGTTTATTAGGACAAGTGCATGACAGTAAGGTTAGTCAGGGTTAGATTTTTTTTTTTTTTTTTTTTTTTTTTTTTTTTAATCATTTCAGATAATGGTTGAAGAAGTGAGTCTTTAGTCGACGGCGAAAGATTGGACGGGATTCGGCTGTCCTAACTGGGATGGGTAGTTCATTCCACCATTGTGGGGCAAGGACTGAGAATAGGCGGCTTCTCTTTGATGACCCTCCGGGAGCTTGGATAGGAGTAGGTCTGAGGCGGCCAGAAGATGCAGAGCGTAGGGGTCTTGAGGGTGTGTAGTTAGAGACCATTGACCGGAGGTAGGCGGGAGCGGTTCCCTTTGCTGCACGGTATGCTAGGTCGAGGGCCTTGAAGCGGATACGTGCAGCAATGGGGAGCCAGTGCAGGTCCCTAAGAAGTGGGGTGACATGGGCCGACTTCGGTAGGTTTGATATCAGGCGGGCCGCTGCGTTTTGAATGAGTTGAAGAGGCTTGGTGGCAGTGGCCGGGAGGCCAGCTAGCAGTGCGTTGCAGTAGTCGAGGCGGGAGATGACTGTTGATTGGATGAGGAGTTGGGTGGCTTCTTTTGTCAGGAAGGGGCGTATCCTTCTGACGTTGCTCAGGAGGAATCTGCAGGTTCTGGTTGTCGCTGCGATGTGAGCAGAGAAGTTCAACTGGTCGTCGAGGACAACACCAAGGTTCTTGGCGGTCGGGGACGCGGTCACAGCTGCATTCTCGACTGTGATGGAGAGGTCGGTCAGGGGGGAGGATTTGGCCGGCAGGTGGAGCAATTCTGTTTTGCTTAGGTTCAGTTTGAGGTGGTTGGTCGTCATCCAGGCGGAGATGTCGGACAGACAGGCCGAGATCCGCTCAGAGACGTGGATATCTGAGGGAGGGAAGGAGAGGAAGAGTTGAGTATCATCGGCATAACAATGATATGAGAAGCCATGAGACGTGATAATGTTACCCAGTGATTTAGTGTAGAGGGAGAAGAGAAGGGGTCCTAGGACCGAGCCCTGGGGGACACCCGTCCGGAGGGGGCGGGTGGCCGACAGAGTCCCTCTCCATGACACTTGGTAGGAGCGGTCGTTGAGGTATGATGTCAGCCATGTCAGCGCAGATCCAGCCACTCCCATTCCTGCGAGGGCCGCGAGGAGGATCTGATGGTTGACTGTGTCGAAGGCTGCAGATAGATCTAGGAGAATCAGGACAGAGGAGAGGCCTTTCGCTTTTGCTAAGTGAAGTGCCTCTGTGACCGCAATGAGGGCCGTTTCTGTGGAGTGGCCAGTCCGGAAGCCAGACTGATTGGGGTCTAGGAGGTCATTCTGTAAGAGATAAGCAGTAAGTTGGTTGGATACAGCACGTTCAAGTGTTTTAGAAAGAAAGGAGAGAAGAGAGACAGGACGATAGTTGGCTATGACGGTGGGGTTCAGGGTTGGTTTTTTTATGAGGGGCGTGACTCTGGCTTGTTTTAGGGAGGTGGGGACCACCCCCGAGTTGAGTGAGGAGTTGATGGTTGCAGTTAGGAATGGGAGGATGTCCGGTGCTATGGTCTGGAGGAGTGGGGAGGGTAGCCGGTCCAGCTGGCATGTAGTCGGACGGTTCGACGTTACCAGTGTCAGGGTCTCGGCTTCTGTAATGGGAGAGAAAGATGACAGAGTGAAGGATGAGGTTCTCGATTCAGCGTTTGGAATGGGTGGGGGTTGGGAGAAGGAGCTGCGGATGTTCTCCACTTTTTCCTCAAAGAAGATCGCAAAGTCTTCGGCAGAAAAAGATGAGGGAGGAGGGGGTGGGGGGGGAGTGAGGAGGGAGGACATGGTAGCATGCAGTTTGCGAAGATTCTTGGCAGAGGCCTCGATCCTATGGTGAAAGAAAGAAGCTTTGGCATTAGTAATGGTTTTGGAGAATGTTAACAAGAGGTTGTGATATGTGTCGATGTCAGCAGTGAGGCGTGATTTTCTATACTTCCTCTCAGCCGCTCTCAGGACCTGTCTTTGTTCTCTCACTGCATCCGTCAGCCATGGACTGGGTGGGGAACGGCGGGCAGGTTTCTCAACGAGGGGACAGAGCTTGTCAAAGGAGGTTGCAAGGGCTGAGAGGAGGGTGGAGGTTGCCATCTCTGTGGGGAGAGCAGAGAAGGTGTCACTCAAAGGTAGAGCGGATATTATGTCAGAGGAGAGGGTGGAGGGGGATAGGGAGGCCAGGTTACGTCTGAGTGAGACGGTTTGAGTTGGGGTGAAGACCTTTCGGTTAAGCTACTACTTAGTTAACAAACAATAATAATAATAATTTTTTTTCTTTTTTTGCTGGGCGCAGTTTTTGGTGCCCCCCTCTGGGTGGCGCTCTAGGCAAGATCCGCCCCTGTTTGGCCCACCTTATTCTTCTTAGGGAAAGGAGGCCAAACGAATTTTGCGTTATAAACAACTTGTATGTTTTCTAGCAAAAAAATAGGGGTTATCCTCAACCCCTCAGCAATTAACAAACATAACTCTATGTATGTATTGTATACAGCTCTACTGCAACGCTACTGAAAGAGTTTTCACCTACACTTCAGGCCTGCAGTTTCAACCAATAAAGCCAATTAATTCGACAAAGACCAAATGCTCAACAATATCGGGGCTGGTGCTGTGTATGCAGGGCCAGCCCGTCCTACAGGCAGGGGTGTAAAAAGTACCCAGAAATTATACTTAACTGAAAGTATGGGTACTGTCTCAAAATCGTACTCAAGTAAAAGTATCTGGCTAAAAACACACTTGAGTAAAAGTCAAAAGTTTTCTAATTTTAAATGTACTCGTACTAAAAAGTGAAAACCTTTTTTCTGACTGTCTATTCTTCTGATAGCAGGTGTTTAATCAAAGATCCCCGCTTTCTAGTCTTGCTAGGCCGCAGGGTTAATAACCTTAACGTTGGTTCGGCCAGAGAAACAAATATACTAATAAAAATAGTTGGACCTGCGAGATTTGTACTTTGTACTTTGTAGGTCTGCATTTTAAATGTAAGGAGTAAAAAGTATGTTTTATTTCTCAAGTACAAGTATACAAACCTAATAATACTTGAGTAAAGTACAAATACCCAAAAACAGTACTTAAATATTGTAACAAAGTACAATTACTCCTACGCCTGGGGCCCCGCCCGAGTGCCCCCCTCCCCCCCGTTTGCTCAACGTCCGAGAGAAACGATGTGTCTCAACAAATCCCTGCTTCTGCCTCGTTACTCAGTCCCTGGCACCTTTTCCGTTGAGCTTCAGGAGTGTGACCGCCATGTTCACAAGACACGACAGATGTTCCAGCATATGTTGCCCAAGTGTCTTATTAATCAAGACTTTCTTGACTTGACTCCTATTTTTCATGAAATGATATCTTTGGGCATGCATATTATTCCTACAGATGTAATGGTGTAAAGACACTGTGTATGATTTATTGACTCGAGAGGAGTTTCTCGAGCCCCTGAAACCTGAGAAACGGATAATTTAATACAAACAGATACTAAGTCATTAATCAAAGGGTTACCTTAACTGGAAGCATCACCATTGGACTAAACAAAGCAGTGTTCCTGGAACTAGCTTGGCCTAATTTGATAAGGGAGGTATACTGTTGTTTCCCGCACGGCCCCCCCCTCTTGAAATGGCAATGTATTTCCAATGGACACATTTCTAAATCGTCTCTTTTAAAACAAATAAAGCGTGGACATTGGCATGGTGTACATTCCTGTGTGTATTCATCCACACAATCTATAGCTCAACATGAAAAAATTCGCAATTAATTGTAAAGGTATAGCAAAATAACGTACATGTTTTCATTCACTGAGGAACTGAGGAACTTCACTCTGTCAATGGCCGTGACGTGTATTAGGCAACAGGACTGAACGACAGGCGTTCTACTGGTAAGTGTCGTTTTTTTTTAACAACAAATTAAACAGTCTTATAACTAATGTTATTTCAACCAAAAATGCTTAAACAATAATGTTAGTGATAGAAGGGAACTCATTTTGTGCAAAGATAAAAGCTTGCCAATGTTCATGAATCATGAGGCAGAATTATTACAATAGCCGATAATAAAAAATTTACAGGAGGTAGAACGGTTGTCTTGTCTTGTTCGATCCCAGCTCCTCCCGGCAGTGCGTTGAAGTGTCCTTGAGCAAGACACTTAACCCCTAACTGCTCCCGATGAGCAGGTTGGCACCTTGCATGGTTGCCTCTGCTGTCAGTGTGTGAATGTGAGACATAAGTTGGAAAGTGCTTTGGATAAAAGCTCTATATAAATGCAGTCCATTTACCACAGTTCTAGTTCTAGTCAAATGTTCTTGTCATACTAATTACATTGCGGTTGTTTGTAAAAGCTGATGTTCTTGTGATGTGAGATGAATAGACACTGACTGCAGATGTATAGAATTAGGCACAAAGAAAAAAGTTTAAAGGCCAAGCTTAATTTGTTCTGGATTCTCTCCATTGTGTTTTGGCACCGAGCTGTAATTGTGCGAGAGTCCGCCACCCCTCCTAGCAATTAAAGTAAATCATATTCATAACACCGTACGAGGCCGGCCAACTTGGTTTCTTGTTTTCCCTGGGCGTGAGATGAAAAATGACCATACTGTGGTATAGCCTACAGAAAATGGTTTAGAAGTCGTTACAATCCATCTGTTTATTCATCTATCCATTCAGCCACACACAGCTGTGCAAGAGCACACACATAATCACATATACAAATATATATAAATATAGAGAGAGAGAGAGAGAGAGAGAGAGAGAGAGAGAGAGAGAGAGAGAGAGAGAGAGAGAGAGAGAGAGAGAGAGAGAGAGAGAGAGAGAGAGAGAGAGAGAGAGAGAGAGAGAGAGAGAGAGAGAGAGAGAGAGAGAGAGAGAGAGAGAGGGAAGGCGATACAGCAAAAAAGACAGATATAGAAACAGAGAGAAAGACAGATATAGAAACAGACACATATAGAGAGAGAGACAGAGAGAAAGACAGAGATAAACAGAGACACGGATAGAGAGACAGAGAGGAAGACAGAGATAAACAGAGACATGGATAGAGAGACAGAGAGAGAGAGACAGACAGTGAGAGAGACCGAGAGAGAGGAGGAAGGCGATAGAGGACAGATGGATTCAAGAAAGAGGAAGAATATGGAATCTGAGATAGAAAGAAAGACGGAGAGAAAGAGGGGGAGAAATAGAGAGAGGCTGCTGTGCATAGAGTTTGTGTGAGTCTCTGTATCTCATTGAAAAGAGAAGAGACAGGCAATGCAAGATAAGAATTGATTTCCCATTCTGCTTGGGTGGGCTATTCCATTTCATTTTCAAACCATTCTTACAAATAGGTAGCTCATTTTTCATACTTTGTCTTAACAGAAGAATACTTGAGGAGCCGTGGCACTTATTGTTCATCTCCCATTTTGAAATCCAGTCCAACATACCGTTGTTATTCTATTTGTTGAATCAATGGCAATCATTAATTTGTGCCCCGTCAACTGTGATTAATTATCTAATTACAGATTGAATTATTACTCACGTTAAACATGCAAATTATCACAAATAAGGGTTGAGAATGCTTTGAGACTTGAACCACAGGACATTTGTGATTAATGAATTGTGCGCATTAACAGTAATATATTAGTTTACCACAAACAAGTGAAAAGAGAGGTGTAGAAAAGTGTAATTAGAGCTTGGGACGTGCTCTCGCCTCGCCTGGTTACGCTCTTCTCTTTTCTATGCAACAAACACTGGTATTTGTTATTGTTTTTATTGGTAAGCTATACCTCCTTATACTACATCATTATTTTGGAACCTATGGAACGCGTTCTAGTGACTGGCTGATCCTTAAGGTCCCTTGAGTTTGCTCTGAACAGGGTAAATCTGCATTTTGCTATGATGCCTTCAACCTTTGTCAATCAAGTTGTACGTGTTTTAATTGATTTGTTATCCTTGCTTGTCTTGCTTATTGTTATGCTTTCATATGCTGTGTGATTTTATGTTTTTTTCCCTGTATGTACAGTACACTCGACGTGACTGTAAATTACACCTCAGTTGCCTTTCGAGTTTAAATAAAGGTTTGAAATTAAAATGAGATACTTACCAATCACATCCCTTAATAAAACCCGCAAACAACATGTTCCGAATCTGTCTCTACACGAGAACTTTGTTCTCTTTGTTCTCATCATCCCCATACCCAAGAAAGGAAAAATATCTAGCCTTAATGACTATAGACCCGTGGCCTTGACGGCAGTAGCCATGAAGGTGCTGGAACGCATAGTCCTGTCAGTTTTAAAAACACTCACATCCCCCCTGATGGACCCTCTACAATTCGCCTATTGCACAAACCGGTCTACTGATGATGCAGTCAACCTGGCACTGCACTACACCCTCCAGCATCTGGAGACCAAAAACAGTTACGCCCGGATACTCTTTATTGACTTCAGCAGTGCCTTCAACACCATCGACCCCCTCATACTGTTCCAAACCCTGACCAACATGAACATTGCCCACTCCCTCTGTTTCTGGTTGCTGGACACACTGAAGGGCCGCAAACAGGTAGTCCGCTACAACAACCTCACCTCTCTCCCTCTGACCACCAACATTGGGGTACCACAGGGGTGTGTTCTCTCCCCGTGGCTTTTTTCCCTCTACACTAACAACCTCCGTTCAGCATCCCCCTCAATCAAAACCCTTAAATACGCGGACGACACCACCATCCTAGGGTTGATCTCCAACAACAAGGAGGATGACTACCGGCTGGAGGTGGAGCGAACACTCACATGGTGCAAAGAACATAACCTGATACTCAATGAAAGCAAGACCGTGGAACTCATTATTGACTTTCGCAAAATCACACCCACCAAAACACCCATGCTCATCAATAACCAACCCATTTCAGCCACAGACACATTTAAATACTTAGGAACACACATCAGCAACAAACTCAACTGGGATCATCACACCACTCATTTACTTAAAACAGCCAACCAAAGATTATTTCATTTAAGACAACTCAGGAAGTACAAGGTCAGGAAGACGTTAATGATTCAATTTTACACAGCTATCATACAAAACATCATTTCACTCTCCATCACTGTTTGGTACGGCAACACACCCAACCACACACTACACAGACTAGACAGGATCATCATTAGGGCATCCAAAATCATTAACTGCACACTCCCCACCCTGGACTCCATACACAAACATCACACCATCACACGCGCACACAAAATCATCAGTGACCCCCTGCACCCAGCTCATCACCTCTTCCAACTCCTCCCCTCTGGTAGAAGGTTTAGGTCACTAGGTAGTCGCACGGTTAGGTTCAACAACAGTTTCTTCCCCAAGGCCATACAATTACTCAACTCCAACTCATCCTAATTTCACCCCCTGCATGTTATGCATGTTATGTTATGTTATGTTATGCATGTTATGTTATGTTGATGTTATGTTGTGTTCCATGTGGTGTATTGTCGCAGCTACCACCTGCACCGTGCTCAAATTCCACCGGCCTGGCCGTGTGGCAATAAAAGAAACTTGAACTTGAACTTGAACCACTCCGTTTCAAAGTGTCTTGTGTCATGTATTCTGATATGATAAGCCACCCCTCCTGTACGACAGCGGTCTGACTTGAAACATGATTAATAACAGACCTGAACTGTAATGAACTGCCTGGAAGGGTGTGGCCGTTAAGAGCCTGGAGATATCTGTTGTATTCTCCGCCTCAGCTCCCCAGGCAACAGAGGTGTTCTACTGCGATGGTTCAACAAAAAATTGCAGCAAAGGGAATAGGCAGCAGTCAAAGCTGTCCGCTGAGATATGAATAAATACTAGGGATGTCCGATATTATCGGCCTACCGATATAATCGGCCGATATCGGCATTAAGTAAGGGATAATGTATAGCCTACGAGGTCATTGTCGCAAAATAATTGACCGACACGGAGTTTAAAATACCGAGGCGCCGCGCCGAGGTGTTTTAAACGTAGTGAAGGTCAATTATTTTGCGACAATGACCGAGTAGGCTATACATTATCCCGCTTATTACATGGCTAACTTACTAACAATATACCTAATTCATTTGACAAATCGCAGTTGTTCTGTGGCTCTGTCAGCCCAAATAAAGTGATTATTATTATCGCGGGCAGCCTCTGGTTCTGGCTCCGCTGTGTTCTGGCTCCGCCCCCTGTCATCGCCGGCACGGCAGTGTCTAATTGCACTGAAACAGTGTGTCAGTGGGCTTGATTGCGAACAGCTGCGCTCTGCGGTCATTATTGAAAAATCTGCGGTCATTATTGAAAAATAATGACCGCAGTCGGGGGGCTGTTGACCAATCACAAGCAAGCATTTCGGCGAATGTGAAAACGCCATGTAATAAAATGTGATATCGGAAAATATCGGTATCGTTTTTTTTTTTTTTTTTTTTACATTTCTATAACCTTTATTTACCCAGGCAAGCAAGTAGGAACAAATTCAGATTTTATTTATTGTCAAAAGTATGCATAATGTTGTGTTAATTCCACAACAAGAGATATGTAATGTTAATTACCTGAAATTATTCCATTTTTTGGGGGGGGAAACCGTGCATATATCGGTATCGGAAATTAAGAGTTGGACAATATCGGTATATCGGTATCGGTAAAAAAGCCAATATCGAGCATCCCTAATAAATACACTTTCTTTTTTCGAGAAATCAAAGGGATAATTCAAAAGGAAGTAATTCAAAGTCGCTTCATTTTGTAATTCAAAAGTGTTTCCATTCCTCTATAATGATTCTTCGTGTTGGAGTATCACGCTGACTAATCGACCCAGCGCTAAGGGCATGACAATCTAGGTTGTTTAGCCCGTTTTCCACAGAGGAATCCAAACCTGAGCATGACCTCCGGCCACTGTGTTCTTATACCGTTTCATACCTGTTGTTCGCATACGGTAAATAATGTATTCTTCAATACCGTTTTTAGCCATTGTTCTCAATTACCGTAATACTCTTATTCAGACCATACACAACACTAAAGACGGCACCTGCTTCAGACGTACGCAAGGATTGTCCACGGCAGCCGAGGGGAGCGCAAAATCCGCTTTGCTCTTATGCCGTGCTCAGGTTGGGATTCCTTTCCACCAAGGGGAGCGGAAAGTCCGCTTTGCTCTTATGCCGTGCTCAGGTTTGGATTCCTTTCCACCGAGGGGACCGGAAAGTCCGCTTTGCTCTTATGCTGTGCTCAGGTTGGGATTCCTTTCCACCAAGGGGAGCGGAAAGTCCGCTTTGCTCTTATGCCGTGCTCAGGTTGGGATTCCTTTCCACCGAGGGGACCGGAAAGTCCGCTTTGCTCTTATGCTGTGCTCAGGTTGGGATTCCTTTCCACCGAGGGGAGCGGAAAGTCCGCTTTGCTCTTATGCCATGCTCAGGTTTGGATTCCTTTCCAGGAGGGGACCGGAAAGTCTGCTTTGCTCTTATGCCGTGCTCAGGTTGGGATTCCTTTCCACGAGGGGACCGGAAAGTCCGCTTTGCTCTTATGCCGTTTGCCGTGAATAAACGTTGCCACAATTCAGAGCCCCACCTGGGAGACGGGAGAGGGAACAGATACGACCCCCGCGGGATGACACTATAAAACCATTTCTAAATCTAAATTGATTGGGAGTTCAGTTAAGTGCTCCCTGCGGGGGGGGGGGGGGGGGGGGGCTCGGGGAGCGAGTTACCTCAGTAATTGGACCTTCATCAGCTTCGTTCACAGAGCGTGCTCTCTCTGAAACTTTTCACTACGTCTTTCCTCCCCTCCTCTCCCTCGATTTACCGTGGAAGAAGGGGTAGAAAGAGAGAAGAGAGGAATGGTGAAATTGTAGCCGCGTGACTTCTTTTACGTGTGACAAGTGAGACATAAGTAAAAAATTACGACAATAAATGTCCTCTGAATGTAGCTTTCTTTTTTCAATGAATATTCAAATATGAGTTTTCATTAACCGTCAAGCAATTTAATCTTAGCACGTATCAAAAGGTAGTAAAGGTACCATTCTCAAAGTGTTGCTTTACCAAGTGATAAAGCCAATCATCTCGTCTAAGAAGCATGTCATTTAATTTGGCATTAACATTGCTACATGAAAAAGATAAGTACTTAACCGTCAATTTCACAATCATGGGAGCAATTCAGCGTCTTAATTAACAGTCAGAGTTTGTCTTCTCTTTCATTCCACTGTTTGATTGTGTCGTTGCTATCTCTTGTCCTTCTACTATCTGTACGTTCTTGAAAGGTACTTCGCTTGACTTTGTGTTGATCGAAAGCGCTTCATAAATAAAGATTGACTCGATTTGACCCATCAACTGAGTTGCTTGCTGTGTGTACGTACGCCCTGCTTGGGTTAGGGGTAGGGTTGATGTTAATGACGAACACAGCAGTGGAAAACTGCCACCTTCAACATTATACCAAAACCATGCTGCTATGACCCATATAGTATAACAAAAGAAAACCTGCATCACAAATCTCAAAGGAAGAACATATGAGCCTTTGACCACACGCTGCAGAGGGGTCAAAGCAAGTGTTTTTGCGGTGTAGTAGTAGTAGTAGTAGTAGTAGTAGTAGTAGTAGTAGTAGTAGTAGTAGTAGTAGTAGTAGTAGTAGTAGTAGTAGTAGTAGTAGTAGTAGTAGTTGTAATAGTAGTAGTAGTAGTGGTAGTAGTACAGTAGTAGTAGTAGTACCTCGACAACCGCTCCTACCAAGTATCATAGAGAGGGATCCTGTCGCCTCCCCGCCCCCTTCAGACGGGTGTCCCCCAGGGCTCTGTCCTTGGACCCCTCCTCTTCTCCCTCTACACCAAATCTCTGGGTAACATTATCACGTTTCATGCCTTCTCGTATCATTACAATGCCGATGATACTAAACTCTTCCTCTCCTTTCCTCCCTCAGATATCCACGCGTCTGAGCGGATCTCGGCCTGTCTGTCCGACATCTCCGCCTGGATGACGACCAACCACCTCAAACTGAACCTAAGCAAAACAGAGTTGCTTCACCTGCCGGCCAAATCCTCCCCGCTGACCGACCTTTCCATCACAGTGGAGAATGTAGCCGTGGCCTCGTCCCCAACCTTGTGGTCGTCCTCGGCGACCGGCTGAACTTCTCCGCTCACATCGCCGTAAGAACCAGAACCTACAGATTCCTCCTGAGCAACATCAGAAGTATCCACCCCTTCCTGACAAAAGAAGGCACTCAACTCCTCCTGCAATCGCCTCGACTACTGCAATGCACTTCTTGCCGGTCTAAGCCACTTCAAGCCAGAAGATATTGAAGATATCTCTGGCTTCTCATAAGATACCAATTAAGCCACTTCAACTCATTCAGAATGCAGCCGCCTGCCTGATCTCTAAGCTACCTAAGTCAGCCCATGTTACCCCACTTCTTAGAGAGTTGCAGTAGTGCAGTAGCCCTATGAGGCTTTTGAAGTTCTGGAATTGGCTTGTAAAACAGCACAAGTGCAGTACAACGAAAGAAATCTCACCAGAGAGAGTGCAAATGTAACAGTAAAGTGCAATAGTAATGTACAATGTACTATATTATATATTATATATATATATTATATTATACTATACTATAACACTGTACATACATCTGATTAGCCCTGTTACTCAGTAGTTATCATATATATATATATATATATATATATATATATATATATATATATATATATATGATAACTACTGAGTAACAGGGCTAATCAGATGTATGTACAGTGTTATAGTATTATGTACAGTGAATGATACAGGTATAAACTAGTAAGAGTAGGTTAACAATATGTACAGATATAGATATAGTATCTACAGGTATGTAAAAAGGATTATATGCAGATATATACAGACAGATGTGAATACATATATGGTGTAAATATATATATATACACTGTACATACAGCATTATTGTATATACAGAGGTATATGGGTTATATGCAGGTATATTCAGACAGATGTGGTTAAATACGGTAAGTATAAGTATAGGAAATGGAGTTCAGAGTTAATACAGTATGGCTGTCATCGGCATACATGCACACTGCATTTCCACATACTTGCACATAGAGCATTTCCATGGTAATACAGTTTTGTTCTGTGTAACATGTTACTCTAACAATACTCCTGATCTCATTATACTACATTATTACGAGAATCCCTGTGGGAATTCTAGGACAGGTCCTGTAATATCATATTCAAACATGGAGCCCACTGTGTGTCTTTCTAACGATGATTACCTAAATGCCCAGGCAGGAAGCAGCCCAGACTCAGGAGCCCCAAAGCTATTTAACAGTGGAGAGAGGTCATTATATATTTATGGTGTTGTTCCCTTGTATTTATACCTTCCACCCGTCTGCATATATGTATGCAGCGGCTCCCATGTGAGGTCGGAATTAGAATGCCTCTAGAAACGTGGGGAGAGATGAATAAGGACACAAGCGCTCCTAAGTCCTCGGTGAGAAACGACTTCACTAGTACAGTTGTATTACTATATTTCCTCATAGTGTGTCAGTCGGGAAGAGGGTTTTTCGATTTAGAGACGCACTAGCTGTGAGAAAATCTAATATGGTAATATAGCGAGGGGAGGCTGACTTATTTATTTTCATTCGTGATGGCAAACACATCATACACATTCACGATATTCAAATAGTCGTAGGTAAAACAGTCTCACTCAGACGCAACCTGCCCTCCCTATCCCCCTCCACCCTCTCCTCTGACATACTATCCGCTCTACCTTTGAGTGACACCTTCTCTGCTCTCTCCACAGAGATGGCAACCTCCACCCTCCTTTCAGCCCTTGCAACCTCCTTCGACAAGCTCTGTCCCCTCGTTGAGAAACCTGCCCGCCGTTCCCCACCCAGTCCATGGCTGACAGATCCAGTGAGAGAACAAAGACAGGTCCTGAGAGCAGCTGAAAGGAAGTATAGAAAGTCACGCCTCACTGCTGACATCGACACATATCACAACCTCTTGTTAACATTCTCCAAAACCATCACTAATGCCAAAGCTTCTTTCTTCCACCATAGGATCGAGGCCTCTGCCAAGAATCTTCGCAAACTGCATGCTACCATGTCCTCCCTCCTCACTCCCCCCCCACCCCCCCCTCCCTCATCTTTCTCTGCCGAAGACTTTGCGATCTTCTTTGAGGAAAAAGTGGAGAACATCCGCAGCTCCTTCTCCCAACCCCCACCCATTCCAAATGCTGAATCGAGAACCTCATCCTTCACTCTGTCATCTTTCTCTCCCATTACAGAAGCAGAGACCCTGACACTGGTAACGTCAAACCGTCCGACTACTTGCCAGCTGGACCAGCTACCCTCCCCACTCCTCCAGACCATAGCACCAGACATCCTCCCATTCCTAACTGCAACCATCAACTCCTCACTCAACTCGGGGGTGGTCCCCACCTCCCTAAAACAAGCCAGAGTCACGCCGCTCATAAAAAAACCAACCCTGAACCCTACTGTCATAGGCAACTACCGTCCTGTCTCTCTTCTCTCCTTCCTTTCTAAAACACTTGAACGTGCTGTATCCAACCAACTTACTACTTATCTCTTACAGAATGACCTCCTAGACCCTAATCAGTCAGGCTTCAGGACTGGTCACTCCACAGAGACAGCCCTCATTGCGGTCACAGAGGCACTTCACTTAGCAAAAGCGAAAGGCCTCTCCTCTGTCCTGATTCTCCTAGATCTATCTGCAGCCTTCGACACAGTCAACCACCAGATCCTCCTTGCGGCCCTCGCAGGAATGGGAGTGGCTGGCTCTGCGCTGACATGGCTGTCATCATACCTCAATGACCGCTCCTACCAAGTGTCATGGAGAGGGACCCTGTCGGCCACCCGCCCCCTGCGGACGGGTGTCCCCCAGGGCTCGGTTTTAGGACCCCTTCTCTTCTCCCTCTACACTAAATCACTGGGTAACATTATCACGTCTCATGGCTTCTCCTACCATTGTTATGCCGACGATACTCAACTCTTCCTCTCCTTCCCTCCCTCAGATATCCACGTCTCTGTGCGGATCTCGGCCTGTCTGTCCGACATCTCAGCCTGGATGACGTCCAACCACCTCAAACTGAACCTAAGCAAAACAGAATTGCTCCACCTGCCGGCCAAATCCTCCCCCCTAACCGACCTTTCAATCACAGTCGAGAATGCAGCTGTGACTGCGTCCCCGACCGCCAAGAACCTTGGTGTTGTCCTCGACGACCAGTTGAACTTCTCTGCTCACATCGCAGCGACGACCAGAACCTGCCGATTCCTCCTGAGCAACGTCAGAAGGATACGCCCCTTCCTGACAAAAGAAGCCACCCAACTCCTCGTCCAATCAACAGTCATCTCCCGCCTCGACTACTGCAATGCACTGCTCGCTGGCCTCCCGGCCACTGCCACTAAGCCTCTTCAACTCATTCAGAACGCAGCGGCCCGCCTGATCTCAAACCTACCGAAGTCGGCCCATGTCACCCCACTTCTTAGGGACCTGCACTGGCTCCCCATTGCTGCACGAATCCGCTTCAAGGCCCTCGACCTAGCATACCGTGCGGCAAAGGGAACCGCTCCCGCCTACCTCCGGTCAATGGTCTCTAACTACACACCCTCAAGACCCCTACGCTCTGCATCTTCTGGCCGCCTCAGACCTACTCCTATCCAAGCTCCGGGAGGGTCATCAAAGAGAAGTCGCCTATTCTCAGTCCTTGCCCCACAATGGTGGAATGAACTACCCACCCCAGTTA
This sequence comes from Notolepis coatsorum, assembly GCF_963971535.1. Lineage (NCBI taxonomy): Eukaryota > Metazoa > Chordata > Actinopteri > Aulopiformes > Paralepididae > Notolepis > Notolepis coatsorum. Next base: position 99,272,512 of record NC_140181.1, on the reverse strand, counting down.
GGACAGCCGAATCACGTCCAATCTTTCGCCGTCGACTAAAGACGCACTTATTCAACCATTATCTGAATTAAAAAAAAAAAAAAAAAAAAAAAAAAAAAAATCTAACCCTAACTAACCGTACTGTCATGCACTTGTCCTAATAAACTAACCTACACTGTAGCACTCAACACTTTGATGAACATTGTTGCTCAGCTGATAGAGTTGTGCCCTTCCTGATGGCTTGTCGTACAGAACTTGTAAGTCGCTTTGGATAAAAGCGTCAGCTAAATGACTAAATGTAAATGTAAATGTAAATGTAATGTTTAATGTTTAAATACATTACGGTAGGAGAGCTTTTATCTCTATATTTGTTTTGTGACGCTCGTTCAGTGGAAAACCAACAATCTCGGGATGCGTTCTCTAAATTCACTGTCAAATTTGCTTGAGGAAACAATCTATTTCCCTCCGCAAACAAGCACAGACTGTGTAACTAACGTTGTTTTGTGGTGAGCCACAATGTCACTGGCCTTTTCTAGGACTCGGCTGAAAGCAAATTCATATGAATGAATGCCTTTCTATTGCATTGTTCTAATACTAGCATACAAAGCGTGCCCTACGCCATTTAAATTGCTTGGCCTCCGGTGGGGAATCAAACTCCCAACCCCTGGCTGTATTTCTTCCAGGTTAAAGTTAAAGTGGTATGTGGTCCAGTTATGCTGTGCTGATTAAATGTTATGTTAAAGTGGATGTGGTCCAGTTATGCTGTTCTGATCAAAGGTTATGTTAAAGTGGTATGTGGTCCAGTTATGCTGTTCTGATTAAATGTTATGTTAAAGTGGTATGTGGTCCAGTTATGCTGCTCTGATTAAAGGTTATGTTAAAGTGGTATGTGGTCCAGTTATGCTGCTCTGATCAAAGGTTATGTTAAAGTGGTATGTGGTCCAGTTATGCTGCTCTGATCAAAGGTTATGTTAAAGTGGTATGTGGTCCAGTTGTGCTGCTCTGATCAAAGGTTATGTTAAAGTGGTATGTGGTCGGGGGCTGTCAGGTGGCGTAGCGGAGATTGTGCTCGTCACCAATGCAAGAGGCTGCGGTCTCGACTCCCGGAGAGTCAGCATTGCCTTGGCTTGGGCTGATCGCTATACTAACTCGTTTGGCTGAGTTAGGGGAAGGGAAGCCGTGGGTGGGTCCTGGGCGTTGTGGACAGCGACCCCTACAGTTCGGTTGGGGCGCCTGCACAGCGAGGGTAGGATCTGGAGAAAGGTAGTGTGACCTTCCACACGTTACACTCTCCCGGTGAGAATCTGCGCTGCCAGGCTGGCTGCCGGCTGGCTGCACATGTGTCGGAGGAAAACATGTGACAGTCTCCGGCCTCCCGGACCAACAGTAGGGGGGGGGGGGGGGGGGGGGGTGCGCAACAACCAGGAAGGGGGTTGGGAATTGGCATAACGACTAACAGTGGGATGGGAGAAAAATCGGAAAAAGGAGGGGGGGGGGAAAGATAAAAAAATCAAAATAAAAAATGGTATGTGGTCCAGTTATGCTGCTCTGATCAAAGGTTATGTTAAAGTGGTATGTGGTCCAGTTATGCTGCTCTGATCAAAGGTTATGTTAGAGTGGTATGTGGTCCAGTTATGCTGTTCTGATTAAGTCCTCTTGAAGTCAAATGTGAAAGTATTTAATAATAATAATTTTCATACACTTTTGCCATGTTTTCTATGCAAATAATTTGTCCTTAAAGGACTGTAACCAGTAACTGATGGGTTCAAATAAAGGTAGTGGAGTAAAAAGTTCAATATCTTCTCTGAAATGTAGTGGAGCGAAAGTATAAAGTTCCCTAAAATGAAAATACTCACATAAAGTACAAATAGCTCGAAAATTTACTTAAGTAAAAATACTTTCCACCACTGTCATGGTCATGGGCACCAAGCACTCTACCCATTGAGTTAGAGAGGGTCTCCTATACACACACATGTAACCGTTACATGCTCGGTAGCACACAGCAAGGAACAATCTTCCCCCATTACATATTCTTCTGTAAATGGGTCTACAGAAGGCTCTGTACTGCACAGCAAAACTTGGACAACTTAAAAGACACGAGTCTGCATTGTTTTCCCACCCCTCAGAGTCCTCAAACCCTTGTTAGCATATGATTTGTTTGGGGAAACCACAGACCGCAGGACGATAATAGGACTTCTCAATGGGGATCCCGTATGCTTTGAACATGCAGATGGAATGAAAGAATGTGTTTAATAATGCATCTTTGGAGAGATTTGAGTGGAGAACAGGGAAAGATGAATAAATGTTTCGATGGATGCGAGCAGTGTCTGAATGTGCGTCTCTCTATTCCCCTCTCCCTCTCTCCCTCCCTCTCTTTCTGTCCCTGGTTGTATTGATGTGTTATTCTAATGGTATTATCACAAGCACTGTGGGCCACTTGCCACCGGGCTAAAGGCTAAGTAGCTGTACGACTCTGAAGCTGTGACTTCTCAATGAAATATTATCTGACAGAAGAACTCATGTTAACACAGTATTAACTGTATCTGTGTATAGGCAGAATGTGTGGTGCGTGCTGTACCGAACTGGCACGTCTGGATCTGGGTCAGCCTAATACAGGTAGGTATGGCAGGGCTCCGTGTACCAGGATACAGCCACGTGATTTAAAAGAGGCCACAGAATAATGGTTTTACGTCAAGTGTTCCTTTATTAATCCCCTTGGGCAGGGCCGGACTGGGGAAATCATACAGGCCAGTGAAATATAGCCCCAGTCAGGCTAGCATATGTCAATGATTAGCAACAACACTGATTTTGATGGATTTGTAGTTTTTTTGTAATGAAAAGAACAACTCTTTTGAGAAAAGTGGGAGTATTTTATTTTTAATCTGACATTACAAAAAAAACAAAAAATCTAAAACTAAAAATGGTTATGATCAGGGCTGAAGTTAAATAAAAGATGTATTGATTTTTTTTTTTGAAAAAGTCTTGTCTCTCCCTGTCATTCTGCAGAAGTGCCATCTGCCATTCCATTCGCCATCTCCGCTGTCAATCAGTTGTATGGCCTGGTCCCGCCTCCATTCAGAAAAAATAAATAACGCACATCCTCCGTTCCTTTGGTGCTGAGCCAAACTGTAAAAACAGTAGTACATGAAACAAAGCGGGGCTCGCAACTCACTTTTGATGCTCCAAGGTGTTTTAATTGTGATAAAGAAATAGCAGATACATACAACTGGTCCCGCCTCCACCAATCACATGTGGCTCCCTTTGTGTGTGTGTGTGAGCGAGAGAGATAGTTCTCCCTCCTGGTTGTTCCCCACCTACTAACTATTGCGCCGCCGCAACTAGAAACACTGGCCTGGCCTGCTTCTAAGTTCAGTGGCCTGACTGCGGGCAACCCAAAAACAAAGAAATTATAATATATTATTATTATATTATATATATATATCTTTTTTTCATCTCCGCAGGCCAGGCCACCGGGAAAACTCCTGGTGCTCCCGATGGCCAGTCCGGGCCTGCCCTTGGGGAATTTCAAGCGTCATAGCAGCATGGGGGGGTACAGGTAGGATAGGTACTGGTAGCAGGGCTTGACATTAGCACCTGCCCACCCGCCAGATGCGGGTAGAATTCCCCTGTGGCGTGTATCTCTGTCATTCTACCTGCCACAGTGGCTAGTGGCTTAAAGGTCTGTCTGTCTGTGTGTATGTGTGTGTGTTTAGCCTTTTTTTTTCTCCGTGGCCATGTGCGTTCTAAAAATACTAAAAATCTCTGCCTTTGATTGGCTATATCACGTTCATTATGCAAAGACCCAGCCCTGATCTGCCTCTGATTGGCTCTGATCATCACCCTGATGCTGAATGACGGAATAAACAAAAAAGCCAGGGGGTGAAACCTGAAACCTCTCTTCAAAGTTATTTTCACACTGAGTCGCGTCGTCGCCATGGCAATAGACATAATAGTTCCAAGACATTGCGTCGGTCTGAGAGAAGAATCAAGCATCGGAAATACATTTGGACGGCAGTATTCTGTTGTGGATGGTTAAAACCTTTGTTTACATACTGGTGTGGATTAAAACATTCATTTATGGACCCGTTTTCTGCCAATCAAGCTGGCTGGCTTGTTGAACACAGCTGCCTACAACCGCCACAAGTCTCTGTAAGTAAGCTAGCTAATGGCTAATGCATCCTTACACTATACTGGCAAGTATTTTCATATCTTAACCAGCGTTGCAACTTAAAAAAAAAAAAAAGTAAAAGAAACCATTCTCAAGTTCACCAGCCGTTAGTTCTCCAGCAATTGACAGCATGTTTGGGGACTAAACTTTGAGATAATGGATTTTACGAGTGCTACTCGCTATACAGAGAACATCAGGTCTAATCCTCATTCCAATAAATTTCAGGTGTGACATCACTGTCATTAGAGACAATAGTTAGATCAAACTCTGTCTGCTGCAGAGTCAAATGGTACCGAGCTATACACACACTTTGAGGGAGGGTTGACAGATTAAGCCATTCAAATGCAAATCATCAAGAAAATAAACACAACGTACGACTGATATCCAGAATTCCTACTTATTAAGAGACTAAATGAGGCGAGTTGCAGTGTTCTTTCTCTGAGGCAAACACAAATATTGCCATCTCTCCTCTCAATCTGCCAATGAAAACAAGCACGAATCTGAAATACAGTAGCTGCGAGCGTGTACCCACATTGCTTCCACGCCTGCATCTATTTTAGTTTAGTTTACTCGGTTTATTTGATCAGGGACAGTGCATATCAATCAACAGTTATACATTTATAAATGAATACAAATTTAAACTGTAAATATGCCAACATTAGCAGGGTTGCTAGTTTTCAGTTTTAGTCCCTGGGCTAGATGTTTAAGCCAGAAAGAAATTGAAAAATAGAAGGACATTAAAGCTAATATAAAAACGATTTAAAACATATTCTGTACATTCACTCACTAGGCATCCATGCATCTATATGTGTGTGTAGGACCTGAGTGTATTAGTACTGCGGAGTGTGTGTGTGTGTGTGTGTGTGTGTGTGTGTGTGTGTGTGTGTGTGTGTGTGTGTGTGTGTGTGTGTGTGTGTGTGTGTGTGTGTGTGTGTGTGTGTGTGTGTGTGTGTGCGCGTGCGTGCGTGCGTGCGTGCGTGCGTGTGTGTGTGTGTGTGAAGGACCTGAGTGTATTAGTACTGAGGATGTGTGATGGGATGGTGTTGGTGTGCAGCTCTGATCGAGAAGGCTGATTTACTAAATGTGCTTTTCCTCCCTGGTATGATGAAATTTCCCTCTAGCACTGTTCTGGTGAACCTGCTGCTTTCTGTTAAGAACTATGAGAGAGGTGGTGGGGCCAGGAGAGAGGTGGTGGTGGAGCCAGGAGAGAGGTGGTGGTGGAGCCAGGAGGGAGGTGGTGGTGGAGCCAGGAGAGAGGTGGTGGTGGGGCCAGGAGAGAGGTGGTGGTGGGGCCAGGAGAGAGGGGGTGGTGGGGCCAGGAGAGAGGTGGTGGTGGAGCCAGGAGAGAGGTGGTGGTGGGGCCAGGAGAGAGGAGGTGGTGGGGCCAGGAGGGAGAGAGGTGGTGGGGCCAGGAGGGAGAGAGGTGGTGGGGCCAGGAGAGAGGTGGTGGTGGGGCCAGGAGAGAGGTGGTGGTGGGGCCAGGAGGGAGAGAGGTGGTGGTGGGGCCAGGAGAGAGGTGGTGGTGGGGCCAGGAAAGAGGTGGTGGTGGGGCCAGGAGAGAGGTGGTGGTGGTGGGGCCAGGAAAGAGGTGGTGGTGGGGCCAGGAGAGAGGTGGTGGTGGGGCCAGGAGAGAGGAGGTGGTGGGGCCAGGAGAGAGGTGGTGGTGGGGCCAGGAGAGAGGGGGTGGTGGGGCCAGGAGAGAGGTGGTGGTGGGGCCAGGAGAGAGGTGGTGGTGGGGCCAGGAGAGAGGTGGTGGTGGTGGGGCCAGGAGAGAGGTGGTGGTGGTGGGGCCAGGAGAGAGGTGGTGGTGGGGCCAGGAGAGAGGGGGTGGTGGGGCCAGGAGAGAGGTGGTGGGGCCAGGAGAGAGGTGGTGGTGGGGCCAGGAGAGAGGTGGTGGTGGGGCCAGGAGAGAGGTGGTGGTGGTGGGGCCAGGAGAGAGGTGGTGGTGGTGGGGCCAGGAGAGAGGTGGTGGTGGGGCCAGGAGAAAGGTGGTGGTGGTGGGGCCAGGAGAGAGGTGGTGGTGGTGGGGCCAGGAGAGAGGAGGTGGTGGGGCCAGGAGGGAGAGAGGTGGTGGGGCCAGGAGAAAGGTGGTGGTGGGGCCAGGAGAGAGGTGGTGGTGGGGCCAGGAGAGAGGTGGTGGTGGGGCCAGGAGAGAGGTGGTGGTGGGGCCAGGAGAGAGGAGGTGGTGGGGCCAGGAGAGCGGTGGTGGTGGGGCCAGGAGAGAGGAGGTGGTGGGGCCAGGAGAGCGGTGGTGGGGGGCCAGGAGAGAGATGGTGGTGGAGCCAGGAGAGAGGTGGTGGTGGGGCCAGGAGAGAGGTGGTGGTGGGGCCAGGAGAGAGGTGGTGGTGGAGCCAGGAGAGAGGTGGTGGGGCCAGGAGAGAGGTGGTGGTGGGGCCAGGAGAGAGGTGGTGGTGGGGCCAGGAGGGAGAGAGGTGGTGGTGGGGCCAGGAGAGAGGTGGTGGTGGGGCCAGGAGAGAGGTGGTGGTGGGGCCAGGAGAGAGGGGGTGGTGGGGCCAGGAGAGAGGTGGTGGTGGGGCCAGGAGAGAGGGGGTGGTGGGGCCAGGAGAGAGGTGGTGGTGGGGCCAGGAGAGAAGAGGTGGTGGGGCCAGGAGAGAGGTGGTGGTGGGGCCAGGAGAGAGGTGGTGGTGGGGCCAGGAGAGAGGAGGTGGTGGTGGGGCCAGGAGAGAGGTGGTGGTGGAGCCAGGAGAGAGCTGGTGGTGGGGCCAGGAGAGAGCTGGTGGTGGGGCCAGGAGAGAGCTGGTGGTGGGGCCAGGAGAGAGCTGGTGGTGGGGCCAGGAGAGAGCTGGTGGTGGGGCCAGGAGAGAGCTGGTGGTGGGGCCAGGAGAGAGGTGGTGGGGCCAGGAGGGAGAGAGGTGGTGGTGGGGCCAGGAGAGAGGTGGTGGTGGAGCCAGGAGAGAGGTGGTGGTGGGGCCAGGAGAGAGGTGGTGGTGGGGCCAGGAGAGAGGTGGTGGTGGGGCCAGGAGAGAGGTGGTGGGGCCAGGAGAGAGGAGGTGGTGGGGCCAGGAGAGAGGTGGTGGTGGGGCCAGGAGAGAGGTGGTGGTGGGGCCAGGAGAGAGGTGGTGCAGGGGCCAGGAGAGAGGTGGTGGTGGGGCCAGGAGAGAGGTGGTGGTGGGGCCAGGAAAGAGGTGGTGGGGCCAGGAGAGAGGAGGTGGTGGTGGGGCCAGGAGAGAGGAGGTGGTGGGGCCAGACCGTGTCTGTAGGGCCGACCAGACATCCCGGATTGAGAGGCACAGCGTTCAAGCTAAGAGTCCTTGGTGTCCTGAGAAATGTCTGAAATATAGAAATATGTCCCAGTTTCAGCAGGTTGCCCCCCCCCCCCCCTCCACCAGTGGTTTTGATACAGTCTACTATTGTTCTTTACTTGAGTGTTTTTACTCTGCTGCATTGCTATTTCAGCGTCTGTATTAAACATCTGGTTCATATTCTATGGGATTAATGATGCGCTTTTGCCAGACACTGGCTGCTGCACGGCACAAGTCTATGTCGAGGGGTATGTCTCTCTTTCTCCATCCAATATACTTTTTTTTATATGCCTGAGTCTCCTGAACACAGAGTCTCTCTCTCTCTCTCTCTCTCTCTCTCTCTCTCTCTCTCTCTCTCTCTCTCTCTCTCTCTCTCTCTCTCTCTCTCTCTCTCTCTCTCTCTCTCTCTCTCTCTCTCTATCTCTCTCTTACTCTCTCTCTCTCTTGCTCTCTCTTGCAGCAGCAGTGGTGTTTTTTTTTTTTTTAAGAAAGAGGACAGACATAAAAGCATAAATATGACTGGATTAGATTGGATACATGACAGAGTTTCTGTGAAGGAATGTTACGTTTTATTCTCCGATTCCTCTCACACATGAAGGGGGCAAAGTATGACACAGCCTCCCTACCAAGCAGCGAGGCACACACACACACACACACACACACACACACACACACACACACACACACACACACACACACACACACACACACACACACACACACACACACACACACACACACACACACACACACACACACACACACACACACACACACACACACACACACACACACACACACACACACACACACACACACACACACACACACACACACACACACACACACACACACACACACACACACACACACACACACACACACACACACACACACACACACACACACACACACACACACACACACACACACACGCACAGAGGAAATGAAAGAAGATGTGGCTATTTAGCCATAACTAGAGACGGTGGTGGAATTATCACAAGCAACCTGGGCCGCCTGCCACCGGGCTGAAGGCTAAGGAGCTGTACGAGTCTGAAGCTGTGACTACTCAATGAATTATCATCTGACAGAAGAACTCTGTAAACATGTTAGCATGGTATAGAACCTGTATGATGTTACGTTCCTGTGCCGTTCAGTGCATGATGTAGCACTGAACGGCACAGGAAGTCCTTCATTCCGACAGCCATCAGACTTCACAATGCATCACTGTGCCTCACTGCATCGATGAGCACAGGGTGACAGTACTATCTTCCTGGGCCCTCATTTATCAAAAAGTATTCTATTTTCATACGTGAGCACAGAATTTAGAATGTGTGCACGCACAAAAAAAAACAGGATTTAACAACCGTGCGTACACAGTACACCGTACACCGTACGGTCCTCCGTGTTGATAAATACCTCTTTGTTCTACCGTCAATGCTCGTTCATGATTATCCATATATGGTCATGAAACACCCCCCATGGGATGTGAAATAATGGACTGACCCGAGCGGAACTCTGAGAAACTTCACGGGAGATTGTTCACTGAGGCCGCAAGGCGCTGTCGAACCAAGAAGACACAACCGGTGTTATGGGATAAATAAAAGGCTGACTTGTACACGGCTCCCTAAGACCATTGCTGCAATTCTGCCTGGACAGCTCAAAATACTAATAAAGACCGTTCGTTGACCACTGTTTGGCGTTGGTGGTGTGTCATCATAACCGTGCTGTAATATGAATGCCTTTATTAGTTGTGTTCGATTGGCTATAATATGATTTTTAGAGGCATCTATTTTGAATGAATGAATGAATGAAAACTTTATTTAACAGATTGCAGAATGGGTACAATACAGTACGGCTCAATACATACAATTGTTAAGGGGATGCAGACCAGAGAAAGACGTTTGTCTTGTTTACATCAGGGTCCCCCCCTGTTGTTGTCGGTATTAGCCTAATACCGACAACAAAATAGATGCCTCTAAAAATCATATACTATTAGGTAGCCTATATGAATTACATATAATAGCAGCCATAGCCTACATTATGCAACAGTAACTTGCGCATATATAATAGCACAATGCACAGCCCTGCGAAACCTGCACAGTAAACTAACTTGATCATTAATCTAGCTGTTGTATCTTTACGCTTATGAAAACATTAAATAATATGTTTTCATTGCATTAATAGCCTATATTCTCAAATGGCATTTAATGGCTATCCAACTCCTCGTCGCTATCCTCGCGACGGGTGTATACCTTATATCATATCATATTCATATTCATATAATAGTTTACTCTATCAGCATACCAGCATGTAATACGTTCTGAGTGTGTATCTACCTCAACTCCTTATTATTTTGCGCATAGATTGCAGAAATACGGGAACGTTTTGATTTATATTAAAAGGCTTTGACATTGTAAAACTAAATACGTGGAATTCTGTAAGCATAATACAAGTCATATCACCCACACGATATATGCTCTGTGTCTAGAGCATGTATGCTTTTCATTCATTTAAGACACATTATTGCAAGGGTTTTGCAATACACATACACCCTGTTCTCATTGCAATGCGTTTTTTATTCTTTCTTATACAGTAGGAAGGGGAAAGAACACTATATCGTGGGTGTTCATATGACTTGTATTCTGCTTACAGCTTCGAAATTCCACTTGTTTCGTTTAACGTAAAGCCTTTTGAATATAATCAAAACTTTCCCGTGTTTCTGCGGTCTGTGCGCAAAATAATAACGAGTTGAGCTACGCCGAGCGCAGTCAGTCAGTACACCCCGTATATTCCGATAACGCTATATAAACCATGCTGCATTCATTCGGAGATAAAGACCTATTATTCCAAATGGTATTTATAGGGTTTTGACCATAATTACACTACTGTTGCTATTTTACAATGAACTATAATGAATTACGGTTCATACAGAACACGCCAGTGTTGAAACTAATGCACAGAAGCTTATTTCCTTGTTGTAATAATATATTCTACCAACGGGTGCCAGCTATGCATGCTCTGGGCTGTGCGTAGACATACGCACAAAGTCAAGTTCACGTTCAAATTGATAAATCCCACACTTTGCTTAGAAATGGTCGTACGCACGGGTTAAGCACATATCTGTGCGTACGCAACGTTGATGAATGAGGGCCCTGGACTTTTACTTTTAAACCGAACATAGTCAAATTTTACACTTACTGTATAGTTCTGTATATTTGTACTGTATATTTTATATTAGAATGTAAAATAGGAAATGTATATCCCGGACTGTATTTTATTCTTAGGCTTATTTTAATTCTTATTTGTGACTTTTGTTTTGTCTACCTAAATCATGTTTACTGTGTTTACTGTGAGCGATTTGTAGTGCCAAACACTTACTGTAAATTGCCTGTGTGGGTTCATAAATGAACGTTGAACCAATGTTGGCCATACACTCCATCACTCATTCCCTAGTGTCAAAAGGATAGTTACGACACCATAGCAACACAGATCATATTGTTCCATTACTTTTCATGAAGTATATTGGATTGTTTGCCATTATCACCACTGAGAATGAGGATAGAAAGATTGAATGCGTAGGCAGGCAGGGATGGAGTAGCAGTTGTAACCCCTGGTGCAAGTCTTATATTGTATTACACTAAGGTTATCTGAGATAAGAACAGGCCTAGCTGTCCAAACCATTATTTTGATCATAATCTGACGAGGAATATGTCTCGTGTAGCTAGATCATTGTTACATCATTGTCATCGCTGTGCTCCTTATTTCATACTAGATAAGATAAGATATTCCTTTATCGATCCCCTTGGGGGAAATGTGGGGATCATAGCAGCATGGGGGAGGGGAGGCTAGGCTACAGTTATGGGCAGGGCGATAGTGGAAAGACATAAATATAGGCAAACAAATTTGATCTGAAAATGAATATTATATAATATCATAAAATATTATATTATATTATGTCGCCCGTATAATAATTACAATAAAATTGGATTCCCCATCAAATGAGCATTTATATTTTATATCCTTGTGTCTTTCTTTATGGCTGTCTATCTCATCCAGCACATCCAAATCAATGTATAACAAGGATGAACACAGAGGAAATAGGATGGTCTCCAGCAGCTGTTGGGTCTATCAGGTCTGGCTGCTGTCTCGCTGTTCTTCACACCCTCTTCTATCTAGATTCATACACAACTAATTATGTATCTTGTTACAGCGCTGTTCACACCGCGAGGGGGCCTTCCGTTTCAGGGGGACAGATGAGGGTCTAATCTGCCCTATCGGTTATATTACACATTATAATTAGTGCTGTCAATAGATCAAGAAAATTTAACTAATTAATCTCACAATTTTCTGTAATTAATCTAGATTAATCTAGATTAAAAATAGCATTTTTCGACTTAAGACCAAAGCTTGTAACGGATATTTACTTGAGTAAAATCATGGAATTAATGTAGAATCAACACAAAGAAAGTATATTTAGATTCAAAGACTATTTTAAAAGCTTTCTTTGAATACAGTTTCTCTCCTGTGAAATACAAATGTTCAACAAAACCATCAACATTGACTCAGCTAGACCTCTTTCTTATATCCACGGTGCTAACAGAAATAAAAACAACCCAGGCCTATGATAAAGTGCAGATTGGCTTAGAGGACGATAATGTCTTGTATGAACTACCAGCAATATAAATCATATTAACAACAAAAATGTGTTCCATCTTCATGTCAGATGATTTTCAAAAAAGGTGCATGAGTCGATGCAAAAAAAAAACAAGCAAATATAGTGCTGAAAGTTCAGAATGTTGAAGATTTTTCACTCCATAGATACATTTATTTGAATCCTTTAAATCATTTTAATTAATCTCCAAAATTAAAGCATTAACTTTGACAGCCCTAGTTATAATTATATATTATATAACACAGGTGTAGTCTAGTGGGCATAGTGTGACTTCACGCAACCGTCACATTAGACCAACGAGTAACATAATGCGCGAACAAGATGTTCTTCAAAATTGCTGTTGCAGCACCTTGCATGAGACAGTTGTTGTCTTTTGTCTTTATTGAGACAGTAGGAATTATCATAGAGAGACAGAGCAGGGTGGGCAATCCCATGCCAGCAGCGGTAACACTACAGTATAGTCTCCAGTTCCTTGTTCCAGTTCCATGTTCCTTTTAGTGTAGGAACATGAATGGTGCCACATGGTGATTTGCAATGGAAACAGCTGTCCTGTCGTAATTAGCATAACGTAGAGCTGGTTAAAGGACTGGGGAGAGTGCTGTCCTTGAAGCGTTTGCCATTAAGAAGTCACTACAGTAGTGACATCAAGGTGTGTTAGGAACTAGATACTACAGTAGTGACATCAAGGTGTGTGTTAGGAACTGGAGACTACAGTAGTGACATCAAGGTGTGTGTTAGGAACTGGAGACTACAGTAGTGACATCAAGGTGTGTGTTAGGAACTAGAGACTACAGTAGTGACATCAAGGTGTGTTAGGAACCAGAGACTACAGTAGTGACATCAAGGTGTGTTAGGAACTGGAGACTACAGTAGTGACATCAAGGTGTGTGTTAGGAACTGGAGACTACAGTAGTGACATCAAGGTGTGTGTTAGGAACTGGAGACTACAGTAGTGACATCAAGGTGTGTGTTAGGAACTGGAGACTACAGTAGTGACATCAAGGTGTGTGTTAGGAACTGGAGACTACAGTAGTGACATCAAGGTGTGTGTTAGGAACTGGAGACTACAGTAGTGACATCAAGGTGTGTGTTAGGAACTGGAGACTACAGTAGTGACATCAAGGTGTGAGTTAGGAACTGGAGACTACAGTAGTGACATCGAGGTGTGAGTTAGGAACTGGAGACTACAGTAGTGACATCAATGTGTGCGTTAGGAACTGGAGACTACAGTAGTGACATCAAGGTGTGTGTTAGGAACTGGAGACTACAGTAGTGACATCAAGGTGTGTTAGGAACTGGAGACTACAGTAGTGACATCAAGGTGTGTTAGGAACTGGAGACTACAGTAGTGACATCAAGGTGTGTGTTAGGAACTGGAGACTACAGTAGTGACATCAAGGTGTGTTAGGAACTGGAGACTACAGTAGTGACATCAAGGTGTGTTAGGAACTGGAGACTACAGTAGTGACATCAAGGTGTGTGTTAGGAACTGGAGACTACAGTAGTGACATCAAGGTGTGTGTTAGGAACTGGAGACTACAGTAGTGACATCAAGGTGTGTTAGGAACTGGAGACTACAGTAGTGACATCAAGGTGTGTGTTAGGAACTGGAGACTACAGTAGTGACATCAAGGTGTGTTAGGAACCAGAGACTACAGTAGTGACTTCAAGGTGTGTGTTAGGAACTGGAGACTACAGTAGTGACATCAAGGTGTGTGTTAGGAACTGGAGACTACAGTAGTGACATCAAGGTGTGTGTTAGGAACTGGAGACTACAGTAGTGACTTCAAGGTGTGTGTTAGGAACTGGAGACTACAGTAGTGACATCAAGGTGTGTGTTAGGAACCAGAGACTACAGTAGTGACATCAAGGTGTGTGTTAGGAACTGGAGACTACAGTAGTGACATCAAGGTGTACATTAGGAACTGGAGACTACAGTAGTGACATCAAGGTGTGTGTTAGGAACCAGAGACTACAGTAGTGACATCAAGGTGTATGTTAGGAACTGGACACTACAGTAGTGACATCAAGGTGTACATTAGGAACTGGAGACTACAGTAGTGACATCAAGGTGTGCAATATGATCTCAAGAAGGTGCTGAATGAGCTCAGTGGCAATTTTTCATGTCTGGTCATTTTTAGCATGGTGTTATTCACCGTCAAAGATGAAAAAATAAAATAAAAAGAAATAAATTGATATTCTCCTTTGGTTCATCCCAATTTACTCAAGCCTCGTAACAGACACACTATTTCTGACACTGGTAATACATTCTCTGAGATCCATAGATGTCCCTAGATACCAAGAACATGCAAATGGACCTTGTAGAAGTGGAGCAATCTTCCATTTACTTAGGTATGTATTAGTAGGCGGATTTTCAGAAAATAGGGCTAGGGCATAAGAGGTTAATGGTTCTATGTCGCAGATTTTGAACATTATTATAGCCGCAAAACAACCATAGCCTGCTTCACTTAGAGACATCTAGTGGCCAAGTCTGCAACATAGCACCTCGCGGCTCGGTAACTCTGGTCCCTGTTTTACATTTGTGTCGTTCACATTTCATACTCTAGAAATGAGACTGTAGCCTTTTACAGATGGCTTCATGGCACCTACTTTCTCCGCTTCATGCATCGCTGCTGCTCTTGGGATTTTCTCTCGTCCGGCCCGATCTCGTGATTTAGCTTTGCTTAAGAAGCAATGTTGCCCGGATGCATATATAAGGGCTGTGTGACAGAAATGAATACATGGCCTTCACCTAGATAAAAGTAGGCCATGGCCAACTGAGTCAATTATGACTTCCAGTGGCTTAGAAACGTCTGTGAGCAGGGTGGGGTGTTGTGGTCCTCCGGTTCCCTCATTTAAATTTGAAATGAATAGTCAGACCTGGATAAGAGGGTCCTTTCTCGCCATACTAAGATCCAAAAGAAGACTTTCCCTCGGTCCCATGTCCGTGAGGCGCGCATTATCAAATACGATGCAACTGGAACAATTCTAGCATTCTAGGAGCATCAGCGGTTCGGTCTCAAGGAAACATCATTTGCATAATTTCAATGTTCAAGCCGTCAGCTGTTTCAGCGAATATCAAACAGCAAGTTACAGCATGACCTATTTATACGAATGAAGTGTGGCTGAAAATGTGCCAAAATTAGATACTGGAGCAGTTTCAAAAAGCAATGCCCTTTCAAAATGATTGTTGACTCGAAAGCCAAACTTGGGACACTGCCATTTCAAAGACTGTAATCGGTTGTATGTTTGAACTGTCTTATGAATATTTAACACGGACCATTAGGCGACAACTAAATAGATACGCCCGTAGCGTTCTGGAATGAACCTCTTTAACCCTTCCACTACCACACTGCGGAGGGTTAACCCTTTTCACTACCACACTACGGAGGGTTAACCCTTTTCACTACCACACTACAAAGGGTTAACCCTTTCACTACCACACTGCAAAGGGTTAACCCGTTCACTGCCACACGACAGAAGATTAATCTTTCACTACCACACTACAGAGGGTTAAATGTTGGTTCATGGTGTAATTTCATCTACAGTATGAATGAATGAATGAATGAATGAATGAATGAATGAATGAATGAATGAATGAATGAATGAATGGATGAATGAATGAATGAATGAATGAATGAATGAATGAATGAACGAATGAATGAACGAATGAATGAATGAATGAATGAATGAATGAATGAATGAATGAATGAATGAATGAATGAATGAATGAAAACTTTATTTAACAGATTGCAGAATGGGTACAATACAGTACGGCTCAATACACACAATTGTTAACACTTTCAGTGCCGGCCATTAGCATGGTTAAATGCCCCCACCCACTTCAATGATAGCGTTTTGAACGCATAATCTCTGTCTTAAATTATGGCTATGTGTCTAATCTGCCCGTCGTTTATCAATGATTTGTTTGCAGTCAACATTGCTTCATTTCCATTTTATAGCATTTTGAAAAGCCCTCGTTTTCAAGGAAAATATAAAGATTCCGTGATAAAAGGCATTTACTGGAATATTCGGGCATACACAAACACGTTGTCATTTTTCGGCCTATTTATGAATCGTTTTCAAATAAACGGTAGATTATCGATAGTATATGTGTACTTATGCACGCTATAGAGGCAATCTGAAAAATGTATTCTCTCATTTCCTCATCAGCGATCACAGCCACACACACACACACACACATAGGGCAAACACTGATAGGTGAAAATTGCTCTGATTATCCTAAGACTGGTCAAATAAATTCCTTACCTCAGATCAGATGTTATCAAAAAGATTATTCCAATTCCTGATCGCCATTCCAAATATCGATCACGCTTATTGATTACAGTGTTGGGTACTGTAAATACATAATCCACGCGTTTTCCGGGCTGGCGATCACAATGGATTCTTCAGTTGGCCTTGACGGAAAAGTAAAATGAGGAAACTGCCCCCCCCCCCCTTCGTCAGTCTAAAGTAATGGGGTGCAGTTACACAGGGAGAGACGATAGGGGGCGGTATCTTCCCAATTGAGCTCAGAGAGAGTCTGCAACACTAACCTGAGGCTCGATTGATGAAATATGAATTCAAATCGGCAATAAAAAAAATACGACAAACAAACGCTATATAGCGTTGGCGGGCACTCAACGGTCGGCATGAACTAACGACAAAACGCGTGGCTGGCATCCAAAGTGTTAAGGGGATGCAGACCAGAGAAAGACATTTGTCTTGTTTACATCAGGGTTGCCCATTTTCAATTCATAGTGAATTGTATGAAATAGAATAGAATATAATCTTTATTGTCATTGTTGGTACAACGAAATTGAGTTTGGAGCATCACCACTGGCATACAAACATACTGAATATAGCATGTGCAAAATAATAATGTCAATAATAAAAATATAATAATATAGTATCAATGTCCCAATGTCCTCAATAATAATAATAATATACCATCAATGTCCCAAGTGCAATAGTGCTAGTGCAAATAAATATTACAGTGACACAAATGTATGTATAGCTAAAGGAATAGCAGAGGTACTCCTCCTTGAGAGGTTTGATTGATTGATTGATTGATTGAAAACGTTATTAACAGATTGCAGAATGGGTACAATACAGTACGGCTCAATACAAACAATTGTTAAGGGGATGCAGACCAGAAAAAGACTTTCGTCTTGTTTACGTCACGGTCCCCCATTTTGTGGGACCCTTAGCCGGATAACCGGATGATCAAGATAATCCATCGCTAAAGGACACTAAAGAAATCCTTCAACTGACGAAGAGAGAAGCTTCCAAAAAGCATTGAAAGGAATCATTACAATGTACTCCAGGCCCCCCATGCATTCACATGCTGATCAATGGTGAATCAATGCGAAATAGCTGCTACCTCGTATAACCCCTTCCAACAAAGCGCCATGGACCAGTGTTATGGACCAACACATCCTATGGTCCACTTATATTATGTCGCCCGTATAATAATTATAATAAAATTGGATTCCCCGTCAAATAAGCATTTCTATTTTATATCCCCTGTGTCTTTATTTATGGCTGTCTATCTCGCCCAGTACATCCAAATCAATGTATAAAAAGGACAAACAGAGGAAATAGGATGGTCTCCAACACAACGTCTATCAGGCTGCTGTCCAGCTGTTCATCACACCCTCTTCTAGAGAACATGCAGATCACAACAAATTATGTATCTTGTTACATCACTGTTCACACCTCGAGGGGCCTTCCGTTTCAGGGGCAAACCTCGTAGCTCAGCAGAAAACAGCTCAGATATGTTGCTCAGGCTGTAAATAAGAAAGCAGACGCAGAAACAAGGAGGAGGGTGAGCGGCTGGTGATGGACTTTATCTCTCCCCCCTCTCTCTCTCTCTCTCTCTCTCTCTTTCTCTCTCCATCCTCTCTCTCTCCCTCTCTCTCCCCCCTCCCCATCTCTCTTTCTATATCCCTCTCTCTCTTTCCCCCTATCTATCTCTCCCCCTCTCTCTCTCCCCCTCTCTCTCCCCTCTCACTCTCTATCCCCCTCTCTCTGTATCTCTTTCTCTCTCCCTCCTCTCTCTCTCCCCCCCATATATCTTTATCTCCCCCTCTCTCTCTTTCCCCCTATATGTGAGAACTGGGGTCTGGAGCACAGCCCAATTGCTGAATACACGAGAAGAGATAGGAGCGGTTTCAAGGGTGTTTAATGTCAATTGAGCAACACAGGAATTGGGGGAAATAGAACGGGGTTATGTTCTGTCTTGTGGCTGCCGCGGCGGCAGTGAGCGAGCAAGCGGTCCTGGTGCTTGTCTTGGGAGCTGCTGGGTTGCAGCGGGAGAACAAGTGTTCCTCTTCGGGAACAGGTGACGTCCAGGCAGGGACGGCGGTCCTGGGCAGTGGTAATTAATACCACGACAGCTTCTGGTCAGCGTCGAGGTGTAGAAATAGTCCCCCCATCAGGGAAGGCTTGAGTGCAGCTGTGGATAGTGGGGTGCTTGACCGCGTGCGAATTAGGGGGATGGAACACAGCTGGGCGTATGAGGGTAAAGGAAGGGGTGACTGGAGAAAGAGAGGATGAGGAGGAGTGTGCACAGTGGATGGAGAGGGGGATGAAGAGGAGCGTGTGGAGGACGTGAGGGGAAAAGGAGGGGGAGTGAAGTAGGCCCGTGCTGTGATTATGACACTATATATCTCCCCCCTCTCTCTCTCCCCCATATCTCTCTTTCTCTCTCCCTCCTCTCTCTCCCCCCCCCTCTCTCTCTCTCTCTCTCCCCATATCTCTCTCCTCCTCTCTTTCTCTCCCCCCTCTCTCTTTCTCTCTCCCTCTCTCTCTCCACCCTCTCTCTCCCTATCTCTCTCTCCCCCTCACTATCTATCCCCCTCTCTCTCCCCCCTCTCTCTATTTATCTCTCCCCTCTCTATATCTCTCCCCTCTCTCTCTCCCCCTCTCTCTCTCTCTCTCTCTCTATATATCCCCCTCTATCTCCCCCTCTCTCTATTTCTCTATCCCCTCTCTCATGCTCTCTCTCTAGCCCCCTCTCTCTCTTTCTCCCCCCCTCTCTCTTTCTCTCTCCCTCCTCTACCTCTCTCTCTCCCCCCCCCCCTCGCTCTCTCTCTCCCCCCCTCCCTCTCTCTAATGGCAGTTCATTAACCACCTCTCACAGCTATACTGTTGGCACGCCGTGGTGCTGGGATGAAAAGAGCGATATGAGCGTGTACGTGTGGTCATGGGGTCAACGCGCTGCAGCGACGCCCCCCCACTGATAAACGCTGAGCCAAGGGGACTGAGGGAACACCCACACACACACACACACACACACACACTGCACAACCACAGAAGAGGTCAGCGGAGTCACTGACTGGATTACACCCATTCTAGATCCCTTATCTCCATTGCGAAAGGCCACCTCCCCCCCTCCTCACGTCTCTGATCAGTTGTGTTTTCTTTGTTTTGTTTTTTTACATTGTAACATTTTCGACTGTCACTTTTTTTTCCTCCCTAGACTGGAGTAGAGTAAAGAGGGAGAACAGCACATGTTCACACAGAGGCCATTTTGCTCTCCTGCCATGCTCAGGTTGGGATTCCACCTTGGGGAGGGGGGGGGGGGGGGCAGGAACAGGGTGGAAAGGAATCCCAATCTGAGCACGAGAGCAGGAATAGCAAAGGTAATCCTTAAGATTTAGCACAACGGCATGCCTGATTACAATGAAATGACACCGTGAAGCAACATCTCTGTATAATGTAACGTCTGTATATAATACATATTATATTCTATTTTATTTTAAGCTTGTATAATAGCTATTTTCACAGTCATGCCAGCATTTACTGTAACAGCACTTACTGACACTTACTTCTCTCTCTCTCTCTCTCTCTCCTCTCTCTCTCTCTCTCTCTCTCTCTCTCTCTCACTCTCTCTCTCTCTTTCTCTCTATCTCCCTCTCTCTCATCTCTCTTTTTCTCTCTCTCCCCTCTCTCACTCTCTCTCCCCCTCTCTTTCTATCCCCCCTCTCTCTCCCCCCACTCTCTTTCGCTCTCACTCTCTCTCTCCTCTCACTCTCTCTCCCCCTCGCTCTGTCTCTCTTTCTCTCTCTCCCTCCTCTATCTCTCTCCCCCTCTTGCCTCTCTCTCCCCCCTCTCTATATCCCCCTCCCCATCCCTCCCTCTCACTATCTCCCCCCATCTTTCTCCCCCCTCTCTCTCCCTCTCTCTCTTTCTATCTTGCTCCTCTATATCCCATATCTCTCTCCCCACCTCTCTCTCTCCCCTCTCTCTGTCTATCTCCCTCCTCTCTCTCCCCTCTCTCTATCCCTCCTCTCTCTCTCACTCTCTCTCTCCCTCCGCCCTCTCCCCTCTCTCACTCTCTCCCTCCCTCCCCTCTCTCTCTCTCTCTCTCTCTCTCTCTCTCTCTCTCTCTCCCCTCTCTCACTCTATCTCTCCCTCCTCTCTCTCTATCTCTCTCTTCCCCTCTCTCTTTGTTCACGCCCAGCCCAAACCGGCAGACATTTTCAAATCTGGCCTGCCTTTGAGAGCCGTTTTCTCAGCCTTAACCATCTAGAAAAAATACTGTTTTACAAGATTCAAATGAGCAGATCTTCTTAAAAAATTCTCAGATTTCAACGTATGATACATAATTTGAAAGCTTGACATTACCAGTAGCCCTAGAGACCTATGTGCACAGAGAGGGTCAGGGACATAGTAGCCCTAGAGACCGGACGGTTTAATGCCACCCCAGAGGAGGGCAGACTTTTATTGGTGTGTGGGTTAGAGGTGAAATTGAGAATACGGTTCACTTTTTGTTTTACTGTCCTGTTTACAAGGACATAAGTGAAGTACTTTTTTGTAAAATGTCCTCCATGTATGTTGATTTTCTTGAGCAGGATGAATATGAACAACTTGAGTTATGCCTCAGGAAGGGACCCTTTTTTGTAGAAGATAATGAAATGTAATGTATAATGGAACACTGCAACAGTATTTTTGGTGTCTTATAAACCCATGAGGGGTGTGCGCACAACAAGAATATGAAATAATCAATCAATCACTGGATGTGGGGTGAGAGGTAAAGTGACGTTTCCAGGAGGATTATATGTTTTGCTAACTAGCCTAATTTTAAGAGCCACTGCTATCAGTAAATTACCAGACATTGTAATTATATTACGCCGGCACTCAGGGACGTGCACAGGACTTTAGAGGGGCAGGTGCTCAAAGGCTGAAAAGGGCACTATACCTGTGTGTGTTATAATCGAGCGAGCGCAGCACGCAAGCCTGATTTTTAAGGGCCCTTTTCGGGTGGGGGGGCCCCTTTTTATGCTTTTTGGGGGGTTTTGGTGATAAAATATTGAATATTGAACTATAAACACTTTTATCACTGACTTAAAAGGCCCATACATCTCTATAAATGTTCAGGGGGGAGGGAATAAGTGCTTACCCTACAGACCCCAAGAAGTGCTGTATATTCTGTATTGTTTAATATAAATGCTTTTTTATTTCAACCCCGATTTGTATTTGAGATTCCCAAATCCCATCGGACTTGACTTCTTCGTGTCCCTCAATGAGTGTAATACCAGCATTCAACTGTATGCGCCACAGCGGTTTCTATCATCATCATCATCACCACCCACGCTATGCATAAAATATATAGGTCCGCGGAGAGGCATGCTGAGGAGGCCATGCAAACTGCAATGGAATATGGGGCATCTCTCTCTCTTTACCTAATATTTTTATTCTATCATGACATTTTTCAGTTGGAAGGGCAGTCTATAACGGCAAAAAAATAAATGTTGCTCAAGCACCCCTTGGGCTCTATGTGTGCACGTGCCTGCCCCCACTATGAGAATGTACCTGAGCTGCAATGCTGAGCTAGTTTTGTCTAGCAATGTATTCCTTCTTTTTTATATTTCTTCTTGGACATTCAAAATCCCCTGCCTTAGCAGAGAGAGAGACATCGATATCAGAAGACCTTGGTCAAGGTGAAGAGCATGTGTGAACCACAGACCAAGCTCATTTTAATAATACATTCATTTTCCCCATGCCCTCCCTTATTTGGGCAGAAATATGATGACACACGACACGTGAGAGCTCTATATAGTGATAGCTGATCCTCTCCTGCTAGAATGAGCACGTTTTGCAAAAGTATACTTGTAACTGGGAAATAGAATTCGATTGGATATATGACGTGTTTTCTGAAAATGGATTAACCTTTCAGGCAATTGGTTTTCTTCCCCTATAAACAGTTTCCGGGGCCAGTGTGTCTCGGCCGAGGATCTGGTCTTTTCAACACGCCTCACCGCTGTGTCCCTTGTTGTCTTAATAGATCTGAGTCATAAAAAGCTGTTTGGTGGTTTGTGCTCCTAGTATCTCCTGCTGTCTGAAGTGGAGTGTTTGGTCCCAGACATGACCAAATACAGGCCTTGCATGGAATGTTCGTGTAGTAGGGGTGGTACATATTTGACCCCACAACGATTCAATTCGATTACGATTCTTCAGGCAACGATTCAATGCATCATGAAATCTCTTCATTTGACCACGATTCGATGCGATGCGATTAGATTTTTCGATCAGTTAATTCCCCCCAAATTTTTTTTATACACAAATGTGGCTGGGGGAACTGATTCACTCAGCATGAATGGACTATAGGTCAATACAAAATTGTTACGTAAAAAAATTAAATAAAAAAGTTATATAAATAAAATGTTTATTTTGGAAAAAAATTTATAAAATAATTCTAATCGATTATAACATTTTCAAATCGATGCAGTTGAACCGTCACCTTAGGATCGATGCATTGTTACACCCCTATCGTGTAGTTATCTTTCTTCCAACATGACTGCCTGTAACCATTGGTAACCACATTCAAAAGAAAAAATGCTTAATTTATGTGCAGTGGGTAGAGTAGGTCACTGTTACCAAATTATAAAATGTCTGTTGATAACACATAGGCGGTAGTAACCGTTGTGTCGTCCAACACGGAGGACAAACTGGCCTTCTAAACGTTCAGTGCAAGGCCTCTCTATTTCAGAGCATCGCCTATGCAGAGGCAGCTTTGGCACTTGTTGCTTTCTCATCAGGAACAGGGTGATAACCCAACATCTACCGGTACACAGCAGCAGGACAGGCCAACACAGACGAGCCTCAGACACACAGCCGGTGAGATAAGGTGAGAGAGAAAAAGACAGGCGTGTAATGGGGCCGGCACGCTGCCCATTCCTCTCGGAGCCCTTGTTAAGAGATTCCACCATTTCACACAGGCGGGCTCACATTCTGCAGGCAAGAGGTTCAGCGTCTGGCCTATTTTAAGCTTGTTTCAGGAAATGTACAGATGAAGGGTAGGAGGTTCTTTGTCAATTATATATATTGGATTTGATTCAAATGTATTGTCATCATACAGCACAAGTGCAGTACAACATAAATAAGTTTGGCATCCACCCAGAGTGCAAATGTAAGGGTAAAGTGCAATAGTAATATACAATTTACAAGTGATTAAACTGGGTATAGAATATATAAATTAGTACTACTGGGTACTGCTAATTAGATGTATAGAGTTGTAATATTAATATGTACAGTGATACAGGTATAAAGACAGTATGGTACTAGTAGGTAAGGGATGTGTACAGATAGTTCAAGTTTGTTTATTATTTGTCACAGCAAAATACAGAATACGTTATGATGAAATGCGTGTTTCTGTATGAGCCCTAATAGATATAGATATATAGATATAGATATCTAATAGATATAATGAGCCCAATAGATATAGATAGTATGTACGAATATGTAAAAGGATTATGTGCAGGTATGTACAGAGTTGTAGTAGTAATATGTACAGTGATACAGGTATACAGACAGTATGGTAGTACCCTAGTATAAATGAAGTCATTTTCGGTCAGAGGAATTGGGAAAGTAGAGAAAGACACACACACACACACACACACACACACACACACACACACACACACACACACACACACACACACACACACACACACACACACACACACACACACACACACACACACACACACACACACACACACACACACACACACACACACACACACACACACACACACACACACACACACACACACACACACACACACACACACACACACAGAGGGGAGGGGTTGTCGGACAGCGAGTGGAGAGGGGTGCAGCGTGATAGAGAGATACAACAGAGAGAGACACTTTCTCTCTCGGTTCCGAGACAGGTACTAACAGAGACGGAATGGTTTAAAATCATGGATTTAAAATGCCCAAGAGATACCAAGCTCTTCATTCTTAATTGGTCCTGAGAGCGGCTGAGAGGAAGTATAGAAAGTCACGCCTCACCGCTGACATCGACACATATCACAACCTCTTGTCAACATTCTCCATAACCATTACTAATGCCAAAGCTTCTTTCTTTCACCATAGGATCGAGACCTCTGCCAAGAATCTTCGCAAACTGCATGCTACCGTGTCCTCCCTCCTCACCCCCCCCCCACCCCCTCCTCCCTCATCTTTCTCTGCCGAAGACTTTGCGATCTTCTTTGAGGAAAAAGTCAAACACTGAATCGAGAACCTCATCCTTCACTCTGTCATCTTTCTCTCCCATTACAGAAGCCGAGACCCTGACACTGGTAACATCGAACCGTCCGACTACATGCCAGCTGGACCAGCTACCCTCCCCACTCCTCCAGACCATAGCACCGGACATCCTCCCATTCCTAACTGCAACCATCAACTCCTCACTCAACTTGGGGGTGGTCCCCACCTCCCTAAAACAAGCCACAAACACTTGAACGTGCTGTATCCAACCAACTTACTGCTTATCTCTTACAGAATTACCTCCTAGACCCTAACCAGTCTGGCTTCCGGACTGGCCACTCCACATAAACGGCCCTCATTGCGGTCACAGAGGCACTTCACTTAGCAAAAGCGAAAGGCCTCTCCTCTGTCCTGATTCTCCTAGATCTATCTGCAGCCTTCGACACAGTCAACCATCAGATCCTCCTCGCAGCCCTCGCAGGAATGGGAGTGGCTGGCTCTGCGCTGACATGGCTGACATCATACCTCAATGACCGCTCTTACCAAGTGTCATGGAGAGAAACCCTGT
The DNA here is from genome assembly GCF_963971535.1 of Notolepis coatsorum. Classification (NCBI taxonomy): domain Eukaryota; kingdom Metazoa; phylum Chordata; class Actinopteri; order Aulopiformes; family Paralepididae; genus Notolepis; species Notolepis coatsorum. The sequence continues at coordinate 99,247,358 of NC_140181.1, read as the reverse complement.
CGGCCACCCACCCCCTGCGGACGGGTGTCCCCCAGGGCTCGGTCCTAGGACCCCTTATCTTCTCCCTCTACACTAAATCACTGGGTAACATTATCACGTATCATGGCTTCTCGTATCATTGTTATGCCGATGATACTCAACTCTTCCTCTCCTTCCCTCCCTCAGATATCCACGTCTCTGAGTGGATCTCGGCCTGTCTGTCCGACATCTCCGCCTGGATGATGACCAACCACCTCAAACTGAACCTAAGCAAAACAGAATTGCTCCACCTGCCGGCCAAATCCTCCCCCCTGACCGACCTTTCCATCACAGTCGAGAATGCAGCTGTGACCGCGTCCCCGACCGCCAAGAACCTTGGTGTTGTCCTCGACGACCAGTTGAACTTCTCTGCCCACATCGCAGTGACAACCAGAACCTGCAGATTCCTCCTGAGCAACGTCAGAAGGATCCGCCCCTTCCTGACAAAAGAAGCCACCCAACTCCTCGTCCAATCAACAGTCATCTCCCGCCTCGACTACTGCAACACACTGCTCGCTGGCCTCCTGGCCACTGCCAGCAAGCCTCTTCAACTCATTCAGAACGAAGTCGGCCCATGTCACCCCACTTCTTAGGGACCTGCACTGGCTCCCCATTGCTGCACGTATCCGCTTCAAGGCCCTCGACCTAGCATACCGTGCGGCAAAGGGAACCGTTCCCGCCTACCTCCGGTCAATGGTCTCTAACTACACACCCTCAAGACCCCTACGCTCTGCATCTTCTGGCCGCCTCAGACCTACTCCTATCCAAGCTCCGGGAGGGTCATCAAAGAGAAGTCGCCTATTCTCAGTCCTTGCCCCACAATGGTGGAATTAACTACCCACCCCAGTTAGGACAGCCGAAACCCCTCCAATCTTTCGCCGTCGACTAAAGACGCACTTCTTCAACCATTATCTGAAATAATAATAAAATGAAATTTTACATTTTAAATTTTAAATTAAAAAGATCTAACCCTAACTAACCTTACTGTCATGCACTTGTCCTAATAAACTAACCTACACTGTAACACGCACCACTTTGATGAACATTGTTACTCAGCTGATAGAGTTGTACCCTTCCTGATGACTTGTCCTACAGAACTTGTAAGTTGCTTTGGATAAAAGTGTCAGCTGCTAAATGACTAAATGTAAATGTGAATGTAATTGAACCCATGCTAAATATCAGCTCTACCTGTGATTATAAAGGAGCAGACAGGAGCATTGGAATTGCTGCTGGTGTGAACAACCAGACTACTGCTCTACTGCTGGTGTGAACAATCAGGCTACTGCTCTACTGCTGGTGTGAACAACCAGGCTACTGCTCTACTGCTGGTGTGAACAACCAAACTACTGCTCTACTGCTGGTGTGAACAACCAGACTACTGCTCTACTGCTGGTGTGAACAACCAGGCTACTGCTCTACTGCTGGTGTGAACAACCACACTAATAATAATAATAATAATTTAGGACCTGCTCCGAGGTCATCAATTGGCACACATGCGATGCATGCATGCAATTCGTATCTGCGATTAACCCATCCCGTCGTCCTTCCCCCCCAAGGGCAGCCGGGAGCAGACAGGCGTCAACGTGAGCCGCGCCAGGGGACCAATCCAAGTGCTCCTGTCCGTCTTCGTCAAGGACGCCACAGCGTTAGCGATCTTGTTGTCGTGCATGTTTTTCCATTGGTTTTATCTTATCGGGGGGAAACCCTTGCGAACACGGGGAGAACATGCAAACTCCACACAGAAAAGCCTGGGAGATACCCCACCTGGGTAACTGGCATCATGGAAACCTGGTCCCCAAGCGGGAATCGAACCCTGGACCTTCTTGCTGTGAGGCGACAGTGTTAACCACTACACCACCGTGCTCTACTGCTGGTGTGAATAACCAGGCTACTGCTCTACTGCTGGTGTGAACAACCAAACTACTGCTCTACTGCTGGTGTGAACAACCAGACTACTGCTCTACTGCTGGTGTGAACAACCAGACTACTGCTATACTGCTGGTGTGAACAACCAGACTACTGCTCTACTGCTGGTGAGAACAACCAGACTACTGCTCTACTGCTGGTGTGAATAACCAGGCTACTGCTCTACTGCTGGTGTGAACAACCAAACTACTGCTCTACTGCTGGTGTGAACAACCAAACTACTGCTCTACTGCTGGTGAGAACAACCAGGCTACTGCTCTACTGCTGGTGTGAACAACTAGGTGTGCTGCTCTGTTAAGCAAGTTGCATTGCTTCACTCAGTATCTTGCAGATATTTTAGAAAAGCTTGTAGCAAAGAACCTGGATATAGGAAGAGGGAAGACAGTCCAATTACTGTATACAGTGCAGCCTGTGACTGTGCCGCATTGGCAAAGACAGAATGCACAATATGCCGACTGAACAATAAAACAATAAAACAATAAAAAACACAAAAAGAATATAGACCTGAAACTAGTTGAAAGTCACTGCAAACAAGAGACTAACAGATAGTTGACAGCTTAGTCACAGAAGTCATGTCTGTTTTTATACCAGCCTAACCTCATTCAGAGTTGAGCGGCATAATATAGGCCAAGTTAGCACAAGACAGTGATTGATGATGCAAATTAGTTGAAGTTTATTTCATTTTCTGGCTATTTACCGACCAAATGGGCTTTTCTTGGTCGGGGGGGGGATTATGTCTTTCATTATTCCGTGACTGTATTTGTGTCACTGGAATTGTATCGCTAGCGCACATTCTAATTCCTTTTCAAGTCCGACCGTTTCAGGAGCCGAGCAGCTCTGCGGAGCGTCGCAGGATTCTGTCAGGCGTCGCAGGGGTTTTGTTGCAACACTCTTCCCTCTTCATGCTTCATGCTGTTGACATGGACATATCTGAGGCTCTACCGTTATCCTCCGAGTAGTATCACCCCAGAGATATACGCAACTTCCCTGTGATACACCACCAACCCCCACAGACCTTTGATTCCCTTCCACTATTTGTTTTATTTATTTATTTAACCTTTATTTACCCAGGCAAGCAATTAAGAACACATTCTTATATACAAAAGCAGCCTGTCCAAAAAGCTAATTACTTTTGAGGCTGTAACAAAAACAAGGTTATGTACATGCATACAAGTAAATAAAATACAAAATTACAGTAGCAATAGTATACAAGGGCAACAATAAATAAGGGAGAGAGAAGGAAAGGGAGAGAGGGAAAAAAAGAAAGGGAGAGTGAGAACCAGAGGGAGAGAGAGAAGAAAGGTGAGGTGGCTTAGGGGGAGGAGAGAATAGTCGGAGGGCTATATGTGCGATTGGGAGGCAGTCAGCACAATCACAAACTGTTGCAGATTTTGTTTAAAAGCAATGAGCGATGTCAGGGCAGTGAGTTTAAGGGTGTTTTGTAATGTGTTCCAGTCAGATGCAGCAGCAAATCGGAAGGCGTTGCGTCCGGAAACCGTGCAGGCTTTGGGGATGGTGAGTTTTATGAAGTTGCTGGACCTTAAGTTGTAGTTAGAAGTGGAGATGTGCAGAAGGGAGGAGAGGTAGAGAGGTGTTTTACCAAGTATGGTTTTGTAAATTATTTGAAGCCAGTGAAGAAGCCTTCTGGTGTGAAGAGATGTCCAGTCCACCAGGTTATAAAGGTCACAGTGGTGAGTGGGGAAGGGTGCACTAGTGGCAAAACGGATGGCGGAATGATGGGAGTATGTCGAGTTTTCTGAGGGCACACTGGGATGCCATTCTATAGATGGTGTCGCCATAGTCGAATATAGGGAGGATGGTCATCTTGACAAGAGTGTGTTTGGCCGAGCGGGTGAAGGAAGCTTTATTAAAAAAAATTGCAAGGTTTTGTTGCGACACTCTTCCCTCTTCATGCTGGTGACACGGACGTATCTGAGGTTCTACAGTTATCATCCGAGTAGTATCACCCGATTCACCCCAGAGATATACGCAACAGACGTCGACGTCGAACAGCGACAGGGCGCGCCAGTGTCACTGCCTTGTACCCGTATTTGAATCCTGTTGCGTCTGACGTGAGACTACCAGTTATGTCATGGTGTTAAAACTGATGTGTAATGTGTGTTTACAGATGGATCATTGATTTTATTATTAATTAGACGGACTAAAGGGAATGCTGTAGATTAATTGAATTTGATTGTGTATTTGTCTTTGACTTGTTTAGTGTAGTCAAATTGTGTGGTTTGTTTTTGTATTTTTGTATTTGGGCTTCTGAGTATAGCTATACTGTTTCTGCCAGCCAACTGCCCACCATTCCCCACCCCACCCCCAGAGGTCCACAATGGAAATAAGCCTTTTGGCTTTATTGTGTTTTTAACCTCAATGGTTTTTTTTAAATGTATGTATTCCTGCTGGGCAGTTTTATATGTATATTTTATGAATGATCAAATAAATTCAATCAATCAGTCTGATTAAAAAAAAGCCTTCTGGTTTTTGTGTTTATTTATTTTTTTATGGATCAAGGTTGGCATAACTCATTAAGCGTGACCTTCTCTTAAAACCAAAAATCGATCACTTCAAAGCCATAATATAGCCGAGCCTTATCAATACCCTTTTCCCCCAAATCAAACGCGTCCGTCCACCCGGCGGCAGAGTGTCAGGATCCAAGAGTGCTTCTTAAACAAAGACACGTGATTTACACGTGAATGCTCCTTGTTGTCCTACAGCGCTCGGGGAAACGGAGGATGGATGTTAAACAAAACAATGGAGGCCACAATGAGACATGAGGGTGCCATCAGTTGGGCTGTGTAGGAAACGTCAAACAGACAGATTCCCCGGGGGGCACAGCTGGATCCCACCGCGTCAATGACAATCTATTATTCAAAGCACTTTCTGGTCGAGGGATATATAGACTAAGACCGACCGAACCCGCTTGATGTATGGAGGCAAGACAACGGGATGACTCAATACTACAATCAGAGTGGACACACAAGCTCAAGCAATGTGGTTTCCGTTAATGATGTTCAGGGCACGTTAGGTTACACGGGGCCACGCTGTGTGGTTACGCCCACCGTGCGATAACGGCCGCGATTCGTAGAGCCTCAGACAGTATAGGCAGTGGTTATCACCCACTTTTAAAAGCCGGCGGTATTTACTCACCGGGGAATATTTCCATGAAAGCTATACAGCGGCGGTAGGATTTGAATTACCTCAGGATTGCATTGGCTCTATGTCTCCATTGGTAAACGGAAAATATTTCACAGGAATCATAACCTGTGAGTCTTTTATAAACTCGCTGATTTCTTAATGGAAGAGACCTTTACGTGAACCTCGAAGCATTTTCTCCTATTCATTCCTGCGCAGCCCCATTGAAGTGGGTGAATATTATGCTCTGGTATGGTAATTGACCGTTTGGTAAACATTATTTATCCAGCAGCTCCATAAGGGAACGGGAGTGTTCCCTTTGTCTGCGTTAGAATTCCGGTTTTGGGCGGAGGGGGGTGGGGGGGGGGGGGGGGGGGGGGGGGGGGCTGGGGGGGGGCTTAAGGCTGTTTCGGCTGCCGTTTAAGTTCCTGCTGCCTCTGTGGGGTTTATTTTTTGTGTAAATTGAAGACAGTGTTTTCTACCCCCCACCCCCTGCTGTTATAAAAGCCAGAGAATTAATCCGTTCGCACAAATCTCAGACCTCTTTGATTTTTCATTAACACAAAGGAAGCCTGTATGCTATGAGGCTGGATCGCGACTGAAAGTGGAACTAAACAATCGGAAACATCAGAGGATATCCGTGTTAGTACAAGTTGCAGCTGGCCCTGGTGCTAATGCTGATGGAGATGGTTCTAATGTTCCATCTGCACAAAGCCATGTCTGCTTAGAGACGCAGCAGGGTTTATTTGGCACATAGGGATGCAGTCGACGCTATACTGCCATTGTCGAAACCATTAATGCAGGAGGAAATAGGCTTTGGATGCACAGATGCCATTGGCACAATTGCACTCCACCCAGCGGTGGGATGTAAGTAGGGCTGACGCATATTAGTCGATTATATATTATATATATATATTAGAGCTGGGCCGTTAACGGCGTTAACGTGCTGCGTTAACGCGATACTAGTATTGCGCGATAATATAATTAACGCATTAATCTAAAAAAATATATATCTATATATATATATTTTTTTTTTTCTTTTTACATTTTTTTTTTTTACCTTTATTTACCCAGGGTAGGTTCGCTGAGCACAGATGCTCTTTTTCAGGAACGCCCTGCTTCACATTCACACAGTTCCATTCACACCTGGGAGCTGCCCAGTACAACCACAGTTGACACCATTGGCCACTGAGCAACTCCATAGTTCAAGTTTGAAATGCTTCTTTCTGTTTTGCTCCTGAGAGTGTGCTAGATACTGTACTGTACTGGTAATATTATTCATTTGTGTTAACTTCTGAATAAAACAACTTATTAAACACAAGTACATCTTATTGAACATTATTTTGATATTTCATTACCAATTATCATAGCAAAACAGCTTTTTCAAACGGTCTGTAATGCATTTTGGAAACGGGAGATGGGCTCATGGTGTAATGGGCCACCTGGCCTGAGAAACATAAGGAGGAAAGAAAAAGTAAGGACTTACTTCTGGTCATTATTTGGTAGAACACACATATTTTGAATGCCTTTGGCAGTTTTTTTTTTTTTTTTTTTTAGCCATTTTAATCTAGATTAATCTAGATTAAATCCAGGATTGCAGATAGATTAATCTAGATTAAAAAAATTAATCTATGCCCACCTCTAATATATATATATATTTTTTATCAATCATAGTCGACCATCCAAATCCTTAGTCGGGGACAGCCCTAGATGTAAGTCATACTTTTGCTCAAACAGTTTTTATTTAACCTATATTTAACAGAGCATGTCAATTAAGAAGAAAAACATTTACAGACTTTTTTTTAAATAGCTAAAAGCTAAAAGTGATGTAATTTTGCAACCGAGGGCATCACAGGGTTAAACCACATAGGCCTACTCACATCTAGAGGCTGAACAACTTCCGGCACCTGCACCACCTGAGGAACAGGAAGGACAGGATCACTCACACACACACACGCACGCACGCACGCACGCACGCACGCACGCACGCACGCACGCACGCACGCACGCACGCACGCACGCACGCACGCACGCATGCACACACACACACACACACACACACACACACACACACACACACACACACACACACACACACACACACACACACACACACACATTTACATTTACATTTACATTTAGTCATTTAGCTGACGCTTTTATCCAAAGCGACTTACAAGTTCTGTACGACAAGCCATCAGGAAGGGCACAACTCTTATCAGCTGAGCAACAATGTTCATCAAAGTGTTGAGTGCTACAGTGTAGGTTAGTTTATTAGGACAAGTGCATGACAGTACGGTTAGTTAGGGTTAGATTTTTTTTTTTTTTTTTTTTTTTTTTTTTTTTAATTCAGATAATGGTTGAAGAAGTGCGTCTTTAGTCGACGGCGAAAGATTGGACGTGATTCGGCTGTCCTAACTGGGGTGGGTAGTTCATTCCACCATTGTGGGGCAAGGACTGAGAATAGGCGACTTCTCTTTGATGACCCTCCCGGAGCTTGGATAGGAGTAGGTCTGAGGCGGCCAGAAGATGCAGAGCGTAGGGGTCTTGAGGGTGTGTAGTTAGAGACCATTGACCGGAGGTAGGCGGGAGCGGTTCCCTTTGCCGCACGGTATGCTAGGTCGAGGGCCTTGAAGCGGATTCGTGCAGCAATGGGGAGCCAGTGCAGGTCCCTAAGAAGTGGGGTGACATGGGCCGACTTCGGTAGGTTTGAGATCAGGCGGGCCGCTGCGTTCTGAATGAGTTGAAGAGGCTTAGTGGCAGTGGCCGGGAGGCCAGCGAGCAGTGCATTGCAGTAGTCGAGGCGGGAGATGACTGTTGATTGGACGAGGAGTTGGGTGGCTTCTTTTGTCAGGAAGGGGCGTATCCTTCTGACGTTGCTCAGGAGGAATCGGCAGGTTCTGGTCGTCGCTGCGATGTGAGCAGAGAAGTTCAACTGGTCGTCGAGGACAACACCAAGGTTCTTGGCGGTCGGGGACGCAGTCACAGCTGCATTCTCGACTGTGATTGAAAGGTCGGTTAGGGGGGAGGATTTGGCCGGCAGGTGGAGCAATTCTGTTTTGCTTAGGTTCAGTTTGAGGTGGTTGGACGTCATCCAGGCTGAGATGTCGGACAGACAGGCCGAGATCCGCACAGAGACGTGGATATCTGAGGGAGGGAAGGAGAGGAAGAGTTGAGTATCGTCGGCATAACAATGGTAGGAGAAGCCATGAGACGTGATAATGTTACCCAGTGATTTAGTGTAGAGGGAGAAGAGAAGGGGTCCTAAAACCGAGCCCTGGGGGACACCCGTCCGCAGGGGGCGGGTGGCCGACAGGGTCCCTCTCCATGACACTTGGTAGGAGCGGTCATTGAGGTATGATGACAGCCATGTCAGCGCAGAGCCAGCCACTCCCATTCCTGCGAGGGCCGCAAGGAGGATCTGGTGGTTGACTGTGTCGAAGGCTGCAGATAGATCTAGGAGAATCAGGACAGAGGAGAGGCCTTTCGCTTTTGCTAAGTGAAGTGCCTCTGTGACCGCAATGAGGGCTGTCTCTGTGGAGTGACCAGTCCTGAAGCCTGACTGATTAGGGTCTAGGAGGTCATTCTGTAAGAGATAAGTAGTAAGTTGGTTGGATACAGCACGTTCAAGTGTTTTAGAAAGGAAGGAGAGAAGAGAGACAGGACGGTAGTTGCCTATGACAGTAGGGTTCAGGGTTGGTTTTTTTATGAGCGGCGTGACTCTGGCTTGTTTTAGGGAGGTGGGGACCACCCCCGAGTTGAGTGAGGAGTTGATGGTTGCAGTTAGGAATGGGAGGATGTCTGGTGCTATGGTCTGGAGGAGTGGGGAGGGTAGCTGGTCCAGCTGGCAAGTAGTCGGACGGTTTGACGTTACCAGTGTCAGGGTCTCTGCTTCTGTAATGGGAGAGAAAGATGACAGAGTGAAGGATGAGGTTCTCGATTCAGCATTTGGAATGGGTGGGGGTTGGGAGAAGGAGCTGCGGATGTTCTCCACTTTTTCCTCAAAGAAGATCGCAAAGTCTTCGGCAGAGAAAGATGAGGGAGGGGGGGGTGGGGGGGGAGTGAGGAGGGAGGACATGGTAGCATGCAGTTTGCGAAGATTCTTGGCAGAGGCCTCGATCCTATGGTGGAAGAAAGAAGCTTTGGCATTAGTGATGGTTTTGGAGAATGTTAACAAGAGGTTGTGATATGTGTCGATGTCAGCAGTGAGGCGTGACTTTCTATACTTCCTTTCAGCTGCTCTCAGGACCTGTCTTTGTTCTCTCACTGGATCTGTCAGCCTGTCACACTGTCACACACACACACACACACACACACACACACACACACACACACACATGCTCTCTGTCCTGAGGCAGCCATGTCTGGTGGACGGATGAAACCCCTGAGGGACACTTTATCATCCGTGGAATTATCACCTGGCAAGAGGCCAACTGGCCGCCCCCACAGCTATACGCTATAAGGATGTCTGCGAGCGAGGCCTCAAGTCGACCATTGTATTCGACCATTATCCCTGTGGCCTGGGAAGACGCGGCGCTCGGGCACCCTCTTCTAGTGGCAGCGGACGCTCCACGGCAGCGGACGCTCCGCGGTGGGACCGCCTTCAAGTGGCAGCGGACGCTCCACGGTGGGACCGCCTTCAAGTGGCAGCGGACGCTCCACGGTGGGACCGTCTTCAAGTGGCAGCGGACGCTCCGCGGTGGGAACGTCTTCAAGTGGCAGCGAGCGCTCCATGGTGGGAACGTCTTCAAGTGGCAGCGGACGCTCCATGGTGGGAACGTCTTCAAGTGGCAGCGGACGCTCCACGGTGGGACCGCCTTCAAGTGGCAGCGGACGCTCCACGGTGGGACCCTCTCCTAGTGGCAGCGGACGCTCCGCGGTGGGAACGTCTTCAAGTGGCAGCGGACGCTCCACGGTGGGACCCTCTTCTAGTGGCAGCGGACGCTCCGCGGTGGGAACGTCTTCAAGTGGCAGCGGACGCTCTGCGGTGGGAACGTCTTCAAGTGGCAGCGGACGCTCTGCGGTGGGAACGTCTTCAAGTGGCAGCGGACGCTCTGCGGTGGGACCGCCTTCAAGTGGCAGCGGACGCTCCGCGGTGGGAACGTCTTCAAGTGGCAGCGGACGCAACTTACTCAAAACCTACCGGTTCTCCCTAGCATTCAACCTTCCCTACCCATAACCACCCTCCTCCAACCTACAGTAACTCCCCTTTTCCCCTCCCCTACCTTCTCTCCTCTCCTGCCCCTCCCTCCCCCCCCCCCCTCAGTTTCCCTCACTTACTTCCCGACTGTCTCCCCCACTGGCTCCTGTATTTGTTGTCTGTTACTCGTGGTTCTATGTTCTTGTGTATTCATATTGTTCCCTGCTTCCCTGTGGTTCTATGTTTCTTTGTTTTTTGCCTACTGTCAGCAACTTTGGGTCATTGCTATACAAAATAAATGAATTACTATTGTTATTACTACATTTGCTTTGTCACCGTATGCTTCCACCGTACGGAGGAGAGGACTTCTTTTGTCTCTCGTGTCTGTCCCCCCCCCCCCCCCCCCCCCCCCCCCCGGCAGTGGCGGCAACACAAAGTGTTCAATAAGAGGAATCGATAAGAATTAGCAGTGTATAGCACATGTAATTGGGGTTGAACAGGCCAGCACTGAGCTGTGGGTCGCAGCGGCAGAGAAAGTTAAGGCCACTATCTAGCAGCGGAGCAGGGTTGGGGTGTTGGTCCAGGAGGGTCTGGGGGTCCTGGGGAGGGGTGGGTGGGAGTGGGGGAGGAAATGTCTTTTGTCTTGTGTGGTGTCTGTGATAATATAATTCTTTTTTATTTTTAGGTTCTGTATTTATTATTTCTTTTTTTTTGTCATTCTATTGTCATTATCGTTATTGTTATTGTTATTATTATTGTCTGGTGATATTCTGTTTATTATTATTATTATTATTATTATTATTATTATTATTATTATTATTATTATTATTATTATTATTATTATTATTATTATTATTATTATTATTATTATTATTATTATTGTATTATGTGCTATCATGTTTTGTTTTATATTCCATGTAAAAAAGAGTAAGAACATTTTAAACAATTGGGGGCAGCTGGGTAGCGCAGCGGACTAAGAGCTCGCCTACCACCGCAAAGACGGATCGAATCCAGCTGTCAGCGGTACCTTCGGCATGGTCAGTCGTCCCTCCTAACACAATTGGCAGTGTTAGCGGGTGGGAAGCCGGTGGGGTATGTATCCTGGTCGTTGTAAACAGCGACTCCTACTGGTCGGTCGGGGCGCCTGTTCAGCAGGGAAGGGATCTGGGGGAGATAGTGTGATCCTCCCACGCGTTACACTCCCCCGGTGAGAGTCCTCGCTGTCAGGTGAAAAGAAGCGGATGGCTGACAGTAGGGGGCAAAAGCGTGCAATGACCAGGAAGGGAATTGGCATAACGAATAAATTGGGAAGGGAGAAAAATATGAAAAAAGGGGGAGAAAAAGTAGATACCTTTTTTTTAAACAATTATCAAAAAAATATAAAGAATATTGATAATTAAAAAGTTGCAGCATATAATAACAAATATTAGCAAATATTTACAGTACGAGTGTAGTATGTACACACATGTGGTGTGTGCAAGTCAGTATTGTGTGCAACTCAAGCAGCAGGGACGCCTGAATACTTTCGACAACAAAGTCATGTTTCCGCGTCTCTGATTGGCCAGATCATGTGACATGTATGCCCAATCGTGGGACCGCACGTTTTTGGATGGTTAAGCTTAGGCGCTCTTTCGAAGTTGGTTAAGGTTAGAGTTTGTCTTAGAGCATGGCGATAGAACGCCTGCCCTGATTCCAAACTCTAACCTTAACCAACTGCGAAAGAGTCGCCTAAGCTTAACACTTCGCCGCCCGACCACGAGTTAATACGGGTTTCGAATCCATGCGTTGTGGACAGAGTCACGTATAAAGCTGTGGCAAGTTGTTATTGCTTTTATATCATTTTAATAACCGGGTCAAGGTTGCGGAGCGGCACTGCATATATTCCCTAGTCTGTGAATTCGAGGATGTGCAATACCGGCCAGATCCTCTTAGGGGCGCCATCGCTCCACTGCAGTATGCCCTGTGGGCGAACGGATGACTTTTTTTTTTCTTTCAATGGATATTTTTAGTACCCGGATTCTGAATCAGCATCTTGTACCGTGGATTACGTTTCGAATCGCAGATTTCACCATGGAATAAGGGGATTTATCATCAGCCAATGGACATATCGATCTACCAGATGCCGATCGATAACGGGGAAATGCTCAGGGGTATCTCACCGGCTCATGGTAAGATCTTTTTCACATAAATTACAGCCGGATCAGAGCTTGCTATAATACGCAACCAGCCGAGCAGCGTATGTGGCTAGTTACACAACCACTGTTATTGGTAATCAATAATAATAAACGACGTCCCCCTTTGATGCATAAATGCTTTGGGACAGTCCCGATGATATGCAGTTTGAGTTATTTCTTTAGCATATGTAAAACGGAAATGCCGTTGAATATAACGTTAGCAGCTATTAGCCCTATAACTAGCCTTCCAGAAAATATACAAGACAAAATCCGCTATAATGCTTATATTCACGGCGCTATAAAATGACAACCTATTGATGCATTTTTTTTTCTGTAAGCCATTTTGAAGGGACGGTTTATGAACTCAATTGACAATGAGAATGGACAGATAGCAATACTATAAAGTATAGATTTAGCTGTACAAAAAGACACCGGTCTGTTTACAAAAGCTGGTCCTCAACCACTATATTAGACGGGTCCCAGCGGTCGCCAATGTGTTAACCAGTGATAAACTAGGCGTTAGGTAGTTTGCAGGCTGTTCGACCCGGAAATAGGCGCAGAACTTGCCGTCCCACGATTGGCGCACATGTCACATGACCTGGCCAATCAGAGCGCAAAACTCGAACGCGGAAACACAAATTTGTTGTCGAAAGTATAGACGCAGCAGGGACAGCGATACCACTGGTTTTACAGTGTTTTGTTCATGAGTCTGACCACCAGGGGAGCCTGTTCGTCCGGGCCTTGAGGCTGCGGTATCATCCGTCTCTCACAGGTTGGACTCCACAGCAGACACTGTGCTAAAACCCAACCCTCAGGTAGGGTTTGCACGATACACCGATACTAGAAATGTATCGCAATACCCAGCTGTTAAAAGCGGTTCATTACTCCATTTGATTAGTATTGATACTTTTATAATAATAGCCTAAAAGCAGTGTGTGTGCGTGCGTGCGTGCGTGCGCGTGCGTGTATCTGTGCGTGTGTGTGTGTGTGTGTGTGTGTGTGTGTGTGTGTGTGTGTGTGTGTGTGTGTGTGTGTGTGTGTGTGTGTGTGTGTGTGCGTGCGTGCGTGCGTGCGTGCGTGCGTGCGTGCGTGCGTGCGTGCGTGTGTGAGAGAGAGAGAGAGCACGCTTTGCGTAGTGGGCCTGTCAACAGTGTCGACTGAGCATAGGGAAAATAGTCACAGACATCCCCAAATGTCTTATTTCATAATACAAAGTTTCTGAATGGAAGTCTGGATTAAACCAAGTTGTATGCAGTGATGAACGGTCTTTCCCAGCGGAAGACGCTTGGCTTGCTAACGTTAGATATAGCAGTGTTGATAAGGAATCGTTTGCCAACAAAGATGTTGTTTCAACAAATGTATTCACAAAATGTTTTAGAATCGGTATCGTGATACTTAGGCTGGAAATCAATGTTCTTCCGAGACTTTGATGCCAACGACGACCTATAACACATTTGACAGTCCAAGAACTTTGAAGCCATTTTTCTTACGTTTCAGTGTTAATGTAGTGACTCTGGTTAGCCTTTGTGAGGCAGTGCTATTGGTTTGATTCCTCAAAGGGTTTTCATACCAGGCTATAATATATTATGCGTTAAAGTTGTGATCATCAACTGGCAGCCCACGCGAGTCGGAGGGTCCTCCAGCACCAGAGAATGGAGATCAAACAGTCTAGTCAATCAATCAATGTGTAAAAAGATGTGAATGTGCATATGCTCGGTTCTCATAATCATGCCTTTGATTTTAAAGTCGCCTTAAGGGGGAATCCCACCCATTGTCTCTCTATTTGTATAAAAGTTGCTTTACTACAGAGTAAAATTAGCTCACAGCCAGCTCTATACAGTATTACCATCAGGCCAGAGTAACTACTGAGCATTACTGGACTACATGGCACAAAAGGGTGCGCATTAGACACTCCTACCAAACAATCCTACCAAACTCTCACTAGGTTACCTGGCAAGAAAGGTAGGGGCGACAGTGGCGATCAGGAGGTAGAGCAGTCGTCTGGTTATCCAAAGGTTCCTGGTTCGATTCCCGCTTCTCCCGGGCAGCGCGTCGAAGTGTCCTTGAGCAAGACACTTAACCCTGAACTGCTCCTGATGAGCAGGTTGGCACCTTGCATGTTTGCCTCTGCCATCGGTCTGTGAATGTGTGAGTGAATGGTATGAGGAACAAATTGTAAAGCGCTTTGGATAAAAGCTGCTATATAAATGCAGCCATTACCATTGCCATTCACATTACCAAGAGAGAGTGTGAAGCTGGCCATCGAGAGACAATCGAGGTATCGGGGGGAAATTTAGATGAACTATCAATCGTAGTTCTTCAAAAGTGAGTGAGGGTCGAGGGTAAGAGTCTTTGGTTTAGTCTGGCTCTCCCAAGTGCCCAACTTCCATTGCCGAAGGCTAGGTTCAGACTGCAGGCTAACCCTTTCACTACCACACTACCAAAGGGTTAACCATTCCACTGCAACAATACAGAAGGTTAACCATTTCACTACCACACTACCAAAGGGTTAACCCTTTCACTGCAACAATACAGAAGGTTAACCCTTTCACTAGCACACTACAGATGGTTAACCCTTTCACTACCACACTGTAACCGTCTGTAGTGTGGTAGTGAAAGGTTAACCTTCTGTAGTGTGGTAGTGAAAGGTTAACCTTCTGTAGTGTGGTTGTGAAAGGGTTAAAGTGGCCTAAATCTGATTTATTTGTTCCCATGTGACTCAGATCAGAACAGTGTGAGCAGCACAAATCACACGGAATCTGATATTTTCTATTCTGATTTGGGGCCTCTTTTCATATATGTGGACCTAAATCAGATACAGGTCTGATCTTTTGCAATGCCACCTCAATCTGAACAGTAATGCAACATTCATGGCGACTTTTACGTCACTCTAGGGCTGACCTCGACTAGTCGAATAGCAAATTATAGTCCCCTGTGTAACTACTGTAACCAGAGTGCTACGGACTGGTTTAAATTTGCATCAGCTTGCGCCAATATGGGCAGAGGCACAATGGGGGCACATACATTTAGTAATTTAGGGAAGGGGCACAATGGGGGCACATACATGCATTTAGTCATTTAGCTGACGCTTTTATCCAAAGCGACAAGTCATCAGGAAGGGCACAACTCTATCAGCTGAGTAACAATGTTCATCAAAGTGTTGAGTGCTACAGTGTAGGTTAGTATATTAGGACAAGTGCATGATGACAGTAAGGTTAGTTAGGGTTATATTTAAAAAAAATAAAAATAAAAAATAATCAGGGGTGGCACCTCAGGGGCACCTGAGATTTCAGGGGGGACACGTGCCCCTGGTGCCCCAATGGTAAAATTGCCACTGGCAGGCCCCTGCATCACTTCACTTTGGCCACATAGTGAGAATTAATCAGTTGTGCCTCGGTCTGTAAGTAAACTTAATGTTGCTTTGCGGCGCAATTTTACTTTAATGTAACTTCACAAGGCCAATGATCTGTTAATAAGACTCGAATACAGCAAATACTTGCGGCTGATATCCTGCTCTGATTAGATTATTCATCCAATTATTCATCTAATTTTCTACCCATATTTCCCATCTGGTTGGGGAATGTGCACATTAACCAGTTAATTTAAACATTCAAGCAAAGTCAGCGAATGTACAGATTTCTTCCAGGAATGGTTTTCCCACATTTATATATATATATACAGTATATCATTTATAATATAATATCATAAAAGGATCATTGATACAGCATTAAACCATAATGAACATGGTTATGATTACAAATGGTTGTTATGGAAACAAACAACAAATCCTGTGCCCGAGCACCAACTTGTGGGCACCCAGGCGATCAATACAGACTATAAAAAGTAAGTTTAGATGATTAAGTCCTGCCTTGTTAACACATTTGTAAAGCCTTTTTACAAGGACCAAGGGTGGACTTACATTGGGTTTTTGCCAAGGTTCCTCTAGTAGGCTACTGAGGAAAAAGAAAAAGTCCTCTATGGGATGTTTGGAATTCAATCAATCACATATTCAACAGCTGAATTCCTCTCTGTTCCTCTCACAGTGGTTCAGCATGGGGGAGTCATGTCAGGTCATAACTGAACAAATGTACCAAACAAAACAAAATACATTCGCAACAGGCTCATCCGCTGACATGAATAGTAGACAAAGAATGTTTTGCGTATTAGTTGTGTAAGGTTGTGTATTAGTGTATCTGGGCTGACCTTCGAATTTTTTTTTGGCAATCGAAGCTTCGGGGCCGAGCTTGTTTTTTTATCTTATGTTGTGGGACTTGTACAGCACTTTGGTAAACTTTGTTGTTTTTAAATGTGCTCTATAAATAAAGTGAATTGGATTAATGAATTAATTAGCCCCTTTCGTGACTGTGACGCAGCCAACACAGTGTGATTTAATTCAAGGTGGATCGCTGTTCAGATTTCATGGGAACTACCAATCCCCCAAATCAAGAATGTTTAAGATGAATGAAGTAAGATTTTGATTATTTGAAATATGGCCTGTGTAGACTAAACTATGCACAGAATTATGTCAGTCTACAAGGTCCGGATTCTACATGGTCCGGCAATGTAGACCTTGTAGACTCCACTACAGACCAATTATCAGTGAAAGTTCATGCATTTTTAAGAAGGGCTACTTCCACAAAAAAACAAAGAACTCACCAAAACATCTCAGCACCTTATCTAAATGTTCTATTTCATATATGGAGATTCATATTTATTTATGTATTGCATGCATTTCTACATTTTATTTCCTATTTTGTTTATTCATCCCAGTATCTTTCTTTCTTATGTGTGGAATTCTACAAGGCATTTACATTCACATTTACATTTAGTCATTTAGCTGATGCTTTTATCCAAAGCGACTTACAAGTTCTGTACGACAGGTCATCAGGAAGAATACAACTCTATCAGCTGAGTAACAATATTCATCAAAGTGTTGCGTGTTACAGTGTAGGTTAGTTTATTAGGACAATTGCATGACAGTAAGGTTAGTTATGGTTAGATTTTTTTTATTTTATTTTTAAAATTTTATTTCAGATAATGGTTGAAGAAGTGCGTCTTTAGTCGACGGTGAAAGATTGGATGGGATTCGGCTATCCTAACTGGGGTGGGTAGTTCATTCCACCATTGTGGGGCAAGGACTGAGAATAGGCGTGTAGGTGGTGTATATGTGTTTGCGGATGATATCCTTCAAACAGGCAATAGTATTTTGGGCAGTGCTGAGCTGGGTTACTTTCCTCCAGTGTATTTGTCCCCCGGCCCCACCCAATGGCCCCATGCAGACACACACACACACACACACACACACACACACACACACACACACACACACACACACACACACACACACACCGAAGTAAAAATAAAAATAAAATAAAAAATTTGAAAAAAAAAGTATGAATTTTTTTTTAAACTTCGATTTTTTTTTTAATGTTCGAAGCTTGTGCCATCGAACGAAGCTTCGAAGTATTTAAGACAGCCCTAATCTGTAGTAGTGTATTCATGTATTAGTGTATCTGTATTAGTGTATCTGTAGTAGTGTATTAGTGTATCTGTATTAGTGTATCTGTATTAGTGTATTCGTGTATCTGTATTAGTGTATTCGTGTATTTGTGTATTAGTGTATTCGTGTATCTATATTAGTGTATCTGTATTAGTGTATCTGTATTAGTGTATCTGTATTAGTGTATTTGTGTATTAGTGTATCTGTATTAGTGTATCTGTAGTAGTGTATTAGTGTATCTGTATTAGTGTATTCGTGTATTAGTGTATCTGTTTTAGTGTATTAGTGTATATGTAGTAGTGTATTCATGTATTAGTGTATCTGTATTAGTGTATTAGTGTATCTGTATTCCTGTATTAGTGTATCTGTATTAGGGTATTCGTGTATTAGTGTATCTGTATTAGTGTATCTGTAGTAGTGTATTAGTGTATATGTAGTAGTGTATTCATGTATTAGTGTATCTGTATTAGTGTATCTGTAGTAGTGTATTAGTGTATATGTAGTAGTGTATTCATGTATTAGTGTATCTGGATTAGTGTATTAGTGTATTAGTGTATCTGTATTTGTGTATTAGTGTATCTGTATTTATTAGTGTATCTATTAGTGTATTCGTGTATCTATTATTGAATTGGTGTATTAGTGTATCTGTATTAGTGTATTCGTGTATCTGTATTAGTGTATTCGTGTATCTGTATTAGTGTATTCGTGTATCTGTAGTAGTGTATTAGTGTATATGTAGTAGTGTATTCATGTATTAGTGTATCTGTATTAGTGTATTAGTGTATCTGTATTCCTGTATTAGTGTATCTGTATTAGTGTATCTGTAGTAGTGTATTAGTGTATCTGTAGTAGTGTATTCGTGTATATGTAGTAGTGTATTCATGTATTAGTGTATCTGGATTAGTGTATTAGTGTATTAGTGTATCTGTATTTGTGTAGTAGTGTATCTGTATTAGTATATTAGTGTATCTGTATTAGTGTATTTGTGTATCTATTATTGAATTAGTGTATTTGTGTATCTGTATTAGTGTATCTATATTAGTGTATCTGTAGTAGTGTATTAGTGTATCTGTATTAGTGTATCTGTATTAGTGTATCTGTAGTAGTGTATTTGTGTATCTGTATTAGTGTATCTATATTAGTGTATCTGTATTAGTGTATTAGTGTATCTGTATTAGTGTTCTTCTCGTAAAATCCTTACTGCATCATGTGACCAGCTCATATGAGATGATAGCGTTTAGGTGCTTCCCTGCACCCTCACACTAGTTAAGATCAAACTCTGAAAGTAGGCAGATCAAATATGACTCAAGATCCAACAATATCATAACAAACTTACAACTGGAAATGTTGTCAGTAACATAGTTCAGGTTCAGCTTTAGGTAGAAAAAGAGAAAGTTGACAAGCGAACAAGCCACCATTGTTGATGACATCAATCAGCCGCAATTTGAGTAACTAACTACAGCGTTGCACTTCCAGTGTCACTGGCCTCTCTAGTCTGCACTACAGCTGAAGAGAGGTTCTGACCGCGGCGTGAACGGACCACAGAATTTGAGGCAGGGTGGATCTCGTGAAGAAGAGCGAGATTCAAGTCGAAGCAGAATTCTCTCTGACATGAGTTTCCTGAACATCCTCTTCGCCAGAAGGCTCTAAGCAGCGTGGTTCAGCAAGAAATAATAAATGCATTAAAAGGCCTATAGGGCGCACAGCACTCTCCATGGTGCTGAAAACGTTGTCTCTGATTGATCAAAGTGTGTTTTGGGAGCGGTAAGTGGCCAGTAACAACTATGAAGGACATCGTTTCCAGCAGCCTACGATTTCTGTTCTGTCGTTTGAAATTAAAACATAGCCTGTTGAGAATACGTTCATTCAATCTCGCTGCAATAAGCGCTCGAGGGCTAATCTCTTGATGTAGAAGAATGAAAACAAATAACAAACATACAAACTAATCAGAGAATGACTTTCTGTAGCATAGCTTTATGAGATGTGTGACTTTTATATGGATATGCACTGTATGGCTTTAAATTTTTTTTAAAAAGATGATGTAACCCCCCCCCCCCCCCCCCCCCCCCCTCGCACCCAGGGACATGGATGCGTGACATTTCATAATAGCCCATTTCATGAAAAACCATAATCCATCATTTTGTCCATCAAATGTCCCAACTCTTTATATCACAAACTCCCTACTAGGACGAGTACTACTGACCAAAAGTTATACATACTGAACCTGTGTGATGTCATGAGCTCGAATCTGTCTCAGATCTTGTTACTGTACTTACTGTACATGTTATTCTTTTTTTCTTTTCCCTCTCACATTCCCCTCTATATTATATATTATATTGCATAATGAAGCAGGAATGGAAATGAACGTCAACATGAAAGAGCATGGAGGAGGTGATGTGAGAAGGATGGGTGGGGTGTGGCCATTAGCGGAAGAATACAATTCTATGACCCCCCCCGAGACAGAATGAGTCTCGACAACATAAAACCAAACTCGTCTTCAGAGGGCAGAGTGTGAGTCTCTCGCACACAGACACACACTATTTCAACTCTCCCCTCTCCTCGCTCCCTTTCAAGAGCTGCAGCGTTTATACAACCACTTCCACACTTATTACGGGGCCTACAGCGGAGTGAGTGATGATGAAGGTCTGAAGGAGGAGAAGGGTTGTTGCTTCTCGCCGGAGCTCAGCCGACCTGCTGAGGCTCTCTCTCTCTGTGTGAGTTATCGAGTAGGTCATACGGTTGGGCTGGAATTAGAAGCTGGGGGAGAACAGCGGGGGGCCCCAATGGAACACACGCCATGGCCTGCAAAGCTTATCGCTACCGGTGACAAAGATACAGAGGTGTGACCACACGCCGTTCCCGTTAACCTCTTAATCACACCTCACCGGCTGAGACCTAGCTACAGCAGAGCCTCAGCAGAGCGTACTACAGGGTATTGCACTACCACCCCTGCAGGACTTATATAACAGGAGGTGCAAATCCAGAGCCTGCAGAATAATGAAAGACCCTCACCACCCCAACAACAGCCCGTTCAAGCTGCTGCGGTCAGGCAAGCGCCTACGCACACGCACACAACAAGAACAGAGAGACTACGGCTCAGCTTCTTCCCCCAGGCCATCAGAACACTGAACTCTCCACACACAAGTACACATGAGCACACACATACACACACATACACACACACAACACACATGCTGCATTCGCTCACACACAAACGGCCACTTTAAACAAAATTGAAAGGACACCTTAAAGGAACGAGAAAAATGAAGGTCACTTTAAGGAAAGAACTGATGTGGTTCTTGTATAGTATAGTTTAGATATAGCAAGTATTGCATAGGGATATAGAGTTAAAACTGTATATTGTATAGTAGTGTACATAGAGATCAGCCCAGTGCCTTAAATCCGTAGCTAACAATCTCAGGAATTTAGCATGTCCATTTTATCATGCCATTTTTATCTATATTTTATTACCTGTTTTTTAATGTCTATTTTATTATTAGTATTATTGCACAATCAAAGCGGGCATGGCCACCCGCATTTCACTGTATGCCCTGGTATGTATGTGACAAATAAACCTCTTGAATCTTGAATCTTGAATCATATTGGAGTCCATTATAGGGATGTCGGAATGAATTTCAATATTGACATTTTATTTGAGAAAAAATATTGTGGGGTGTTATTGTGTACATATGTCAGCTGTCAGCTGTCAGCTGGCTGCTGTCACTACTACTACTACTACTAACGTCAACATCTCTGCACTCTATGCATGTATGTAAATGTATGTTGGGAAGTAAAGGAAAGAACTCGACCACCGTTTGCTGTTTCATCCTTCTTGCACTCCCACAGTTTCCTATTGGTACTACCCATAATAGCAAATACAACACACACTCTTAAAGGGAAATTCCAATATTTTTAAACCTGGATCCTATTTTTCCATTATGTGGGGTCTAAATGAATAATAGGGACAACGATTTGTGTAATTGGTCCAGTATTGTGTAATGTAGTCACACGAGGCAAACATGCACGTCTATTATATACATCCACTAAAATAGCTTGTTTTTGGCCACTGACTGTTATAATACGTGTGTGAAGACTATTTATTTTATTACAGTCTGGCTCAGTGGCAGTAGAGTGGATACTTGATTGAGTTGGTAAGGAAGATTAGGTTGTCTTACTGTATTGGCACAAAATCACCTCACTCGAAATACACACGTCCTGTGTCTTAATGCTAGGTTCAGTCTGTTAGATGGAACAGAGGAGGGGAGTGCAGAGCCAATATACTGCATGGCCCTCTCTCATCCACCCATACAATATAACATGGCCGTGACCCTAGTCATGGCGATAGTCCTGTCTCTTTGTTTATACAGCGAAGATGGACCCAAGAGTTCCAGGGAGGGAGGGAGGGAGAGAGAGATAATTGAAAAGAGAGAGAAAGAGAGAGAGAGAAGGTCAGAGCAAAGGAAATGACAGAGAGAGAGAGAGAGAGAGAGAGAGAGAGAGAGAGAGAGAGAGAGAGAGAGAGAGAGAGAGAGAGAGAGAGAGAGAGAAAGAAAGAAAGAAAGAAAGAAAGAAAGAAAGGGAGAGAGAGAAAGAAGAGAAACAGATGGAGTGGGAGGGAGAGAGCTGGACAGAGAGTTCTGCAGCATTGCTCAGTCACTGCATCCGAGACAAGCTGTGTGATGATGACAAAGACCCCTCACCAGCTTCAAGGAGCGATGACTTGTTTGATTACATTTATGTTTGATTGCATTTAGTGCTCCCTCAAGCCAGCTTGGAAAAAATTAGATTTCCCCTCCCAAAATACAACCCCTCCCCCGCCCCAACCCCCCCTCCATCCCCATCCATCTCTCAGGGTCTTATAGAGTTCACAACTTTGCCGACAGGCTTTCTCTTCTACCTTGCACTCCCTTACACACACTGTGCTGATAACTGACGCAAACACAAGCCACCAGGGCTTAATTAAATTACATTTCCATGGCAATGGAAGTCATGGATGCCTGGAAATGTACCACCACACTATGTAACTAATAATGCACCACGTGTACTCCAACCCTGCAGGAAAGAAAATATAGTTATTTAATAATTTACACTGTAACATACATTTTCGATGAATGACGGGTTGCATGGATTATATCTCAGAAATGCATGGTGCCGTGTTTTGCAGTATTGATGGCAGCACTGCGGTGCATAGGACGCCAGTAATACATTACATTCCGCTCTGTGTTTTGCACCATACATCACAGCTGAACTACAAACCATGCCTTACGGATGGCGAGAAATACCATATGCCAGTCGCTGAGATGAGGACGAGAAGAAGAAACGGGAAGAAATATGACATTGTATGAGAAGAAGAAAGTTCCCTCCCGTGTTTACTGTGTAGTTTAGCTTCACCCTCTTGGACTGTCGGGGGAAGGGAGCAAAGCAAGCGGGGGGGGGGGGTATAATAACATACAGTATATTGGCTTTGATTGCATCAGTCACTCTGGCATGTGTACTCTCAATCTGTCAATCGCATCATGGGTATCTTAGGAGCGAGGCTTTTGCTATCTTTCCTTCCGTGCTTCCTTCCTTCCTTCCTATCCATCTCTCGTCGAGTGGTTACATATCAGGACTTTATGAGGCCAAGAAAAAGAAGGTTATGTCCTCTCCTAAATCAAGGAGGAAATAGATGATAGCGCCTGAGGGGAGAGGCTCCCAGCATGAAAGCAGGGCTGGTATCTATCTACAGGACGGACTGTGTATCCCCTGGCCTGGGGCACCAGCCCATCCTTCTCATTCTGGCCTCATACGTCTCCCTCGACCCGGAAAGCCGGACACGTTCTCGGTTGCCTTGACTCGAAGGACATAACATAGAAAAAAGTACATTAGTCTGGGTTATGGGTCTCCGATCTTTCCGCCACCTCAGGGCGGTGTGAAGGAGATTTAGACTTTTTTGCCCACAAAGGATTTCACCCACTTGAAAGGGGGGAAAAGAAAAACTGAATGTAAGCAGCAACCAAACCCTTTCACTACCACACTACAGAAGGTTAACCTTTCACTACCACACTACAGAAGGTTAACCTTTCACTACCACACTACAGAAGGTTAACCTTTCACTACCACACTACAGAAGGTTAACCTTTCACTACCACACTACAGAAGGTTAACCTTTCACTACCACACTACAGAAGGTTAACCTTTCACATCCACACTAAAGACGGTTACACTACAGGCGGTAGTGAAAGTGTTAACCTTCTGTAGTGTGGTTGTGAAAGGGTTAACCCTTTGTCGTGTGGCAGTGAAAGGGTTACACCTTCTGCATTGTCGCAGTGAAAGGGTTAACCATTTGGTAGTGTGGTAGTGAAATGGGTAATTCTCTCAAACACAAAGTTGAGCTCTGCCAATTAAGCCCACGCGCGAATGAACATGTTCAACGATTCACGGAACGAGATCGATGCCAATTAGTGATCACGTCGTAAATTAATTGTTTATGGGTTTAATAAACCTTGCACATCATAGCAGAGAGGGATTTTATAATTCAGATTTTTGTGAGGAATTCAATCCCCCCCCCTCAATAACCTCAACATACATGTGGAGGTTATCTCTCTGACTGTTGATAAGGCAAGTTTCTTTCCGGGATGAGCTCCCAAGGAGGACACTTTAGATTGCTTGATCTTGATCAGTGGAAGCGTATTGGCTCTCTGCTAGATAGTACTAGATAGGCTGGGGACCCCCACTGACACCGCCCACTGTGTTAAATGAACACACCCTTACTGGACTATATATTACAATAAAAACTCTTCATACTTATTCATACTTCACTGTTCATAATTTTTTTAACATTACTGCTCAATTGCACAGTCCTGGTAAATATTCCATCCCACTGTATTGTTATTTTTATTGTAATTAGTGTATACTGTACTTGATCACATTGTGCACAATTGTACAGAGCTGGCCTAGTTTATTTTATGATTCTATTATATTCTATTGTGCTTATATTTTTTACTTAGTTTATATTCCATTTTATATTATTCTACCTTCTATTTTATTCTACCATAATTGTCTGTCCATTAATGTTGCACCAAACACGACCAAATCAAATTCCTTGTATGTGTAAACTACTTGGCAATAAAGACCTTTCTGATTCTGATTTCTGATTCTGATGCCATCAACATGCTAAACCCCTCCGGATCTTTGGGGCAGGGATTTAGTTTCGCTCATCATCTTCTTAGTCGGGATGTTCATGCAGGTTGGTCTGCAACAGTGAGCCACGCAGGGGCGGACCTTCCTACAGGCGATATAGGCGGTCGCCTAGAGCGCCAACCAGAGGGGGACGCCAAAAAAAAAAAAAAAAAAAAAAATTAATTAAAAAAAAAAAAAAAAAAAAAAAAAAATTCTCTGTGCAGTTTTGGCGACCACCTCTAGATCTGCAACCATTATTTTTACATAAAAAAAATTCTAACATAAGGGAAAATCGGTCGGTCTGAGCCTCAGCTTTAGGTGTTCACAGTCAGAACATGCTAGAGCGCTGTGCATTGATGGGTATCGGTCAAATGTTTATAGAATTGAGCGTTGAGGAAAGAAAGACTAACGTTAGAGAACTATGAAGAGGCAAAAGCCATTACAAAAAAATTACAAAAAAAATAAAAAACTTTTTGGGGGGGGGGGGGGGGGGGTGGCGCAGTGGTGAATCTCGCCTAGGGCGCCAAATGTGCTAGGTCCGCCCCTGGAGCCACGGGTCACACCAGGGGCGTATCTAGACCCAGCACTTCAGTAGGGCACAGAAGGGCACCAAAAACTGTGAAGCTGGAGCGCGTAGCACGACCGCGAGAAATATTTGGCCGGTTTTGGCCGGTTTGTGGGCGAAAATGGGTGGATTTTGAAACTATTTTTTTTAAACTTTATTTCGGTTTTATGGTTAGGTTAGGGTTATGTTATTTAATTATTTGGGGGAGCCAGCCCCCCAAACTCCTGAAATGCATAGAAATCTATGAAATAAATAAAACAATCTGACATTTATATTAAAAAGAGCTAGCCCCCCAAACCCCTAAAATACATAGAAATCTATGCATTTTGGAACAGTTACTATATATATAGTCAAGAAAGCATTTAGTCATACTTAAAGTTTAAAGTGCTTTACTTGCATTGAACATTGCATTGAACATAAAGTAACATAAAGTAAATAACCTACACTGGCTTCCGGTAACATTTAGAATTGATTTTAAGGTCCTCCTCCTTATATACAAAGTATAAACATTGCGATCATCTACTATTGAAGGTTCCAAGCCACAGTCTAAAGAAAATCGGGGATGCAGCCTTTGCTAACTATGCACCAAAGTTATGGAACACACTACCTATGGACATTAGGGAAGCTAGATCTCTTAATATTTTCAGAAATAAGCTAAAAACGTACCTCTTCACCATAGCCTTCTAATACACCCCGCTGTTGATTGTACTGTAGCACTATTTTACTCTGGCCATTCTATTGCATAATTTTACTATCTATTCTACTATTCTATTATTGCACTGTATTATTGGTGTGCAAACCAGTCAACTTACAAAAAAGAGCCTGTTGGAGGATTTCAACAAGATAAATGCGACAACATTGCAAAATATTTCACTATAATACTTCAAAGTGAAGTAAAAAATATTATAATAATTATTTTATCATGTTAAATGATCATTTGATCATGTTAAAAAAAAAAAAAAAAAAAAATCAGTGGGGCACAGATGATCATCAGTAGGGCACGTGCCCTACTGATAGTGGTCTAAATACGTCGATGGATCACACATGACACATTGGAGTTCACATGTCTTTGTTTCTCTATCCCATCCACAGCTGACAGTGGTGGAAGAGGTACACAGTTCCTTTACTTAAGTACAAGTAGAAATACTCAGATAAATCAGTACTCTGGTAAAAATAAAAGTCCTCCATTCAAATTCTACTTAAGTAAAGGTAGAGAAGTATTTGCTATTTAATGTACACACAAATGTACACATTCTACATGATGTTTGTGTATCCATCGGCCTCTATAGGTCATGCTAAAGTGGTATGTGGTCCAGTTATGCTGCTCTGATTAAAGGTCATGTTAAAGTGGTATGTGGTCCAGTTACGCTACTCTGATTAAAGGTCATGTTAAAGTGGTATGTGGTCCAGTTACGCTACTCTGATTAAAGGTCATGTTAAAGTGGTATGTGGTCCAGTTATGCTACTCTGATTAAAGGTCATGTTAAAGTGGTACGTGGTCCAGTTACGCTACTCTGATTAAAGGTAATGTTAAAGTGGTATGTGGTCCAGTTACGCTACTCTGATTAAAGGTAATGTTAAAGTGGTATGTGGTCCAGTTACGCTGCTCTGATTAAAGGTAATGTTAAAGTGGTATGTGGTCCAGTTATGTTCCTCTGATTAAAGGTCATGTTAAAGTGGTATGTGGTCCAGTTACGCTACTCTGATTAAAGGTAATGTTAAAGTGGTATGTGGTCCAGTTACGCTGCTCTGATTAAAGGTCATGTTAAAGTGGTATGTGGTCTAGTTATGTTCCTCTGATTAAAGGTCATGTTAAAGTGGTATGTGGTCCAGTTACGCTGCTCTGATTAAAGGTAATGTTAAAGTGATATGTGGTCCAGTTATGTTCCTCTGATTAAAGGTCATGTTAAAGTGGTATGTGGTATAGTTACGCTGCTACGATTACGTCCTCTTGAATTAGACAGGCTTCAAATGTGAAAGTCTATAATCTTAATACTTTTTTATTTTGTATATATGATGTTTTCGCAAAATACTAAATCCTTTTCTTCAAAGTAACTAGTAACTGATGGGTTCAGATAAATGTAGTGGAGTAAAAAGTACAATATTCCTTTTGAAATGTAGTGGAGTAAAAGTGTAAAGTTCCCTCAAATGAAAATACAAGTAGCTTGTAAATGTACTTAATTAAGTACAGTACTTGAGTAAAAATACTTCCACCACTGACAGCTGAAATCCTGAAAAAAAGGTATATGATCATATTTATGGTTTGGATTACCATGCCTTGAGTTGATACTATAGGTACAATTAATCTCATTAAACCTTCTGGGTGAATAATACTTACAACGCGTGCCAAGAGAGACAACATAGAACAACACATAGGCCTATTAACTCATACTCATTAGCTTTCATATTATTCTAATTTGTAGGCTACTATTAATCTTCTTCAGCTCCCGTGTTCCATTATTCTTCAGCGGCGGAGACGTGCGGAATGGGCCAACAGTAGGCAGACAGGCTGGGGCATGTCATCTGGGTAAACAAATGACTAAAAATTAACAGATCCATCAACGCAAGAAGTGCCTGCAAATACCAAGCTGTCCCATCCAAATGAAAGCCATTAGTCTGCAGTGATCGGAGACGTGAATACCTCCGACGTAGACAGGCTCTGCCTGCTGGAGTGTAGTCAGGAGCTATTAATAACAACTATGGTTTCACTTGCTATAAAGATGCAGCGATTGGGGTTGGGGAGGTTGCTGGTGCTCTACTTAATCTATGTTACTGAGATTCAGTGTGGGAAAGAAAACATAGATTAGGTTGTCCACACTGTTGTCCCTGCTTTGCACTCTCCACTGGCAGAGGATGGTGCACAAGCTTAAAGAAAGACTATAGGCAAACCTGGTTAAGCCCTAGGGTCCCCCAATCATCTTCCCTTTATTCATTTCCTTAGATTTTTTGTACACTTGATCTCAAGAAGGTGCTGAATGAGCTCAGTGAGCGAAATTCCTCCGACCTCAATGTTAGCATGGTGTTATTCACCGTCAAAGATGCAAAGAAAAACTATTATTTATATTCTCCTCCGTTTCATCACAACCTACTCAAGCATATGCCCCTTTTCCACAGCATGGTACCTACTCGACTCTACTCTACTCTACTCGGCATTTTCGGTTTTCCATTACCAAAGTACCTGGTACCAGGTACTTTTTGGGTACTTTTTGGGTACTTTTTTAGTCCCTGCTCTGTCGAGGTTACAAGCGGGTAGAAGTGGTACCAGAAAAGTCACGTGAAACACTGCAGACCACTGATTGGTCAGAAGAGAGACGAGTCACTCGTTGGAGCGTCTCCACAAAAACAGAAAGTCGCCATCTTTAATGTCTCGCGTAGGATTTCATTATGTTTGCAGCAGGCACAAGTGCAATAAACAAAAAAGCATACAGTCACTGTGTATTCTGCCTCATTTATTGATGAAACAAAACCGACATCAACACAATTTGCCATCGAGCGGAGAGTTTAGTCTCACAAAAAGATCGCTGACTTGTTAAGCTTGTTGTTAGGTTAGGTGCTAATGTTGTGCTAGCGTTTTAGCATGGCTATCGTACATAGCGTGATCAATATAACTCGCTATTGATTGTTTGTACTAGTAACGTTAATGCTAGTAGAATAGACACAACGTGAGGTAATCACCATCCATTTTAAACCGGTTATTACCTAATGCTAACGTTAGCAGATAGACGCGAGACTGGTAACGTTACAGCTTGTTGTTAGCCTAATGCTAATGCTAACGTTAACGTTAGCAGATAGACACGAGAGCCTAGGTAACGTTAAAGCTTGTAGAATAGACACAATGAGAGGTAACGTTAGCGTTAGCAGAATAGACACAACAAGAGTCTCGTTAATGTTGTTATTGATTGATTAATTGAAAACTCTGTTTACTCTGGCTTGCGCCTAGCTCACGGACATAGCTATGCTGGAGCTCTCATGCTGTACACCAGCGTCCCCGCCTCCCCACACGGAGACAAACTGAGTACTTAGTACCTGCAGTGGAAAAGGAACGAAGTACCAGGTACCTAAAGCGAGTAGAGTAGAGTAGGGTAGAGTCGAGTAGGTACCATGCAGTGGAAAAGGGGTAATAGTAACAGACACAATATTTCTGACACTGGGAATATATTCCATGAGGTCCCTAGATGTTCCTAGATACCAAGAACCTTGTAGAAGTGGAGCAATCTTCCATTTACTTGGGCATGTACTTTCAGTCGGATTTTCAGAAAATAGGGCTAGAGCTTAACAGGTTAATTTAAGAGGTTAAGCTGGACTCAGATACATGCCCAGGGGTTGTAACTATGGGGGGGGGGTCCCCGGGAAATGTCCCCTGCATGGTTTCAGAATGGAGTTATTGTCCCCCCCCCCACGTTTTTACCGTCCAAAAACAATGTTGCATGATAATAAACGTGACGCGAGCGCACTTGGACCACATCGGCTGCTTGTTCGATCTCTGAGCTCAGGTCTTCATCATATCTATGTCTGTCACTATAGCCAATTGAAATGCTAGAAATGGTCACGTGGACTGGGAGAACCAATGGAATTTCACTTTCACTTCTGCGTTTGGGATGCGATCATTTGCAAAAAACACGTTTGCAAAAATGTGTTAAAAAAAATAAAAAAACGTCTTTGGATAGCTTCTTTGCAACGGGGAAATACCAACTGATGAGCCAGAAGAGGAGCCTACGACATATAAAGCTTCTTTTAATAAACAGGAGTCATACTTAAAATACGGGTTTATCGCAACAGGTGACTCTCGCGTGTTGACATGGCAACACGAGGCAATGACGCAACTGTGTTCAAGTTGCAGAAGATAAAGTAGTTGCATTCAACGCGAGTGGACATTTGACATGTTTCAAAGTTGGGATTTTGGATTATGCATTATGGTGAGTTGTGTTTTAATAATAATAATACATTCGATTTATAATATACCCGCTGCGGTGCTGCAAATCAAATGCCCACCCTACTGATCTGATCTGTTCATGTGTTATAATAATAATAATAATAATAATAATAATAATAATAATAATAATAATAATAATAATAATAATACATTCGATTTATAATACACCCGCCGAGGTGCTGCAAATCAAATGCCCACCCTACTGATCTGTTCATATGTTATAATAATAATAATACATTCGATTTATAATGCGAGCACCTGCATTAAAATCAAATGACTGATCTGTTCATGTATTATGCACCCGAGAGGCACTTTATAATAGAAAAAAGACAGTGCAAACATGTATATGTCGCTTACAGTTTATTATGCCTATGCAGCTCGTTTATTTTGACAGAGTTAAAAAAATTTCACTATCATTATATTAAATTAGCGGACGTGGAGCCGGACAAGCCCTGGCTCCACGATGACCACCTCTTACAAGAGGCGCCACCGCCTGGGAAAATGCAATTGCACACCTGGTATTAGAAGAAAAAAAATTAGGTAGCAACGTCACTGACCACGCCCCCTAATCTGTCCCCCGCACCACTAGCAACAGAGTTACGCCACTGTACATGACGGTGGGGATATCAGAGCAGTGCAAGTCTCTGTCGCTGCCAAATTAATGTAGCATTAGTTCATGTCAGAAATGCTCTATACACTTCTGTGAGTTCATGTGATATACATCTTGCTTTATTTAGCCTCAACCAAAGTTGGCATTTGTATGTGAATGAATATAGACTAATGTTTGCTGTGCTTGAATATCTTTCACATCCGTCGAGGACAACAATTGTATTTGATTGAATGCACACCTTTTGCGGTCTGATGCTAGACCCTGCAATACAATACAGATAATAAAACCACTCTCCAGGTGACAGAACATCGGAATGATCAGAAATTGTATTTCCAAGTAATAGAATTATGACCAGTGAGTGTCTCCAGTGATAATAGCAGTTTACAAAAGTGTATAGGCCTATTTTCTATAAATATCTTGGGAAAATGTACTCGCTTAATTTACATAACTTCAGCTACCAGTCAAAACACAATGGTCAGTGAGCAGCGTTAAATGAAACAAGGACAAATTAGCATAAACCTATGGGTTCTCAACCTGACAACCTTATTTGGTTGTATATGAATAATTATTACAGCAAAACCTTCAGAGAAAAGGATAATTTTATACTGTATTTCAGCAGCAGCTTGTGTTTTCAGCCTTTGTCGAGACTCTTTGAGCTTTCTGTTGATGTCTTCAAAAACACAATGTAAACTTGCAATAATTCGTTAGGACACGTTTTGACTCAACCCTCAGAATCTGTGGTGGTTTGTTATTGAACTGTGTATGTAATGCATACAATAAAGCTACCCAAACTGTAACTGCAATTTGATCACAGACTCTGCTAGGGAGGGTGTATTGAATGGTTGAGAAATTGAGCAGAACATAATTGAGCAGAACATAAATATGTGTTCTGAGTTTGTCACACCACAGACATTATTATTATTAACCACCCATTGATTACATTTTATAATAACTATTATAAAACCCAGCTGAAAAACAGCTCATCTGGCTGCTCAGACAATTTCTCTGGATCGTGGGGGTGTGGTCAGATCATGCTTGATTGACAGTTCCCTTTCACCTCAAATGCCATTTAATTTTTTACATTCAATCACGTTTTGCTATAAACTACCAAATCTATCTAATGGACCCTACTTAGTTAGAAAGGCAGACCAAGTGACTAACTAGCCAACTAGGTTAGACCACCCAAAACTGTGTTTTTATTTAACTAGACCTCCTGGAGTATGGCGCTAATATATATATATATATATATTACAGGGTGCGAACCATGGGTAAGCTGGGTGAGCCATCAGCTCCCCTAGCTCAGACATCAGCTCCCCTGAAAACATGATTTGTGAATTTTTGGGGGGTCTCTAAAATACTGACAATAAATGCTATTTTTGCCATGCATTTCAAATTTTCTGTAATTTTCTGTATCGTCATCATCGTGTATAATAATAAAATTAGGCTATTTTGATGTATGATTAATGATTTGCGTGTAGTGGCTACTGGGACATAATTCACGGCATTCTAGCCTTTTGTGGTGTTTACTACATCTCCCATGACCCTTAGCGGGGGATGACGTGGTTAAAGAGAGACAGACGAGTGAAAGTTTAATGGAAGTGTTGTTTGTGCGACAGTAGCGTGCGTAATAAACTAGTGTTTTTGCATCGGAACACGACTCCGTCTACGCTATCATTACTGCATTCCTACATTTGCCTGACGTGATCTTGGACGTATTTCGGAGATTATATCGAACATGTCAACTGAACAACAGAACGCAGATCGCAGAACTTTGAACGCAGTTTCACTCAAGCTGCACAGAGTGCCAACGCTTGGTTTGCGCAAGCCGAAGCCCAATTCGCTCTCAGGGATATTACCGCGGATGCCACCAAGTACCACTATGTGGTAGCAGCCCTTACGAACTCAACGGCAGTGAGAGTGGTGAGTTTGCTGGAAAACCCACCTACACATGACAAATATGTGACTATAAAAACACACTCCCCCAAAAATCGTCGTATGGTTCGCACATATATATATATATTTAGCATTTAACAAGGTAACAGGTAATTAACGGGTTTACATGTCAAAACTATGTTTGATTTCCTCAGAGCCTTCACAGCCAACACATACACAAATAACTTCCTGTACCCAGAAATCATCGCAGCTGTATGTCTACACTGTTTCCATGGCTTTGCTAGTTGGTATCCAGTTCATCTTGACATACTGTACTCCTCGTTCTTTTTAACATTATTTGATTTAAATATGCTCTCTATCGACTACGCTACTGTCAAGTATTTAATGTTCAGAAATCCGAACTATTTCTTTAACCCTTTCACTACCACACTACAGAAGGTTAACCTTTCACTACCACACGACAAACCGTCTGTAGTGTGGTAGTGAACGGTTAACCTTCTGTAGTGTGGTAGTAAAAGGGTTAACCCTTTGTCGTGTGGCAGTGAAAGGGTTAACCTTCTGTATTGTCGCAGTGAAAGGGTTAACCATTTGGTAGTGTGGTAGTGAAAGGGTTACAAGGTAAGTACAGTAGGGCACCTATTAGGGATGGACATCTCCAGAGGCACCATGATAAAGCATTATTACAATACTTAAGTTACAATATTAGTATTACGATAACATAAATTGTGATTTATTACCTTTTTTTCAACTGCAGATTGTCAGTCTGTTCATCTCACTTCAATCATTTGGATTGCAGCAAAATTGTATTGTCAAGCAGAGAAAAAGAAAATCAATACCTCTGGCGTCCATGTATCGATACGATATCAGCCACGCAACATATTGCAACACTCTGCTGTATTGATTTTCCCGAGAGCACCTGTCTCATTAGGCTCTCCCAGAAAAAACGTTATTCTCATTCTTACCAACAGACTCATTCTTACCACCACATCATATATACAAAGTAAAAAAGTATTAAGATTATATACTTTCACATTTGAAGCCTGTCAAATTCAAGAGGACGTATATAGAGCAGCGTAACTGGACCACATACCACTTTAACATAACCCAATAGAGGTCAATGGATACACAAACATTGTGTAGAATGTGTACTTTTGCCTTAGATACTTAAGTACAATCAATAGCAATACTTCTCTACTTTGACTTAAGTAGAATTTGAATGGAGTATTTCTACTTTTACTTAAGTAAAGGAACTGTGTACTTCTTCCACCACTGTCAGCTGCGGATGGGATAGAAAAACAAAGACTTAGGGCGGCTTGGTGGCGCAGCGGACAAGGCGCTTGTCATCAACGCAAGAGACACTGGTATCGAATCCAGCTGTCAGCGTTGCTTCCGGCTTGGCCGGCCGTCATACTGGCTCGATTGGCAGAGTCAGCAGGAGGGAAGCCGGTGGGTGGGTCTGGGTCGTTGTGGACAGCGACTCCTACAGTTCGGTCAGGGCACCTGCACAGCGAGGGAAGGATCTAAGAGAGGTAGTGTGACCTGCCACACATTACACTCTCCCAGTGAGAGTCTGCGCTGCCAGGTGAAAAGAAGCGGTGGGCTGGGTACACATGTGTCGGAGGAAGCATGTGATAGTCTCCGCCCTCCCAGACCGACGGTAGGGGGTAGAGTGCGCAACGACCAGGAAGGGGATTGGGAATTGGCATAACGACTAACATTGGGAGGGGGGAAAAAATAAATAAATAAAAAGGGGGGAAAGATCATTAAAAAAAAATATATCAGCACCACATCACTCTGACTGGCTGTTTCAGCGACACGCTCTGACTGGCTGTTTCAACACCACGCTCTGACTGGCTGTTTCAGCCCCACACTCTGACTGGCTGTTTCAACACCACGCTCTGACTGGCTGTTTCAACACCACGCTCTGACTGGCTGTTTCAGCCCCACGCTCTGACTGGCTGTTTCAACACCACGCTCTGACTGGCTGTTTCAACACCACGCTGTGACTGGCTGTTTCAACACCACGCTCTGACTGGCTGTTTCAGCCCCACGCTCTGACTGGCTGTTTCAGCGACACGCTCTGACTGGCTGTTTCAACACCACGCTCTGACTGGCTGTTTCAGCACCACACTCTGACTGGCTGTTTCAGCACCACGCTCTGACTGGCTGTTTCAGCACCACGCTCTGACTGGCTGTTTCAGCACCACGCTCTGACTGGCTGTTTCAGCACCACACTCTGACTGGCTGTTTCAGCACCACGCTCTGACTGGCTGTTTCAGCCCCACGCTCTGACTGGCTGTTTCAACACCACGCTCTGACTGGCTGTTTCAGCACCACGCTCTGACTGGCTGTTTCAACACCACGCTGTGACTGGCTGTTTCAGCACCACGCTCTGACTGGCTGTTTCAACACCACACTCTGACTGGCTGTTTCAACACCACGCTCTGACTGGCTGTTTCAGCGACACGCTCTGACTGGCTGTTTCAGCACCACGCTCTGACTGGCTGTTTCAACACCACGCTCTGACTGGCTGTTTCAGCA
This sequence comes from Notolepis coatsorum, assembly GCF_963971535.1. Taxonomy (NCBI): domain Eukaryota; kingdom Metazoa; phylum Chordata; class Actinopteri; order Aulopiformes; family Paralepididae; genus Notolepis; species Notolepis coatsorum. The sequence continues at coordinate 99,211,756 of NC_140181.1, read as the reverse complement.
CCACGCTCTGACTGGCTGTTTCAACACCACGCTCTGACTGGCTGTTTCAACACCACGCTCTGACTGGCTGTTTCAACACCACGCTCTGACTGGCTGTTTCAACACCACGCTCTGACTGGCTGTTTCAGCCCCACACTCTGACTGGCTGTTTCAGCCCCACGCTCTGACTGGCTGTTTCAACACCACGCTCTGACTGGCTGTTTCAGCCCCACGCTCTGACTGGCTGTTTCAACACCACGCTCTGACTGGCTGTTTCAACACCACACTCTGACTGGCTGTTTCAACACCACGCTCTGACTGGCTGTTTCAACACCACGCTCTGACTGGCTGTTTCAACACCACGCTCTGACTGGCTGTTTCAACACCACGCTCTGACTGGCTGTTTCAACACCACGCTCTGACTGGCTGTTTCAACACCACACTCTGACTGGCTGTTTCAACACCAAGCTCTGACTGGCTGTTTCAACACCACGCTCTGACTGGCTGTTTCAGCCCCACGCTCTGACTGGCTGTTTCAGCACCACGCTCTGACTGGCTGTTTCAGCACCACGCTCTGACTGGCTGTTTCAACACCACATCACTCTGACTGGCTGTTTCAACACCACGCTCTGACTGGCTGTTTCAACACCACGCTCTGACTGGCTGTTTCAGCCCCACACTCTGACTGGCTGTTTCAGCCCCACGCTCTGACTGGCTGTTTCAGCGACACGCTCTGACTGGCTGTTTCAGCACCACGCTCTGACTGGCTGTTTCAACACCACGCTCTGACTGGCTGTTTCAACACCACGCTCTGACTGGCTGTTTCAACACCACGCTCTGACTGGCTGTTTCAGCGACACGCTCTGACTGGCTGTTTCAGCACCACACTCTGACTGGCTGTTTCAACACCACACTCTGACTGGCTGTTTCAACACCACGCTCTGACTGGCTGTTTCAACACCACGCTCTGACTGGCTGTTTCAGCACCACGCTCTGACTGGCTGTTTCAACACCACGCTCTGACTGGCTGTTTCAGCCCCACGCTCTGACTGGCTGTTTCAGCCCCACGCTCTGACTGGCTGTTTCAACACCACGCTCTGACTGGCTGTTTCAACACCACGCTCTGACTGGCTGTTTCAACACCACGCTCTGACTGGCTGTTTCAGCACCACGCTCTGACTGGCTGTTTCAACACCACGCTCTGACTGGCTGTTTCAGCACCACGCTCTGACTGGCTGTTTCAACACCACGCTGTGACTGGCTGTTTCAACACCACGCTCTGACTGGCTGTTTCAACACCACGCTCTGACTGGCTGTTTCAACACCACGCTGTGACTGGCTGTTTCAACACCACGCTCTGACTGGCTGTTTCAGAGCCATTAGACTGGGAAAGAGATATCAACTAAGGAAAGTATCATTTTTTTGTTGTTGATGTTTTTCATCCAAAGGCACAGATCTGTTTCTGGACCAAATCCCACTGTTTAAGGATGTAACTCCCTCATATATTCAATTTAACAGAACAAACAAGGATGACAAAAACTGTAATTACAATGAACAATTTCAGTGTATAGGCTAATATATGGATACTTTAATGAGTAAACTGCCGGTCTGCACAAAGTAAGCAGCAAGCCCCCTTGGGAGTGGTTCTCTGAGACTTAACAAAACTCACTGAATCATTAACTAAGACAGGAAGAAATATCCTAGAGAGAGAGAGAGGGGGGGGGGGGGGGGGGGGCAGGAGGGAAGAGAGAGAGAGGGGGGAGAGCAAGAGAGAGAGAGAGAGGGCAGGAGAGAGAGAAATAGAGGGAGAGAGAGAGAGAGGGAGAGGGGGGGAGAGCAAGAGAGAGAGGGGGCAGGGAGAGAGAGAGAGAGAGAGAGGGGGGGGGGGGCAGGGGGAGAGAGAGAGAGAGAGAGGGGAGAGCAAGAGAGTGAGAGCATGTGGGAGAGAGAGAGAAAGAGAGGGAGAGTGAGAGGGGGGAGAGCAAGAGAGAGCGGGCGGGAGAGAGAGAGAGAGAGAAAAAGAGAGTGAGAGATAATGTGCGTGGCTCATTAAAATTGAATTACAAACTAGGAGACGAAAGTATTGAACAAATACAGTGTGACAAAACGAGAGAGAGAGACGGGGAAAGTGGTGAAGAGTCAGGAAGGAGACACGGCTAGACAGTGATGATGATGAACGCCCGGCTTGTCTTAATAAGGGGACCCCCTGACCACTGTGGAATAACTGTATCTCCCCCGCCACCCGTAATCACCCCCCCCCCTGACAGACAGCCCATTGTCCCCCAATAACCACGTGCTGTCTAAACCTGTCTACCTGTCTCCAAGCCCCCCCCCCCCCCCCCCCCCCCCCCAACGGAGCAAAACAAACCACACAACTCACGTTCCAGACAAACCACCCCAAACCCCCCCCCCCCCCTCTTCATAGACCCGAAACCCCCCCCACAGAACAGGACCAACCACTCACCTTTCCAGTCCAACTACTAACCACCCCAAGACAATGGACACACCTCTCACTTCTCCTGTATATAATGTAACCAATATTTTATCATCGATCTTGAGCTCAGTCTGGAACCCCGGCCAGTGTCCACTCTGAGTCATCCAGCTATAACTCGTTGATTTACCTGAACCTATTTTGGTGTATTAAACTCATGTTTTTTCAAGCCTATACCTGACTGTCTACAATTCTACATTGATTGATCCGGGAACATTTCTCCCACACACCACCCAATAAAGTCCCCCCCTTAGACCCCAGCAGAGTGACTGAGCCGTGGGGCCACGTAGGCTGGCCGTCTCCTCCACACCAGCCCTCTCACGGCTGCTCAGCGTGGGACCGTGATTCCAGGTTCCAGGCTGGATCAAAGCAACACGGTGTCAAGACACTGGGCTTCAGGACATGATCCGTCTCCACGGCAACACATCCCGAGCGCAACCGAGCTGACGGGAAACTCCCACGATAGACTAATGTGAGCTTGAAAACCCTTTAAATGGTTGGCAGTAGCAGGGGGCGGCCCCGTCTTCTGGAAGGTTTCAGACGTGGGCTCCTGTAGAGATTTAAGAGTCCAGCGGTGATAGCATGCTGAGTCGAAGACTTGCCTGAGTAGTTGTTGTTGCTGTTATCTGAACTTTAGTAATACCCCAGTGACTAGCTCAAACATGTATCCGCTACCCCCTGCATACCATATATTATACCGGGCTCTTATCCTAGTTTTTTTAAGATGGGAATATCCCTGAGGCAGATAAAATGAAACTCATGCATTTATTTTCCTTTTGATATCGTATCAGTGGGAGTATCAGAGCGACAGCTCCTTGAGATCCTCGTAAGGGGGGGGGGGGGGTCCATAGTTTACCCACAGCCAACTGATATTATTCCCTGCAGCAAGTTTTAAGTATACATTTAGGTTAATACATAATTAATACAGTTTCTTTGTGACATACGTGTAAGGATTTTCACACAGTCATGACCAGGAGTAGGTGTTTTTTTTTCCATTGATAGACAAACTTGACAAAGCATGCTTATATGGTCCTGAGGATATAAAGTGAAATATAATAGGGAATGGCATCCAGAGCAGCATGAAATCAATGACTGGGTCAGAATGGGGTCAATGCAATGTTTCTTGCATATTTTACATACACTGATTTCTTCAACTCTCTTCTACAATCTTGAAACGCTTCAGAGTCTGTAGTTCAGCAGCTCTTGAAGTGAGTTGTAAATATGGCGGATATATAATTAAATTTCCCCACTTTCGTCTCGGTCCGTTGCAAAGTTCCGAAAGAGTCGAATCAAAAACATCTTTTTGAATGATCCGTTTCTGCTCAGCAGCTACAGTAGCACTGTAGCGAAACTTTGACTAATGTGTTTTCCACTAAGAGTTATTTAAGCGACTTCACAGGGAAGACGGAAGAGGAAAAGTTAAGGGATATCCGCCTCATTTGCTACTCCCTTCCAGAGCTGCTGAATTACAGACGGGTCGGTGGAAGCGTTTGGAAATGGCGGGAGCCAACGGGTCTACCCTGAGGGACAACTCAACCGGTGAGACCTTGACAAGTTTGTCGGCTGCTGCCCTCCTGTCGATCAACTTGTAGTTCCCACACCGCTTGTGCCCCAGATGGGAACTTATGGAGTATTTAGCATAAGACTAATTATATTGTCCAATCCATTAATGTGATTATGCTCCCTGGCTCTCTCTTGCGCTTGCTCCACATGGTATTGGTAAACTATACTTTGTTATCTGATTAATTGATTTAGTGGAAGAGATTTACCATCCTCTCAGCTGGTAAATGGCCCACTCGGGAGGGGAGAAAGACAAACCTTGGTTCCCCTGACATTTCTGCTGAAGGAGAGCGAATATTAATCCGTTCCTGGGAATGCATGACTGCGCATTTATTCAAAGCATAACTCAGCGCTGCTTACATCTGTTAGACATTACTACGTTCTCATCAATAAGGCTAACGGAAACATTAGCTTATGTAAATTAGCTGATTATCTGTGTAGGAACAAGTCATTATTGTGTTCTGATAATTGAACCTTGGGCAACCTTTGCAGATTGATTTTCATCACTTATGCGCTGACAGTGATTGGATTTGGACTGCGTTTGCCTTTGGTCCGCTGTAGATGCGAGAGTAGAATGCCTGTTTTTCCTTTTTCATCGGGACAAAAAGGTTACAACAATTCTACCTCCTGTGCTTTTTGTATCCAGAAAGAAATCAAAGAAAGAAAATAATTACTTATTCAAAAGGCAGTAAACGATTTTGTTTAAAGGTCACATATTATGGAATAATGCACTATTTCATATATTTGGGGCTTTGATGTGCCTGCTTACACATACTCTGTGAAATAAGACATTAAACAATGTGATTAAACAAGCCATTCAGCAGAACTTGAAAGACATGTTTTGTGGACTCCAGACTTTGAAAAGGAGAATAATATGTGACCTTTGAATGGTTGTCCACCTATCATCCATGGATATATTTCCATGGATAGATTATAATGAGATATTACAAAAAATAAAACTGCCCCCCCCCCCCCCCCCTCTCCTGTCTCTCACTTGGCAATGCAGTGTGAAATGTTTATCCATCACTGTCATTATGTGGCATCATTTGACATCTGTCAACAGGGAAAATATGGAGCCAATTAATTCTTGACAGTAATAACTTGTATCTGAATATTCACTGTCAAACTAAAATAGGAAAAGAATAAATAGTTTGTTTTGTCATGGTTATACAGCATTTCAAGCATGTACAGAATTGGTGTAGGTTAGAACCTAGGATATACACATCAAATGTTTTTTCCTATTGGTTTTCAATCTAACCCTTTCACTGCCACACTACAGAAGGTTAACCCTTTACTATCACACTACCGATGGTAGCGTGGGAGAGAATGCATTGTAGTGTGCACTCATTGCAGTGCACTCATCACGCATCGAATTCATGAAGGCAGTAACTAATGATGCAATCAGTGTGAGGATCGTCACCTCTGGCCACATTGTGAAGCGAGGCATACAAGAGTACTATAGTTAGTTGCGGGAGTACTGTTTTCTCTCTCTTTATTGTTGAGATGAAAGGGAGGACTTTTCCTCGACCCAAGAAGATAGTTTGGGTATCAAATATATTCACTACTGGGAGTAGTGCTAATCAGATGTACTGTATGTACAGAGTTGTACTATTCATATGTACACATATACAGGTATAAAGACAGTATGGTAGTAGTCATACTGGCCAGCAGTGTAACTAGTACAGAGTAGGTAAGGGATATGTACAGATATAGATATCGTATCTACAGGTATGTAAAATAAATATGTGCAGGTATGTAGAGATGGATGGATGTATATATATTTAAACTGTAAGAATACAAACAAATATATATGGTATATACAGCATTATTGTACACGCTATCATACAGCCACTGTATGATACCATACCACACTGTGCAACATCCTACCCCTCAAGTGCAATATCCACAGTGTGCAATACCCACCCACTACCGTCTGACACTGTGATTGTTATTTTGTATATTGTACAGTATTGTAACATTGTTTTATAGTATAGTATTTTATGTTTCTGCATAGTATTTTATGTTTCTTGTATAGTATTTTATGTTTCTGTATAGTATTTTATGTTTCTGTATAGTATTTTATGTTTCTCTTTTATTACTTACTATATAATGACAATAAAGTGCAATCTAATCTATATGCAGGTACTGTATATAAGTTGGTATATAGATACCATGCATTATGCGTGGCCACAAAGCACCTCATCTGCACCAGAAAACGATGCACAAAAAGCCCTTTTTGAATCTGACCATGTGACCATCTGATAAAGCGCTAATTTCGTCCACCTGCCGTGAACCCTCTTAATTAACACGGTCGCCGCGTCCCCCGAGAGCCCGCAGACGTCCTCCGTGGGCGTTTGGAGAACTGTCTCGTTGGAAAGCGAGTATCGCAGAAGGGTTGCCCGCGTGTTTGTTAAAGTTCAGACCCCGCGCAAAACCTCCAGAACAGCAGAGCCGATCCCACCGGTCCATCTCACATCGCTCCGGTAACCAACGCACATCACAAGCACGCGGAACAATCTATCTTCTCGCTCTCCCCTCCATCTGTTCAGACAGTGCCTCGGTGAGGTATCAGCTGGATGGGGAATAAGAGAAAGAGAGACAGCCATCCATCATCTATTGTACTCTCTCCATCCATCTCCCATCCCTCACTGGGAGCGTGGCACTGGATCCTGAATACGCACCGGTCGGTCACATAATACACATCTGGCAAAACCCATCCATCACACCACCTTTCTTCTGTCCTCTCACGTTTGTCACAATGTGTTCTTAAGTCTTACGGTACTTCCTGTCACCGTTGAGCACCCCCCCCCCCCCCCCCCTTCTTTGAGATCTCCTGTTGATCTTTATTTTCCCCCTGGAGAAAGAGAGAGCTTAACACGTCCACTTGCACGCACTCGTTCAAACACGCACGCACAACGACAAGGACTCGCAGCTTGCCTTTGGTTGTTTGTGAAAACAGGGGCTGTTGCACAGCCAAGCGTTCAATTATCATTTGTTTCTTCTTGCACCCTTGGCGGTTATCTAACCTCACAAGCCAGGTGATTCTGTGAATTCCTTTGTTAATTCAACAATGCAGTGTGTATCTGGCCTCCGGCGTTTGAATTGTTGCCAATGATATAAAAAAAAAAACGGTGTTACAACAAAAGGTTGATTACATTGACACGGATGTTGTTGGTCAAACTTTACAGATTTGCAGTCACCTGGGTTCTCAAAACATGTTTTAGCTACACTTTTTTCTCAGGAAATCTGCTGCTCCATGAGTCAAGAGAGCTGCTTTAGTGCAGACAGAGTGGAGGTAATGTAACATTAATTATTACACATGGTAACTGCGACTTTTTTGATTGACAATAAGTATTAAGCTTAGAGTATAACGTTATTGCAATAAGCTCAATAAACGCAGATAATATTTTATTGGAATTTCCCACAGTTTAGTTTATTCATAATCCATAATCATATATGAGCGAAATACATGTAAACATGGTCAAGAAAAGAAACTCAAAACAAGATCAGAGACATAAGGCAAACACTATAAAGTACAAGAAGGCAAAGGAAAGGAGAATAACATATGAAAAATATATAATGAAGAAAAAAAACTAAAGAACCAGCCATATAGGTAACACTGTTACACAGTACTAACTTAATAGGTTGATGATTTATGATGAAATTAAATGGCCTTTTAGTTGCTTTCTAAATATAGATAAGGAGGTTGTTGACCTCAATGATCAACTTAGAGTGTTCCAGAATTTAGGACCTCTAAAACGAATGTTGTATTAATGGCTAGATGTCCGACAGAAAGGTAAGTGGAGTTGATTACTATGCTCTGTTGGATATGAGTGCATTTCTGATGAAAAAATTAAGAAACTATGGAAAGTATCAGGAAGATCTTGCCTATTGTTTATGAACTTATATATGAATGAGCATGTTTGAAAAGCATTTAGTTTGTCAATTGATAATAGGGAATATTTGCTGAACAGAGGTGCAGATGGTTCATATCTGGTAGACTGAGAAATCATCCTGAGGAACCTCTTCTGGATTATGACTAATTTGTTGAGATATGATGACTTGTTTGCGACATTGAAATATCCCCGGACACGTGAGCCGGCACCAATTTCTTTCTAGCAGAAACCCTGCTATCTAATGAGATTTTAGTTCAGTTCATAGCTGTGACAGGTACAAATCACCAATTAACAAGCTACGGTACACATGTCTACCTAATCGGCAAAGCTATGGCAAAATGGAGATTGCAGAGTACAGCGCAGCATGCATCCAGGCAATATCTAAACCATGTCGCACCATTTTCCAGGAACACTCCAGGGGCACAATAATTATGGTAACCACTTGGGAACTAATGAAGAACTATACGTTAACAAACTGTTAATGAATCATTAGTTACTCAAGTCTCAGACTGATGTCTCAGTGCAAAGAATTAATGACATAATTCATATTATCTCATCAAATGAATCTCGTCTCATACAGTAATTTCCACTGCTCTGATACCAGCCACCACCGCCCATAACATGAGAACCTGTGTGAGAAACTGATCATTAATGGAGCCGTGAATCAAGTGTTAATCAGAAGGACAAGAAGGAACATGGTGACTAGTTTGAAGGATGAGCAGCGGGTATATGATATGTGAGTACCGATCTTGCTTGGTGGACTGGTTCACATATAGACGTCACTGTGGAAATCATTGTCCCAGATCTGTGGGTCTTATTCTGAGAGGCGTTCTATGGTCCCGTGGATTATACGGGATTGTCTGTTTTTCCTTTTCCTGTTATTCAGCAAGAAACTGGTCCATGTAAATAAGCATGCCTCAAGAATAGTATTTTCTATAGAAAATACTATCACAAACCGTATCCTCTCCCCGGCTGTGTTGCTGAATCAAGCATTTACCCAAACACATATTTTGTGTGAACTAAGCATAAGGGAGCTTTGGATCTCTTTAAACTCCCTCTGCTGCGGATAAGCCTGTCTCATTCGTCAAACAGGGTATCCCTTCTCTCTGATTGGATGCACTATGTCAACAATGAGCAGTCCAGAGGTGGCTATATTGTGTTCTAATCCCCGTTCACTTCTGATATACTGTGTTCTAATCCCCGTTCACTTCTGCATCCCCTCTCTGTGGATTCACTCTGCAGTGGAGTATCGACTCTCTTCGATAGATAAAAGAAAATATATAGTCTCAAATCTGGTCTCTTATGGGTCGGGACTACAATTGGGCCTTCTCCTCTAGTGGTTCATCACATGACAACAGTCGTCATATGTTTGTGACATGTTTCTTAATCTCGTTTTAATCTCATTTGGTGTCCTGGACTTGAAACATATAAGATACTATGGTCTGGAGGGTATATTCCTTCAGTTAATACAGTGAGCAGTAAACATTATTGAATATTTTATTGTACTGTAACACTTGTTCACTATCACTGAAGGCCCTTTATGGGACACAACCAGTCTGAGGCATAATTAACAAAAGAGAATTAATCTTTAAAATACGAAATATACATAAAAAAAAATAGGCACATTAGATAGAAAATATATCACAATATAGTAATTATTCATATACTATTCATATAACTATTCATATACCCACGTATTCATCTGTTAATACTCACAGAACTCACGGAAGATGCCCCGGCTACTCATATCCCTGCATGTCAATGAAAAGTGTGCTACTCAAGGTAGGATTCTTATCACCTGCTGTGGGAACGGCGCTATAATTTATGGACCCAGGAAGGTGTGCCGATAAAGGTAGGATTCTTATCACCTGCTGGAGCAGTGCTCCATGCATGCCCACTAGACACACCAGAGACCGCAACTTTGGTTTCCACTATCCCACATTATTATTGAGAATTCTCCTCAACATGCATGGCCGTGTGATGAATCCATAGGTGTATGCAGGGGTGTAAAGTACTTGAGTAATTGTACTTCGTTACAATACTTAAGTACTGTTTTGAGTGATTTGTACTCGATTTGTACTCGAGTATTATTAGGTTTGTATACTTGTACTTTTACTCAATTACATTTCAGAGAAAAAAATACATACTTTTTAGTCCTTACATTTAAAATGCAGACCTACAAAGTACAAATCTCGCAGGGCCAACCATTTTAATTAGTATATTTGTTTCTCTGGCCGAACTAACGTTAACGTTATTAATCCTGCGGCCGCACTTTATTTAAAAACAGCCAATCAAATCCCCATCAATGGAAAATTAACCCGCCCATACCCATGCTGATTGGTCCTTGTGCAAGACTAGAAAGCGGGGATCTTTGATTAAACACCTGCTATCAGAAGAATAGGCGGTCAGAAAAAAAGTTTTTACTTTGATTTTTTAGTGTACATTTAAAAGTAGAAACGTTTTAACTTTTACTCAAGTGTGTTTTTAGCCCGATACTCTGACTTTTATTTGAGTATGATTTTGAGACGGTACCCATACTTTCACTTAGGTATACTTTCTGGGTACTTTTTACACCCCTGACTGTAGTTAAACTAGCATGGACGTTTCCGGAGAGTCACGACTCTTGGTGACTTCCTTTAACACCAATCTGTAGAGTAAATGAGGCTGCAGGCTTTCTGAGCCACTGCTGAAAAGAGTGCGACCAAGGGTTATGTCAAGACATTTACAGCCTATTAATAATAATTCTTACCGCGGCTGAACTGCTGCCATTGTACTATTAGTCCACGTACAGAAATATGCCATTGCAAGCCGACGGGCGCAATCTCTCTCCATCGTCATTGGAGGTAGATGCTTGTGTTGTCGGTGTCAATTCATTCATTCATTCATTCATTCATTCATTCATTCATTCATTCATTCATTCATTCATTCATTCATTCATTCATTCATTCAAAGTCGATGTCTGAATGCTAAGTGGGAGCATAATGTCTCTAATAATGTTTACCTGGCTGGATGTATGATGTGGGTCTGCCCTATAGACACTGACTTTGTGGGTCCACAACATGTTAAGTTGAGTTCAATACCACAGTGACTAAATGCCATGTATATTACAGTATATTGGCCTTTAAGGCCTAGACCACATGTACACATGTATTTTTGAAAACAGGATTTTCCCTCCTTTGTTTAACCACTTGAGCCCTAGCCCTATTTTCTGAAAAGTAAATGGAAGATTGCTCCACTTCTACAAGGTCCATTTGCATGTTCCTGGTATCTAGGGACATCTAGGGATCTCAGGGAATGTATTCCCAGTGTCAGAAATAGTGTGTCTGTTACTAGGCTTGAGTAAATTGTAATGAACCAAAGGAGAATATCAATTATATATATATTTTCCCCCCCAGATGATTGACAGGAGCTGGCTTGAGCTGGGTAGTGTGGTTTTTCGAAATGCCAAATCCCATCCAAAGCCCTGGGTCTCCGCTCTCCTCATATGAGTACAAACAAAATGGTGGCGCACATTTCCTAGCGTTTATATTCGCCTGTTTCCGACATGATTTCCAAAACTCATATTTCACCAATAACACTTTAACCTATTGGTAAACAAACGTATTGCACTTTGACTGCTGTTTTGACAGGGTTAGGGTCTTTACTCTTGGCTACATTTGAAGAAAAAAAACCAGCAACATTAATTCATACAGTCTGTAGAGATGAATTTATGGCGTGATATCATTTGCGGTCCACCACCGGACCACACGGGCGGAAGAGGTTAAGAGGTTAATAAGAATTCCATCCTCATATGAATTAATGACCTGGAATGGAGGCTGCAGGGAGCTCTCCATGGTCCTGAATGCAGAGAAAATACCATGTTTTCAAAAAATATCTGTATATGTGTGGACAGGGCCATTGGTCATGATGTCAGTGTTTTCCATGAGCTCTGGTTTCACCCACCCACACGAATACGCGTGTGTATTGTAAAATCGTCCTGAAAATCTGCTCCCTGGCAGGAGTTTTCAAAAAGGTCAATTTTCATTGACCTGAAATGCAGAAATGCAGCTTGCGTGTGGAGGAAAAATACCCATGTATGTGTGGACGAGGCCTAAGGCTCTGCTGATGTGTACAGGGTGGTAAAGACAACATTACGCCTGGTATAAACTTGCCTATGAAATAAATCACAGTACATTTTAGATTAGATTATAAAATATAAGCAAACTAAGTGGTGTATACTGTAGCTCTGGTTTGAAAATATTATTCACTGGGGGTATGATTTTTTACTCATTACAGAATTTTAGGACACTTTAACAGCAAACATACCGGCATTTGTTTAAATGCTTTAATTGCCACAGATATCAAATGGAACGTCAACACCTCAGACATTTTTTATGTTTTCAGCTGCATAATACTGCAAATGTCTTTGACAATTTATGGTACATCTGATTGGGGGACCCTGCTGTTTTATCATAAATCGATCAATACAGACCGTATTAATTAATGTTGTTTCTTTTTCAAATGAAGCCAAGAGTAATGACTCTAACCCTATCCAAACAGCAGTTAAAGTGTATATTTTCAGCACTACGTTTGTTTACAGATGATTTAAAAAACTTAAAAAAATAAGAATTTCTCTGAATAATGTGAATTATATCGCTCTTTTATCAGAAAAACGTGAGGACATTACTAAATCCCGATTTAACACTGCCATTGGAAAGAGGAGATTTGGCCCTATCCATAGATGTATGACTTAATAATAATTTTATAGTTAATAACAAATTTTTTAATGTATAATTAAAATTGATTATAATTCAGTACTGTATACAAATCCTTCTGTTTAATCATCTTCCCTTTATTAATTTGCTTAGATTTACACATGATCTCAAGAAGGTGCTGAATGAGCTCAGTGAGCGAAATCTGAACACCTGCCATTTTAACATGGTGTTATTCACTGTCAAAGATGCAAAGAACATTTTGAATTTATATTCTCCTTCATTATGATTTACTCAAGCCTAGTAACAGGCACAATATTCCCGACACTGGGAATACATTCCCTGAGGGCCGTAGATATTCCTAGATACCAAGAACATGCCAATTGACCTCGTAGAAGTGTAGCAATCTTCCATTTACTTGGGCATGTACTTTTAGGTGGATTTTCTGAAAATAGGGCTACAGCTTAACAGGTTAAACAATGGAGCTTGAAATTGGCGAGCGATCTCCCTAATGGCGTTGGTACTGTTTGCTGAAAACAAGATAATGTGCTTGGTTCCTACAGTAGAAATAGCTGCACTTTCACACTGGATATGACTCTCAGTTTACCATAACGCGAGTCGCAGTCAGCCAAGCTATACTCTGCTCACCACACTATTATGTGAATTACTGATGCCACAACACTATCTCCGGACATGAGTCAGATGAACTAACAACACCGATTACTAGGTAATGACAGGAGTAGTGGGGGGTATAGATCGAGGCATGTAGGTGGAGATAGAGTACCGTTTAAACACAGGGCATACTGGAAGATAAGGGGCAGTGTTACTGAGGCAGGCCATTAGCTGCTATCACGTCTGGTATCTGACATATGAAAAGATAATATGCACTTAGTGGAAAAAGTCCACTGGCGATCCTCCTCCACATGCTCAATACATACTGGAGAGAAGACCGCCCTGTGCTTGAGAACGTACACAGTTTTCATTGTTTACATCTTTTGCATAATGAGGAGGGAGAGCTCTTCTATTCATTTATTTATTTGTAGGACTGTGTGGAGGTTATCTCTGTAATGGAAGCAATCATTTGGATGGGAAATTAAATGGTATCTCTCTACAAACATTTCCCAAATAATATGTTATCTTTAACACTGGCGCTTTAAATGTGTGACAAGGGTGTCGGGTCACTAAACGTATAAAATAGATAATATAATATAAGTGAAATATCAAAGTGTATTAGTTATGTCTGTACGCAAACTGTATCTTCTTTGGAACTACCTTTTTTGGTTCGAAAATGATCACGAGATGAGAGCTGATCATTTCACTAACAGACACTGAATATAATAATTCAATTATTATAAATGATCATCTTATAGGCTGTGGCGATGGTAATGGTCTGACGGGGACCCAGGACCTTGGGGAAATCAAAGCTTTATAAAAATTCATATTGTGTCTCCGACTATGTACACAGTGATCTGGTAATTGTGTTCAAACCACTGATCCATTATGAGGCCTGAGAAGTAAGCTGGTCTGTCAGCGTCCAATGCTCGTGACAATAACTCAAGCAATAACACGAGCACAGTGGAGGCTAATTGACCCATCTTAAACACCGCCCTCTTTTCCTCCATCCTCCAATCACAATGGTCGCTTTTGGTACAGACTTTGTTTGTCCAAGGGAAGCGGCAGTTGTGATTGGAGGATTAAGAAAAAGAGGGCGTGGCATAAGACGGGTCAATCGGGGTGTCTCCATTCACGCCTACATTCCACGTGAAGGTTATTTGGGAAAACCATTCTTATAATATCAAATAAAACGTTGAATGGGGGGGGGGGGGGAATGTGGGATATTGTTATAGTAACAAAGACATGTAATGTGGCACATAACGTAAAGCAAATGAGGTGGTAGACACAGTAAACTAAAGTCATTACAGAACTGCTGGCAGGTACTGTAGATAATATGCTTCAGCCATATAGGTAAAATCCTATTACCGTACACCCAGCAGCATCCCTGAATGTGAGATAATGCAACTGACTCTTCCTATATACCCACAACCACACGCTAAGCCTAATCCCAAATCCCTCCCGACCTGCCTGCCACGACGCCATCCCCTCTCTGCGCCCCCCCCAGCAGTCTGCCACCGGTGTCATTAATTGTATACTTAATTGCACACACGCCGGACTGTCACGCCGATGGGCATATCAGTCACATTTCAACCCACCAGGCGAAGCCACCGAGCGCCACACGTGGTTAACAAAGAGAACCCCCTGAAATGTATGCGGTTTCTTCTCCTCTGACGCCATATCAATAGCAACCAGCAGTCTAATCCGTCACCCCCCCCCCCCCCCCCCCAGAGCAGACGCCTACGCCGACTGGAATCTGTGGGCGACTGATAAACACAAAACAGAAACACAAGGCGCTAAAAGGCTCTGTGCTCACGTTGTGGTGCTTTCTGTGCCGTTGTTGTCGCTCAGAGGTTCCAGGAAGAGGTGGGCAGGGCAGACGTCCATTTCCACGCAACCCCTCCCGCCGCGACAAATGGGGGGCACCTGACCTCATAAAAAACGTATTTCACGGACTACTTCTATAGCGAAGTCCCGGGACCTTTTCTCTCTCCTCTCGACCGCTGGACCAAAACCCTCCATCTCCCTCTCCTTACAGAACTCACTCACACCCCCCGCCTCCGATAGGAAATGTTCTCCACGGGTCCCTCAAGCACAAACAATTTGGAGTCTACTTATTCACCAAGGCAACTTAATTATCCTACCACTTTATAATTGCTCGGGAGCCATTACAGACAGCTAATAAAGGTGCAAGCTGATAATGACTTCTTCTGCGGCGTGCGTGCGTGGTGTCTGGAAATGAGGGATGGTTACGCGTAGTCGCATATGGAGGAACCTGTTGTAAGAAAGAGGGGGGGGGGGGGGGGGTTGAGCTGCCAGCCAAGGAACTGGAAGCTAATTAGATGAAGTTTCTCCCGGGTTCTGGCTGGCAAGTGTAACTGAATGTTTCAGTCTCAGTCTCGGTGGAATGATGGGTACGGGAGGTGTTGACGGGGGTTTCTCCAGGACATGTGGTGGTCCGGGGGCCCGAGGGGGGGGGGGGGTTCGCCTCGCCTGCTATTCCCGGTCGGTGATACAGGCGTGTGGCTCATTTCCCATTGCATTTGGTTTTCTTGTTAAGATAGTATGTCCCCGTTTGCATGCGTTACATGGTAAAATGTTAAATGGTGGATTTATATAGAGCTTTTATCCAATGCACTTTACAATGTCTTCCTCACATTTTACCCATTCACTCACACATTCACACACCGACAGCGGAGGCGACCATGCAAGGTGCCGACCTTGCTCATCGGGAGCAGTTAGGGGTTAATTGTCGTGCTCAAGGACACTTCGACACGCTGCCCAGAGAGGAGCAGGAATCGAATCGGGAACCTCCGGATTACCAGACGACTGCTCTACCTCCCGCACAACTGTCGCCCCCCCCCCCCCCCCCCCCCCCCCCCCACATACACGTTACATGGCTATTGATGAGATGAGAGTAATATTGAATGAGGAAGAGTGGATCGGGATCCGACCGCGATAGATCCCTCTGAAACCTGCTGCTCCCTGGCACCTGGATCAGGGAGAGGCTGCAGTGAAAGCACTTCAGTCCACTGGTCAACATCAGTCATATTAGTTAGTGTGTCACCGCAAAAGCGAAAAGGTTTCTCAATTTAGGGAGCGTTTTCTTTCTCGTTTGCACCAACATTTCTTCACTATTTCACCCATTGAAATACAATCTTCATTAAGATCTGCTTAAGAATAATATGGCCTATGGAAATATTGTGACTTTTATACATTGAATCCATGTAACATAATAAGGTGGTGTAAATTCTGAATGTGTGCAAAGTTAAAGGAAAATAAAATACCTATATACCGTTTATGTTCAAATAAAACACAGTAAGTATACTATTTGATTACATTGTGCAAGCCAAAGTGAAGATCACAAGATCATTTTTGTTCACATGTTTGTTAGGATCCAAAAAAAGTCCAATAAAAGGCTGACCTGCGTGATCACATGGCTTTTGTTTAGAACGTTTTGGTTGGTTTGTCAGTCGGCAACATGAAACATAACTTCAGACATAAGAAGGTCCTGGGTTCGAACCCCAGCAGGCGGCCTTTTTGTGTGGAGTTTGCATGTTCTCCCTGTGTTCGTGTGGGTTTCCTCTGGGTACTCCGGTTTCCTCCCACACCATAAAGACATGCAGGCAGGGACTACAGATGGAAACTAACTCATTAGCTAATTCTGGCACATTTACATGTCAAGATGTTGATTAATGTGCACTGTCCCTGGGTAAAAAATAAATAAATAAACTTACACTTAAAGTAACAACTGATTTTGAACCATTTCAAACGGTGTGAAAGCCTTGTGTTACACTGTTGTTTATTATTTCCTGCTGATAACCAATCACCTTGTTTGCTGCTATATTATTCTGTGGTGTTCCTGACTCAGGACAAAGCACAGAGAGAGAGGGGGAGTGGTAGAGAGAGAGAGAGAGCAAGCTAACCCAATTCAAACTCATACTGTAGCACATTAATTGAATCAGTTTCTCCTCCAGTTGACATTAACATTTCTTTTTTTGGCTATACGTTTGCAGTTAGCTGTCATACGCTGTAAGTGTCAAACCAACAGCGCTCACAGTGGCAGCAACACCCGCCTCTCACACCTGCCTCCTCTCTGCTCCACGCTTCAGGAAGTGCTATAGCCTTGAAGTGGAACACTCAAGGGCGAATTCACGAAGGGATTGCGCAGCTTTTTCTGACGCTAGGCCTGTGCAAATAGGTCTGAAACATAGTTTGCTATTCACAAATGAAGCACAGAGGGTGAAATGTGGCGCTAATTGCGTTGCCATCAGCATTGCGTCTTAAAACCTTGATATCCAACCTTTGTCAATGAAGTTGTACATGTTTTAATTGATTGTTATCCTTACTTGTCTAATTGTTATGATTGTATATGCTGTGTGATTTGATATGCCTTTTTTGCTTAACTCTGTATGTACACTCGATGTGACTGTAAATGAGGGAAACCTCAGTTGCCTTTCTGAGGTCTGGTGAGGTATGGGGAGGTCTATTGAGGTCTGCTGAGGTCTGCTGAGGTCCAGTGAGGTCCGGTGAGGTCCAGTTAGGTCCAGTGAGGTCCGGTGAGGTCCGTTGAGGTCCAATGAGGTCCGGTGAGGTCCAGTGAGGTCCAGTGAGGTCCGGTGAGGTCCAGTGAGGTCCAGTGAGGTCCGGTGAGGTCCGTTGAGGTCCAATGAGGTCCGGTGAGGTCCAGTGAGGTCCGGTGAGGTCCAGTGAGGTCCAGTGAGGTCCGGTGAGGTCCATTGAGGTCCAATGAGGTCCGGTGAGGTCCAGTGAGGTCCGGTGAGGTCCAATGAGGTCCAGTGAGGTCCGGTGAGGTCCAATGAGGTCCGGTGAGGTCCAATGAGGTCCGGTGAGGTCTGCTGAGGTCCAGTGAGGTCTGCTGAGGTCCAGTGAGGTCTGCTGAGGTCCAGTGAGGTCCGGTGAGGTCCAGTGAGGTCTGGTGAGGTCCACTGAAATCTGGTGAGGTCCGGTGAGGTCCGCTGAGGTCCAGTGAGGTCTGGTGAGGTCCACTGAAATCTGGTGAGGTCTGGTGAGGTCCGCTGAGGTCCAGTGAGGTCTGGTGAGGTCCAGTGAGGTCTGCTGAGGTCCAGTGAGGTCCGGTGAGGTCCAGTGAGGTCTGCTGAGGTCTGATGAGGTCTGCTGAAATCTGGTGAGGTCCGCTGAGGTCCAGTGAGGTCTGGTGAGGTCCGGTGAGGTCCGCTGAGGTCCAGTGAGGTCTGGTGAGGTCCGGTGAGGTCCTCTGAGGTCTTCTGAGGTCCACTGAAATCTGGTGAGGTCTGCTGAGGTCTGGTGAGTTCCGGTGAGTTCCGCTGAGGTCCAGTGAGTTCCGCTGAGGTCCAGTGAGGTCCGTGAGGTCCAGTGAGGTCCGGTGAGGTCCACTGAGGTCTGGGAAGGTCCACTGAGGTCCGGGGAGGTCTGGGGAGGTCTGGTGAGGTCTGCTGAGGTCCAGTGAGACCTGCTGAGGTCCAGTAAGGTCTGCTGAGGTCTGGTGAGGTCTGCTGAGGTCCGTCCATGCCATCATTCTCTTTGAATCCCGCTACTGTGTAGAAGCGGTCAGCACAAAACGAACCGACAAATTCACAGCTCCTTTGAATAATTCAAAGCACTCTGCCGCCCATTCATCCGCCCTGCTTTAAAAGCCTCTGACTGTACTATTGATCCGTGTGCTTTGGCTGTGCCCCAACAGATGTGCCACAACAGATGTGTTTTGAATCACGGAAATAAAACGAACCAAGTTTGTAGGGGGAAAAAACACGTCTATACTTATAACCCGGACACAAAAAATGTATCTGTCAAAAATGATTTGATATTGTGACAAATATTTTTAAAGGCCACTGTTTTTTTTTGTCTATTCTCGCAGGGTTCAGTTTGTCATATTAGAAGAACAATGTATCACTTTTTGTCTTGTCGTTGGTTGTATGCACCATGTGATGCCTCTCTGTAACGTTCAATCACGTTCCTCAAAGCAGACCAGGTGGGCCTACTGCTATCCTGTAACCCTCAACGTAACCGAGGACAACCGTTGTGGTTATCCGTCGCCTTCTTGTTTCTGGGATTTCAAATCTCCTCTGAATACCGCTGTTCCAGACCTCAGGGTGACTATCGCCTCAAAAAGCAATTAAGAGCTATTTTTATAAATAACGGAAGATGTAATAGGGTTATTTCAGTCCCTTCTATGGTGGACTTTCTACAGTACACTAAAAGAGATTCCCCGGGGAACCTACTGTATCTAGACATTCAAATAACAGAATAACTCATCCCTTGAGGAGGGTTCCCAGCCCCCAGTGTCTTTCAAGCACCTCTGTGTCCCTAATCTCTACAATACAATTAAAGTAGCCCGACCTAACTTACATGAAAACTATTGCTTACAATGTATTTTATGTGCATAACAAAACATTTCAAATGAAAATGAATGCATTGCCTTTTAACAATTCCCCACAAGGGAGGTTTGTCACGCAGTCCTAAGGGAGACCGATAATTAAGAAAGCTTAGTATAAAAGATGAGTGAAATTAAGTTATCAAAATGTATCGGTGAACGATGCAGAACATGGTCATCATGAGTCTAAATGGATTGCCAAATGTCCCTTGGGATGAATAAAGTATTTCTATTCTATTCTATTCTATTCTAAATCAGTGTGTGGATACGTTGATGGCAGACTGATGGCAGACTGATGACACACAGACAACAAGCTGCTCTGGATCAGCTTTATTGTCCGTGTTCTAACACGCTTTAATTGCTGAGGACTAACTGTGTTGAACTGCATAAACTAATACAAATTGCTCATTTGCATAGATTGCATAATCCAATTAAAATCCACACGGTTGAGGCCAATTCAATCAACCCACATTCGGCAGGCAAAAGTAACAACACTTCAAAATGATGATGTAAACAAGTCGGTATAGTAGACCGCCCGCTTCCGCTCAGGATCAGCTTCTAGGACATTTGAACCCTTTCACTACCACACTACAGAGGGTTAACCTTTCACTACCACACTACAGAGGGTTAACCTTTCACTACCACACTACAGAGGGTTAACCTTCTTTTTTTTATCTACGTACTTTTTCTCCTCCTTTTTTTTCTGTGATTCTTCTCCCCATCCCAATTTACCTCTCGTGCCAATTCTCCCTCCCCTCCCCTGATCATTGCTCGCATATGCCCCCCACTGGCCCGTTGTAGGGAGGATAGAAGCCTTGCATCACATGTCCCCTCCGATACATGTGGAGACATCTTTTCACCTGCCAGCGCGGACGCTCATTTGGCGAGGAGTAACGTGTAGGAGGCTCACACTGCCCCCGCCATTTTCCTGACTTTGCTGTGCAGGCGCCCCAACCGACCTGTAGGAGTCGCTGTCCACAACGACCAGACTGCCACCCTTCGACTTCCCACCCGCTAACTCTGCCAATTGAGCCAGTATGACGGCCGGCCCAAGCCGGAGGCAACGCCGACAGCCGGATTCGCACCCGGTGTCTCTTGCGTTGGTGAAAAGGGTTAACCTTCTGTAGTGTGGTTGGGAAAGGGTTAACCCTTTGTCGTGTGGCAGTGAAAAGGGTTAACCTTCTCTATTGTCGCAGTGAAAGGGTTAACCCTTTGGTAGTGTGGTAGTGAAAGGGTTAACAGATAAAGAAAGACGTACAGTAGCCTTTTTAAATCATGCTGCAAGTTTTCTCATTAGGGCCTGGCTGTACACCTGCTGGGGTGGGGGTCCTTTCTTATCCAAACCCATATTTGTATTTATTCAATTTGTAGGGACGCTTTATATTTGGTGCTACGGTGAAGAAGAACATAACAACTAGTAAGATAGTAGAAAGAACATAAAATAAGAAGGGCTAAAACTAGTAAAAGAGTAAAAGAAGATAAAATGTGTGGGGCTAAAACTAGATAGAAATCAACAAAAAGCTCTATTAAAAAGATGTGTTTTGAATACCCTTTTTAATTAAAAGCATCCACGGTCTGAGGTGCTCTCAGGTGATCAGGGATAGCGTTCCACAGACTGGGAGCGGAGGAGCAGAAAGCCCCCCGATCTCCCACGGTGCAGAGTTTGGTCCTCAGGGCGCTGGAGGAGGTTTGCCTCATAACACATACTGTAGCAGTGGATGCCTCTGCACTACGGCTCAATGAGAGAGAGAGAGAGAGAGAGAGAGAGAGAGAGAGAGAGAGAGAGAGAGAGAGAGAGAGAGAGAGAGAGAGAGAGAGAGAGAGAGAGAGAGAGAGAGAGAGAGAGAGAGAGAGAGAGAGAGAGGGGGGGGGGGGGCACTCTCCTGAAACCCCAATAGCTGGGTATTAAATATTTAATTCCTGCCTTTTTCAGCTTAACTTGCAGGAAAGGAAGTGGGTGGTGAAAAGCACTGATAGCGTGTGGCCAGTGTGTGCGTTAGAGAATGACACTGGGGCTATGCTCCTGCATGTGGCCAGTGTGTGCGTTAGAGAATGACACTGGGGCTATGCTCCTGCATGTGGCCAGTGTGTGCGTTAGAGAATGACACTGGGGCTATGCTCCTGCGTGTAGCCAGTGTGTGCGTTAGAGAATGACACTGGGGCTATGCTCCTGCATGTAGCCAGTGTGTGCGTTAGAGAATGACACTGGGGCTATGCTCCTGCGTGTAGCCAGTGTGTGCGTTAGAGAATGACACTGGGGCTATGCTCCTGCATGTAGCCAGTGTGTGCGTTAGAGAATGACACTGGGGCTATGCTCCTGCACGTAGCCAGTGTGTGCGTTAGAGAATCACACTGGGGCTATGCTCCTGCAGTGTAGCCAGTGTGTGCGTTAGAGAATCACACTGGGGCTATACTCCTGCTGTGTAGCCAGTGTGTGCGTTAGAGAATGACACTGGGGCTATGCTCCTGCTGTGTAGCCAGTGTGTGCGTTAGAGAATGACACTGGGGCTATGCTCCTGCTGTGTAGCCAGTGTGTGCGTTAGAGAATGACACTGGGGCTATACTCCTGCATGTAGCCAGTGTGTGCGTTAGAGAATGACACTGGGGCTATGCTCCTGCGTGTAGCCAGTGTGTGCGTTAGAGAATGACACTGGGGCTATGCTCCTGCGTGTAGCCAGTGTGTGCGTTAGAGAATCACACTGGGGCTATGCTCCTGTTGTGTATCCAGTGTGTGCGTTAGAGAATCACACTGGGGCTATGCTCCTGTTGTGTATCCAGTGTGTGCGTTAGAGAATCACACTGGGGCTATACTCCTGCTGTGTAGCCAGTGTGTGCGTTAGAGAATGACACTGGGGCTATGCTCCTGCGTGTAGCCAGTGTGTGCGTTAGAGAATGACACTGGGGCTATGCTCCTGTTGTGTATCCAGTGTGTGCGTTAGAGAATCACACAGGGGCTATATGCTCCTGCACGTAGCCAGTGTGTGCGTTAGAGAATTGGCTGAGTATTTCGGTCGAGTTCTCTCCCTCGGTCCTTTGACTTTGATGC
Organism: Notolepis coatsorum; assembly: GCF_963971535.1. NCBI lineage: Eukaryota > Metazoa > Chordata > Actinopteri > Aulopiformes > Paralepididae > Notolepis > Notolepis coatsorum. Next base: position 99,189,105 of record NC_140181.1, on the reverse strand, counting down.
TATAAAACAGACGGTTCGCTATTACGCTGTGTCTAAACAAACTAACCTTGGAAGATCTTTGAACTTTCAGAGTCTGCGAAGAGATCATCAAAAGGAACTCGTCGGGGCGCCAGGGTCGACCCGGGTTCGTCTCCCAAACCCGACGTACATTTGCTGCATGTCTCCCCCCCCCCCCCCCCCCCCCCCATATCTTCTCCCGAGGTTCCTCTCTCTGCCGGTCATGTCAGACCTGGAAAAAGCTGTAAAAATGCTAAAAAACTTCTCGTCGACGTGTGATAATGTTAAGTTTTTACAAACACTGACGCATACCATTGTCGGCCTTTGCTACTCTCCGTCCGCTTCTTTGAGACGGGGGGCCCGGTCGGCTCGCAGGGCCCTGGATTGACAAAGTGAATGCGGGCACCGTGCCAACATGGATTGCTGGCGGGCGTTGGAAACATTTGAAAAGACACGGCGCCAACTGAAAGGTTGTACATTGGCGTAGTCTTTCACCCTGCAGGATAAAACACAAATCCACCTGGCATTAACAATTACTAGAAAACATTCTAGGCCCGGCAGAGCAGCTGGTGCACAGTACAGCTGGTTTCCATCCAAGTATTTTCATGCACATTAAAAAAAAAGGTGTCCAATCTTGCTTAAAATATGTATAAATAAAGTACTTATCGACCACAGGAAAAAGATACATTTTGAATGTTATGTTATATAAGTAATATATTGACTTATTTACTAGACTACCAACACACACTTTTCTGATAGCCTCACCCAAAACCCTAATCCTAAGCATACTGTTACCTTAAACTAACCATAACTCTAACCTTAACCCTTATGTTATATCTTAACCATAACTGTTACACTGTTACCATCATACTATTGCTGTGTATGTATCACAGTGGGTGGGTGGCTTAGTCTAGTGGCGAGCGCCCACGACCACAATCATTGTTAGTTCAATAGTTGTTAGTTAGTTTGTTTTTGAACATTCGCCGGTACAAAATGTAAATATTACTTATACACAATACAATGGTTCTAACATTATGTACCTTTTTCCCCCCCCTGTGGACGTTTAGTACTTAATGTACTTTTTCTGATGAGACCGTGACTGTTAAATAAAGTAAGAGCAGCAGCCTCATGCACTGTAGGCATGTAGGTCTGTCTTGTCCATCCCCTGCCAGTTTGCTCCATACAGTTTGCTCCCTCCATATACAGTAGGTTACATCATTGTTGTTTCCAGCCGGTCCACCTTGCTTGAAATTGCAATGTATTTCCTGTGAGGTTTCTGTCCTTGCGCTCTCACTCGTTCTGTTCCTTTAACCACCCTCGCTTTGTTTTCATTCATTTTCTGTCAATTGGTTCTATCCCCTCGTTCACACGTTTCTCCCCGTTGACGTCATCAGAGACGTCGCTGATTGGTTCTCTCACTTCCCCACGCTTTTCAATCACATTCCCCAGCTGTCACTGCTTTCTCCCCGTTGACGTCATCAGAGACGTCGCTGATTGGTTCTCTCACTTCCCCACGCTTTTCAATCAATCGATCCCTCATTATTTATACCCCGTTTTTCCCCATCCTAAGTTGTTGGATCGTCTTGTTTTGTCGCCTTGATTTGTCTCTGGATATTTTTCCCCGTTGCTGCTGCTGCTGCCTTTTTCTCTGTGCTGTTCTCCAGGAATTCCTAGAAGCCTTCGCTTGGATACCTGCTCCCGTGGCGCGCGCTCGCCTCCACTGTTGTTCCAGTTCCAATTACGCATCTCGTCTGGGTGAGTTATCTATTTGACTGTTCTTGACCTATTCCGTTTTTCGTGTGTAAACTTACACTGAAGACTACCACCTTTTTGTCAAACAGTCACTCACCCAGCCATTATCTATTTTTGCTTGTTCCTTTATGGAATGATATTTTGGGATCTACCATCTCCCTCTGTGTGCTAGCTCACACCGAAGATATTATTTCACAATTGGACTGTGTGTTTACATGAAGATATCCACTGTGTGTTTGCTCACACCGAAGATATTATTTCACAATTGGACTGTGTGTTTACATGAAGATATTCACTGTGTGTTTACATGAAGATATTCACTGTGTGTTTACATGAAGATATTCACTGGGACTGTGTTTGGATTTAGCTCACTGTGTTGTTAACACGAAGAGTTTCACTTGGGCTGTTTTTGGAATTGAGCACTCTGTGTTGTTAACACGAAGAGATTCACTTGGGCTGTGTTTGGAACTGTGCTCACTGTGTTGTTTACACGAAGAATTGTACACCCTGTTCTCCTGCTCGTTTAAGACTGCTCTGTCACTGACTCGTTCCCTCTCTCCCTCTCTCGGTCTCGCAACAACATCTGAGAACCCTCCGAGAGGATTCTGCAGAGCGGTTCAGAAGTCAACACCTGCTTCCCAAGACAACCCTCACGGAACTTTGCCCCTTGATCATTGTACCTGTCTTGTTTGACCTGCTTTCCCTGTTTCTCTTATTCTTAGTACCAAATAAACAAGCCCTCGTATTTGGCAACTCTGAATCCTACTCTCTTGTGTCGTTGCGTTTTGGGGTCGGTGTTAAACCATAACATTACGATCCAACCAATGACGACCCCAGCCGACACAGAGAGAGTTGTCACCTTGGGCATCGAGGGGGTGGTAAGGCGTGCCCTACGCTTCCATCGCGCTCCAGGCAATGTACCTGTTAACCGTCTCTTTGTCCCCAACTCAGTCCGGTCCCGGGTCCTCCAGTGGGGCCATACCAGCCGGTTCGCCTGCCACCCGGGCGTTCATCGCACGTTCTCCTTCCTGGCTCGTCGATTCTGGTGGCCCACCATGAGGAACGACGTCAAGGGGTTCGTACTGGCCTGCGCAGTCTGCGCCCGCAAGAGAGTCAGCACAGCAGCGGCAGTCCAGTTAGAGTCAGCCAAGGAACACGCCCTACAGCTGGATGCGGCTGCAGCTGCTGTACAGGGACTCCGAGAGCAGGTCCTGCTTATTCAAGGTTCAATGGCCGCTTTGGCGGGACAACAGTCCGACATTCTCGCTCAGCTTCACTCGCTGGGCGACACCGTTAATGCCTTTCACCTCTCACACCCTTCAGGAACATTCCCCGCAGCCCCAGCAGATCTCGCATCTCGGGAACCCCTTCTCTCCGTCCCACGGCTGTTCGACGGTAATCCCGAGGAGTGTGCCACATTCATCATGCAATGTGAGTTGGTTTTCCGTCATCAACCAAGCCGTTTTTCTGCTCGTGGGTCCCAAGTGGCTTATATAACCAACCTACTTTCAGGCCATGCTGCCCAGTGGGTCACTTCCTCCTGGGCAATGGAGGCAGATTTTTTGTTCTCCTACCCAGACTTCGTGGCGGAGCTCCGCAGAGTGTTCCACCATCCAGCCCGAGGTCTGGACCCTGGAGCCCGGTTGGGGACCTTCCGACAGGGGAGCGGCAGGGTGACGGACTATGTCATGGAGTTTCGGCTGGCGGCGGTGGAGAGTGGATGGAACGAACCTGCTCTTCGCCTAACCTTCATGAGAGGGCTCTGTGACGCAGTCAGGGACCAGCTCGCGACCCAGGAGGAACCTGATTCCCTCGAGGACCTGTTCAGCCTCGCCATCCGCGTCGACGGACGCCTCCAGGAGAGAAGACGTGAGAGAACCCGACGGGGACCCCCAGACGCACCCCCCGAGGACCACGACCTCGAGGAGGATTTCGGTACCCCAGACGTACCCCCCGAGGACCACGACCTCGAGGAGGTTTTCTTTACCCCAGACGTACCCCCCGAGGACCACGACCTCGAGGAGGTTTTCTTTACCCCAGACGTACCCCCCGAGTACTACGACCCCGAGGGGGTTTTCAGGGAGTCCAGGGCTCAGGTCTTTCCGCCTCGCCGGCCTTACGACTGTGCCATCGACCGCCGCTCAGGGGCTCCCTTTCCCAGCGGCCGCCTCTACAGTGCTGTCCGTCCTGCCCCCTCCGTGACTGGTGGGTTTGTTCCCTCCCGAGCCGTGACCAAGGAGGAACCCATGCAGCTGGGACGCAACCGCCTTAGCCCGGCCGAACGGGAGTCCAGGCTCTTCTCCGGCCGTTGCCTCTACTGTGGCCGGGATGGACACCGTGTCTCCAATTGCCGTGCCCGGCCAAGAGGACCAGGCTCGCCAAGACCCCGGGAGATCCTGGTGAGCCGTCTTTCCTGTCCCCCGCCCCGGAGGCCCGCTGGTGAGTCGCCTCCGGACCTCTCGTCCATACCCACCCGTGCACCACCCAACCGTCTGGCGGACGTCACCCTAGCCTGGGCGGACCAGCGGGCGACGGTGGGTGCACTCATGGACTCTGGTGCTGAGGGGAGTTTCATGGACGTTGGGTTTGCCACCCGGGCCGGCATTCCGCTTGAGGACCTCGAGAGGCCCTTGGAGGTCTTCGCAATGGATCATCGCCGCCTGGCTGACGTCACTCAACGCACCTGTCCAGTCCTTCTCACCGTTGCTGGTGACCACGTTGAGAGGCTCCAGTTTTTCGTCACCAGCTCTCCTCTTGTCCCTGTGGTCCTGGGCAGGCCCTGGCTCGCGCTGCACGAGCCCCACATCGCCTGGTCCTCTGGTGCCATCAAGGGGTGGAGCCCCTCCTGTCGTGCCCGGTGTCTTCGGGTGCCGTCCAGCCCCCTCACCGGGTCCCGGTCCTCGTCTCCGGCGTCCCTCGCCGGTTCTCTGTCCCTGTGCCCGGCCTCCGCTGTCGGGTCCCAGTCCCCGTCTCCGGCCTCCCTCGCCGGTCCTCTGTCCACGTCTTTGTCCCCCTCTCCAGTGCCCCTGATCGCCGGCTTCCTTGGGTCCCGTCCGGGCAGGCCGGGGCCGTGTGGGTCGCCGGGTGCTGTAAGGTTTGGCTCTTTCCCCACCACGGGCTTCTTGAAGTACTGTGATGATTGGTCCGCGGCTCCAGACATCTGAGCGCGCCTGTCGTGGTGCCGACCGGCGCCGGGTTCCTGCGCCGACTTACCGCCCTGGGCAGAGGGTGTGGCTCTCCGCAAGGGACCTCCCGCTACGGTCCTCGGCCAGGAGGCTCGAACCCCGTTTCGTCGGACCTTTCGAGGTCCTGGAGGTACTCAGTCCGGCGGCCCTGCGCCTGAAGCTTCCTGCATCCTTGCACATCCACCCCGTGTTCCATGTCTCCCGGGTTAAGCCCGTCTCCCTCAGTCCCCTTATGCCTCCAGCTCCTGATCCGCCGCCTCCTGTGCTAGTGGATGGTCACCCCCAGTGGCAGGTCCGCCGGTTGATGGGCGTTCGTCGGCGGGGCCGGGGGTTCCAATGCCTGGTGGACTGGGAGGGTTACGGCCCTGAGGAGCGTAGCTGGGTCTCCCGGCAGCTCATCGTGGATCCCGGCTTGATCACCGACTTCCATCGGGCCCATCCTGACGAGCCGGGTCGGCCTGGTCGCCGGGTGGCTCCCGTGGAGGGGGGGGTACTGTGAGGTTTCTGTCCTTGCGCTCTCACTCGTTCTGTTCCTTTAACCACCCTTGCTTTGTTTTCATTCATTTTCTGTCAATTGGTTCTATCCCCTCGTTCACACGTTTCTCCCCGTTGACGTCATCAGAGACGTCGCTGATTGGTTCTCTCACTTCCCCACGCTTTTCAATCACATTCCCCAGCTGTCACTGCTTTCTCCCCGTTGACGTCATCAGAGACATCGCTGATTGGTTCTCTCACTTCCCCACGCTTTTCAATCAATCGATCCCTCATTATTTATACCCCGTTTTTCCCCACCCTAAGTTGTTGGATCGTCTTGTTTTGTCGCCTTGATTTGTCTCTGGATATTTTTCCCCGTTGCTGCTGCTGCTGCCTTTTTCTCTGTGCTGTTCTCCAGGAATTCCTAGAAGCCTTCGCTTGGATACCTGCTCCCGTGGCGCGCGCTCGCCTCCACTGTTGTTCCAGTTCCAATTACGCATCTCGTCTGGGTGAGTTATCTATTTGACTGTTCTTGACCTATTCCGTTTTTCGTGTGTAAACTTACACTGAAGACTACCACCTTTTTGTCAAACAGTCACTCACCCAGCCATTATCTATTTTTGCTTGTTCCTTTATGGAATGATATTTTGGGATCTACCATCTCCCTCTGTGTGCTAGCTCACACCGAAGATATTATTTCACAATTGGACTGTGTGTTTACATGAAGATATCCACTGTGTGTTTGCTCACACCGAAGATATTATTTCACAATTGGACTGTGTGTTTACATGAAGATATTCACTGTGTGTTTACATGAAGATATTCACTGTGTGTTTACATGAAGATATTCACTGGGACTGTGTTTGGATTTAGCTCACTGTGTTGTTAACACGAAGAGTTTCACTTGGGCTGTTTTTGGAATTGAGCACTCTGTGTTGTTAACACGAAGAGATTCACTTGGGCTGTGTTTGGAACTGTGCTCACTGTGTTGTTTACACGAAGAATTGTACACCCTGTTCTCCTGCTCGTTTAAGACTGCTCTGTCACTGACTCGTTCCCTCTCTCCCTCTCTCGGTCTCGCAACAACATCTGAGAACCCTCCGAGAGGATTCTGCAGAGCGGTTCAGAAGTCAACACCTGCTTCCCAAGACAACCCTCACGGGAGAAGCTGCAGAGCAGCAGAACTTTGCCCCTTGATCATTGTACCTGTCTTGTTTGACCTGCTTTCCCTGTTTCTCTTATTCTTAGTACCAAATAAACAAGCCCTCGTATTTGGCAACTCTGAATCCTACTCTCTTGTGTCGTTGCGTTTGGGGTCGGTGTTAAACCATAACATTTCCAGTGGACACATTTCTAAATCATCTCGTTTAAAACAAATAAAGCATGAACATTGGCCTTTCTGTGTGTATTCATCCACAATCTATAGCTCAACATGAAAAGATTCTCAATTAATCGTAAAATAATTACGTATAATTTTATTTCAACCAAAAATGCTTAAACAATAATGTTAGTCATAGAAGGGAACTCATTTTGTCCAAAAATGGAAAGCTTGCCGATGTTCATGAGGCAGAATTGTTACAATAGCCGATAATACATTTTCCCAATGATAAATCCCTATACATGTGGACCGCGCAGGAAACTAAAGTGACGTCAGACTACACCTCCCTATTGGCGACCACCAGGATCTTCTGAACGGCTGGTCTAATGAAAGGTTGGAGGGCTGTGGCAAAATCCTGGGCCTGGGAAAATGACTAGTGGGCCCGAGGGGGGGGGGGGGTCATCTTCATCACAATGTGTGCTGCCATCTTGTCCTGATTGTCATACAGTGACTCTTGTGACTCTTTGACCCTGTTGTCACCTTCCACGGTCTTCAGGGGTTTCTTCATCATCTCATTATGCTCCAGGTTGTATTCTTCATTACACTTTTTCTTCCGATTATTTCCTCCTCCTCTGTTGCGTCGGCGTCGTCTCATTCCTCCTGGACATCTTCGGAGAGAGAAATCTGATCAGGGACCTCTTGGGCAAATTAATCTGGGCTCTGGCGCATGAGAGATGGGGCCGCCGGAATGTGGAGCACCTCGATAGCATTATGATCCCACCCCTGGCTCTATTTCTTGTTGAGAAAACAATATTTTCTCGCAAACAAATTGATTTTATTTCCGTCTGAAGTGGTGGTTTTCCCATCAGGGGTGGGGTTGGGGCAGAGTGGGAGTGTGTGTGTGTATTTGTGTGTGAATGAGAGAGAATAAAATGGCATTTGATGCGCTCACGTGTGTTTGTCTGCATCATATGCATATTTTTGGATGGCCTCATGTTCTTTAGTATGATTTATAGTTACTATACTGTAAATCATTTATAAATACTTAAATTATTCTTTGTGGCATATTATTTAAGCCTTGGACAGTGATGTCCAAGGTTCTGAATGCAGGTAGCCAATAGTTAGCCCAACCAACATGGCTTAAGTTGCAAACAATATTGTGAGGAGGATACAGCCATGTTAGTGAGTTAGAAACTCTGGATATAATGGCTGCATTTATATAGCGATTTTATCCAAAGCGCTTTACAATTTGTTCCTCACAGTTTACCCATTGACTCACACATTCACACACCGACGGCAGAGGCAACCATGCAAGGTGCCAACCTGCTCATCGGGAGCAGTTAGGGCCGGGTTAAGTGTCTTGCTCAAGGACACTTTGACACGCTGCCTGGGAGGAGCGGGAATCGAACCGGGAACGTCCGGATTACCAGACGACTACTCTACCTCCTGAACCACTGTCAAAAGACAAAGATTAAACTCAGTTTAATGGTAAAACAAATGTTTATCCAAAGGGCTTTACAATTTTGTTCCTCACATTCACCCATTCACAGCGGAGGCAGCCATGTAAGGAGCCAATCTGCTCATCAGGAGCAATTAGGGGATACGTGTCTTGCTCCAGGACACTTCGACACGCTGCCTGCTCTACCTCCTGAGCCTTTTAGGCAGTACACCCTTACTGCGTGGATCTTCTCCTATTGTGTGTGGCAATCCAAAGGGTGCATAGTGGACAAGGAGTTCTATAGGCTGTTAAAACAACTTCCGTATTGTGCAGAGTACAACGCACAAAGCAGCAGAGCATACACGGGTCCTTGTGTCCATTTCAATTCAAGACTTTTATTAATAATGTACTGTAGTTTGGTTGACGTTTCTACACATTACGTATACATTTAAATGTTGCCATTTAGCTGACGTGTTTATCCAAAGCGACTTACTGTACAAGTTTTGTACGACAAGTCAGCAGGAAGACGACTATCAGCTGAGTAACAAGTGTTCAAACTGGAGTGCTGCAGTGTCGAGTGTATTTTCGTTTTTTTGGAAGAGTGCATGACAGTAGAGGACAGTACGTTTATTTTAATAAAAAAAAATTATTTCAGATAATTGATTGAAGAAGGGTCTTCTTCAGTCGACGGCGAAAGATTGGTCGGGTTTCAGCTGTCCTCACTGTGGTGGGAAGTTCGTTGGACCATTGTGGAGCAAGGACCCGAGAATAGTGAATACACCACATTACACCCCCTGGAGAGATGATTCAGTGTCAAGGCACAGCACACATCAAAGTGGCCTACCGAACCATATCGAACACGTTTTCCTTCCGCAGCAGTGGGTAACATGTGTCGGATAGTATTACCCAGCCCCATTATGACTAGTGAGGTAGTCAGCATTACTCGGAGTCAAATTAGACATGGCAGCTCCGAGGGCCGGGACGCGGGCCAACGAACCAATCGATGATCCCTCACCTCCGGGTCACCGCGCCTTCAGGGCTCTCTCCCCTGGTGTCTGGAACAACGAGACACAGGGTCAGTCCTTTCCCCTGGAGCTGTGGCCCTCGCAAACTGGACTCTAATCCGCCAGACATGAGCCCTCGCACGCCACCACTGCTACTCCTCCACTTCTGTATTCTGAACATATATATCGTCGCTGGAGGAAGAAAACCTTGTAACTCCATTATTTATATTTTTTATTTAAATCAACTCAGTAAATCATCCACCATATGTGTGTGTGGTTTTACAAAGTTGAAACAATGGGAAAGCATTTAACCAATCATCTGTCTAAACCTCGTCACTCTATTCGCCCTCAAATCTGTGTTCGTTTTTTTCATCTCTTGAAAAGTTGGGTTTTTGGAGTTACAAGGCTTTCTTCCGCCAGCGACGATATATGTATATAACTCTTACCGCACCCTTAGGGGCAACAGTGGACAGCTCAGGAGGTAGAGCAGTGGAGCAGCCGCCTGGTAATCCCAAGGTTCCCGGTTCGATGACTCACTCCTCCCAGGCAGCGTGTCGAAGTGTCCTTGAGCAAGACACTTAGCCCCCTAACTGCTCCCGATGAGCAGGTCGGCACCTTGCACGGTTGCCTCTGCCATCGGTGTGTGAATGTGTGAGTGAATAGTGAGGAACAAATTGTAAAGTGCTTTTGATTTACCCTCATTTACCCAACAGTTAATTGTATAAACTCTGTGTATTCTGCATAGCAGGAAGACATTATTTCCACCCCTTCAAATTATTCTATATTAGATTCGATTCGATTTAAATGTGTTGTCAATCTCATACAGCACATGTACAGTACAATGAAAATAAATTTGGCATCCAACCAGAGTTCAAATGTAACAGTATAAAGAGCAATAGTAATATACAACGTACAGGTGATCAAGCTGGGTATAAATTATATGTATACATTTGTACTACTGAGTAATAGTGACTAATCAGATTTATGTACAGAGTTGTTGTATTAATATGTACAGTGATACAGGTATAAAGACACTATGGTAGTAAGTCATACTGGCCAGCAGTGTAACTAGTAACAATAGGTAAGGGATATGTACAAATATAGTATCTACAGACATGTAAAAATTATTATATACAGGTACTGTATGAACAAATAGATGCGGATATATATAGATATGGTAAGAATAAATATATGTATACAGTACAGCATTATATACTGTATACATTATATACTGTATACAAGAAGGCCCTACAGAGAGTGGTGCGCTCAGCCGAGCGTACCACGGGTATTGCACTACCACCCCTGCAGGTTCTATACAACAAGAGGTGCAAATCCAGAGCCTGCAAAATAATAAAAGACCCTCACCACCCCAACAACAGCCTGTCCATGCTGCTCAGGTCAGGCAGACGCCTGTGAACACCAGCTGCTAGGACAGAGAGACTTCGGCTCAGCTTCTTCCCCCAGGCCATCAGAGCCCTGAACACTGAACTCTCCACACACAAGCACACATGAGCACACACACAACACACACACTGTACACGCTCACACACTAGCAGCCACTTTAACATGAGCAAGCACACACTCATGCTGCACACGCCCACACTTATGGCCACTAAGGAAAGGTCACTTTAAAAATAGTATAGTATAACCGGAGATTGTATAAATTAGCATGTACAGAAAGACACTACCAAAGGACCTAGTATGTCCTCCATGCTCTGTAAATAACTTATGTACATATACCGATATGCCCTAACATGTTACTTGTTTATTGCACAATGTTACTTGTTTATTGCACAATGTTGATTCTATTCTATTATATATATAAATGTATTTATTACGCTCTAAGTAGATACTGTCACCTCTCAGATTCCATCTTTCACCTTTGCCCCCTCTGCATTTGTACAACACCTCCAAACCCCACTGGTATTCATATTGTACATGTTTTATTTTCCATTTTGTACCAATGTTCCAATTACCTTGTGTGAAAATTACTTGGCAATAAACAATCATTCTGATTCTGACTTAGATTTTTATACATTTTGAGTATACAAGTGTTGAGTGCTACAGTGTAGGTTAGTTTATTAGTTTATACGTGTTAGTTATTATTATTATTATTTTTTTTAGACAGTTTGATCATACCCTAGCAAAAGTTGCTTGGAATGGATTCTAAATGCGAATCCATAATGCATGTTAATTTTCACACTATACCGGCAGACATACTGTATATTTTGAACATTAGCATAATATCCGTTAGGCCTGTATTTATATATTATATATAAGGATTTGTATAGTCGACTTAACACTTTGATCGCCATGGTTAAATTCATAATTTACCATCCCTCGCCATCTCTATTTGTCTATGGAGAAGTTCCCCTTCTTTGCAGGGCTATAACTTTTTAAATTGTATTGCTAAATTGACATTATTATGGCCCATTCAATGTCTTATATCTATTGTTCAGGGTGTAGCAACGTTATACTTTTTCATTCACATATTCATACTAAAATACGGTCTAAAGTATAAGTATGTTTTTATCGTTTTCTGCAGCTTTCTCCAGAACGTGATTTTTAGCTCCAAATGCATTATATTGATGATGAAATACAGTTTGATAGCAATCGGCGTGAGATAAAAAATTTCAACTGGACGTGGTTCTAGAAGTTACTACGTATCATCTGATGTTGACCGGATGGGCGGGGGGTCGTTTATAATTCCGTGGGAAACGTTATATCATTCATCTAGTGTGGGTGATATGATCATCAGAGCAGTTAGTAAAGAACACGTTGGAAAATAATGCTGGATCTTACCGTATCTTCCTCGCGCCGTTGGGCGATGAGCGTGGAGCAGAGATATTCCTATTATGGGATGTATAAATACACGATCCATCTCCAGGTTGTATAATAGTATATATGTCCAAATCATGTTGTTTGTCGAGTTATTTGCACCGATCGGTGTTCACTGTGTCAAGATGGAGTCCTGCTAATGATAGCGAGTGCCCGGACGAAATATGGGTGAGCACCACTTCATCCACATGACTTCCTGTTGGGCGATCTGCCGATCGGCCACCAGATGGCGCTCTTGAACCGTTAGAGAGTTGAGTGGAGCTCAGCAGTATATCTCAGGTCCCCGGAGGAGAAATATGATTTCGATCACAGATTTTTTAAATATTGATATCAAAGGCGTGTTACGGCGTCTTCGGCAGAATGAGCATGGCGGGCAATGATGAGTTTCGGCGTTTCCTGCGATTAAAGTGTTAATAATAATATTTATATATATTTTTTGCATTCGACTAAGAGGTTGGCAGTCGACTACGGCTCCTTTCGATCGATTAGTCGACTATTCGACTAGTAGAGGTCAGCCCTAATATCCGTATGTAGACACAAGGGGCATATAAACTGTGAGTTGTTTCCAGGGGCGTGCACAGACAATTTGGGGGGCAGGGGCTCAAGCTACAAAAAGGGCACTTAACCCACCAACACCCAGTGTTCATATCTGACTTTTTTCTTTTTTGGATGGGCACTTGGGGCAAGAGGGCAGGGGCTCAAGCCCCCCTTCGGCCCTACCTGTGCACGCCACTGCAGGTTGTTTCTGACGAGTCTATAGGTAGTTCAAGAAAAAGACAAATCTATCGTCCAATATCTCATTGTTTGCCAATTCAAGCCTAGCTGATAACCCAGTCAGGTCTGACCTTGCCGTGAGAAATTGCAGAGTGTACATATTTACTTATTCTCCCATAGTATTGTGTGTTGACATCGACAGGTAAATCGACAGAGGTGTCAGAATACTCGGCACTTTGTTCCGCTCACGTTGGTGCTCGACCCGTGGAAGATGTCCCTGTCAAGATCTGATGCCTCCATTTTGACTCAGTAATTGATTAACTTCGAAAACAGTACACAGATGGCTGGGTGTAATGTATTCAGTGAGTCAATGGCAGCTCCTGCACAGGCTCACCGTTGCTCTGCAGGTAATTGGTTCATGGCAGCTACAGAATAATGCTCTCGTGTGGCTGCCTGGCTGCATCGGCCTTGTTATGGAAAGAGAAATGGGTGGTGCGGAGGAACCGGAGTATAGTTAATCATGCGCGTGGTCAAATCTTCACGGTTGATTCAAACGTATTGTTAAAACATTACTAATCAAATACAATTCAGATCAGGAGTTCAGTAGAGAGGATACAGGGGGGCGGGGGGGGGACAAAGGGCCTTGAAGGGAACTTCCACAATGGTATATCCTTAGTAAACAAAGATTATTTCCCAGAGATGAAAGTGGTTTTGGGAAAAAAAATCTGGAACCAAGTTCAGAGAAACTGACACTGGGGAAACTGACTTGGACTTGGACTCAAGCATTGACTGCATTCAGACTTGGAAGGTGCAGACGAGGACTCTGACTTGTTAATTGATAAATACAGTTATTTATAAAAAAATATATATATATATATTTTATAAGTGCAATAGGCCCTGATCATTTGGCATAAGATATTGATGGCGAGTGCATTTGTTTGGCTATTGTGTCACAAAGTAAATAAACTCCCATTGAGATTAGTGACCGCTGTCATTTTATGTTTAATGTAGACCTTTTTTTTATTTGTATGCCAGCATGTTTGACTGCCAGAGTGGAGTGGAGTGGACATTTGGTAGTGTGGTAGTGAAAGGGTTAAATATGGATAGATGAGTCACTATAAACCCACATGCACTGAGCCCTCCCCCTCTCCAATGTAAGGTATATAGGGTATAGATGACTGTGTAGAATTATGGCACTTATTTGTATACAGTATATATGGGAGTAGCATGGCTATGTTCACTATTTCCTTTTTTATTTACCTACTACTGTATGTAATGGAGAAATGGGATGTTATATGATATAGAAATGTGTATATGTCTACTTACAGCTGCTGATGTATTTTTATTTTTATTTTTTTTTATGTCTGAGTGCTTTTTTATTATCTTTTCTAAAGCATGTAAAAACTAAAAGTAAATAATTTTTTTTTATAAAATGATAATAATTATAATGTATAAACAAACCTCTGTTGTCATATGCTCTGTAATCACCTGTAATCATTACCACCTGCTGGCACAGAAGGTCTTCATAAGCACCGCACCTGATGCCAATGAAGTGAAGAGCAAACCTGAGGCAACCACATGCAAAACGCACTCTTCGTTCCAATGTTGTACCTATTTATGAATTAAACTAAAGTGGATTTGAACACCCCAGGTGTCCTGCGGGACTACTTTGATATTGAAACGTTGTATTGTTCCTGCTCTGGCTGTTTATCTTTATGTTTATGTTTATTAAAGTTTCCCCATTAGAGACACACGAAAGAGCCTCTAGTCTTCCAGGGGTCCTGGATGCGTGTATATTTTCCCTAACGCTCTTTCACTTCCGCGTTCGGGATGCGCGATCTGATTGGCCACTGACGTTTCCCTCAGCGCCAATCGCATTACTCCTAACAATCGCGCCTAACTTTCAGTTCCACAGCCCAAGTCCTTCAGTTCCACAGTCCAAGTCCGACATCACATCAATATACTAACTAACTAGCTATTCATATCAATCGAAATAACGTATTGTTTTCATCTCTCTATATTAACCCATTCTCTGCCACCACTTTGATCATCCTAAACCATTCTCTGCCAGCGCTATTTGTCTATGGAGATATTCACCTTCTTTGCAGGGCTATACCTTTTTAAATTGTATTGCTAAATTGACATTACTATGGCCCATTCAACATCATTATCTATCTATAAATGATTTATGTAGCATGGGTGATATATTGATCAGAGCAGTTTGTATCAAAAATGATAAAGAAAAACGCTGAAACTCACGTCCGTCTCCTCGTACCGTTGGGCGATGAGAGTGGAACAAACAGATCCCAGTTATGTGGTGGGGATCAAGGCGATCCAGTTCCGGTTTGTATAATACTAATATACGCCCAAATCATGTTGTTTATTGAGTTATGGCAACGATCCATGTCCACGGTGTGTGGATTGAGTCCCGGGATGATAAATGAGTGGCCGGACGGAATTAGGGGACGGACCGAGCTGAAATGGGCATTTCCGGTTTGGCAACTCGCCGATCGGCCACTAGGTGGCGGTATTGAAGCGTTGCAGAGTTGTGATGGCTCCCGCAGCATATGACAAGGCTCCGTGGGTGAAATATGAATTCCATGATGAAAATATGAAATATGACCTTGAAACACGCTGTACAGTGATATTTGATTTGATTTTGATTTTATTACGGATCCCCATTAGCTGGTGCCATGGCAACCAGCTAGTCTTCCTGGGGTCCACACAAAAAACATACAAAAACAATTGTTGCAAAACAGAATTATTAAAAGCCAGTACTCAACATACAATACACAATGAAACTAACAATTAAGATGGCTAAAATTACATGCAAGCAAAGAAACAGAAAACAAAAAACAAAACAAAACAAAACAAAACAAAACAAAATACAAAATACAGTGTTAAATACAATTTAAGATTGTTTTTAAAATTGAATATTTTTAAGAATTGCTTTTAGAATGCTCATCAATGTTACTAATTATTAAAAGCCAGTACTCAACATACAATACACAATGAAACTAACAATTAAGATGGCTAAAATTACATGCAAGCAAAGAAACAGAGAACAAAAAAACAAAACAAAATACAAAATACAGTGTTAAATACAATTTAAGATTGTTTTTAAAATTGAATATTTTTAAGAATTGCTTTTAGAATGCTCATCAATGTTACTAAAACATCAATTTCACCATACCTTTAAAAAGAAAAGAAAAACACACAAAGTAATCAGAAGAAGTTTTGGATAACATGGCTGCAGCTACACTCATGCATGACATATATTAATTTCCTTCCGGATTATGGCTCCTTTGAGTTTCTTTTTGAAACTGTCCTTGTTTTCCGTCCGTATAATATGTAATGGGATCCTATTCCAGTATGTTATGGCTCTATACATTGCAGTTTTCTTTAGAGCGTTGGTTCTAGGCAGAGGTAGGGTGAAGCGACTACTTGAAGCATGTCTGGTATTATGGTCATGTCTATCATTGGCAGACAACGCATGGCGGGCAATAACGCTGAACAGCGATTTTGGCGGGTAATGGGTTAACGTAACTAGCTATTCATATCAATCGAAATAACGTATTGTTTTCATCTCTCTATATTAACGTGATTCCATCAACACAACATAAATGTTCAAAACACGACTTCATTTGATTTGTGATTTGAAGCTTATCTCTGCTCTGTTTACGTTGGGTGGACGAGCAGTGAGTTTTAATATTGAGCACGGCATAAGAATAGCCTACCAGTAGCCTAAAAACCGCATGAGCATTCTATTTGTAGGTAATATGCTCTTGCATGTAACGCGACTTTGGGCTTCATTATTCAGCCACAGGCAGGAATCTTTAGATCACAGGCTGGTCATGCATAATCTCGCCCACCAGACTCTTCTACCGAATTGACTAGGTCATGCAAGTCAATCAATAGATTACACTTTCTGTAGGCCTAACACTCACCTACTCATTCTGTTGTGACACAACATGACATGTTAGGGTTGTCACCTTCCGTGATCATGTTTGAACCAATGTGTAAAAAAATCTGTTTTAGATTAGGCTGTAAAAATCTGTTCTATAGGCTATATTTAGTCTAGTTTATTAGACATAAAGCATTTAAAAATACTTTGATCAATCAATAGCATTAACCATACATTGTCAAGGTTGACAGAATAAAGTCTATATCAACTTATTTTCATCATGGACCTTGGTGTAGGCTAATAACAGAACAGATTGACAGGTGGCGACAAAGCACAATACTGGGCATTTATTTAAAAAACATACATGCAGAACATGAAAGAACAGACAATCATCAAGAAACACAACAACCGCATTGGCCATGGGAGTCGTATGCATGGCTATACTCCTATGTCATTATTTAACTGTATGTGAAATGCAGTTATGCAGTTATGTGCATAAGATGAAAACAATACGTTATTTCGATTGATATGAATAGCTAGTTACGTTAATATAGAGAGATGAAAACAATACGTTATTTCGATTGATATGAATAGCTAGTTAGTTAGTATATTGATGTGATGTCGGACTTGGGCTGTGGAACTGAAGGACTTGGGCTGTGGAACTGAAAGTTAGGCACGATTGTTAGGAGTAACGCGATTGCCGCTGAGAGAAACGTCAGTGGCCAATCAGATTGCGCATCCCAAACGCGGAAGTGAAAGACAGTTAGGGGAAATATACACGCGTCCTGGACAAAACAAATACAATACAAATGTACAACTACAAATAAAAAATAAAACAAAACAGTAACATTTTAAATGAATACAAATATACAAATTCACATTATAAAATCAAATCTAACATTCCAGTAATTTTTTTTAAATACACAGATTACATGCATAACAACTTTGCAAGATATCTCTTAGTCATTTTGTTATGTATTGTAGATAAGATGTTTTTCGGCAGAGCATAATGGTAACAACAGATGAAGTACTCAAAAAACTGAGCGCCCTCCAACCTAACAAGGCCACTGGCCATGACAACATCCCCTCCAAATTCCTCAGAGACTCAGCAGCCGCCATCACCCCAGTCATCACACACATAATAAACTTCTCCATAAAACAGCGACACGTCCCCAAGGACTTCAAAATTGCGAGAGTGACAGCGGTTAGGTGGCGTAGCGGAGATTGCGTTCGTCACCAACCCCGGAGCTGTGAGCTGGATTCGCCTGTGTTGTCACCAGCTTGGCTGGCCGTTCACACTAATACAATTGGCAGTATTAGAGGGTGGGAGAAGCTGGCGGGGTGGGTCCGGGTCGTTGTAAACAGCGACTCCTACAGTTCGGTCGGGGCGCCTGCTAAGCGCGGATGGGACCTGAGTGGGATAGTGTGATCCTTCCACACGCTACGCCCTCTCGGAGAATATCCGCGCTGCCAGGTGAAAAGAAGCGGTTGATTGGCTGGACGTGTGTCGGAGGAAGCACGTGATAGCCTCCACTCTCCCAGATGATCTGACTGTGGGGGGTAAGTGCGCAGCGACCAGGAAGGGGATTGGGAATTGGCATAACGACTAACATTGGGATGGGAGAAAATCGGAGGAAAATGGAAAATAAAAAATTAATTGCGAGAGTGACCCCTCTGCACAAAAAGGGCAGCAAATTAGACCCAGGCAACTACCGCCCTGTTTCTATTCTTACCTCCATCTCGAAAGTCATGGAAAAAAACTATGAACAGGTCGAAAAGTACCTAGTGGAAAAAAATCTAATCTACGAATTCCAATCTGGCTTCAGAACATCCCACTCCACTGACACATGCCTTCTCTATTTGAACGACCACATCAAACAAGAGGTGGACGCGGGCAAATACTGCGGCATGGTCATGCTGGACCTACAAAAGGCCTTCGACACTGTCAATCACTCCATTCTGATTGACAAGCTAAAAGCAATTGGTTTTGATAGTCTATCAGTGAGTTGTATGCAATTGAGGGGAGAGAACAGGTGGTGGAGGTAAACGGTACTCTATCCCCCCCCCCCTCACAGTGAGCTGTGGTGTTCCACAAGGAAGCATACTAGGACCGCTACTGTTCCTAATTTATGCAAATGACATGTCGTCAGCTTGTGACTGCAACTTGTTCTTGTTCGTGGACGACTCAGCCCTGCTGGTCTCTGACAAGAACAAGTTACAGGTTGAAAAAACCCTCAGCTCAGAACTCGGCAGAATCTGCACCTGGCTCGCTGATAACAAACTATCATTACACCTGGGCAAAACAGAGTCCATTCTCTTCGGATCAAATAACAAACTCAGCAAGACCGACGGCTTCTCAGTTACAGTGGGTGACAATATTGTCACAAGGAAAGACGAAATTACATACCTAGGTTCCATCCTAGAGGCAAATATTTCCTGTGACAAAATGGCATCCAATGTAATCAAAAAAGTCAACCAACGAACTAGATTCTTGTACCGGATCTCCTCTCTGGTAAACAAGAATACCCTAAAGACTCTCGCAGGAGCACTCATTCAAGGGTACTATGACTATGCTTGCACCTCATGGTACCAAAGTACCTCAAATGCGCTAAAAACAAGATTACAAACATCACAAAACAAACTGTTCAGACTACTGCTTGACCTTACTCCTAGAACCCACCTCACCCCTGCCCACTTTGCCAACCTAGGATGGCTAGAAGACAGAGTACAGCAACTTGCAATGGGCCTGGTCTACAAGATACACTACACCACTAAGGTACCCATGTACATGTCAAAATACTTCCCAAAGGTCAGTGAATACCATGACCACAACACCAGAGGGAGCTCCACAAATCATGTTAAACCCAGATTCGGCTCAAACAAGGGACTAAACACGTTTTGCAATTATGCCCCATCAATGTGGAACGCCCTACCCAAAGCTGTAAAGGAATGTGAATCACTACCCACTTTCAAAACCCCTCTCAAAGAACACCTACGGGAGACTGCATTTCGAAACTGGCCCCTGTAAATTTCATAACCCAACCCCCTCCAATGTACAGTAAATGACCTAACCCAAGAATACACGAGACCCTCCTCCTGGAACCAAGTATGGTTTCGTCGATATTCCAATGTACAGCTTTGCTTGTACAGTTGTACATTTTCCCCCACCCCACCTACCCAACTGATTTGGGAGTATTTTGGGGTTCAGGGAATCAACCAGAATGGTTCGGGCTTATTGCACATAACGCGTCCCATCTCGCGATCTATGGGAAAAGACTGGATTCTTTCGGAAATGGCCGATGTTCAGCGTGTAATAAACTACAAACTACAGTGTGTAGAAACGGACGCCGTTTTACATGTTGTACTCCAAATAGTGTCTGTCAAATGAGCCATACCATTTTCCCCATAGCTATAATATAGAATATACAAATAGCTCCGCAAAGATCATGAAATATCGCGAAAAGCTGGCCTACTGACCGCAGAATGCAGTTAACTCAATGAGTTAATGACAATATTATTTATATGTTTAGACCAAGATAAAGAGCTATCAATAGTAACTCCCAGAAGTTTTATTGTGTTCACTTGTTAAATTTGTGTGGTGCCAATTGACAGTTTTAACTGAGGATACATGCCCAACATGTGTCTAGATCCAAGCACAATGGCCATTGTCTTAGAAATATTTAACACCAACTTGTTGCACTCAATCCATTCATAAATGTCTGTTAAGGCCTTGTTTAAGGTGTTAGTTACAGCATGCTCAGATGTAGCTGCACTGTATAATGTTGTGTCATCAGCATAGATAATTGTTTAAAAAATGTTACACCCAACGGTAAATCATTAGAAAAGATGGAGTATAACAAAGGCCCTAGGCAACTTCCTTGTGGAACCCCACAGTTAATGGGGTTCCATTTTGAAAAGCTGCCATTAAGAGGTTAAAGAAGACTCTCTGTTGTCTCCCTGAGAGATAATGAATAAACCATGATAGTGCAATTGGAGGTGAAACCGTAACACTGTAGCTTATCTACAAGCAAAGTATGATCAATTACCTCAAATGCTGCACTGAAATCCAACATAACAGCACCGACAAATTTCTTGTTATCCATACTTGATAACCAGAGTGCAGTGCTCGTAGAATGGCCTGTATGCATGCTGATAGGTTGAGAGCAGATTGTTATTGAAAAAGTAGTCCATGACCTGTTTGAAGAAAAAAAATTCTATTATTTTGCTTAGCAACAGTAAAATACTGAGCTGCACCCTGGATGAAGAGACAAGAGTCACATCTTCACATTGATTGGGCCGCTTGTTCAGAGGTCAATCAGCGGTCAACCCAGGTGTCAGAGCAGCAGTAGGGCAGGCTTACTTATAAGAGGACCTCATTTGTATACCCAGGGGGGCCGTTTCAAGATCAAATATGGGGCCCTTATCTTATCCCCCAACCCAAGAGAATGTAAAGCGGGGCATGGACATAAATTGAAACATGCCTCTCTGACGTAACTGCTCTCGGGAAATTCTCTCTATCTCTCTCAAACACACACACACTCACACACACACTCTGGCTAAACCAGTGATTCTCAAACTGTGGGGTGCAAGCAAACGGGGAGAGCCTGCATGCAGACGAGATATTTTCTCACAGCATAATGCAGTTTCTGAAGATATGAAATATATGATCCAGAATCACAATAGGAAGTGAATGAAAATATAATGTTTTAGGCAAAAATTTGAATTCTCTGGAACTGTGGCTTTTTTTGTGGGGGATTAAGTGGCCCGAAAAAGGGAGGAACTGTGTTCTGAATACCATTGTGGGCAGAGCTTCCATTTGATGACACATTTGACCTCCCTACAGATTGTTCCAGAAGGACCCTCTTTCCGGTGCAGAGGAGGGAAGGGGCAGTATGAATGGAAGAGAGATAGTATGACTCACTCTTTGGAACAAAACAGAACCCAGCTTTAGAGAACCCCGTAAAACGTGAAAAATGAAAGGTAAATATTTATTTTCTGCAGGAAAGATTATCCTCTTTGAGCGTGGGGGTGAGAGATAATTTTTATCACATAGCCACGATGACAACCATATCAATAGGGTAAAGGCATAAGGAAACATATTAAGTGTCTATCTCTATAAGCTTAATCATAACCACACACGCTCTGCCTCTTTGTTCTTGCTAGGATATTTTAGCGGTGCAGACATTTCAGTAATTTGTTGTGCAGTACTGTAAATCCCCATACACTTATGTGAATGGAAATTTCGGGGCACAATGAATTCCCCAATGTGGGGAGAAATGTGGAGATATTTCCAGTATTTTATTGGTCATCCACACTTCTGAAGGACATTGCCAACGACTTTTTATGGAGTGAGAGCATGCTCCAGCTGGGGCACAAAGACGGGTTCCGTGTAACTCTCGAGGAAATGGAAATGCTAATGGTCGAATGCTGACACCTTCAACATTAACGTTTGCAGGATTTCTGCAATTCCCACCTCCCTCAGCTACTGTTGCTACGCCAGCCAAGCTGTCATTCTGACAACTAACCTCATCCCCAGGTGATCGTATGTTACATGAGCATTGAGCGCTGCACAAAACAATTCACCCTTCGCTCCAACTCCATCCCTGATCACTGCTGATCAGTTTGACATTCTGTATGTATACCGTCAAATGCCTAGACATTATTGTCTGCCTCTCTCTGAAAGCATATACACACAGAAATCACACAGTATTTGTTCAGGGACTCTTAACACATTCGGGGCCATTCGATTTCCCCATCTAGCTATAGCACGGCCAGGTTTTGATTACATAGTTTCACTGTGTGTCACATTGTTTGTAGAGCTAAATCTATATTTTATATTATAGCTATGGATACAATACCATGGTCATTTGACAGTAACTATATTCCGTTCAAGATGCAAAAATAAGATTTTTTTTCATGACTACGTCACGCGTATACCGTGGTGAATATAAGTATCATTTCTGAATGATCCGGGCTAATTCCTGGGAGGCTGGCTATAGGGCGCAATGTGAATTCTACTAAAACCATTGGCATTTCGTCCCTGGATATTATTTTCAAATCAAATGCATATGATAGGTATTATGTTTCATTATTAATGCATGAAAGGGGGGGGTCGTTTCTGATTAATTGATTGCCAATAATGGCATTTGTTATTACCACAACACACGCCAATCAGGGGGATGGGTATAAAAACCTGGCACGATCAAGCTGAAATTGACGTCAGATTGTCCTTACCTGTGGTCGGTGGTATTCCAAAAAGAATATTCCAATTATTTGATCGCCATCTGGTCCATCCTATGCCCATCTGGTCCACGACATAACCCATCACAACATATGGATCGGGGGTCCCGAAAACGATTCAATGCGATCGAGTGAAGCCCCAGGTTTCCCATTTACACGAAATTCAGATCAAACTGTCAAACTAGGCTTTGCAGATTGTATATGACTCTCAATTGTATTAATGGAACTGTGTGCATTTGCACGTCCGGTATAAGTCTGCAGCTGTCCGTAAATCAGGAATGTGGAAAGTATGTACGAGCCGTTAGTCATACAGTTACATAATAACAAGAGACGTGACTCCTTATGGACAACACATTTTCCATAAGGAACGGCTCATTATGGAAATAGCCTTTGTTGTTTTTCACAAATGAAAACACAATTTCAGATTCAGATTCCTTTATTTAGCCATTTGTGTAAACACATAGGTAATTGTTGCGGCATTACAGTGTATGCACTTTTTTCAACAACAACAGCAATAGACACAGGACAAAAAATCAGTGCAGTGGAGGATTACATTTTTTTATAAATATTTAATGTGTAAAGTGTAAAGTGTTAGACCAGTGCAGCATATTGCCAGTGTCATTGTGCCAGTGTCAGGGGGGCCTGAGTCATTGATCAGCCTGGCGGCTGAGGGCGAAAAGCTCAGTCTCTGTCGGGCTTTCACAGGCTTTGGTATCCGCAACCTTCTCCCAGAGGGGAGCACGGTGAAGAGGCCGTGGCCGGGGTAGGAGCGGTCGGCCATGATCTTCCTCTTCAGCACCCTGGAGTCATGCACTTGAGGGAGGGCAGTGGACAGCCGCAGGGGACAGCCGAGCAGAGCGAATCATCCGCTGCAGCTTGGCGAGATCCTTTGCCGCTGTGGCGGGGAACAAGGAGATGATGGAGTGGGTGAGGATGGACTCAATGATGGCTGTGTAGAATTGGGCCATCATGGTCCTCGGCAGTCTGAATTTCTTCAGCTGCCGGAGGAAAAGCATCCTCTTCTGGGCCACATTAAGTTACCAATGGATATATTAGAAAATATATAAAGGAGGAAACAAGTTCCAGTTGACACAAACATAAGAATGTATGGTTTACTCATGCATGACTCATTTGAGAGAAATGCCATGTTTGGGAATGGGGCCAAGGCCATTAGGAGTACTGTAGGTTACCAGGACATTCACCCTTATTATCCCCCCCCCCCCCCCCCCCCACTTGTACCACCATCACATGTTAACACTTTCGGGGCCATTCGCGTTATTGGGTGCCAGCAGTTAACGGCCAAAAACGTATATATCGTTTTCCATTTTTTTCGATTTTAATATCCTATAAATTCAAACACAGCGGGATAAAAAAAAAATTTGTTTTTGTGCATAGATCATTATTGTATCAACTTGTGCAACATGAAATACTTAACCTTCAAAAAAAAAAAATGAATTGCAGGGAGAAAGAAAATCTAAATTAAAGATAATAATAATAATTTACATAAACAGCTACAGTAAGAGAAGCATGAACAGTCCGTAGGTAGCATGTCTTCAATAAGAACACTAAATGATTTTAAGGACACACGTTTGTCCAATTTAAGAGTGTCCTGCAGTTTATTCCACCTTTGCGGGGCATAAAAACTAAAAGCACTTTCTCCTGCCTTGGTGTTCACTCAAGGAG
Organism: Notolepis coatsorum; assembly: GCF_963971535.1. NCBI lineage: Eukaryota > Metazoa > Chordata > Actinopteri > Aulopiformes > Paralepididae > Notolepis > Notolepis coatsorum. The sequence continues at coordinate 99,164,558 of NC_140181.1, read as the reverse complement.
CATCAAGGCGAACGAGAGTTTGTGAGCGAGTATGTTGTTTCATGACCCTATAAGTCAGCAGTGAGCACAGATACTGGGGGAGGTTTCCAGACAAAGCTTTATAAACAAATAAAAGACAGTGTTGTTCTCTTCTTGTAGCAAGGGAAGGCCACCCCACCTTCCCATATAAAATACAGTGGTGGGTCAGAAACCCATCATTGGTGATAAAACGAAGCGTGCTGTGGTAAATAGCGTCTAAGGACTTCCAGGTGGAGGGTGCAGCATGCATGTAGAGAACATCCCCATAATCAAGGACGGATAAAATAGATGACTGTAGTGTACAATACGTTTTCTGCTAGCAGTGGAAACACATGATTTGTTTCTGAAGAGAAAACCAATCTGACCTCTCAACTTTTTGACGAGGTGCTCAATATGTGTTCGAACAGGGAAAATACCGCCCCCTATCGTCTCCCGGATGGTAATGCACCCATTGGATTGGACTCAATGCATGGAGAAAAAAAAAACTGAATCCACCATTTACTTCTCAGGCATGTAACCCGAGACGATTGCATTCATTGTGGACCCTCAGAGCAGCGTGGATTATGTGTTTTGAGGTTGGATCGTTGGATCAATAAACGCGATCAATATTTGGAATGGCAAGTCATTGATAAGCGACGAGCGTATTAGACACATAGCCATAAAATTGAATATAGAAATAGCTCTGTGAAAATCATGAAATATCGGAAAATCAGTCCAAAAAGGCTGGCATTCAAGCGATAAATAGTGCGCCCCCCCCCCTGCTGGCACTCAATGTGTTAAAATGACGCTTCCTAATAACATGTGATTTATATTTATGACCTTTGGACGTTCTGACACATGCAACTGGACAGTGGTCACTAATACCATGTGCGAGAACCCCTCTGTGCGGGTATTTAAGTGGTGTGTTAGTAATTATAAGATCAATTAGGTCAATCTATCTCCAGCAGAGTTCCATCTGGAGCCATAATAGCCTAGGAAGAACGCTTCCTAAGTTTATAGAGGTCATACGTAATGTCATATTCGCCAACAGTCCTTTGATTTTTTATATGGCCGGTGTGGTATGCACTGTAGACATGATTTATTACGGGGCTGTAAAGTGATTAAACGCTCCTTCTGGTGATAGAAAGACTGTCACCTTAAATAAATTTAATAAAGGGCAGCGGTGAAAAAATTAAGTTATATTGTTAGCACTTCCCCTCACAGCTAGAACTATGGGTAATCCCGAACAGTCATAGGCTCCTGAACACACGTGTAGCCACCAGCCAGCCACTCATATACATTTACATTTTGTAATTTAGCTGACGCTTTTATCCAAAGCGACTTACAAGTTCTGTACGACAAGCCAGCAGGAAGGGTACAACTCTTTCAGCTGAGTAACAATGTTCATCGAAGTGTTGAAACTTGAGTGCTGCAGTGTTGAGTGCATAGTGGTAGAGACATGTTAGTAAGAGTGCAAGAGTGGGTTTTTTGTCAATGGTGAAAGTTTGGTCGGGTTTCGGCTGTCCTAACTGTGGTGAGAAGTTTGTTCAGAGCTCGGATAGGGGTGGGTCTGACGCAGCCAGGAGATGTAGAGCGGAGGGGTCTTGAGGGTGTATGTACAGTGAGCAGCGTAGAATGTATCCCGAACATGGCGTCTGGACCATGCCAGGCAACATCTATCGGGAGTATCCCAAGCTACAGCAGATGCAAGTCCTGTGTTACACCCTGTTGCCTCTGAGGTATATTTTAATCTGTTCATAAGGAATTATAAGTTAATACATTGATAGTATGAGATAGAATGTTATGTCAGTTAATGGTTAATACTGCAGTTTAAGTTTATTTGGATCCCCATTAGCCACAGCAGTGCTGTGGCTATTCTTCCACAGCAGTGTGTCTGTGTCAGTGATACAGGGCCCATTTTGAGAAGAACAGGTGGCTGCAAGAAGCCATCTTGTTATTATAAGGACCAGGATCAGCAAATTCCTTATAAGGGAGACCATAGGGCAATAAATAGCTATGTTTAGGACAGAGGCAGTCAGTAAGTTAGTTGGTTAGAAATGTAATATACATTAGAGCAAGCTAAACAGAGCTGTGAATGGACAGTATAATAGGGAAGTATATTGACTAAACCAATCAGCAAGTAAATAGGAGGGATTTCAGTTTACTATAAGACTGCTGTTTAGAGTGCTATACCCTGATGTCATTCTGTCATTAAGATACTGTAATGATCTGACATTCTGTGTGTGAGAAATGGACTTAACTTCTGTGAATTTAATCTATTCTTGTAATAAAGTTGATTTGGAATTTAGAAGACCAAGACCAAAAGTATCATCTTTCCTACACAGCCTCCTCCTCATCGATCAGAAAAGAGACATCACTTCAAAGTGCATGAGGCACCAAATACACTGTCCGGTGATGAGAGGATCTGGAAAGGGTTCATTGTCCTCAGATGACGAGACTCGTGCCAGACAAGCGACCATTGATATAGCCCCTGGGAAGTCATCCTTTTGTTTTAGTGTCTCAGTTTATTGGGATTATCTTCAACTCACGCCAGAAAAAAAAGAATACCCCACTATCCTATGGACAGTTTAAATACATTTACATTTTTCATTTAGTCATTTAGCTGACTTACAAGTTCTGTACGGCAAGTTATCAGGAAGGGCACAACTCTATCAGCTAAATGACACATACTTACAAATCTCCCTGCTTCAGCTTGTAACTGTTTTAAATTCTGATCTTTCTTTGTATTTTTTTAATGTTTCCTCATTAAAAAAAAAGCTTTTGTTAACCTGTTTTGATATGCCTGTAATCTCGACAGCATTGTACTGTAAAATGAGGAAAAACTCAATGACTTTTTCGAGAATAAATTAAGATTTGAAATTAATTTACATTTCTAGTTTAAAGCAGAGCTCCAGCTTTTCTCTTGTAACACATATCATACTTTACTTTTACTTTTCAGAGGTTAGTGCACCTTTAAAGATAAATTGAGTTTATGTCATAAGCCCTGACATTTAGAGCAGAAGCAGTCCTCCAAAATAATCCCACAAAACCCATCATGATTGACACAAGGTGGATACTAATAATGTATCTGCATCAGAGATATTAACGCTCTGAATAGGCTATTATCATAAATGACAGATAATGAATATCACGTTTTCTTTGCATGTGTGTTTCAAGTGTCAAGGAATTTGCTATGCTTATGTTTTAGTATTGATTTCACACTTTGCAATGACAAGCTTATATTTTAAATGCGACGGCACAAAAACAACGTTGGATGACCTTGGAAGTACTTGGTATGGATACTAGATACTAGGCTCCCTGGATTCCCCCCCCCCCCTCATCCGCTCTGCTTGGCAATGAATTAATGGCCAATGCCGCAGCAGAGGTCAAGGAGAATATTTGGTGTCATCTACTACACTGTGTGGACTTTGCCGTATAATTAAAAGACTAGTGGGTCTCGGGCTTGAACAATAGATAGGAGGAGAAACGCTCAGAAACTTCCTATACCTCATTTAGAAAGTTTTGAAGAGGAAAATGAGGCATGTGACCCTGTTGGAGTGATTAAAGTGCCCTGCTGATGGCATTCCAATTACCACGCCTCAGCTGCATGCAGAGCAGCTGCCAGTGGCACGGGGCTTCCTTCCTGTGGCTCCGAGCCCAGGGGGCCGTGTCTTGGGTTTATTTCGGAGCGTTGGAGGACGGGAGGAAGACGAGAGGGGCAGAGATCCCCCGCGCTGAGATGTCTTGAGATTAGATTAGATGTGTTGTTGTACAAGTACAGAAAACAACAGAATGAAGTTTGCGTCTGAACCAGAATGCAAAGTAGCAGTGAAGTGCGTTGCAGTATGCAGTATAACACGTGAATATGTGGAGTTTAGATGACAAAGTTATGGAGATACTAAGCTTATGTCTGTACGGTGGTACAACCATGAATATAGGCGATATTGGCTGTACCATAATGACTTGACTTGGCCATAACAAGGTCATTTATAGGCCTGATATTCTATATTCTATGTCCAATTGCATGTGTCCGGATGGCAGAATTCAGTACTGTATCTACAAAAAAAAACTGTAAATCATCTGCCCTTCATTAATTTGCATAGGTTTTTTGTACAATTGATCTCAAGAAGGTGCTGAATGAGCTTTTCATGTCTGGTCAATGTTAGCATGGTGTTATTCACCATCAAAGATGGAGGATTTTTTTTTTATAATAATAATTGATATTCTCCTTTGATTACAATTTACTCAAGCCTAGTAACAGACACAATGTTTCTGTTCACTGGGAATACATCCCCTGAGGTGCATAGATGTCCCTAGGTACCAAGAACATGCACATGGATATTGTAGAAGTGGAGCAATCTTCCATTTACTTGGGTATGTACGTTTAGGCAAACTTTCTGAAAATATGGGTAGGGCTTTTAAGTTAAATAAACAATATTGATATTACTGCGGTCACAGAAACTGTCATGTCGGCGCCATCACTCCATTATGCCAAGAACTGTTGAAGGGGCACTTCACCAAAAAACTGTTTGATACTGAGAGTAAATTAGTTTGAATATGGCCACCAGTAGGGGTGTAACGATGCATCGATTAATCGAAATGCATCGATTCTAATGTGTTGTGTTGAATCCTTGTGTTGTGTTAATTACAGCTCAATGAAATGATAAGGTAGCAGTCCCTATAAAACAAGGCATTGCTATTTTTTCATCAACATCATTTCTTGGAGATTTGTTGGCCATATTCAAACAAATTTACGACAGGCAGCTGGGAAGAAAAACAAAATGTCTGAAGTGTAGAAGCATGCGGTTGAGAAAGAAAAACATGACATTCTGTCACCACCATCAGACGTCGCCACCATCGGGTTTGTTGTCTTGACGATGACGGACATGCAAGCCAAAAAGAAAAAAACATGTTCCTTTACATGCTTTTTCAGCTGAGATGTGGTTACAGACAAGTACGTTTTGAAATTCATTGAGTATTAAAAACGCTTCAGAGCGATTTAAAACTTTTTTTTTTCCCGGATCTCAAGGACCTGCGATGTACAAATAGGATGTGTAACACGGGGGATACATGTGATGGAGTGGCAGAGGCTCAGAGACAAAACCGCCCCCGGAATGTGGAGCACTTATTGTCCTCATATTTTTATATTCCGATTTTATTCTATTGCCTATATATATGTCTATATTTACCTCCCCTTCCCATGGTGCTATGACGCCCGGATTTCTCCAAGGGGATCAATAAAGGAATATATGATCTTATTTGATCATTCCTGTGCTTCCTTACATCATACCTATCCTTCTTAGCATCCTTTATATACTCCCTAACATCCTTCCTATGCTTCCTAACATCCTCCCTATGCTTCCTAACATGCTTCCCATCATCATTCCTGTGCTTCCTAACATCCTAACATGGTGTCCATGTTTCCTATCATGCTTCCTAACATCCTTCCTATGCTTCCTATCATCCTTCCTATGCTTCCTATCATCCTTCCTATGCTTCCTAGCATGCTTTGTATGCAATTTCAAACACGTTCTGTCCCGGATCCCAAGAACCAGTGATGTATAACTGGATGTGTCACACGTGGGGATAAATTAGAAGGAACAGCAGAGGCTCAGGGACAAACCGCCCTCGGAACGTGGAGCACTTCGGGGTCAGCATGGTTTCCTAGGAACAGGATTTCACAGATGACCTAGCAGCATTCAAGAGAGATGTCAATGTTTTATTTATTTGTATTTATTTTCCAACACTTTAAAGAGAACTGTTGAACACAAAACTCTCTTTCTCTCTGAGAAAATACAGTTGTCAATTCAATCACCACTGCAACAGAAAGGGTTTAGCAGTGGCTTGAGTACACAAGTACATCCCTAGAATCAGTCCTATGTTGTATGAAGACATCCCGTAATAAAACGATAATTATATACCGAATGTCATAGATTATTAGAGAGCTTGTTTATGACCCAAGTGTTTTGCTGTGACACAATAATATTAAAAAAATTACTTTACTTTCAAACTTCCTAATGTCAGCCGTGGGGGCAGTCAACAAACACAGACGCTTACAAGTGTGTCTAATTACAACAACAATACAGCGCAGGACAAGACATGTGTCCACTGTCACACACTTAATTATTTTCGTGATTTTGCGCCTTGCAAGAATTGAAATTGTGGCCTGAAAATCGAGTCACATGTTGGTCTATTCATCTCAATTTTTGTGTGAGAATGTCAGCCGGGTGAAAAATCGATACCAATATGGTCCAATTCTCCATTGTACAAGTTCAAATATTGGCTTTCCACCAGAAGAGAAGGACAAAGAAAACATTCCAGGAAATAAAGCATGCTGTCAGCCGAGCTTCAAGGAAAATGGTCAATCGCCAAACAAGACTGGGTGTCCGTGAGGTGTGTGTTTGTACGGGAGGGGGTCCTGAAAGCTTGATTGCTTAATGATCGAAGATTTGTGTCGGGGGGTGGGGGCCGGAGGGGGGTTGGTGGGTGATAGAGCTGTGATAAACAAACAGCTAGTCTGAGAGGATTTATCATGGGCTTTGTCTTTTTACTGAGTGAGGGAGGTCTTAGGAAGACAATTAGTCTGTAAATGAGAATTGATCCTGCCCCCTTTGCTGGCAATGTGAAAGTGAACAAAATGTTTAGGGAGAGTGTACATGCTTTGTTTCTATATTTGCGTCTGTTCTCTCTGTCTGGGAATTATGCTCTCCTATTTGGAGAAAATGTCAAGAGAAAGGGCACCGTTACAATGCAAATCGCCCTCTCCATGTTATCACAACAGCTATCAGCCGTGGATGGGCTCCAGCCGTGGATTGAATATCCAAGGCATTTTAGATACAAAGATTTTAAAAATCCATTGTGAACTATCGATGCGATTTGTTTTCAGAACGAGTACCGTAAGGCAGCTTCAGAAAGCTCCACCCTTTAGCAAAAGAAAACACGGAGGGGTCAGACAGTGTCATCAGACCACACCTTTGAATGTAAATAAATTCATGAAACTATTGTGACCGTCTCACATGAGGAGTTACCATTGGAAAGGTATGCTAGCAATTGTTAAACCAAGTGGTAAAGTGACTGTAGATGTTTTTGAACACTGAAAATGTATTCTATATTGAATAACAATTTCTATAAATGTGTTTTTTCCACCAAATTGTTCAATAAACGACTGAAAATAGAAGCATCGGACGGCCCGACGGCGGGCCGCCACACACTCGCGGCACTTTGCGCTCGTCTGCCGGCTCTGCCGATCATCCAATATACCATTCGAAAGTTGAATTTGCCACCTTTCGATCGCCACCACACTCAACCAATTGCGTGCTTCGGGTCTCAAGTTACATGACGATATACTGTAGGGCCACTCCGTCAAATGACCGCGTCCGGTAATGAACGGTCCTGAACTGACCAATCACCGCTGATGGCGAAAATTATTGATGATCGTTGTAGCCAACGAGCGTCCGCTCCGAAAGAGATCACACATGGGCAGATGAGAGTGGGGGAAGGTGACACAAGAAGATGAAGAAGTTCATTGTTTTTACTTGCACGTCTGAATGTATGCCAGCGGACGGCCATTTTGGATAATCACGCTGTATTTTTACCGGTACAAACATTACCAAAACCTTTCTCAAACACTAATTCTTTGTGGGATTTTTATTAAATGTGTATATGTACTACATAAGACTTCACGCTATGGAACTGCTGTGTTTTCCAGCTCCTACATCTATGCTGGAACTTAAAAACAGGCATCTGGCAACCACTAAACAGAAATGTGAGTACAGACAACTTTGACTTCAGTGTGTTCAAACCTCTGTTTCTCTAATACATTAGCACCCAAAGGGATTGAAAACAAAAACAAAAAAGGCCCAGTTTTTGCCTGATGAACAGCGTCTCTACATCTTTACCCTCATTGAGAATGCAAGGAACTATGTGTTACAGCCACAGCCAGGGCTTTTCTCTCCCCTGTGTGTCAGCAGGTTCCCAGGCCCATACATGGTCCTTCCTGTCTCCAGCTCACAACCACTGTCTTCCTGGGCGCTACCTACACACCTGAAAACCCTCATCAAGGAGCCGGGATAAAGAGGCCTGCACTCCTGTCACTCCTTGTCCGAGTGTTGTTTTCACCTCCCGTGGTATAGGACTCTATTCAGACCTCAGCGTTTATGGAATCATGTCTTCTTGTGCCCAGTGACTTTTTGCTCTACTTGTTCTCTGATGTCCACGACCTCACCTGTCCGGACCACACCTCAACCACGGACCCTCACCAGCCTGAACCATCATGGACCTCACACACACACGCACCCAGTCTGTCGCTCCTCCACTCCTTGGCCCTTGTCTCTGGGCTCCTCTCACCACCTCACCAATGTACAGTGTACAGTGCCCCCCCCCCCCCCACACCTTCAGTGTACAGTCCCCCCCCCCACCCCACCTACCCAACCTCCTCCAATGTACAGTTTGTACGTCAAATGTATATACACTCTTTTCTGGACACTTTTTGTATCACAAACAGTACTGTATTTGCAAATCTGGTATGTCATAAATGTATAGATGTAGCAGTACTGTCTATCTGTATGTCGTGTATGTCATATATGTTATGATTAATTGAAAATGGGGGACCCTGATGTAAACAAGACGAAAGACTTTCTCTGGTCTGCATCCTCTTAGCAATTGTATGTATTGAGCGGTACTGTACTGTACCCATTCTGCAATCTGTTAATAAAGTTTTCAATCAATCAATCACCTTGGACCTTGCTTCCCATACTCTTCAAATATTCTAAACCGCTCTATTCTCCTGTGCCTGTGTCCTGCTCCTGGGTTCTAGAAAAGACACCTAACCATAACACTATGAATCTGCAGAAGACCACAGGTACGGGCACTAGCTCATTTACCAGGAATTCCAAGTCGGCAGCTTATATTCTTTCAAGACATGTCAATACATACTCGGCGTTCTGTGTATGCTGAAGCTAAAGGTGGCAAGTTACCACATAATAGACCATGACAGGTCTGACCTATTAGTGACATCACACATGCAACTCATATTTCAGTGAAGTACAGAGAAGCTCTCTCCCTCTCCAGGGGAAGAATGGAGGGGATCTTTAACCTCTTTAGCCCGAGCAGTCCATCGGCGGACCGCAAATTACATCACGTCATAAATCAATCTCTCCAGACTGTATGACATTAACAAGTTCAAATAAATTCAGTAGTTACATTACTTGTCCGTTTTCTAGCTGATGTCAATCATGCATATTGATATCGTATTGTCTTACAAGCCAGAAAGATCTTGCTAGATCTTGCAAGGCCTCCCATTCCGTCAGAGACATCTCATTCAGGGCTGATGCTGCCTGGTATTATACTCTACCAATCCAATCAGAATAACAAGACATAACATGTTATATATTGCGAAGACCACTTCCACTTGCAAGCGCGTGACAGCCAGATGTCCCGTCAACAAACATCTTGTTTATTTTTTTCTCCTCCTCGTCTCCTCTTAAGTTATTTCCGGATTAGACACAAAAGGTAACGAGGGAATGGAGCAGAGCAGCTGTACTGAGTTTTGGGACGTGAATAATAGCTGCTTTCCTCCATTTAATTACCTTTGTTCTTCAGAGTTCTACATGTTTATCTTTCATCCGAGGTTTGATATTAGCATAACCAACTAGGGTTGCACAGATGCCGAAACAATTCACAACTATTTAATTTGGAGGACTCACTATTGCTAAGTACTTTTGGAAAAACCCTTCATTAGGAAGAAATTGGCAGGAAAATGCCAGTCTACCTGACTTCATGTAATGATTGCTTCAGTAATCAAATGGCATCTTCCCAGCACATATTGTCCTTACTTAATTAATTAATGAATCAGCATTCACAAATAAATGTGTTTTTTGTAGCTGTGGTCTTCACTAATACTAATACTACTTCACTAATACTAACACTACTTCACTAATAATTTATATATAATTATTATAAATAATTTAACTTGTTTATAATAAGTTTGCCTCGTCTTGTAAATCAGGCCAATTGACCATATTCACATGGGAGCGATTCTGCTTTTATGTCATGCTCAGGTTGGGATTCCTTTCCACTCTGTTCCCACACAAGGAATCCCAACCGGAGCATGACATGAGCGCAAAATGGCCGCCGTATGACGATGGTCCATACCCGACATCATGAGTGGAACCATGACAGTAGTCTCCCATTGCAAGACTTTTACATCATTTACATTTAGTCATTTAGCTAACCTTGTTCCCAGTTTTATCTCCTCCGTGAGATAAAGACTGGTAAAGCACTACGGCCGAAAGTGTGTATGGGGTAGAATTTCCGGTGTATGTACTTCCCCTGGAAGCTGCCTCCGAACGGACTAAACTTTTCCCGAATCCTGTCGGCAAACAAGCTAGAACGTCCCGGTCATGTAGTAAATTCTTCAGGCAAAGCCGTTGCAGTGGCTTAAACGAGGAAATATTGTGCACTTCACACGTTTCTATAATTGTTTTGTCGAAAGCGGAAAGCCTGTAGCCGGTACTTCCTGTACTTCCGTTTTCACACTTTAGGAGGCATAGCTTTACCAGCCTATCATTTAGCTGAACGCTTTTATCCAAAGCGACTTACAAGTTATGTACGACAAGTCATCAGGAAGGGCACAACTCTATCAGCTGAGAAACAATGTTCATCAAAGTGTTGAGTGCTACAATGTAGGTTAGTATATTAGGACAAGTGCATGTCCACGTTGTGTCTTAGCGCAGAAGAAAGATCTGCCAGAACCCATTATCCTTGCCCTAAATCTAAAATGCATCTTGCAATATCGTGTTGGGGAGGAGGGGTGGAGGTAAATGTTTGTCAAAGTTTTCCATCATTGTAGCTTGTTACTAGCTCAAACGACTTAGATAAGATAAGATAAGATAAGATAAGATAAGATAAGATAAGATAAGATAAGATAAGATAAGATAAGATAATCCTTTATTGATCCCCTAGGGGAAATGGGGGGGGAATGCATAGCTTCACAGTACAATACAATATAGTAATATAAAATATAATATAATAAAATAATAATAATAATAATAATAATAATAATAATAATAATAATAATAATAATAATAATAATAATAATAATAATAATAATAATAATAATAATAATAATAATAATAATAATAATAATAATAATAATAATAATAATAATAATAATAATAATAATAATAATAATAATAATAATAATAATAAATAATAATAAATAAATAATAAATAATAATAAAGTAATATAAAAAGATGTGTTGTTGAGTAAAGTCTCTCCCTTTCCGCTGGACCAGCATGGGACCCTATTTCAGAACGGTAGTCAATGGTGAGAGACAAATCATTATTTGATCCTGTTTGAATTGTGCCATGGATTACAAATCAAATCCAATCAAATATATTTGTATAGTATACTAGCCCGAAATCACAACGAATGGCCTTCACATCAAGAAGAAAAATCACAATAGATCCAGAACAAAAACCACCATAAAATCCAGCCCCAGACTTTTCCCAATGAAGGTAAGGAACGACTCCCTAAAACCTCAGCAGTAGGAAGAAAAAAACAGGCGCCGTGGTGGGGAGAAACCTCAGATGAGCAATTCAAAGACTATCCCCCATCAGGATGTCGGTGATATTATAGTGTTGCTATGGATGATAGATGGATGGAGAATAGAACAAGTGAATAATTGGTATGTTTGTTCATTTAAAAGTGGAATTGTCAGCTAGCTAACCTTACGTTATAGCATCAAAATCTATGGATAATATTAGCTAACGTTAGCTAACTTGCAAGGCAGTCAACTTTCTTGACGTGCAAAATTATCTTTTAAAATTGACAAACGTCAACTGCAAGATGAGCTTACAAACCTTGCAGCTGAGAAAAGACAGAGGTTTGCACTACAACAAGCTGAAAATGCTACAAGATGAAAAGCACTGGAAGAGAAATGCAGGCAAATAGAGCGCTTAGAGACAGTTCAGAAGATGCATGCTACAAGGGCATGAACACAAGTTTATGAACAAGAAGTGGGCTCAGATGAAGATGTCAGAGATGCTCCATAACTGCCTAAGCAGGAGAAACACCAAACCCATAAGTCGTCCAGTGTATCACCTGACACTACCACATTAAGCTATAGCTGTACAGCCTGATGTTAATCAGGAAGACAGCACTACAGCATTTGCCACGACAATAGCAGAGTCCATTAATGCATGCCGTCCCCCAGTAGCAGAGCCTTCTATTTTCACTAGAGACCCACTAAGGTACAAGGACTGAAAAATGTCCTTTCAAACCTTTATAGACAGGAAAAACATTCCAGTAAATGAGAAAGTCTACAAGTATTTCTTTGTACACCTGCAAAGAAATCCTTATTTCCTGCATTCAAGATTCAATATTTTGTATCAAGGATATAAAGTGCACTATGCATTGTATTGCAGATAATGATATATGGGGGTGACAGTGAAGTCACAGCAGCGGTCAGAGGGTCTGTGTAGTTCAATCAGTCAGTGATGGGACAGGATGGCCAAAGATAGGACCTAAGGACAGTGTTGAAGAGAGTTATCAGACTTCCTTCGAGGCTGTCATTCAGCAATGCCTCAAGGTAACCCTCTGAGGTCACATCTATTTTGTGATTGTGACCCAGCACAGACTCTGGGTCCTTTAGAGGGATCTTAATTAATAACATGATATGAAAGTACAGGTTCATACCTTCAAAATAAGCCATCACTTGTACAAATCAGGCGGATACTTTTCAATCTATGTCTTATGAATCATGCTGATAACACACTATTTATTCCAGAGCTACTGTACAGGCCCTCAAAGAAACTGGAGCCATTTATCCTGCTATGCATAATGACTTACCCATAAAGCAATGTCGTCGTCCCCCCCCCCCCCCCCCCCCCACACTTAATACTTTCCAGTCTGAGGCTGCGGTTACATTAGGACCAGTTTCGTTTTCAGTTTCAGTTTCGTTTTTCAGAACGCTACGTAATGGCAGGCAAGTTAGACATCGTTTTGCCTCCTGAGCACAGTGATGTATATACAGTACAATGCCAAAGCAGTAGGTGGCGATGTAGTTCAAACATGAAGGCCATTTTCAACCAATCAGAAAGGTTGAACGTGCCACTACACTTCCTGCTAAAAAACAACAATCCACCATCTTTAAATACCTCGCGTGAGCCATTTAGCCAACGTAGCATATATTTTTCAGCAAAGAAAGTGCAATAAAAGTGCAATAAACAAAACGGATACATTCACTGTGTGTTCTGCGTCTCATTTGATGAAACAAAACCAACATCAACATCAATCATGTATATAGTTAGCATCGAGGCTATTATTAACATAGTAACATTAACGCTAGTAGAAATGGATGAAAACTTTATTTAACAGATTGCAGAATGGGTACAATACAATACGGTTCAATACAAACAATTGTTAAGGGAATGCAGACTGTTGTAGTTTGGAGTACTGGGTTCCTTATAACAATAACTTGACAACACGTTGGTAGCCGCAGCTACTTGGGACAGCTCTGCTGTAAACACTGGAAATAACCGTGCAGGTCTGAGGTCTCTACTGCACATGGGCATTGGGGAGAAAGGCTCCGTATCCGGCTCGCGCAAATTACATGGCACCATTGTCGGCGAGTTTCGGCGAGTTTCCAAAACTAAAAAAACACCTTTTGGGCACGTGCCCCCCCTGAAATCTCAGGTGCCCCTGGGGTGCCACGCCAGATTTTTTTTTTTTTTTTTTTTATTAAATTTTTTATTTTGTACATATAGAAAATAAAAATAAATATAATGTTAACAATCACTTTCCATCACGGACCGAAAATCTAGTTTTTTGCTTACAGGTGTCTAATGTGACTTACATCCATGCATATATTTCACATTAGACTCCACGCGTGATGCGTGCGTCATCTATCTGAAGCGGCACGCATATAAAAAGCTGCCATTAAGCGCTGGCACGTGGACTGGTGGCAGTGGTGGTCACTCACAGGTGTAGAGTAAGGTGGATGACTGAGTCAGAGTGGTGCTAAATCTTTTTTTAACACAATGTCGACAAGAGAACGCGATAAAGGGTGGACATTTGGCTCCGGGAATTTACAACGAAAGAAGGCAAAGAATGGTAAATCATAATGTTTAATTTAAGCCAGCCTTGGCCCTTATTATTATTAACCCTTTACCGGTCACTTCTTGAAATACCTGGAAATTCACAATTTCAACACTAGAATGTTATTTTGGTGCTATTTCAAAAGTTATCTACAATTAAAAAAAATAATAAATTATGATTTTCCCCTGTAAATTAAGGTTAACCAAAGTGTCTGTGAACAGGCCCTCGACCGGTACCCTAAAGATGTGGGGGCTATGGGGCATATTTTTCCTTAGGGGGCATATCTATGAAACTTGGCAAGCTGATTCATAACATAAAATAAATAATAAAATGTATTGGGAGTTTTCTTGAATTTGCCTTGCCATGGCAATAAAGGCCCAAAGAAGAATAGTGGACAAAACTATATAACTACATGGTACTACAGGGTACTACATGATACTACAGGGTACTACAGGGTAATACATGGTACTACATGATACTACATGGTACTACAGGGTACTACAGGGTACTACAGGGTACTACAGGGTACTACATGATACTACATGGTACTACAGGGTACTACAGGGTACTACATGGTACTACAGGGTACTACAGGGTACTACACATGTAAATACAGGGTACTACAGGGTACTACATGGTACTACATGGTACTACATGGCACTACAGGGTACTACATGGCAATACAGGGTACTACATGGCAATACATGGTACTACAGGGTACATGGCAATACAGGGTACTACATGGCACTACATGGTACTACAGGGTACTACATGGCACTACATGGTAGTAGTAATACCCTAAGTGTGACTGACTAGATGCATCGGGCATATGTCTAAAAATGGACACTATGTCAATTCACCTGAAGGGGCATATGACCGTTTATGGCTTCACCACTTTTTAGCTAACAACAAATCCTGATTTCACTAATCCTATGCAAAAAACACCTATCCCATCCTTTACAATGATTGTTCAACTGTAAAAATGAGTAAATGTTCACCATGACTTGTTGAGGAAATAATGGATTTTGAAAAGTAGAAGCAGGTGAAAAAATTTGCATTTCTTTGCTGTGGTGAAAAGAAGGAAGTTGCAGATCCCCAGGGTCTATCCTGATTGGTCAGATGGGATGGTGACAATATTTGTGTCATAGCCTGACCTGTGCTGATTGGCTGGAAGACGTTTTTTTCATAGATTAAAGATCCCCCCCTCTCCCACCTGGCTAAATATATTGTATGGGGAAGTGGCCAAAAATGGTTACTTGGCCGGTAAAGGGTTAAGAATACTTTGACTTGTTAAGCCCAGCCTCGGGCTATTATTATTAAGAATACTTTGACTTGTTAAGCCCAGCCTCGGGCTATAATTAATTATTAAGATTACTTTGACTTGTTAAGCCCAGCCTCGGGCTATTATTATTAAGAATACTTTGACTTGTTAAGCCCAGCCTCGGGCTATAATTAATTATTAAGATTACTTTGACTTGTTAAGCCCAGCCTCGGGCTATTATTATTAAGAATACTTTGACTTGTTAAGCCCAGCCTCGGGCTATAATTAATTATTAAGATTACTTTGACTTGTTAAGCCCAGCCTCGGGCTATAATTTATTAAGAATACTTTTGACTTGTTAAGCCCAGCCTCGGGCTATTATTATTAAGAATACTTTGACTTGTTAAGCCCAGCCTCGTATATTTATTATATGGCTATCATATATTTATTGATGGCAATGGTGATAGTTGTACTGTACCTACTTATATATGCGTAGACTTGTCACTTGTGGTTTCGTTTTGCCGATGCTCTGACACGGTGCTACTCAGTGTGTGTGTGCGCGAGTGTGTTTGTGTGAGAGAGAGAGAGAGAGAGAGAGAGAGAGAGAGAGAGAGAGAGAGAGAGAGAGAGAGAGAGAGGAGAGAGAGAGAGAGACTGTCTTATCTATTATGCGCACTCATGTTTTGAATTGTGTGTGTTGGTTTACGGGAAATTCGTTTTCTGAAGCCTATATTTTCTGTCACTGTTTGAGTTCTTGAATGGGAATGTATGCCCCCTGCTGTTACCATATGCCCCCCGTTAGATTGGTTCTGGCGCCGACTCTGGTCTGACAGCAGTGGAGGCAATACAATATTACGTATGAACCAATGTGTACCTTGCATTCATGCAAATACTTGAATCCCTTTCATGTCATGGGGCAACTTGATAATTGAGTGAGAAAACACTTGTTTAAAATACTTTTTGTTTGATTTGTAACCAGTTGGTGGCAGTACAATTCAAGTATTTGCATGTGAGTGAAAGCTACATGCATCGTTTCAAATATTATTTGAAACGATGCATGTAGCTTTTCACTCACATGCAAATACTTGAATTAATATGAATGAATAATTTCATGCCATGGCCCATGGGGCAACTTGATAGAGTGATACAATTAATTTAGTTTATTATTAATAACATTTATTGAGTGATAAAACACTTTAAAATACTTGTACAGCACTACAATGGCTAACATGTTTTAGGTTGGTTAGACCAGTGGTTCCCAAAGTCGGGGTCGCGACCCAAAGGTGGGCCGCGAGCAGCCACAGGAGGGCCTCGAGATGATTTTCAAAAAAAAAAAAAAAAAAAAAAAAAATCAATTTTTTGTCAGGCCACTGAACTTAGAAGCAGGCCAGGACAGTGTTTCTAGTTGTATTCTAAAATTCTATTCTATTGTATTCTAAAATGTGACTATATGGTTTTATATTAACTTAATAAATAAACAAAAACGAAAAATCTACTTATTTCAACGAACATTTCAAACTAAATAACAGATTATGCACATAAAACGCTGAAAACAACCGAAGCAACAATAGTATTTTAATGAGGCTATTATTATTATCATTATTATTTTGCAACAAGTTAGCCCTCTCATAAATAGCACATATAAATTAATAACTAACTTGAATTAACTTAATAGGATTGAAGTGATATTTGGCTTAAAAAATCGGTCGCCTGGCAAAAAAAAAAAAAAAAAAAAGAATTACGATGTGCATTGGGCCGCGGCTCTCTGACGCCTTATTTTCTGGGTCCCGGCCTGAAAAGTTTGGGAACCCCTGGGTTAGACAGCCCTTGGGTGAACAATTATTGTTGTAATTAGGAATCTCTTTTGTAATGTCTATCAATATAATTACATTTTTATTTCTGTTTTAATTTTATTTATTCTATTTTATATCTATTGTCTTGTCATTATTGCAATACGTTTCTGTCCTGTGATGTCTTATGTATTATTATTATTATTATTGTGTTGTTGTGTATTTCATGTGAAAAAAAGAGACTTGTACAGCGTGGTGCCAATAAAATATGTTCTATGATCCCCAATGGCTGAAGAGTTGTCTGATCTGCTATTGGTAAAATAATGTAACCTAATACTTACCTTTATACCTTACCTGCTACACTTAGGCTATACCTGTCTAGATAAACCCAACTTCCTTTATACTTACCGGTCATATGTAGCTATAAAAAATACAAAATACATTTTTTACTTCAGTTTTTTTTGGTGCCCTCCCATACTAGCTCATGCCCCCCCCCTGTGCCCCCCTGCTAAAAAATGCCTAGAATCGCCTCTGCACGGGGGGGGGGGGGGGGGGGGTGCAGACGCAGAACACTCACCTCCAAACGCCACAGCAATTCAGTCAAGAGGATCATACAGCAGTTTTAAGTAAGTCTACCCTAGCAAGGTCAAACGAAAAAAGGAATAATTTTATTGCAGTATATGGCTATAAGCGCAAACGCAAACAGGCATGTTTCCATGGGGGTGTTTAATTACCATATAAGGTTAATTAGGGGGGCGGTTCTGTATGCTCCAGAGTAGCTGGAAGATCTGGATTTCGCTGATGACCTGGCTGGCTCACACACATCAACAGATGCAGGAAAAATCAGGAAAACTGGAAGAAACTGCTGCTTCGCTCGGCCTCAAAATAAACTCATGCAAAACCAAAGTAATGCGTATCAACAGCAAGAACAACACACCCATAACCATGGAACAAAACCCATTAGAGGATTTAAACAGCTTCACATTACCCTGGACGCATAATTTCTGTGGAAGGGGGTACGGAAGACGATGTCCAAGCCAGGATTGGAAAGGCAAGGACAATATTCAACAAGCTAAACATTATCTGGAAGGCACTCAGACCAAGCTACAGATCTTCAACTCAAACGTAAAGACCACTCTACTATATGGCTCAGAATCCTGGAAAACCACCAGCACTATACTCAACAAGCTACAGACCTTCACCAACCGGTGCCTCAGACGCCTCCTGGGAATATACTGGCCCAACACCATCTCTAACGCCAACCTGTGGGAACTCACCAAACAGGACACAATAGAGATTCAAATCCGGAGGAGGAAGTGGAAGTGGATAGGTCACACACTCAGAAGAAAGAAATCAATCACAAAGCAGGCGCTGACAAGGAACCCACAGGGCAGGAGGAAGAGACGCCGACCGAAAACCACTTGGAGACGAACCACAGAACAGGAGATGAAGAAAGAAGGGCTGTCCTGGCAAGATCTGGAGCAGAGGGCACAAGACCGGAGAGGATGGAGGAGCTTCTTCGACGGCCTATGTTCCTTTGGAAATTTAAAGGCCTAAGTAAAGTAAACAGTCTGTATGCAAATACTTAGAATCGTGCACGAGCATAGACGGTAAGAACAATTGGTGTTTGGGTGGCTGATTGGTGCAGTGGACAAGGCGCTCGCCACTAACGCAGGAGACGCTGGGTTTGGCCGGTCGTTCATACTAACACAATTGGCAAGTGTTAGAGGGTGGGAAAGCCGGTGGGTGGGGATTGGACGTTGTGGACAGCGACTCCTACAGGTCGGTTGGGTGACGCCGGTGCGACGGAAACAGGAAGTAGCGGGGGCAGCGTGAGCCTCCCATGCGTTACTCCTCGCCACTGAGAGTTCGAGCTGCTGCGGTGAAAAGATGCGACAGGCTGCCTCCTCGTGTACCGGAGGGGACACGTGATGCAAGGCTTCTATCCTCACTACAGCCGACCAGTGGGAGGCATAGTCCAGCAATGTTCAAGACAGGGGAGGGAAGAATTGGATAATACGAAATTGGGATGGGAGAAAAATAGAAAATGGGGAGAAAAAGTGGATAAAAAAAGAAAAAACAATTGGTGTTTATGAACACGGAGTACTTGTATGTGTGCGTACGACCTGTGTACGCACGTTTGATAAATCCGGATTTTTCTGTGCGTAGGAAAAAACTAGAACACTTTCTACACATTGTTGATAAATGAGGGCCCAAGACTCTGTGACAGAAGATCATCACATAGTAGTTCATCCCATCCGATCTTGCCTCGGCACGTCTTCTGAAGTATTTCTTTCTTGACTAGAATGAAAGATGCTACAAAGCTGAGTGGGTTGTTCATAAAGGATACTGTCAACAAGACTCCTCTTGTTGAAAGCGGATGTTCATTCACAACTACTCTGAAGAGGAAATTATCTAAAGCAACACACCATTTCACACCTAGGGCTCTCTCAATCTGCTGCTCACCCATGTCTTGCTGTCTAATGCCGCTTTTCCACTGCATGGTACCTACTCGACTCGACTCTACTCTGCCTTTTTGGTTTTCCATTGCCAAAATGTGCGGATTTTTAGTACCTGCTCTGTCGAACGGGTAGAAGCAATACCAAAAAGTGACGTGAAACACTGCAGACCACTGATTGGTCAGAAGAGAGAATCATCACTACGTTATCATTGTGCTACACAGGGGACGTCCTGCACAAGACACAAACCCGCCATATTTAAATAGCCTCGCTACTACTAAACATTAGCATTCATTATTTGTTTGCAGTGAGAACAAAGTGCAATACATTTAAAAAGATACAGTCAGTGTATTCTGCCTTATTTATTGATGAAACCAAACCAACAGCAACACAATTTACCACCAAGAACAAAGAGTTTAGTCTCACAAAAACATAGCAAATTTTGTTAGCTTACCTGTATGCGACTGGGATTTCCCATTATAACCGTTAGCATTGCGGCTAGAGTACATTAGCTAATAAGGTTTCATAGCTTCATAGCTAGCTTCGATATCCTCCATTGTGTGTGTGTGTGTGTGTGTGTGTGTGTGTGTGTGTGTGTGTGTGTGTGTGTGTGTGTGTGTGTGTGTGTGTGTGTGTGTGTGTGTGTGTGTGTGTGTGTGTGTGTGTTTGTCGCATTGAAGATGACGTCACAGCGCCCTCGCTATGAAGACCAGCTGCACTGATGGAGGGGTACTACCTGCAGTGGAAAATGAACGAAGTACCATCTACCAAAAGCGAGTAGAGTAGAGTAGAGTAGAGTAGGTGCCATACAGAGGAAAAGCAGCATTACTGTATCAGCACACTCTTCTTTGGGGAAAAATACAAGTACCTACTCGCAGTTGGAAACAAACTTGTGTATCTGTAGCTTTCCAGCGCTGCAGATATGTCTTGCTTCAGAGACAAACTGTATCGCTTAATTTTCTGTTGACACACTTGTCCGTGATCCACATAAAACCTTCTCTCGATAAAGAGGATGGATGCTTCACTGAAATTACCTTGTCCTTGAACGGCAATATGTTTGAGGCCATAGTTTGCACAGCCAAGGCTGCCCCAAACAAGTGCACTCTCGTTCAATAGACCGATGGTTGAGATTAAAAGTCCCCATCTTCCCACCAGAGAAATCTCAAGTACTCTTGCTCTTGCCTGACACAACTTCTCTGCGTAGCAGGGCTTGAGAACAACTGTAACTTGTGAGCAGGCCAATGTCACAATAGATTAATGTGGGAGACTTTGCATCTGAAGACCCAGATGTTCATAAGGTTTTTGTCCACAAAACAACAGTATAGACAACAGAAGAATCACTGCACAATCGTTTCTCCAGTTCTCCAGTTGTGAGAGAATGGGTGGAGTCTTGGGAAAGGCCAATCAGGACAATACGAAGTGTGCTGATTTGCATCCATTCTGGATCAGTCATCCGGAAGACTTGATAGTTCATCATTGCGAACGTACTGTACCTTTACGAAGTCATGGCAATCATAAACAGCACACTTACTCAATGGTTTGTGCAGGAATACCTTTGTCTTCGCAAAAGATGGCGTATGGTGCAACATTTAGTCAACTAATTCTGGTCCAGGTAGAAAAAGGAGTACCTGTTAAACCTGCGACAGAGGCAACAATTTTACAAGACACACAGAAACGCAAAGGTCAACAATATAATGATCGTACGAGACAACACTACACCACAAAATGAATGGAAGCTGGCCAAGGTCACTAAGGTGTACCCTGGTGAAGATGGATGTGTGAAAAAGCTACAATTGCTGATCAGTGACTCTGCAGTAGATGAAAGGCCTTTCCACAAGACTGTTACCCTGCCTTGCGGTTGATTTGACATTGTCAGACTTTGGCAGTTTTTTTGCTAATGTAAGAATATCTGTGAATCTATCATCTATAAATCTATCTACCATATATATCTATCCGTCTATAATTATATCTATTGTAAATGACATAAACAGTGTCTACAATTAACTGTTATTTACTCTGTTAAAGCTGGTTAATTCTATTTGAGTTCAGCTGTAATCCTAGACTCTAGCTGAAGTCCTATTATAAAGAACAAATAGCTATTTCCTTGTTTGGTTTTCTGATTTTCTGAAGAAGCATTTTCATTGGTTTATGGGCCAGATATAAGTCACTTGTTTGTTTCTGTTCTTGGTAGATGTCTTGGCGTCTCCACGCTACAGTATATTCTGCCCGTTACAATATACCTTTATCCTTGCAACGTATTTATTTTCCTGTTTGTAACTATTGCTTGATTCACTCTTGAATAAACCTTTGAAATACGTTTTCTACCTTTCATTATTGAATATTATCAGATACACGCCACAATATTAGGTTCATTAGATAAATCACCAGTGATTTGATGGGAGTGTTGCTGCCATCAAAGTCAATTATACATTTTAAGTTAATTTATTATATTTTTGTTAAATATAATAATGTACATTCATTTAAAAAGGGAATACATTTAGATAAATAACATAAATGATGAAGAACGTACACATGAGAAAATATGTCTAAAAGAACCTGTCTAAGGTTTCATAAAGGAACCAGTGTCCTTGAGTAGGGGCGGTGCATTATTGATACAGTAGTTGCACACTCTGCACTGTCACAAGAGGCGGAGCACATGTCAAGGTCAATGGAGGATGGTGACAAGTTAGAAATGTACATGAAGATTGGTATCCAGTAAAGTTTGAAGTTTCCTTTTTACCCCCTTGAGTTGAATGCGGCCAATGAGTTCTCACAGCATGTTTGGCGACGTGGACTCGGAGGTACAGATAATTGCCTGTAACCAAAAAGAGAACGCCTTGTGTTCATGATTCAACTTGAGGGGAGTCACACAAGCCCCCATAATAGAAGAAGACTATAATAACTGTGTCTCAATTCAGGGGCTGTATCATTTAGGGATGAGCCCGAATCCGAATGCGGGAAAGCATGGATAATGAGATGGACACAGATATTTTTATTGCACAGATAATGATATTACTATTCAGGGAATAAAACGTGTATGTTATGAGTATGTTATGTCATAAACTACATGTAGGACTGCCAAGAATAAAGACCCTAACCCTATCACAACAGCAGTCAAAGTGTATATTTTCAGCACTACGTTTGTTTACCAATGATTTGAAGTGTTATTAGCGAAATATGAACTTGAATCGAGCTTAAGAGGTTAAGCTTGTCTTAAATAATAATTGAGTTATGAGTAAAATGATAAAGTATGAAAATACTCACATAAAGTACAACTAGCTAAAATTTGTACTTAAGTACAGTAGCTACTTGAGTACAAATACTTAGTTACTTTCCACCACAGATACTGTTGCTGTGAGAGCCCTCATGGTAGCATTAGGACACATTGCAGACGTGAATCCAGGTGATTATTTCAACCATGTCAGACATGAATCACTTTGTACGGCAGCATCATGAATATCACAAACGCTCTGGGAGGAGGTTTAGAGTTCCACGCTCTAGACTAAATAGGTTTAAAAACTCCTTTATTCCGATCTCAGTTAAACTTTTAAATAGTGCCAGATAAAGGGCAACTATCGAACGGATATTGGTTGCTATATTATCGTGTATACTATAATATTATAATATTAATATTATATTATTTGTGTATACTATTCTAATTTTGTGTTGCCAGACATCCTGCTGTGCAGGTACTTTACTGTATATTTTATATTGTGTATTGTTGGGAGTCAGTTGTGCTGTGTCATGTCTGTATGTATGTGTCTGTGGCTGTAGTGGGTGTAAGCCCAAGACAAATTTCCCAGCTGATGGGACAATAAAGTGACTCTTGACTCTTGACTCTTGCTGCACGTGCACACATTCCACCGTCCACGGCTCTTATTTTCAAAATGGATGCTCAAGTCGAACATTGTCATGGAACGTTGTGACAGTCGTGAGGTTGTCACGAGCAGGGAGAGTTAATATGTTCTTTTGTGTGATGCATGGGTGAGTCATGGGAGCCTTGTGTAGCTGGATGAGGCCCAAGCATCTTAACTAAGGGGCAGTCTCTCTCTCTCTCTCTCTCTCTCTCTCTCTCTCTCTCTCTCTCTCTCTCTCTCTCTCTCTCTCTATATATATATATATATCTCTCTCTCTCTATATATATCTCTCTCTCTCGCTCTCTCTCTCTCTCTCTCTCTCTCTCTCTCTCTCTCTCTCTCTCTCTCTCTCTCTCTGTCACTGCTTCGGGGCAGGCTCAGGACATTCCCTTTAGGATCTTGGCGGAGTTGAGTGTCACTATATATTTTTTTTTTTTTAACAATAGACATTTTATAATGTTGACTATAATGTTTTATGGTCATTAGTCAAGTGTATAGTCAGCACAGTTAAAAGCTATCACAGAGAATGTAAGGAACATCTGAGCAGTCAACCCTAACCCCCCCCCCCCCCCGCATGGCAGTACTGTGATGTTTGTTTTGGCTGATGGAGAGATTGCGCAGGGGAGACAGCTACAAGCTTTTAATCCCAGACCCTTTTCCGAAGGAACTTTGCGAACTGTGCTCTCCACTCGTCGGATTCTGTTTTGGATACGTGATTGTTTAAAGATTTATTGGAAAAGCCTGAACATGGTACAAGTGGAACAGCTAAGCTTCCAGAGATCAACAGATTGGGACTAGTGTGACAGTGACAGCCTCAGATGATATTCCTGCTACATTAACTAACGGAACGTAGACCAAATGAGTCCAAATTTTTATAGGATTCTAGCACATTTTCATAACAATAGCAAATATTACCGTTTTCATTGAGGTTTCTTACAAATTAACGATGCTTTATGTTGTCCTTTATATGCCGATTATCATTAAAATCTTAAATTGTACCATATGTCCCCCTTTAGACAACATATGTAACGCTACCAGCACACTTTTGTTAAGATAATTAGTTTACCATTCGCGGTCGCTATACCGAGGTCACAGTAATAGTTTACTGCTGTTCAGATCACGGCGAAGAATAGACACATCCCAGTGACCTGTGACCTGTGCTAAGGATCTTGGGAAATGTATTCATGTAGTTTTCAACATTTTCACCTTTTAATTTTAAACCAATGCTGCCATCTACTGACAACAGAAAGTGTTGTCTATCATCACTTCCGTATACAGCGTCGCCCGAAACCCATTCTAGAGATTCCCACTGTTTACTGGGAATGGGGCGTGGCTAGGGATGAGATACCGGGAAAAAATATATATATATATTTTTTAATCTTTTTTTTTACTTTAAAAATTTTTTTTTTTACCTTTTTTCTTTTCATGTCAACGTTCACACGCACAATATATGCTTACCTAGGATTTGACTTGATTCAACAACAAAGCAGTTGGAGCAATGGCAAGCCGAAGACTGTCGAAATTGTAGTTATTTGAAGTTTGGATTTTTTATTTTCACGACTGAGAAAATAAAAAAAAAAGTAAAAGTAAATTAAATTTCTTGAGACTAAAGTAACGAAAAAAGGTACCGTTGGGTACCGGTATCGATTCACAGGTACCGGTACTGGTACCGTATCGGTTCAAATGTGAAAGGTTAAGGTACCCATCCCTAGGCGTGGCCGTATTTGGTCCCAGACAATAAGAGTGGCTGCGATTGGTCACTGTGACGTTAATAACAAATCACTATCATTATTATGGTGTTAGTATCATTATAATTACTATAAAAATAAAGATTATTATAATTAGTATTATTAGTAGTAGTAGAAGTAGTAGTAGTATTATTGGTAGTAGTAGAATTAGTAGTAATAGCAGTAGTACAGTGGAGGGTGGTGACCAAATTTTTAGGTGAAGCACAAATTATTATATTATATTATATATTAAATAATATTTTTAAAACATCCCCCACTGTGTGTCAGTGGTCAGTGGACACAGATGAAAACATAATATTAATATACACTATATATTAATATTAATACCAACACCAATCAATCAATCAATTAATTAATATTAATATCAATATACATATTAATATACTATCAATACTACTATTGAATATACATACACTATTCATTTCATTTACACTATACATTTCATCAAACCAGCATGTCATGTCTCCTTTAACTGTGAGTGAAAGCGAGGGAGAACTGCAATGACTACATTAACCAGAATGCCTCATGCCCAGGGGCGTCAATTTGGTATGGCAAGGTATGGCACTCGCCATACCTTGGCAAATAAAAATGTAAAAAAAAAAAAAAATTATTTAATTTTTTTTTATATATATATTTTTATTATTATTTTTTAAACAAACACATAAACATAAACATGACAACATAAAATTAGATATACGAGCATTAATTAACAGTGCACATCCAATGAAATGACCATTTAAATAAATGTAATATACAAGGTATGTAACTGTGGCCATTATATGGTTTCATCATTTATGTTATTTCAGTTTAAGTGTAATATTTGAGAATGTATTTATGTTTCATTTCTTATTTTCTTTATTATTTAATTTGCTACAATTTATAATATATTCATTTTGACGTCTGGTCATATGTGGTGTCCCGTTAGGCTGCTGTTGTGTTGTTACATTTGGGTCTGATTAAGACACCTGCGAGCAAGCGGCAGGGATGTTGGGAGACTGGGACTCATTAAAACACCTGCGAGCAAGCAGCAGGACAGAGACGAGTTGTACAGGCTCTCTAGATTCGAAGAGTGTACGACTATGTGTAGTGTACCACTAAGACTGTTACCAAGAACAGAAGAACAAGACCCCTTTGTTATGTAGCATGCAGCCAACGAGGTAATTAATGTTTGTTTGTATTTTGCTTTTCTGATGTATTGTTTTCATATCGTGTATATTATTGTTTGTGTTGACCTGACGCAACGTATATGTTTCTGTTTAAGTTTTCACGGTGGATTGGAGGACCAAGCCTTGAATAAACCCGTTGAAAGGAAACCACTTGTGTCTGCAGTGCTTGAAGGAGTTACAGTGAAAACTCGACTGTTCATCGATGCAAGTGGGCGATGAAGCAAGTCCAAGTTTAAGGCCGGCGTCCAGCGGATCTTCCCCGACAATTGTTTGCTGCGCTGCCGGCGCGCCGACATTAAAGGACAGATGAGTCACAAA
This sequence comes from Notolepis coatsorum, assembly GCF_963971535.1. Lineage (NCBI taxonomy): Eukaryota > Metazoa > Chordata > Actinopteri > Aulopiformes > Paralepididae > Notolepis > Notolepis coatsorum. The sequence goes on along the minus strand of NC_140181.1, from coordinate 99,137,864 downwards.
CAATACGCACTACACGCATAAACACAAGAAGTAAGAAGATGCACACAGTATAATGAGCAGCGTTTCAAGATAAAGCCATAAAGGACTTGGACATTATAAGTTAAGAGTGGTCAGGTCAAGAAGAGTGCTTTGTAAACGTTTCTATAATATATTTGACTGCGAATTCTAATTACTGTGGTGTGCGTGCAAAAACGTTTTGACTTATTTGCCTATATAATTTAACTGAAGCTAACCATTTGTACACACATTAAGGTGTCAACGTTAAAGTATAAATATGTTTTCTGATTGAACACCCATTTCTAATTTAAAGTGTGTTTTGGAAATTGTAACCTATAAAAAGCACGTATAATTTATAGGTGAAGGCTATTATTGGCATCTAATATTTATGTTCCTAAGCGTTCTGAAGTGCTTAATATATATGTGGAGGTTATTTTGAAAGCCAATTGAATTAAGCAATTTGATTTGCTCGGAGAGTACTGCATTTAATTCAAATTTGAGTACAAAACAGGCTAAAGGTTTAAAGGTGTATTTACTATTTTTTCTTTACAAATTTTGGTCAATTTAAAGTAGTGATTTACAATGACAGAGCCAATTAGGCCTGCAATTGAAGTAGGGGACAGTGTTAGGGATAGTGCAAATTCCCAAGACCGACCTGAAGAAGGTCAGGAAGAAGGTGCTGAAGCCCAGCAAGAGGTACCAAAACGATCTCAAAGAACCAGAACTCTAACAGAGAAGGGTAAAGCAATGCAGGAGGATAAGATCAAAGCGCTTCAACAAAGATTTAATTACATTTACAATAAATGGAGGACACAAGTTAAATCTTCTAAAGGTCCGTTATCACAATCAACAGAACATTTGTCTAATGAGCTGCTTACTGATATCATTACAGATGTCACAGGTCTTTCTAATGATGTGCAGCATATTTATGATGAACTACGTGACATCTCAACTCCAGACCAGGACACGCGTCTAAGAGTGGATCTGTGTGCAGGGATTTCTGAGATAATTGTGTCCAGAGCCACATTTAGACTGGGGGGAAGTGTGTTAGAAGAAGGAGAGAAAGAGTGGCCAGAAGCAGGCTCTCTCTTTGACTCAAGCACCTATAAATCTGGTTCTGCCACTTCTTCCAGGAAAAGTGCTTATAAATCTGGTTCTGCCACTTCTTCCAGAAAAGGCACCTCAGTGCATTCAAGCAGTTCTTCTGTAAAGCGACGAGATGCTGTCGCTGATGCTGCTGCAAGCCAAGCTGTTCTGGAAGTGTTAAAAGAACAAGAAAAAGAACAATTGGAAATGCAGTGCCTAGAAGCAGAAGCTAAAAAGAAGATAGCTGAGCAAGAGGCATCAGGCATAAAGCGTCGTTTAGAGCGTCGTTTAGAACAAGAGGAAGAGGAAGCTAAAATTAAAGCTCAACTGGAAGAAGAACATGGAGCTATACAAAGGACTCTGGAGGAAAAGCGGAGAAAGATACAGCATTTGGAGGCAGTGAAAGGTCTTAATGCAGCACGAGCAAGAATCCTTGTGTACGATCAAGTGGAGGCCACAGAAGAAGAGCGGAAAGACGTACTAGAACATGAGAGGGTAGCAGACAACAAAGTGCCTGCTCCCACAAGTCCTCTGTCCCTGTATACGTCTCCCGTACCACAAGTTGTGACCACCTCCTCAAATGACAGTACAGCAGAGCTTGTTAAGATGCTGGCAGGTGCTTTAAGTGCCAACAGAATTCCAATTCCTGAACCTTCATCATTCAGTGGGGACCCATTGAAATACAATGACTGGAAACTTTCCTTTGAAATACTGATTGATCAGAAGAGCATTGAAGATAAGGAGAAGATATACTACCTCCGTAGGTATGTAAGTGGACAAGCTAAGAAAGCACTTGATGGCTATTTCTTACTCGGAACCAAATCTGCCTATGTTGCAGCATGGAAGACTTTGGAGGAGAGATATGGTAATCCTTTTACAATAGCAAAAGCATACAGAGACAAGCTCCAAGCATGGCCCAAGATGGGATCTAAGGACAGCTTTGAGCTCAGAGAGTTTGCAGACTTTCTCAGGAGTTGCGAGGCTGCCATGGTCAACATCAAGGCATTGGACATTTTAAATGACTGTAATGAAAACAGGAAAATTCTTTTAAAGTTGCCTGATTGGCTAACAGCGAGATGGAACAGGATGGTTATCCAAGAAGAAGAAGAGCGTAACCAATTCCCCTCCTTCAGCCAATTTGTAAAGTTTCTGACAAGAGAAGCGAAAATTGCCTGCAACCCTGTTACATCACTACAGTCACTAAAACAAGGTGAGACTGAAAAACCAAAAAGCCCAAGATATCAAAGCTTTGAAGCAAAGGCACTGACCACATGTTCCAATGAAAAGACTGTCATCATAACATGCATTTTCTGTGAGAAGTACGGGCATACTTTGCATAAATGCAGGAAGTTCATGGAGATACCTGTTACAGACAGAATCAAATTTGTTCAAGCTGAAAAGCTATGCTTTGGTTGTCTCAAGTCTGGTCACTACTCAAAGAGCTGCAACAGTAGGAATGTGTGCGACGTGTGCCACAAGCAACATCCTACATGTCTGCATGAGGAGCGAGCCAAAGAAGGACAAAGACCACCACAAGCCAAGCTAAAGCTAAATGAAGAAAAGCCAAGTACAAGTCAACAATGGTACAAAGAAAGACCTCAATCGACACAATGCAAAGAAACAACCACAAACTCTACTTCACATAGAGTAATACTTCATGAAGCTAACACACAAACGACTGCAATAATTCCTGTCTGGCTTTCATCCACAGATCAACCAACACAAGAAGTCCTTGTTTACGCTCTGTTGGATTCTCAAAGCGACACAACCTTTGTTATAAGGGAAGTAGCAGAAGCGTTGGAAGCAACCAAAGTCAAGGTCAAAGTCAAGCTCTCTACTATGACCTCAAGAACGACAGTAGTAAGCTCTGAAAGAATAGACAACTTACAAATCCGTGGCTTTTACTCTGGTAAGAAGATATTGTTACCACCAGTCTATACTCGGGATTTCATTCCAGCCAACAGAACACACATACCAACAGATGGAACTGCAAAAGCGTGGTCCCATCTAGAGCACCTCCAAGGAAAGATTGCACCTATGCAGGACTGTAAAGTAGGTCTGCTCATTGGGTACGACTGCTCACAAGCCCTGCTTCCAAGGGAAGTTGTGTCTGGCGAAGAAAGTCAGCCTTATGCACAGCGTACAGACCTTGGATGGAGTATTGTTGGCCATGGGAATCCCTGTGTAGACATCGGAATCAGCCATCGCATAGTATTGAGACGAGTAACAGCAGGTGTGAAACGTTCTGTTAATCTCAGGACTGAAGTACACTATGTGAGCCGAACACAAGTAAAAGAAATGACTCCCTCAGACAGAGTTCTTGAATCAGACTTCTCAGAAAGAACTGGAGAACATGACCCTGTGTCTCAAGAACATGTCAAGTGCCTGTCGAAGGTGAGAGACCATCACGCAAAAGAACAATGGTCACTACGACATGCCGTTACCATTCAAAGAAAAGGAAAAGAAGAGAAAAGGAAAAAGAAAAAAGAAGAAAAAACGACCCGTCAGAGAACTCAAGGTGGGAGAAATTAAGGAAGATGATCCTGAACTCCACAAGGCTTTTGTGTGCAACACTAAAGCAAAGGGAAAACAGATCATCATTGGATCGCCTACAGAGATTCTCGGAATGTGTCAAGTGTAGAAAGTACAGAAGACGTACTGAAGAACAAAGAATGGGTGACTTACCACAAGATAGATCGGAAGCAACTCCACCCTTCACTTACGCTGGCATAGACTGCTTTGGTCCGATCCATGTTAAAGAAGGAAGGAAGGATCTCAAAAGATATGGTCTCTTACTTACATGTCTATGTTCGAGGGCCATACACATAGAGGTAATTGATGACATGACAACTGATGCATTTATCAATGCCTTAAGAGCGTTCATTGCCCTAAGAGGAAATGTTCGACAAATAAGATGTGACCAAGGAACCAATTTTGTTGGTGCAAGGAGAGAGTTCGCAGAACTCATGAAAGGAATGAACCAAGAAAGAGTAAAGGCTCTAGGATGTGAATTCCTCATGAACCCTCCAGCAGCAAGTCACATGGGCGGTGTCTGGGAGAGGCAGATAAGAACTGTAAGAAGTGTTCTTACTGCTATTCTCGACCAGTCGGCACAAAGGCTCGACTGCACCTCTCTAAGGACATTTCTGTATGAGGTTATGGCCATTGTTAACAGTAGACCACTCACCACTGAGCATTTGAATGACCCATCTGCATTTGAACCTTTAACTCCCAACCACATCCTTACAATGAAGTCTACAATCCTTCTGCCCCCCCCTGGTCAATTTGTCAGAGAAGATCTGTATCTGCAAAAGAGGTGGCGGCGAGTGCAGTATTTGGCTAATGAGTTTTGGACTCGATGGAGGAAGGAGTATCTTTTAAACTTACAACCAAGACAAAAGTGGCACAAGGATAGAAGGAACTCGAAGGTCAACGACATCGTTCTTCTACAAGACGATCTGGCACCGCGGAATGAATGGAAGCTGGCCAGAATCACAGACGTCTATCCAGGGTCAGATGGTAGGGTGAGAAAATTGAAATTGCTGGTGAGTGACACCACCGTTGACAAAAAAGGGAAACCTACAACTAAAAGAGTGTTCCTTGATAGACCTGTACAGAAGGTTGTAACGCTACTCGAAGCAGACTAATTTAATGTTTTGCCTAAAACTTATGTTAATAATGATACTTACATTTAGTAATTTAGCTGACGCTTTTATACATGGCGACTTACAAGTTCTGTACAAGTCCCCAGGAGGGGCACAACTAGCAGCTGAATGACCACAAGAAATATTTAATTTAGAAGATAACCAAATTATGTTCAGAGAAATCCCACGTGTGTGCGATTTGGTGGGAGTGTAACTGTGGCCATTATATGGTTTCATCATTTATGTTATTTCAGTTTAAGTGTAATATTTGAGAATGTATTTATGTTTCATTTCTTATTTTCTTTATTATTTAATTTGCTACAATTTATAATATATTCATTTTGACGTCTGGTCATATGTGGTGTCCCGTTAGGCTGCTGTTGTGTTGTTACATTTGGGTCTGATTAAGACACCTGCGAGCAAGCGGCAGGGATGTTGGGAGACTGGGACTCATTAAAACACCTGCGAGCAAGCAGCAGGACAGAGACGAGTTGTACAGGCTCTCTAGATTCGAAGAGTGTACGACTATGTGTAGTGTACCACTAAGACTGTTACCAAGAACAGAAGAACAAGACCCCTTTGTTATGTAGCATGCCGCCAACGAGGTAATTAATGTTTGTTTGTATTTTGCTTTTCTGATGTATTGTTTTCATATCGTGTATATTATTGTTTGTGTTGACCTGACGCAACGTATATGTTTCTGTTTAAGTTTTCACGGTGGATTGGAGGACCAAGCCTTGAATAAACCCGTTGAAAGGAAACCACTTGTGTCTGCAGTGCTTGAAGGAGTTACAAGGTATACACCTAATACTTGCTATCTAATACCCTATACATATATGCTCTCGCTCGCTCCCCCCCCCCGGGCCCCCCCCTTGGATAATCCATCCAATTATTTACAATTTTTTATGTTGATTTAGAATTCGAATGTCAACATTATGAATGAAGCTTCGAACTATTCGGTACAGCCCTAGCATGTTTTGATATTGTCAATTATCTCACTTTTACTAGGTGACTTTTACTGTGACTAACTGAAATATGCCCAAAAAAAAGGAAAATGGACATAGGGAAGTTTTTTTTATCAAAGGGCAGCAGAGACAAGTGATACAGGGACACAGGTAAGGTCTGGCTTAGTGATTATAACAGTGCAGTTCAGCATTCAGTAACCCATACTTTTTGTGAATGTGTTTTTGATACTACATTCTGTTGAACACACACCTCAAAACCGTACCTAAGGAAAATTGGCTCAATTGCAAGAAATTTAAAGTAATAGACAGTTATGATATTACATTCTGCATAATTCGTATGCAAAATATTGTGGTTCCCTGCTTTAGTCTGTTGACACATTTCTATACTAAAAATGCTTGTGTAGTCCTGTGTCATACCTAAATGTCATATAACTGAATTGTATAGAAACAACTCACCAAAAGTGACTATTGCACAACTGATTTGACAAAAAAAATCCCCCCTTCGCCCCCCCCCCCCCTCGCCATACCTTGCCTTTTACTGAAATGACGCCACTGCTCATGCCTGGCAATGTTTACTTCTGCATCTCACACAACACACACAAGCCGCCGTCGTTTCAGACACAAACCCACACAACGGCACAAGACAGCAGTTCTCATTCATCAGAGCTGCACACACACACCAAAGTTCCCCACATGAATCTCACCGTGACAAACCGGGAAAGCCACAAAGACACTAGCTCAGCTGTGCACCTTCAGCGAAGTGCGTTAGCCTAGCCACAATCTAGCGGCAAACATTCAGACACAACGTTCATTAATTTAGCCAGCATCACTAACACCGTGCACATACAGTACCTGCAATAATGTTGTCATCCTCCTGGACAGATAGACTTGTTAAATCATAATATCCACATGTGTGTTGTGCTGGTCCTCAGTAAATGTCCCGCTATTAAAGTGCTAAATGTTAGATACACACTAATATAGAGGTTTCGAACGTGGCTGCTCTCAGTGCTCTGTTAATAAAATTGTCAATCAATCAATCAATCAATCCCGCGAGGGGAGAAACAGCTGTGTAGCTACAGAGCTGCAGTCATAGGAGCCATACTCTGATTGGATTTGCAAGGCTGCCAATCATTCAACCTCCGTGTATTGGATGTCAAGGGCTGTCAATCATTAAATCCTCCATTCAATGGCAAGAGTTTAACTGCACAGACCGTGCTTAAATGACATTAATAGCCTATTTTGATTGGCTATTATTTATTATTTATTTAACCCTGGTCAACCTGTGCAGATATTCTGCACAAATAATTACTGCAGTGCAGGCCTGCTCAGAGCGGTACATTTTGGCCATTTTTGAAGAAAAAAAAATTCACTGGCATTTTTTTTACAGAGGAAAATATTTATAATAAAAAAAAAAGTATTATTATTAAAAAAAAATATATATATATATATAGTTTTATTTTTTATTTTTTTTAAATATATATATAGGTATATGTAAATTAATACCCACAAACGGTCTTAACTCTTTCAGTGCCGACCTTGTTTACATTTTTACCCTGTTGAATGCCATCATCCACTTCAATGTTAGCGTTAAAAACGCCTAATCTATGTTTAAAATTATGGCTATGTGTCTAATCTGCCCGTCGCTTTATCAATGACTCGTTTGCAGTCAACATTGTCGAAGCGGATTGTTTTTTTATCGGTTCATTTTCGTTTTATAGCATTTTGAAAAGCCCTTGTTTTCAAGGAAAATATAAAGATTCCATGATAAAAGACATTTACTGGAATATTCTAGAATACACAAAAACGTTGTCATTTTTCGGCCTATTTATGAATCGTTTTCAAATAAACGCTAGATTATCGATAGTATATGTGTACGTATGCACGCTATAGAGGCGATCTGAAAAATCTATTCTCTTATTTCCTCATCAGCGATCGCGCACACACAGACACATCACACATAGGGCAAACGCTGAGATCTCAGCGAATACAACTCTGATTATCCCAAGACTGGTAAAATAGATTCCTTACCTCAGATCAGATGTTCTCCAAAAAGATCATTCCAATTCCTGATCGCCATTCCAAATATCGATCACGCTTATTGATTGAGTATTGGCTGCTGTAAATATATATTCCAGGCTGATTCCTGTCCCGCGTGACTTCCATGTTGATCAGACTTCTTGCCAGCACAAGGAACCAGCTGGCTCCGCCTCTACCTATCTACAGATCCCAGGTCAGTCTAAGCGACTGACCTGCAGTTACACAGGGATAGACGATAGGGGGCGCTTTTTTCCATTCTGAGCTCCTGTAGGGGCTGGTGTACCAACGGGATACTCGGTTGATGAAATATGAAATCAGATCACTAATAAAACAATAAAACGAATTAATTTATTTAAACAGATGTTAAAAATACACACAGGATTTAAAACCCAATTGGGCCACAACCATCACATGCATTGCATTGTTTGAGGAATTATCACACAATAAAGTCAGAGACTTATTTCCATTGTGGTCCTCGTCTGTCACATTATGTGAGAGTTCTCTCTCCTGATTGAATTTGAATGGCTTGTGGCAGGGTAATACAATGACGTTAGCGAAAGTAACGCAGTGGTTAAATTACCTGTGTCTAGCGACTTTCAAGCGTCACAGAGCACATCTCCACCCTTTTGCAACAGCGACGGTGGTGTGAAAGGTAGGCTGACATCTGTTAAAACATACACCTATATGCACAAAAAGAAAATGTGTCAAAGACAGGGACACGCTCCGGCGAGAAGTTAGACCGGCGCGTTATTTTAAGAACATGCAGAGAAAACGAATCAAATTTATTTTTAACTCACGTCAGAATTAAAGTAACACGCCAACATTTTGGGAAATTAGCTTACCGTCTTCTCCATAGAGAGACAAGAAGATAGATACCAGTTTCCTCTCTGTGCATTCAGTAGAAAGCTATCTGGCTGCATGTTAGCCTAGCTTAGCACAATGAATGGAAGCGGACATGGCCAGTTAGCCTTCGGGAGAGGTGTTAGTTGGACAATGCCTAGGCTAACCGGCCATGTCCGCTTCCATTCATTGTGCTAAGCTAGGTTAACGTGCAGCCAGATAGCTTTCTACTGAACGCACAGAGAGGAAACTGGTATCTATCTTCTTGTCTCTCTCTGGAGAAGATGGTAAGCTAATTTCCCAAAATGTTGGCGTGTTCTTTTAAGGCAGAATGGATCTTTTCTAGTAGCATATGCCTGCGAGTTACTTTACCTTCCGGGTGAACCATTCCAGATGGTTTTCACCACCCCTCCCACCTGAGAGAATCTTCCGGCAAACGCTTGTGAGAAAGAACAGACCTGCGATAATAAAATCATATACGCCTACTCTTCATTAAAAAAGAAAAAGAGAAGACAAATCAAAACAACTCCCTCATCCCCCCTGCCTGCTCTTGCCTCTGTGGACCCGCAGATGAACACTAATTAAGCGTGAGGAATTAATTTGAGTGAAACCTAACGTATCAACAAAAGGGGGGAGCACAGGAGGAGAGCGAGACATTGTGCTCATTTGACAATGTGCGCTCGGTGATTACCAGCTGTTGTGAGGGGGCCACCTGTGGAGGGATTTGCTGACACTAAAGCGGCGAGGGAGAAAATAAATAAATAAATAAAAAAAATTCTGGGCAGCGTTCCCTCGCTCCCGTCCTGGGAATTGACCGGCGGGGCCCGGGTAGGCTAAGTGACTTGAGTCGGAACTAATCCCGAACTAAAGGAACTGCTCTACTGTGGCCAGAGCATGGTAGATCAGGGAACGTCTGCGATCGGGAGCGGAGAGAAGACAGCTGCGTGGACTCAGTCTGCTCGCTTGTAAAAAAAAAAAAGTCTAGCTGAGTGGCGCGGATAGAAAACCAGGGAGGGACCGCTGGTCTGTAAACGTGCAGAAAAACAATTGCCCTGCGGCGTGGCCTTTTGAGGCAATTGTTTTGGTTAGCTTACCGTTTTTTCCCCTTTTTTCTGGTCAGGGCTCTAAAAGGCCCGCTGACGGGGTGCGAGGACTTCAATGAGCGCGCAGGATTTACTGCGGCATGGATGGACGGCTATCGTGGAATGAGGTCGCTTGAATGACCTGATGTAGTAGTGTGTGTGGCTGCAACCGAATTACACTTATCACAGAATGGGAGTCCACTTAGTCAGAATCAATTCCCCCTGCCCGGGCCTCTCTCTCCTCTCCTCAATTACCAGCCAGTTCCAATACGGAGGCTCCGTGAAGGTGACAGGGCACACCTTGGGGTAGCTGTCTGGTGGTGAGGTGATACAGAGAGCCAGTACTAACAAGCAAGACTGTGGCTACTGCTACTCACTGGAAAAATTACACAATGCCTTGTCTCCATTAGCTACAGTATGTTCAGCCTGGCTGGGGCTAGCCATGGTGTAGCATGGTATGGTTGCGTTTGTGTCTCCATTAGCTATGTTCAGCCTGGCTGGGGCTAGCCATGGTGTAGCATGGTATGGTTAGGTTTGTGTCTTCAGTGCGAACCAGCCGGCTCTGGCCAGGTTGTGTAATGTGTCTGTCTCAGCCGGGGTCCAGCCAGGTCTGGCCAGGTTCTAAAGACAATGGAGACGCTCACTGTGTGCCAGACAGGCCACAGCATGGCTAAACCCTGGCTGGTGGAGACAAGTCACAAGTCTATGCATAGTCATTATTAAGAACTCATAGAGAGTCAGTGTTGGATCATTTCAATAGCGGCACACAATAGTGAAAAACATGGCATCATAAAATAAAAGGATGTTAACAATTAATCGAAGATCGATTGATTGAACGTTAAGGATTTACTCAACCACTTGCCATTTACTATCAAACAATGATTATGTTACAATGTAGTCTGTCTCTTATTACATTGTAGCCGTCAGTAGAATGGTCAAATCATGTTTCAATGGACAGATAAGAGGGCACAATATAACTATGACGAGGAGGCGACTACCTCTGTGTCTGGAAAATAAGCTAGGGAAAAAACCACGAGCAACTTGCAAAGTTAAGCAGGCTACGAAAGCGTTGATTTAGAAAAAACAACCCAAGTCAGTCTGCACATTTATCGAAAACACGGCGAAGGATTTCGGCAAATGATACACCTGCTTGAGCGACAGTACCATATCCCATCCTGAGGCACAACCACATCATTTACAACCCTAATTATTATACGGCTATGAATGTACATTGATAGCATGGAGGTTAAAACAGAAATCGAAAATTCAGCCCGGCCAGACGTCGACGAGCAGGGAAATGGCAGGTCGTTCGTCTCTAAATGGAGGCACATACAGTATTTTTTTCAGCATTCATAAAGCCTTCCCGCTGTATCTGACAACTTACGCTGTAATCCACGGAGAAGGGCTGTCTCAACGTGTTTGCGATGCCGAGGGTGGTGAGGAAGGTAGTAGTGCGCCTGAGGGCCTCCGCCTCTGTCTCTAATGAGGGAAGAGAGCGGGCCCGGAGGTCTCTCATGCTTCAGACAACACAACAGGCAGATAGTTAACCCTGCTGCCGCTGCAGAGAGGACTAGCTACTAACTGCAGCCCCCAGCCTTTCAGTGGCCCCCCCCTCCACCGAGAACATACCTTGTACACCCAGTCCTTGTAGAGCAGCTGTGTGTCGCCTGGTGGCTAATTTAAAAAACGCTCCTGAGTGGTGGAAGATGCCCAAACTCTCCGCCTGAGGCTATGTTTACACTGCAAGCCTTAAGGGTGCTCCCTTCTGATTTATTAGCTCAGATCTGATTTGTTTTAGTTTGGTTGTTGCACATTATTTCCTAAATGTTTAAGGTAAGTTATGTTATTTATAAAAAAAAAAATCCCCAGGGACAGTGCACATTAATCAACATCTTCAGTTTCTACATCAATGTACTGTAATTTTCGTACTATAAGCCGCACCTGAGTATAAGCTAAATTGAACGATGTGTACATATATAAGCCGCACTGGACTATAAGCCGCAGGTGTTTTAATGTTTAATTACCATATGTAAGGGTTCGTGCACAGAGGGGATTGTCGGGAAAAAGATGGCTGTTTGAGGAAGCTCCCATTTGTTCAAGCTGCTGCGGTCAGGCAAACGCCTGCGAACACCAGCAACTAGGACTAGACTTCTCGTTTGTAGTCTTCCCACCAGCATTGGGACACAATACTGTCGGACAAATAACAAGAATTAACTAATTTACAAGTTGTATTAAGTTTAGCAAATAAGGGAACAGATAAATAACATTTCAATGCAGTCAAAAAAGCAATATTTTTACATTTTCGGGTTTGGTCACGTGAGTCAGATTATAAGCCGCACCGTTATATAAGCCGCAGGGTCGAAAAATGGGGGGTAAATGTGCCAGAATTAGATAATGAGTTAGTTTCCATCTGCTGGGGTTCGAACCCAGGACCTTCTTGCTGTGAGGCAGCAGTGCTAACCACTGTGCCACCGTGTGGCCAAGATCAGATTCAGAAGTGACCTGCATGCGCACATGAACAATAATAATCAAATTTGATCAAATGTGTTGTCATTCTGCCTGCATGTCTTTATGGTGTCGGAGGAAACCAGAGTACCTGGAGGAAACCCACGCGAACACAGGGAGAACATGCAAACTCCACACAGAAAGGCCCCCTGCTGGGGTTCGAACCCAGGACCTTCTTGCTGTGAGGCAGCAGTGCTAACCACTGTGCCACCGTTTGGCCAAGATCAGATTCAGAAGTGACCTGCATGCGCACATGAACAATAATAATCAAATTTGATCAAATGTGTTGTCATTTAGCTTATGCTTTTATCCAAAGCGAAGTTTTGGATAATGAAGAATGATGTAAACACTGACGTTGCATTGTATGGTTTGATTTATAAGTTGATGTGCAGTGGAGGCTAATTTGTGAGCAGACGATAATGAGGGCGAGGAGGAGGTGAAAGAGCGACATTTCTTCTTTCAATATGGTTATGATATGTCCCCTGGCTAAGGTTTTGCTTGTACAGAAGTATCACCCCAAACACCTCACTGTCCCTCCACTGACGACCTCCATCGCAGCTGTCTTCCATGTTTGTATTCACCTAGTGATTCCCGACAGCACAGAATTGGGAAAAATGTCAATCTCTAGAGTGACGTAAATCTTGCATGAATTGAGGTCACATTTCACAGAAAATCCATTTGATTTGTGCTGTTCACACTAAAATAAAAAATCACCAACACATAACATGAGCAAAGAAATCCGATTTGGGCCACTTTTCCCTTCAGTCTGAATGTAGTCTGTCTCAGCAAGTCAACGCTGGCACCTGAAAGCACTGGAGTAGAGAGAGCCGCGTTCCCACGGAACTCTCACGGGAACTGAGAAAGAAATTATGCTGCGCGGTCAAAACGGTTTCTAGCTGCCGGCGGGCAGGAATACTAGGGGAATGATTAGACTTGATGTTTGATAATTATTCCAATAAAGAGCGGATAACGTTGTTCCCCATTCAAACTTCAGCATTATGACAGTAGACAGAGCGAGAGAGAGAGAGACGGGACGAAAAGACAGGTGGCATTGTTTGATGTGTTTATGAGGCCATGCCAGGACACAGGGAATACTTGTATCTATTTGAAGCCATTGCAATAGAACATAGTCTCTCTCTCTCTTTCTAAAGTATCTTCTCTCTTCTCTTAGCCAGAGGGATCCTTTTTTAAAAAGGCTGGTGAGGGATCTCGTGAAGTTTAGCACACGCTTTCCTATGGCCTTCCTTGCAGTCAATTCGTCGGCTTGAGATGCCTTTACGTTGCCCGGGGGCCTGTATATTTTCCCCAACGGAGTTTCACTTCCGCGTTCGGTTTGCGCAATCTGATTGGCCACTGACGTTTCTCTCAGCACCAATCGTGTTACTCCTAACAAACTGGTTAAGCTTGGCGACTCTTTCGAAGTCGCTCTCTTTCGAAGTTGGTTAATGTTAGGGTTAAGGTTAGGGTTAGTTGGTTAAGGTTAGGGTTAAGGTTAGGGTTAGGATTAGTTGGTTAGGGTTAGGGTTAGGGTAACAGCCTGCTGGCGCGATTGTTAGGAGTAACGCGATTGGGGCTGAAAAAAACGTCAGTGGCCAATCAGATCGCGCAAACCGAACGCGGAAGTGAAACTCCTTTGGGGAAAATATACACGCTGCCCGGAGCTCGCCATCGTGTCTTCTGTGCACACCGTAGAGAAGATGTATTGCATTCATTAAATAAATGCATGTTATGGTTGTTTTGGAACAAAAATATTACAAAAAATGAGAGTGGGTGAGCTGAATTTAAAGATGAAATTAAACACGGAGGTGGATGAACACGAGGTGAACCGAAGTGGGATCAGGTCGAATAAATCAGTCCCGCGCCGAGCAGAACCTCCACACATGGGGCTCGGCGGATTCTGACAACGCAGCGATCTTCCTCGAGACAGACAGGAGCACTTTGATATTAGCGCACGTATCCAAAAACACAATGAAAAAGCCCGGAGCTTTAATTACACCTCTCGCCCGCCTCCAGTATCACAAGCAACCTGCGCTAATTACCACGAGCGCTCATGCACTTTGCTCCTGCTTATGTAGCAGTATGAAAGGTATCCGACTGATGGGAACATCACAGAGCAAGAGCACGGACCCAGAATCCCCCCCCCCCCCCCCCCCCTGATGAGGGGGTGCGGAGAGGGAGCTTTCAACTCCCGATCCCCCAGGCGCAAAGTTGCGTAATAATGTAGTAAAATATTCATGGCACACCGTGGGGACAGAATCCTGGCTGCAACTGGAGTGCTGAGCAAACACTTTGCCCGCAGCCGCTCGCAGGCGGTGAGAGGAGGGATGTGGGAGAAAGCCTGGGAAGAACTCAGCAGCAAGGCGTGCGGCGATCAGGACGCTGTGGCGCTCGGGGCAGAAAGGCAGCGCTTAACGGTACCTCTGTGAAAAATGCATGTCCAGCTGTCGTGCGTCTTTGTTAGTTTGTTCTTTCATTGTGCGCATTCATTGTCTCGTCGATCAAAACAACGTGGGGGGCGAAGCAGTTCTTACGGAAACCTTTCAGGGTGAAGGAAATGGGGATACGAACGCTATAGAAGTCATCCGACTGGCGCACCAGACAGTATCTCTCCATTAGCTTGGATACTAACTAGGAACGTACTATATCGTCATTACAACTACTTAGAAACGACAACAACAAACTGGCCATCGCACAATCATCAGGATGATTATCCTGCAAGAATACATTGAACCAACTAAGATGAGAAAAAAATGTATGTTGTGGGTGTGGAATATATGGGTCAGGTTTTTTCTGGTTAATCATTAGTGCAGCAGTGTCCTCTCTGCTAATGAGGATGTTCCTACTCAGGCAGCAGCATGGGATGGAATTCAAAGTTGTAAGAACACCCCCCCCCCCCCAACCAATCAGCCCATCAACTGACTGCAAATGTGTAAATCCTATGGTTGAAATGTTTTTAATCAGTAATTAACAGGCTAAATGAAACAGATGAAACCAGTCTATCCACAAATTACCACTAAATTCATCAACGGATTATGACATTTTTACATGGGTTTTCACTGCAGGGCAGAGAGGTTCATCCAGGGATGATGGATTTTGACTAGGGATGTCTGATATTATCGGCCGATATTGGCATACAAATTTGATATCGGAAAATATCTGTATCGGTTAATTTTTTTTTTTTTTTTTTTTTTTTACATTTATTTAACCTTTATTTACCCAGGCAAGCAAGTAAGAACAAATTATTATTTTATTTATTGTCAAAGTATGCATAATGTTGTGTTAATTACACGACAAGAGATATGTAATGTTAATTACCTGAAATTATAAAAATGTTGGGGGGGGGGGGGGGGAACCCTGAATATATCGGTATCGGTTGATATCGGTATCGGAAATTAAGAGTTGGACAATATCGGTATATCGGTATCGGTAAAAAAGCCAATATCGAGCATCCCTAATTTTGACATCTTTAAAAAGTCCCTGTTTAAAGAAATGTAATATAACTATTCAGATTATGCTACAGTAACAGAGGTTAACCGTATGTAGCGTGGTAGTGAAAGGGTTAACCTTCTGTAGTTTGTGGTAGCGGAAGGGTTAACCCTCTGTAGTGTGGTAGTGAAAGGGTTAACCCTCTGCAGTGTGGTAGTGAAAGGGTTAACATGCAAAGAAACAATGCAACTTGTGTTTGTCCTTGTGAGAATGATTTGATGTCACTGCTATTATCTATAGGAAGGAAGTACATCTCCGCATGTGCATTTCCCTGTCTCCTGTCACTCAAACTCCAGCCAGGTCTTCTCTGTGCTGATCTGGTTTTACACTCCTGAAGGTTATCTATTATCTTGATCAAATTGCTGCACTACAAGCAGTTGTTTTCAAGCTATATGTTGGAAAACAAGCCTCTGCAACTTGCGGTAACATTCCAATACCGTCACTTATTCTCCAAGCAGAGCCTTATGGCTAAGTGCCATATGGCTCACCTATTTCCCAAGAAGTGACCATTTGGTAGCAAACTGGGGTACACCACCGTTACACCCAACTGGGGTACACCCAAGGGGATTAATAAAGTACTATCTTATCTTATCTTATCTTATGTGAGGCGACAGTGTTAACCACTACACCACCTCAAAGCAAAGGAAATGCTGTTTTATATCAATATAAGATAATATTGAGTTGAGTGATAATGTTGAGTTGAGTTTATTTTATCTGGAACAATCAACCATATAAAAAACACAATAAAAATTATAAACTAAAGAAATAATTTTTTAATTAAATCTTACATTCTTCATTAAATTATCGACAAATGAGTTCGAGAGGAGCAGAAGGAAGCAAATTATTATCCTGCCCATTTCTCACAATATCATACATAAAACTAAATATCTTACAAACCTAAAATAACAAACAAAATAAACATCAATAAAAAATAACACAAATGTTAGTAGAAATAAAAATATATAAAATATATGAGTGAAAATATATTCCGGTATTGATCCCCTTGGGGAAATTCAGGAATTAGGCTACAATCCTTGTTTTCAATGCCACCTTTTTTACTCTCTACTGTCTTTGATCCTACTTAGCTCCTATACGCTCTACTGTCTTTGATCATATATAGGCCTCATGCCCCTATAAGGTCTACTGTCTGAAATAGGTTATTTTTTTTATTTGAACCGAAATAGGTAATTTTTTTTATTTTAACCGAAATTACAATCCTTGTTTTCCTTTCTTTATGCTCTACTGTATTTGATCCTACTTAGCTCCTATATGCTCTACTGTCTTTGATCGTACTTAGCTCCTATACGCTCTACTGTCTTTGATCCTACTTAGCTCCTATACGCTCTACTGTCTTTGATCCTACTTAGCTCCTATACGCTCTACTGTCTTTGATCCTACTTAGCTACTATACGCTCTACTCTACTGTCTTTGATCCTACTTAGCCCCGCTATACGCTCTACTGTCTTTGATCCTACTTAGGCCTCACACTCCTATACACTCTACTGTCTTTGTTCCTACTTAGGCCTCACACCCCTATACGCTCTACTGTCTGAAATATGTTCTTTTTGAGATTTTAACCGAAATAGATTATTTTTGAGATTTGAACCGAAATAGTAATTTTCTCTTTTTTTACCGAAATATGTTCTTTTTGAGATTTTAACCGAAATTACAATCCTTGTTTTCCTTTCTTTACGCTCTACTGTCTTTGTTCCTACTTAGGCCTCACAGCCCTATACGCTCTACTGTATTTGATCCTACTTAGCCCCTATACGCTCTACTGTCTTTGATCCTACTTAGCCCCTATACGCTCTACTGTCTTTGATCCTACTTAGCCCCTATACGCTCTACTGTCTTTGATCCTACTTAGCCCCTATACGCTCTACTGTCTTTGATCCTACTTAGCCCCTATACGCACTACTGTCTTTGATCCTACTTAGCCCCTATACGCTCTACTGTCTTTGTTCCTACTTAGGCCCTATACGCTCTACTGTCTTTGATCCTACTTAGGCCCAATCCCAAAACCCTCCAGGTGTCCCGCTTCGTCTGTGGGTCGTGGTCATATAGCCCTCCAACTGGTCCTCCAAATGAAATCAAATCAAATCAAATGTATTTGTAAGCCCCGACAACACACGTTAATGTCCCCATGGGCCGGACACGTCTTCTTTAAACAAGTCAAGAAGAAACATCACAATAAATCAAGAACAACATAAAAACAGCATGAAATCCAAAATAAAATGTAAAATAAATAAATGAATGCAACACTCCCAGACATACCCCATGCGAAGGTAAGAAAAAACTCACAAAAAACCTAGCAATAGGAAAAAAGCACCACAATGTGGACTGTGGAGGGGAGAAACCTTCGAAGGGCTGTTCAAGGGGGGATCTCCCTTCTTAGATGTCGGTGATAGTAGTGTTGACCGAGTGTTTTCAGATGCTGACTTGAAACAGAGGGGTATAAGGGAGAATGTAAAGGGCCTACATTTCTGTAGTACATTACTACATTGATTTTTTGCAGAATTTGGAACACCTTTAATAATACCTTTTCCTTTGAGCATATAATACGCAGAATATTATATGGAGCTATTTCCACTGCCCCAAATCAAGAGAAAATGTATGGTTTTAGGTATCTTTTGACAGCGGTTGTCAGTTTAACAATCAGATATGGCGAAACTGCTCGACCGGGAAAACCCAGCAGTAACGTTCCTCATCCTGGATTTGATTTCTCCGCAGCCCGGGTCCTAGAACGCCAGTCCTGCATGTGCTTTGCCTTCCATGTGCCTTCCCTCCTTTCTCTCCAGATGCATACCGTTCCAAAAACACTGTAAATAACGACTGTGTTTGATACATAGGCCTATTATTATTATTATTATTATTATTATTATTATTATTATTATTATTATTATTATTATTATTATTATTATTATTATTATTATTATTATTATTATTATTATTATTATTATTATTATTATTATTATTATTATATTATTATTATTATTATTATTATTATTATTATTATTATTATTATTATTATTATTATTATTATTATTATTATTATTATTATTATTATTATTATTGTTATTATTATCATGTAAAACACTGTAGGTTACGCTTCTAGGCCCTGCAAAAAAGAAATAAGCTTGTATTTATTTAAGTCCTTGCCTTTCACCAAGAAGCACCGGAAAGCCCCGGCAATGCTGAAGACGGGAGTTTGATGTGCGATTCCCTAAAACCCCTTTGTTCCCGAAATGGGACACAGCCGGGTCTTTCTTATCAGTTTGAGTTGGCTGAGTTAACTGTGATGTCCTGGAAGACGTATCCCAGGCGGACGGTTCTCGTTTAATTCCGCGCCACCCTCACGAACGACACTTAGCCCAAACCGTCAAAAGGCATTCAGTGAAGATGTCCACACTTTTTTGGCAGCACTTATATCCGCCAAACAAACCTTCTCTCAAGCGTGAAGCCGCTGAAAGCTCTGACGGGATCAAGACTCACTTGAAGAACATTTTGCATTAGTCTTTTACTGACGTGACTAGAATGGAACCTGACATTACACTTCTTACCTGCCAAACGCAGGCCCAGAGTTCACACACTGATGAACATGCATAGGTAAGATCACTGCTTTGACTTGAATAGCAATGAGTAATGAATAATTATGGCAGCCTATTATTTTATTTTTTTAACTAAAATGTTTATTTAACATTTATAGACATACAACACTTATACAATACTTACAATGACATCCCTAACATAACAATATACAAATATGGGTCCCTTGTATATAGCAGCCTATTATTACTCTCATTATGATAGTAATAATGCTCTTAAATAGGCTATTATCTTCTCTGTTGCCGCACCCACCATCTGGAACTCCCTCCCTCCAAGCATCCGCAACGCTACATCCCTGGACTCATTCAAATCTCACCTCTTCACCAAATGTATCAATGACTGCCTGACTTCCCTCTTTTTACCCAATTGTTCCTCTGATTCCCTTCCCCTTAGTTTGCCTCCTCTGTTAAGTGCCTTGTGTTTCCTGAACGGCGCTATATAAATTCAAGAAATTATTATTAGTAGGACTTCCGGTTTATGCTTCGGATGGCGGCGTAACTTGTCCGAGCTCCGTGACCACTTCACTTTAATATTGATTACGACGCAAATTTTTACGACATACACTCACATTATACCTCGTAGATATGGCTAAACAAATACCGAACAAGATTGGAACATTAAATGAGGTTGACGTTGAATGTATCAGGTCTTTGTTCCGTGCTGAGCTCGATGCTAGCATGCTGCAGCTAACCAACAGACTGGACTCACTCCAGGAGGATGTAGCTAGCGCAACCACGCGGCTCTCTAGGGTGGAAGAAGAGATGGCAGAGGTGGCGGTCGTAGCTGAAACCAACTCCACCGAGATCTCGGCGATTGAAGACAAGTTCCTTTTTAACGAAAATAAGATGGCTGACCTAGAGGACCGGAATAGAACGTGCTACGTCAGAATATACGGCTTGCCCGAAAACATTGAAAACGATGCACCGATTCAGTATCTTGAGTAATCTAAACCAGAGATTGAGCGGGCGCATAGAATATTCAGTCATTCATAGAACGTCCACTCGCCTTTATATTTTGCTGCCTGCAGTTCCCTATACGTCAGGCTATTCTCCAAGAGGCCAGGAAACACCCTCGAAAAGTGGGTAATTATACCCTCAGATTCGCCGCGGATTTCAGCGACTACACCGCCAGACATCGCAGGGCCTTCTCTAAGGCTATGGGAGTTGCTCGGGAGAAGGGCATAGAAGTCTACCTATTATACCCTGCGACTCTGAAGATCAAGATGGGCTGCGGAGTTGTCTCCTTCAACCGCCTGTTCACGTCGCCGTCCGAGGCGGAGAGTTTCCTTCGAAGCGGCACGGCGGCCTCCCCGGCCGAGGATGGAGAGCCGTCCCCGGCGGAGCAGGCAACGGGCACCGGGGAGTGACAGGCCTCGGAGCCTTGGTATGCTAAGCGCGAGCTACGCTAACTTTCCGGCTCTATAAGCTAGCACTAACGTTACCACTCGCCTACCGCGGCCTTTCGGACCAACAGAACGTAACACTCAAGGTTTATCTACGCTGTGCCTTTTTATTGTCTGAACATTGAACTTCGCACTGAACTTCGCATAGACTGTTATGCATATTGTCTTTTTTCAAGTTTGCACTTGGACTAACTGTGCTTCACAGGTTTCACTCAAACAAACTATGTTTTAACGTAACTGCCGGTAGAGGGGGATGGTCCTCTCTCGGCGGAGCTACCTACGTGAATCAGGATATAACAGGCCTTGAGCCCGATTAAGCTAAGCTCGGGGCATGCTGGTTGTCCAGCTCTCCTAGCTAACATTGTCGTTGCCATGTGTCTACTATGACTTTTTTGCTCCAGCTGAATGATAACGCTCAAGGTTTGTATCCACTGTGTTATCTCAATGACGGGTACGCATGTTGCCCTTTTCTCAAGTTTAACTCAGACGAGCTGTGTTTTAATGCACCTGTTTTTATCCTCTGCACTTTGAACTTCGCATTGAACTCTGCATAGTTTTCTTCTCTCAGTTGAGTGAAGTGGGTGCCTCTTTTCTAAATTGTTACAATATACCTTACAAGTTATTGGTATGGTTAAGATACATAATGTTGTTGTGGTTGCTGTGCTCGGTCAAGGGTGACCAACTGATGTTTGATCGATATCGGACAAGTATTCTTATGTGGGGAATGGGGGATTGTGTTGTTTTTTGTTTTTCTTTCCAGTCGACTCGCTCTGTTTTATTTTTGTTTTCACGCTCATGCTCGGAACTCAACAGGACCTTAACAAGTGGATATGTATCTATTATGGTGTTCTACTCCAAATGAATTACATTCAGTCATACTGCAGCCTTTTTAGACTATGGCTAATTTGAACATATTTATCTGGAATACAGGGGTTCTCAATATACCGCATAAACGCACAAGTGTACTAATGTGGCTAAAAAGGAAGGGAGTGGACCTTGCTTTACTGAGTGAAACGCACCTTTTATTGGTGGATAACGCAAGATTAAATTTGACCATAACATAAGTTCTTCTTCTTTTAGCACCAAGGCCAGTGGGGTAGCCATAATAGCGAAGCAACATTTTAATATTAAACTGTTAGATGTGTGGTCCGATGCAGATGGTCGAATTACTATTGCTAAAATAGAATGTTCTAACCGCAAAATGTTGCTGATTTTCTGCATATGCCCCTAACTTGTATGACGCTAACTTTTATGCTGTACTCACTGCAGCTATGTTGAAACAACCTGATTACTCATTAATAGTAGGAGCTGATTTTAATGCAGTTTGGGATCCATTGATTGATAGGTCCAATCATGCTGAAACCTCTGATCAGAAGCAAGCTACCACAGCCCTACAGGCCTGGTCTAAGGACACAGGGGTAATCGATATGTGGCGATCGCTCAACCCATCCGCGAGAGATTACTCCTTCTTCTCGTCGAGACATACAACCTTTTCCAGAATTGATTATGTTTTTTCCTCCCCACGTCTCTTTGATAGCTTTGATGTTGACTTATTGCCTATAGCACTTTCAGACCACAAAGGTATCCTCCTCAAAGGTTCACTCAGTAAAATAACATCCTGCGCCCCTAGATGGCGCTTTAACTCAACACTACTGAAAAACTGAGAGTTTAACTTGCAATTTAAAGAGAAGCTCATTGAATTCCTGCAGTTTAATGCTGGTTCGGTACAAGACCCCAGAATTGTATGGGATTCGGTTAAGGGTTTTATCAGAAGTAACACCTAATCTCCGCAAGGGACGTCTCTCCAAGCTGGTGGAATTGGAAAAGCTGGAGGATTTTCTTGATCAAATCAACCTACCACAGATCTCGGAAGATAGTGCTAAGCTGTTAGCTAGTTGAACTTAGAGAGGTGATTGCGGATATGCAACGGGGCAAGGCTCCCGGATGGGACGGCATTCCACCGGAACTCTATCTTGCATTCTGGGATGTACTCGGTCCCTTATTACTCTAAATGATTTTACACTCAATCAAAGAGGGCAATTTTTCCCGAGATGTCAATATGGCGCTTATATCGGTTTTACTCAAGAAGGATAAGGACCCCACCGAATGTGGCAGCTACAGGCCCCTAAGTCTCCTCAGAGCCGTTCTAAAGCTATATGCCAAGGTTCTAGCCACCCGACTTCAAAAGCATATGACATCTCTAGTTCACCCTGATCAGACCGGCTTCATAAGAGGCCGCCTGGTTACTGACAACATCAGACAGTTACTACACGTGATTGATGCCAGCAAGGATGTTGCAGTCCCTACAGCGGTCATGTCCTTGGATGCAATGAAGGCATTTGACAGATTGGAGTGGTCTTACTTGTGGGCAGTTCTTAGAAGGATGGGGTTGGGTGAGGGTTTCATTCATATGATCAAAGTTCTCTACACAGGGCCTTCGGCCATGATCTTAACGGGGAAGTTCTGCTCGCCACTCTTCTCTGTCTTGCACTCTTCTAGACAGGGTTGTCCTCTTAGTCCCGGACTTTTCGCCTTATCCCTCGAACCTCTAGCTCAATACATAAGACAATCCCAAATTATATCTCCTGTTTCAATTCAGGGCACACATCACCATATCAGCTTATATGCAGATGATGTACTCCTGTTTATGCAAAATCCCTCCGTCTCTACCTTATCTGCTCAACGTGATAGATGAATTTGGCAGCCTGTCTGGCTTTAAGATCAACTGGCCAAAATCATCTTTTCTTCCACTTAATGAGCCTGCGAAGGCTACCATCCTACCTGCAAACATACTTATGGTGGAGCACTTTAAATGTCTTTGGATTGAAATATTCGCCACTATTAGCCAGACGGTAAGGTATAATTACTCCAGCTTGGGTGACAGGATTACGAATGACTTCAACAGATGGTCCAAATAAAAAAATGCATTACAGGCCCGTGCGTCAATAATTAAAATTAATATTTTACCCAGGATTAACTTTATCAGCTCCATGCTCCCGTTACCTCCTCCTGTTGGTTACTGGCAGAAATTGCACTCTGCCTCATATAAATTAATTTGGAACAATAAACGCCTGCGCTTGAAGAGATCCAACGCCCAGAGGAGTAAACTCGATGGGGTGATAGGTATATTCTGTTCATTAAAGTCTAATAGTTTATATCCAGCTCCTCATGAGTACATAGGTCCCTGGAATGTGGCCAGTAGTGGGTCGAGTGACCAGGCACCCAGGCAGGCACTTAGGAATAGAAATACATTGACCTGATGACCTGTGTGACCTAATGTGCATGCATGGCTATATCGGCCTCCGGCCACAGGCCACTGAGGAGGAGCAAAGATGGACGTAATATCAGATTCAGCAACAGCTCACATATATCCCCACATATGACCATATACGACCAAGCCTGATCATCCATTTTTAACCAGTGGCTCGCTAAATTTGGAACCCACATAGTATAAAAGCATGGTTGTGTCATCATTCTGGAGCCTTGCAGCCCCCATGGAGGGCTGTGGTCTCCAGGGCCCTCATTCATCAACGTGTCTTACGCACAGATTTGTTGCTTACCCTGTGCGTACGATCATTTCTAAGCAAAGAGTGGGATTCATCAATTTCAACTTGAACTTGACTTAGTGCTTATGTGTACGCACAGCTCGGACCACACTTAGCTGACGCCCAGTGGTAGAATATATTATTACAACAAGGAAATGAGCTTCTGTGCATAATAACACTGGCATGTTCTGTATGAACCGTAATTCATTATAGTTCATTGTAAAATAGCAACAGTAGTGTAATTATGGTCAAAACCCTATAAATAGCATTTGGAATAATAGATCTTTCTCTCAGAATGAATGCAGCATGGTTTATATAGCGTTATCGGAATATACGGGGTGTAGGCTACTGACTGACTGCGCTCCGCGTAGCTTGATTGATTGATTGATTGAAAAGTTTATTAACAGATTGCAGAATGGGTACAGTACAGTACAGCTCAGTACATACAATTGTTAAGGGGATGCAGACCAGAGAAAGACTTTCGTCTTGTTTACATCAGGGTCCCCCATTTTCAATTCATCATAAATCATAAAGCTCAACTCGTTATTATTTTGCGCACAGACCGCAGAAACACGGGAACGTTTTGATTATATTTAAAAGGCTTTACGTTAAACGAAACAAGTGGAATTTCGAAGCTGTAAGCAGAATACAAGTCATATGAACACCCACGATATAGTGTTCTTCCCCCTTTTTACTGTATAAGAAAGAATAGAAAACGCATTGCAATGACACCAGATAGTGGACAGACTATGTATATGATGGGATTCAAGTTTGCGTTTATGTTGATCATAGGCATGCTGTCAGAGTATGATATCGTAATCAAACATTCTAGAACATTTGTCGTCACAGATCATGTCCTAATAGAACATAGGCTATGGCATGGTCCATCGTGATATTGTGTGGACTGTTATTACTGTACCGGTACCACCCATTGTGACAACAGCCTTGTGAGTCCCGCACACAAACATGATGGAATTCAAGTTCATGTATTGAAAGGCAGGCTACATCATACATGCAGTGAGATTCATTGTTCTTGTATATGCTCTCGTATTATTGTTTATATAGGCTACCCAATACTGACATCAAAATAGATTGTAGTATGCCTCTAGAAATCATATGCAGCAGGTAGAGAATTGACGGAAGATCCATCGCGATTTGGAATAAAATTGAGGATAACTTTAATCCCTGGGTATTAATCAAACAACACGGGAAAAGGCAGTCATATTCCAGCGCGGTCTTTATTAGTGTTTGCGCTGCCCAGGCAGCAATGGTTAATAGATATCATATCCGACATCACCGTAAGTGTACACGTCTGTCAGCCTGTCTAACGAGTTGAGTTCTAACAAAGAACATATTACATGCTGGTATGCTGATAGAGTAAACTATTATATGAATATGATATGATATAAGGTATACACTGGTCCGTCGCATACACTGGTATGCGCAAGTTACTGTTGCATAATGTAGGCTATGGCTGCTATTATATGTAATCCATATAGGCTACCTAATAGTATATGATTTTTAGAGGCATCTATTTTGTTGTCGGTAATACCGACAACAAAATAGATGCCTCTAAAAATCATATAGCCAATCGAACACAACTAATAAAGGCATTCATATTACAGCACGGTTATAATGACACACAACCAATGCCAAACAGTGGTCAATGAACGGTCTTTATTAGTATTTTGAGCTGTCCAGGCAGAATTGCAGCAATGGTCTTAGGGAGCCGTTGATATCTGACATCACCGTTTACAAGTCCGCCTTTTATTTATCCCATAATACGCGATAGTGTCTTCTTGGTTCGACAGCAGTGAACAATCTCCGTGGAGTTTCTCAGAGTTCCGCTCGGGTCAGTCCATTATTTCACATCCCATGGGGGGTGTTTCCTCACTTTCATGACCATATATGGATAATCATGCACGAGCATTGACGGTAGAACAAAGTGGTATTCATCAACACGGAGGAGCATAGGACCTGTGTACGCACGGTTGATGAATCCCGATTTTCCTGTGCGTACACTGATTCTACATTCTGTGCTTACGTGTGGAAATAGAACATATTCTACGCACACGTTGATGAATGAGGGCCCAGGACTGTTCCTCGTTCTCTGTGTGTTCCTGTCAATAAATACCATCGATTGCCTTCACCTTCGTCTCCTGAATATCTGTCCAGCTGGCTCATCATATCAATCCAAATAACTCAGTTTTATACTCAGTCTTCCCCCAGGCCATCAGAGTCCTGAACAATGAACATTGAGTACCACTGTAACACTTTAGCATGAGCGGGCACACACTCAGGCCGCACGCACCCTCACTTATTGCCAAAAGGAAAGGCCACTTTAAATTAGTATTAGCAACAGTAACAGTGTATTGCACTACTATTACTACTACTGTTAACTGTCAACTGTCAGGATCCTAGGCCCGGTCCTGGCTGGACTGGGCAGGATGGTAACACTGGGCAGTACCCTCCACCTAACTTTGGGCAATGCCCTCTATCTGACATTGGCCCTCGGCCTGACATTGGCGCCCTACCACCCTCTAGTGGTGACAAACAATCGGTGCGCTCCAGTACACTGGACATCCTGACTACTGTGTTAACTATAATTAATAGTTTGATTAATGTGGTGTCATGGTGTGTACTGTCATTGTCTTTCCCTTCCCTGGTGTGATGTCATGCACTGTTTTGGGTTGTTAGGAGTTGCTTTTGTGTTTAGTTGTGTTTAGTTGTTCTTTGCTTATTGTCTAGGTGTTGTTGTGATTCTGTGTTGGCCAGGTGTTCTTAATTGTTAATTAGTCGGGGTATTTAGGTGTCTGTCTGTCTCCCCTTCGTGGTGGCGACATTCCTCCAGTTACCCCCTGTTCCTCCACGTCGTGTCGCACCGTTCTCCCTCTAGTAAGTCTTAGTGTTTGTTGTTTTGTATTGTGAAGTTTGTTATTTAGTTTCTGTATTTTTCCTTGTATTGCACTGGATTCTACAGTAAACATCATTCTCCAAGCTTCACTCCTCGCCTCTGCCTCTGCCTCCTCCATTCCTTCCCTTTCTGTATTATTGCATTCTACCTAACCCCGTCGTGACAGAATGTCGCCACCAACATTAACGAATGCAGCAGGAAGGGCGAGCGATACCATCACCGTTGTCCTGGCCCTGATGGCCGGTGACATGAAGGGTTACTCACTGGCCAAATGGGGGTTCCTACTCCGGAAGATCGACCAGGTCGCCACTGAGAACCCGACACTGCAGACGGCGATGTGGGAGATGGCTGAACATGTTGCTGTCCTCATGGAGAAGCATAAGCCGAAGGCTGGGGTAGCTAGCCTGCCGACTGTTCTCAGGCTTACGGTCAGCCTAGATCCTCCCACAGCCGCTGAGATTGCTCGGATGTCCATCGCCGGTCGGACGTCCACAGCTAACCTAGCTCCGCCGGTTAGCTTCGTGCCAATAGCTAACCGGTCGTCTCCAGTTAGCACAGCTCCGCCTGTTAGCTCCGCCACTATAGATGGCCAGACGTCCCCAGTTGGTACAGCTCTACCCGTTAGCTCCGCTCATACAGCTAACCAGACGTCCACAGCTAACATAGCTCCGCCGGTTAGCTTAGTGTCAAGAGCTAACCAGCCACTCCCAGCTAACCTAGCTCCGCCCGTTAGCTTCGTTTCAATAGCTAACCGGCCGTTTCAAGCTAGCACAGTCTCCACTGCCAGACTAGGCTCCAGGTTCAGGGTGAGCCTAGTATCTGAGACAGACCAGATGTCTCCAGCTAGCACAGTCTCCACTGCCAGACTAGGCTCCAGGTTCAGGGTGAGCCTAGTACCGGAGACGGACCAGATGTCCCAAGCTAGCCAGGCATCCCCAGCTAACATAGCTCCGCCGGTTAGCTTTGTGTCAATAGCTAACCAGCCACTCCCAGCTAACCTAGCTCCGCCCGTTAGCTTTGTGTCAATAGCTAACCAGCCACTCCCAGCTAACCTAGCTCCGCCCGTTAGCTTCGTGTCAATAGCTAACCAGCCACTCCCAGCTAACCTAGCTCCGCCCGTTAGCTTCGTGTCAATAG
The DNA here is from genome assembly GCF_963971535.1 of Notolepis coatsorum. Classification (NCBI taxonomy): domain Eukaryota; kingdom Metazoa; phylum Chordata; class Actinopteri; order Aulopiformes; family Paralepididae; genus Notolepis; species Notolepis coatsorum. Next base: position 99,109,618 of record NC_140181.1, on the reverse strand, counting down.
CTAACCAGCCACTCCCAGCTAACCTAGCTCCGCCTGTTAGCCCCGCTACAGTAGCTAACCAGACACCCACTGCCAACCTAGGCTCCAGGTTCAGGGTGAGCCTGGTAGCTGAGACGGACCAGATGTCCCAAGCTAGTCAGGTCTCTGCAGCTAGCAGGCCTAGGAGGGCTATTAGGACAGGAGCTGCTAGGCTTTCCCCGACTGTTAGCTTAGCCTCGGCAGCTAGCCAGGCATTCTCAGCTAGCCCAGTTCCCACAGTGAGTCCAGGGCCCACAGTTAGCCTAGCCCCCGAGGCTAGTATGGCTAGTAAGGCCTCCACAGCTGGTCCAGCTTCCACGCCCAGTCCAGCCTCTGCTCTGGGTCCTGGCTCCTCATCCCCGGATCCTACACCACGCCTCGCCGCCGAGACCGATCCGGTCTCCACGCCCTGCCCGGCCTCTCCACCGGTTCCGGCTGCCGTGCCGGCTCCCGGCTCCTCGACGGATCCTGGCTCCTCATCTCTGGATCCTACACCACGCCTCGCCGCCGAGACCGATCCGGTCTCCACGCCCTGCCCGGCCCCTACACCTGGTCCGGCTGCCGTGCCGGCTCCCGGCTCTTCGACGGATCCTGGCTCCCCGTCTGGTCCAGCTCTGCGCCGTGATCAGCGTCCTGGTCCTCGCCGGGGTCCTCGCCGGGGTCTCCGCCGGGGTCTTCGCCGTGGTCTTCGCCGTGGTCTTCGCCGGGGCCTGCGTGGGATCCTGCTCCGGGGGTCGTCGCCGCCGCACCTCCATTCCGGCTCTCCTGAACCGGTCCCTAGTCCGGCGGCTGGAGGGCCTCTCGTCCGGGATCCGGCTCCAGGGTCCAGCTCCCCTTCCCGGGCTTCTACACCTGTACCCACCCCCCCTCGTCGGGCCTCGCTTCCCAGGTCCAGCCCTCCTCGTCGGGCCTCGGTTCTCAGGTTCTGCCCCCCTCCCCGGGTCTCGGTGCCCATCCCCACCCCCCCTCCCCGGGCCTCTGTTCCCATCCCCACCCCCCCTCTCCGGGCATCTGCGCCCGTTTTCTACCCCCCTGGCTGCTATGCCCCTCCTGGGTTTTTTGTTCAGCCTCCTGGTCCCTCGTCTTCGGGTCCTCTCCCTGGGTCCTCTCCGGGGTTCCGGCTTCCTCCCTCACCTGCTTATGGACGTTGTTTTCGGGTGTCTGGAAGCCACCCGTTGAGGGGGGGGTACTGTCAGGATCCTAGGCCCGGTCCTGGCTGGACTGGGCAGGATGGTAACACTGGGCAGTACCCTCCACCTAACTTTGGGCAATGCCCTCTATCTGACATTGGCCCTCGGCCTGACATTGGCGCCCTACCACCCTCTAGTGGTGACAAACAATCGGTGCGCTCCAGTACACTGGACATCCTGACTACTGTGTTAACTATAATTAATAGTTTGATTAATGTGGTGTCATGGTGTGTACTGTCATTGTCTTTCCCTTCCCTGGTGTGATGTCATGCACTGTTTTGGGTTGTTAGGAGTTGCTTTTGTGTTTAGTTGTGTTTAGTTGTTCTTTGCTTATTGTCTAGGTGTTGTTGTGATTCTGTGTTGGCCAGGTGTTCTTAATTGTTAATTAGTCGGGGTATTTAGGTGTCTGTCTGTCTCCCCTTCGTGGTGGCGACATTCCTCCAGTTACCCCCTGTTCCTCCACGTCGTGTCGCACCGTTCTCCCTCTAGTAAGTCTTAGTGTTTGTTGTTTTGTATTGTGAAGTTTGTTATTTAGTTTCTGTATTTTTCCTTGTATTGCACTGGATTCTACAGTAAACATCATTCTCCAAGCTTCACTCCTCGCCTCTGCCTCCTCCATTCCTTCCCTTTCTGTATTATTGCATTCTACCTAACCCCGTCGTGACAGTCAACTGTTACCCGTCATTGCACAAATGTATTGTTACCTACTACCTGTTATTGCACAATTTTTATTGCAAATTTTTTTTGTATTGGATTCTATTATATGTTATATGTTGTACCAATTGCACATCGTTGCGGGCAAGACCACCCGCATTTCATTGTATATCCGTATGCCGTGACAAATAAAACTCTTGACTCTTGACTTGACTATCAGGGGGCTTAACATTTCCAGACTTTAAATATTATTTTCAAGATTTCTCACTGAGACCTCTGATTACTTGGTTTGATGCTCAAGCAGCCATGTCTTGGCGACCATTGGAGGAGAAGATGGTATCCCCATATAGACTTCAGGATATAGGTCCTATACAACAAGAGGTGCAAATCCAGAGCCTGCAGAATAATGAAAGACCCTCACCACCCCAACTACAGCCTGTTCAAGCTGCTGCGGTCAGGCAAACGCCTGCGAACACCAGCAACTAGGACAGAGAGACTTCAGCTCAGCTTTTTCCCCCAGGCCATCAGAGCCTTGAACACTGAACTCTCCACACACAAGCACACATGAACACACACACAACACACACGCTCACACACTAGCAGCCACTTTAACATGAGCACACACACACACTCATGCTGCACACGCTCACACTTATGGTCACTTTACAAAAGGAAAGGTCACTTTAAGAATAGTATAGTATAACTTGAGATTGTATAGCATTGTATAGCAGTGTACATAAATACCCAGTGCCTCATCCGTAGCTAACAGTGTATTGCACTACCACAGGACCTAGCATGTCCTACCATGCTCTGTAAATAACTCATGTACATATACCGATATGCCCTACTTTGTTTACCTGTTTTATTGCACAATGTCGTTCTATTGGATTCTTATTATATATTACTATTGTTATTACTATATTACTATTGTATTATGCAAAATCGTTGCGGGCAAGACCCCCCGCATTTCATTGTATACTTGTATGCCATGACAAATAAAACTCTTGACTTGACTCTTGACTTGACTTGATATTGTGTATACCAATATATCAATTAAGCAATGCAAATTACGATTTGGCCCTCTTATCACACATGTGATCCAGACTTGGCGTGACACCCAGAAAGTGGGTACTAACCGCCATCAATGGCACACGCATTCCCCTCTATTTACAACAATCTTCTCCTTATTGAACAACAACCTATTAGGTACCCTAGATGGGAAAAGAAAGGCATCCACACATTGGGGGATATCTTCGATAACTCTGGTCTCCGCTCTTTCCAGGATCTATCCAACGGGTATGATCTTCCCAGAACCTCCTTTTTCTTTTATTTACAAATAAGAGCAGCTCTGAAAGCTCATGGTGTTCCATGGGACGTTCCACTAGTGCATCACCGTTTTCACAAATTATTTTATGACAAAGAGACATCGAGAGGCTTCGTTTCTGACTTTTATCGCCATTTACTTATGTCCTCATATAAAGACCTCCCCCTGGATACGATTTGGAGAAAGGATGTCCCGGAGTTGGATGTAGATTTTGATTGGGATGCAGTGTGGGAAAATGTTCGGCTATCCTCACGCAACCCAGATCATCAACAGATTCATCAAAATGTTGTTCACAGGACTTATTTGACCCCTAGACGATTTAATCTAATGGGTCTCAGACCTGACTCTCGATGTACCTTGTGTCCAAACGGTGCCACCGGAACATGTATGCATATGTACTGGGAATGTCCTCCTGTTGAGCTCTTTTGGGAAAATGTTACCTCTCAGCTCTCAGATATTTTACCTGTCTCTCCTTCTGTATTGTTATTGAATGATGTCTCTCAATTACCGACCTCTACACATGTGAAAAGACTCATTTTAGCCGGCCTCATAGCCGCCAAAAAAATTATTGCCTCACACTGGATTCACCCAGATTAACTCTGTCCGAAGGTATGGATTCTCACCTATCTTGATGTGATCTATCTGGAGATATCAACTGCATGTGTTATAGGGGTTAATTAATCTAATATCGCGATCTGGTTGGCTGCTGTTGAACAGCTAAAAGAGTGCATATACATTTTTATTACTGAATAAGTGTCCATGTGTAGTCTTAATTTTGTAGATTGCTTTTGTTGTTGCTGTTTATATATATTTTTATTATTTTTTGCTTTCCCTTACATAGTTAATTTATACTACAACTATTATATTTTCATTATTGCTTATACTGTCATTATCGTTATTATTATTATTATTATTATTATTATTATTATTATTATTATTATTATTATTATTATTATTATTATTATTATTATTATTATTATTATTATTATTATTATTATTATTATTATTATTATTATTATTATTGCTGTTATTGTCCTGTGAGTTCTTGTTTATTATTATTGTTACTGTATTGTGTTGTCTTGTTTCATGTAAAAAAAGAGAGAGAAAAAAGATTTGATCAAAAGAAAATTAAAGATTATTATTATATATCTATCTTGAAAATTAATACCCACATGCCAGCATAGTGTATAACAATGTGATAAACTAATCTAGCATCTAGGCATCTCCTTGGATAAATTCTATCTCTGCATTAAGTTACAGACTGACCAGGCCTCCTATCGGAGAAAGGTCATCAATTGCCAAGCATTAAAGTCGGTGCTCTTTACATCTTTTTAATTTATCAAGGTGAATAGGTCCCAGCAGGCACAAGCCTGAACACCCACCAACATAAACATTATCATGTATCACAGCGGATGCAGGCTATGGCTAAATACAGTATGCAATATCAACGTCATGACAGAGAGAGGTAAAAACTCAACATGAAATGTGATGGCTAGCTAGCTAAGCAAGCTAGCTACTTTGTTCCAACCATACTTCCTTCCTTCCTTTTTGTAGTTTTACGGTGGTTGTTATCCATAATTGTTGCATTACAGCTTCCTGCTGGATTTATTTAACTCCTACATGTTTACCATATTTATTTGAATGTATCAACTTAAAAAAGTATGAATTATGAAAGAAAACAAATGAAATACACTACACTTCACAGCAAGCACAAAGCGAACACCTGCTCCTAATGTGCCTCGTTAACTCTTGTGCACTGGGGCTGTGCCACAGTTTGACATTTAAATGGCATTTGCACAGAGTTCAAAAAGGCGCTTTTCGAACCCCATAGAAAACGGCTCTGAGGTAGATGCCATCACAGCGGCAGGGCGACGGTTTTGATCCCGCTCGGTACATACATTATCGTAGATGCTTTGTTGCCGGACAGGACTGCGTAACGGTATCGCAGTGGAGGCCCTATAGATAATACCCTTTTCAAAATCAACATGTAAAGCACGTATAGCTTTAGACTTATGCACTTATGTAATGTTAAACTTAAAGAGAAGACGGAGGTCTCTGTCTGCCGAGTTGAGGACTGGCACCCTGCCATTGGCTGTGGAAGTGGGTAGATTCCAAGGTATACCTGAGGAGGAGCGGTTGTGTGTTCTATGTGATCTGGGCCCTGTTTCTTGTACGTGGTTCAACTAAGTCGATCAAGATGTCATTATCCAGCTTCAGTTAACCCGATGTTTGAAGCCGGGATTTTCCTGTTCCACGAAGGTGGATTCAGTCTCGTTAACTCAAGCCAGACTTGCGACTCAGGCTAAATGCGCGCGGCCGCTTTAGGTGAAAAGCCAGCACGTATCGATGGCAGAGATCCTGATTCTCTAACGGCATTGATTGATTAATTGATTTAAGACTTTATTGACAGATTGCAATACGGCTCAATCGCCTCGCCGACAAGTTAAATGCGTTATCTATAGGCTAATTTTAAGTCCCTCATTACCTCAATCAATCAGATTATATTTCTTTAAACTTGCCTGCTGGATTGAATAATCAAATGAGATCTTGCTAGCGAAAATAATTAGTTAACTGTTATACAGAATTACGATACGGCTCTCTTACCCATTGATTGATGTATAGTCAATCTTTAACTTATCTCCAATGTGGTCTAACGGGTTGTTCTTTTGACTTTCACACAGACGACCGGGGTTCGAGACCCTAGTCGTCGCCCTCTTTTTGCAATATAGGAATAATTCAATTTGGTGCACGTTGAGAGCTATATAAAGAATGACATCCTCAATGCATGTAGATTTATAATATTTTAACTTAAAACCAGGCTACTTTGGCGTATAATCATTAATATTATATTCAAAAAAATCATATTGGAAACACCGGGTTTTGAACCCCAGTCGCTGGGTTGGCAGGCTTGAGCACTACCGCTGCACCACTGTGCCAGATGGGATAAATTCATTGTTTATACATTAATGAACGAGAGACCCGTGTTTAGAATATCCTTTGTTTTGAATGAAGTTTATCTCTTTATCCTCATTCATTAATGTGACGTCAACGGCTCATTCAATTTCTCAAATCCGTCAAACAGCGCATCTCATCAGACATCTTAATCCCAGTTACAATTAAAATAACCACATAATGTGTACATCGCACGAGCGAGCGCCACCGTCGCCACGGTATATATAACGTGCATTATTTAGGACAAAGTGAATTTAGTATCAGCATTTTGGGTCTATTTTACATTTCAAAAGCCCCCTCTGGAAGAATGGAGCACAAAAACGTAATTCAGAATGGTATAATGCAGATCGTAGACTGTGGGAATAGTTTCAGGAAACGGGCTGTCACTTTCTTTGCGGGGGCGTGGCTCTGCGTGATCCGGCTAACTTGAACTTGAACTCTGCTTTCGACCAGGCTCAAACTTTTGGATCTGTTGTCATGGTGATTTGGAAAATCCACGTACATGGAACCGGAAAGTCCGGCTAACTCAGTTATCCAGTTAAAGTTATCCGGCTAACTCAGTTATCCAGGTACAAGAAACAGGGCCCTGGGAGTGGTGGAAGATGAATATAATTTTTTTTATATATTGCCCCTTGTACACCGATTTGAGGAGGGCTTTATTTGAGAAAATTCTAATTGTAAATCCGTATTTGTTTTGTTTGAGACAAAACACACTATGTCCTATATATATGAATTCCTCTTGTTTCTTTGTTTACATACATTGCTTACAGCTTGTGTTATATTACGTTTGATTGTATTTTCTTTTTTTTTGTGGCTATCTTGGTCTATATGTCATTTGTCAAGTAATTTGTCAAATATACTATTATATACTTATTGTTTATGTGTCTTGTAAGCCCATATGGGCTGGGCATACACCTGTATGTAAGACACGAAAATAAATAAACATCAAATCAAATCAAAATATAGCAACGACCACACTGATCATCCACTCGCCAGCTCGAGTTCAGACCCGGCCTCCGCGTGTCAACGGTTGTCATTGATTCAATGTCTCAAAAGCAGAGAAGGTGTCAAAGGTCTCGGCACTGATATCACCGGCAGAGAGCTGCTGCGGTTCATCATGATTTTCATTTAAGTTCTGTGTGGATGTTCTTGCTTCCAAGCTGTGATAGAAAATTGGCTTCCTGTACAGAAATAAATCTAGCTTTCCCCATGATTAGTGGAAAGAGGATTGTTGAAGCTGTTTTCTAATCAGTTTTGGACTATGGTGATTTATAGGCACGCTGCGGCTTCAACTGAAACCTCTGAACTCTATCTATCATTCTGCCCTTAGTTATATTACTGGTGACAGATATGATACCCACCACAGTATCTTTTAGGAAAAGGTTGATTGGAAGCCGATTCGTTTTTCTCCTATTCTTTCTTTTAAAGCTAAAACAATCACTTTAAACAAAATGTCACTTTAAATAATGAAAGTCACTTTAACTCACTGGAGGCCAAACCCAAGATAGTCTGTGTTAACTCGCCATGCTCTGGGCGCCAAACTCGAGAAAATCCGGGTTTTAATCCATATTTCTTTTATTAGCGATATCCATTCATTTTTCATCCATCCATCCAGCCTGACGTTATCATTCGAAATGGGTCTGAGCTCGCAAAGGGCAAATACCCCCCCCTATCGTCTCCCGGATGGTATTGCACATCATTGGATTGGATTGGTTGGGACTGGGAGCAGCTGGATACCATTGCATTGACTGTGGGGACTGGGAGCAGCGTGGATCTATGTATTTTTGGATATAACGTTGGATCAATAAACGCGATAAATATTTGGAATGGCAATCAGGAATTGGATTCATCTTTTTGCATGACATCAGATGTGAGGTAAGGCCTTTATGTTACGAGTCTTGGGGTAATCAGAGGTTCCTATCACTGCCATCGAAGTGTGTGTGTGTGTGTGAGGTTGCACCGACCAAAGTACGGAGAACCGATTTTTCAGACCCCGCTGCTCTTTGTGCATAAGTACACATATAATAGCAATAATCTAGCGTTTATTTGAAAACTATTCATAAATCAAGCGACAAATGGCAGAACGCTCTAGAAATATATTGATATTCATCACGGTATAAAATGGAAATGTATGTATGAAAAATGTATCTGTTTCGTGCATGTTGACTGGAAGCAAGTCATTGACGACCACTGTGTTATTTAGATCTATTGCTATTATATTTTATATGTTTTATGCACTCGCAAATAAGTCCTTTCCTCCATTGGATACAGCGTTGGCCCAGAAGGGCATCAGCAGGAAGGAGGTATTGTGTAGTATAGTTTAGATACATCAAGAGTTAAAATGGTAAATTGTATATTGTATAGTACTGTAGTGCATAGGAACCAGTTTCTCAGGAACTTAGCATGTCTTTTTTTATCATGCATATCTTGTGTCTTAGCTATTTTTTTTTTTTTTTTTTGCCTATTTTATTAATGTATTATTGCACAATCGATGCAGGCATGACCACCCGCATTTCACTGTATGCCCTGGTATGTATGTGACAAATAAACCTCTTGATTCGTGATTCTTAAGCTAAGCTTGTACTTTATCATTTATTTTTTGTAGCACTCCGCTCCATGTTGAGTACGTAAATGAAGCCATATAAATAATAAACATTCGATATAATGTATGTTTTTTACACATAATTTTACATTCATTTTGGTAATAAATTAATTTAAGCAACAAAAAAATCGGAGGAGCCGAAAGAGCCGGCTCTTTTTAGTGAACTGAGCCGAAAGAGCCATCTCTTTTTAGTGAACTGAGCCGAAAGAGCCGGCTCTTTTTAGTGAACTGAGCCAAAAGAGCCGGCTCTTTTTAGTGAACTGAGCCAAAAGAACCGGCTCTCTAAAAAGAGACGGAATTCCCATCAAGACCAAAAAACATCACTGTCAGTAAAACAAGAAACAAAAGACGATTGCCGGCGGGTTCCGAGATTGGATACTCATTGACCGAAGAAAACTTGCTTGTCAGAAAGTGCTTCACCTGTATGCTGGTTGGCCGGCTGAGTGGATTGAAGCGTTCTAACTTTGATGCTGATGCTGAGTGCAAATTACCTTAGGCTGAAACATCACGGTTCATGGACCAGAAAAGGTTAAAAAAGATAGATGTTTGTTCAGTATTTTTTTTTTTTATCTAGAACATTTGTATTTCGCCCTCAAAACCCTAACCCAGTATTCCTTCCACAAAAAATGCGGTCTTTCAAATATTGAAGAACAAGTGATTCCTACAGGAACAAGAAGGTAAACAGTCTGTGTGAGGAGTGAAGGAGGCGGAATGCATTGGCCAAAATGTCGTCTGGACCAGTGGAGGTTATTGCATGACTACTAGTGAGGCAGTGCTTCACTAGTATAAAGACAAATAATTTTGTTTATTTTTTATTTATATATAAAAATAAATAACAAATTATTCGAAATTTTTCCTCTGTGAAAAAAACAATGCCAGTGAATGAATTTTTTCTTCAAAAATGTCCAAGTGACAGCTCTCTGACCCTGATCCCATAACACATTGATGGCCAGCTGTCAATCATTCACTGCATTTTAGCTGCACGGGCAAGGCATTAGAATCTAATAATCCAATCAAAATAGGCTATTTGAGTTTCAAAAAGGCAGGTAGTGAGGCTTAGCGCACTTGATTGATTGGTGTTCACGCCGTGTTACATCGTGTTGACAAACTTGAGACCCAATCAGAGAATGGCGCCAGGCGTCAATAGCTAATGTTCTAGATTTCTCTGTCATCATCACCACTCTGAGACTGACTGTGTGCAATTTGACTTGAAAGAGACTAACATCGAGAAAAGAAGAGATTCATTTGCCTAATATAATAATTCATATTTTAAGATATTTCGAGACTATCTTAAGGCCCTCCCATAGTCGAGCAGACTGTACACAGAGCAGACTCCACGGAGGTCTGCGCGGCTCTTTGAGCTTTGATCTCAGCGGACAGCAGACCCACAGGTGCGAAGCTACTATTTTCTGACGCGCGGACATCCGCGCCGCTGACTTGGTGTCACACAAAACGCTGCTCGGCGTTTTGGTTGACATCGAACTGCATTTAATGTGACGCCGATCTGCATTTTACTCTGACCACTCGCCCCGTGCCAAGAGAGATGTTTGAATGGCTTTTTTTTTTGCCAGTTTTATTTCGAAATATTGGAAACGGAGATAACATAGAATGTTATCTCCGTTTCCAATATTTTGAAATAAAACTGGTGCTTTTATTTCATGCAATGCGTGTTTGTCATTTCAGCACCAGCGCTGTCCACCTCAAGCCTATATACCTGTTATTCAAGTGCGTAAAACTGCCCGTTTTATTATCGAAATATTGGAAACGGAGATAACATACTCTTTATTTTTTATATAGCTGTAGGAGGCACGACATCCTTGCTGTTGTCTATCACATGTGGTAATCGTCTAATATTATCCGTGATCAGGCGGCCTCTTATGAAGCCTGTCTGACCAGGATGAACTAGAGCTGTCATATGCTTTTGAAGTCTGATGGCTAGTACCTTAGCATACAGCTTAAGATCGGTTCCGAGGAGGCTTAAGGGTCTATAACTACCACATTCGGTGGGGTCTTTGTCTTTTTTAAGGAGGACAGATATGAGTGCCATATTGACGTCCCTGGGGAAGTTCCCCTCTTTGATTGAGTATAAAATCATATCCAGTAATAGGGGTCCAATTGCTTCCCAACATGAGAGGTAAAGTTCTGGTGGAATACCATCCCATCCGGGAGCCTTCCCACTTTGCAATTCCGATATAGCCTCGCTAAGTTCCTCTAGTGTGATAGGTGTATCTAACTGTTTAGTGTCTTCCTCTGAGAGTTTAGGTAGGTTAATTTGATCAAGAAATGTATCCATTTTATTATGATCGAAAACCAATTCTGATTTGTATAAGTTGGAATAATACATATATAGATAGATATTTGACCGCATAGAAAAGGAGATTAAATATACATTTCGCGGATCGATTCCTGTCTTCTTAAAGCATACAAAACCAACTATCATGCACAAGCATTGTCAGCATCCTTGACCTATCTTGATACAGACATATAGCTCATCTCACAGCAGCTGTGTGTGTGTGTGTGGTGCGTGTGTGTGTGTGTGTTTGTGTGTGTGTGTGTGTGTGTGTGTGTGTGTGTGTGTGTGTGTGTGTGTGTGTGTGTGTGTGTGTGTGTGTGTGTGTGTGTGTGTGTGTGTGTGTGTGTGTGTGTGTGTGTGTGTGTGTGTGTGTGTGTGCGGGTGCGGGTGTGTGTGCGTGTGGGTGTGTGTGTGTTTGTGTGTGTGCGTGCGTGTGTGTGTGTGTGTGTGTGGGTGTGTGTGTGTGTGGGGGTGTGTGTGTGTGTGTGTGTGTGGGGGTGTGGGTGTGTGTGTGTGGGGGGGTGTGTGTGGGGGTGTGTGTGTGTGTGTGGGGGTGTGTGTTTGTGTGTGTGAGAGGCCGACAGACTAGTGGGTTGATCTGCACGTGCTTCTGAATGTTCTTGCACATCATCATTGCAAAGTTTGTGAACATTAGTCAAACAGACAGGTCGCTACAATAGTCCAGCTGTGCCAAGTCGGCAACCCTTAGGTTTGGGCACATTTGTCAAACAGACAAGTCGCTACAATAGTCCAAGCTGTGCCAAGTAGCCAACCCTAATATCAGCGACATGTAGTCAAGGTCTGCGGGGTATTGACTGTACGCAAATAAGCTTGGGGGGAAAAGGAAATGATTAAAAGTGAATAAATGGCTGAATATGTGAATAATAAAGTGGAAAAGTTAATAAAACATGCATTTTAATTTGAAACACAATGTTATAATTTAGACTAGTCGGAAGATTGAAAAGTTTTCCCACATTTACATTTCAAATATTCAATATTAATGAAAAATAAATCACTCTGAGCAATAACTGACGGGAGATAGAGAGGGGTTACAATCTCTTCAGATTGGTTTCCGTGGCAACGGAATCAGCCAATCATAGGGCCTTGGGTCCTTCGTGGTGGTGGAGGTTAGTGATGTAGTTGACTCCAAACTGTAATGACTGGAACATAACTGGAGGTGTAACATAAATAAATGAATAAATAAATAAATAGAAAGAGGAACATGGAAAGGGCCTGATATCCTCGCCTCTCACCACGGCTGGCTCACACTGCTTCTCTCCAGGCTCATCAAAAGCCCCCTCATGGCAACCCCCTCCACACTCACACACAGACACACACACACTTACACACCAGTCACACTTAATAGCCACAGGTACATAAAGCAATACCCTGGACCCCTAATACCATATTTAATGAAGACTGCGCGATATTATACAACGGCATGCAAATTTCTCGATTCTGATTGGCTGAAACAGTCAAGTTACACGTGGGTATTTGTCATAACCCCACGCTCTTGGTCCCAGGACCCGCCCACAACCGAATTGCTATCAATCCGCCGTTCACGTTTTTAGAAGTGAAAGCAAGATGGCAGACACGCCGGACAGTAAACGTTACGAAAGGATATGTTGATAGGGTCATAAAGACTAAATGAAAAACGATTGTCACGGCGAATGTGTTAGTTTCTTAAACAATGTTGGATTATGTAATTGATGGGTCATGAGTCATTGTAGAACAAAAAAAATCGTGCAAATTGATTGATTAATTGCAAATTTCTTTAAAAAGAATTTACCTACTTTCTATAGAAGCAGCTGGGAGGTGCGCTGTTTTAAGTGAGCATGGATTATTGAATTGATTGATTGATTAATTGCACATTTTATTACTGTCCGCCTTGTTTCCAACTGGTTAAGCTTGGCGACTCTTTCGAAGTCGCTCTCTTTCGAAGTTGGTTAAGGTTAGAGTTTGTCTTTAGTGCAGGGCGATAGACCACCAGCCCTGATTCCAAACTCTAACCTTAACCAACTTCAAAAGAGAGCGACTTCGAAAGAGTCGCCAAGCTTAACCAGTTGGAAACAAGGCGGACAGTAATAAAATTAGCAATCAATCAATCAATTCAATAATCCACACTCACTTAAAACAGCGCACCTCCCAGCTGCTTCTATAGAAAGTGGGTTTAACAAAATTTAAATATTCCCTCTTATAGGGCAAAGAAAACTTGTGTTTTTCCCCTATAGGGCAAAGAAAACTGTTTTTGTTTTTGTTTTACCTACTTTCTATAAAAGTATCTAAGAAGGAAGTTCTATAGAAAGTAGGTTAAAATAAGAAAAGTTGGATGTGTTAGTTTGTTGGATGTCTTAGTTGTAAGACAGTTGGATGTGTTCGTTTTTTGGATGTCTTAGTTGAAAGACAGTTGGATGTGTTAGTTTGTTGGATGTCTTAGTTGAGAGACAGTTGGATGTGTTAGTTTGTTGGATGTCTTACTGAGAACAGTTGGATGCACTTGAGAACTGCTTCCACATGGAGGCAACTTCTCTTTTATTTTTTCTAACGACCACCCCTAGGCATGGTATAATTCTCATAACCCACTCCTACGCGTGATGTAATGCTTTATCATTGCACAGGCATAGTGATGGAAATTCTGTCTCATTTTAGAGAGCCGGTTCTTTTGGCTCGGCTCACTAAAAAGATCCGTCTCTTTCGGATTTTTTGTTACTTAAATAAATGTATTACCAAAATGAATGTAAAAGTATGTGTAAAATGAATTACTAATGTAAAAAACATCAAATGTCTATTATTTCTATGGCTTTATTTACATACAGTACTCAACATGGAGCAGAGTGCTCCAAAAATGTGATTATAAAGTACAAGCTTAGCTTAGTTTTAACAGAAGAAAATAGGAGAAAAACGAATCGGCTTTCAATCGGGAGCGGGCCCCCGTCGTTCACTTTAAAGATTCGGCTCTAAGAGCCGCTTCGTTTGCGACCGACACACCGCTAGCAGGCAGGAATCTGTCAGACGCTCATGAATAATATATCACGTGAATTATTCTGAAACAGCTGGGCAGATTTGTTTGTCGTTATCAAAGCATTTGTGACCCGGCGCGGTCTAGGTCGGGTTGTGCCGGCAGAGAACATTCCTCAGAAAAGCCGAAAATGGGGGCGGTTAGGTGGCCGAGCGGAGATTGCGTTCGTCACCAACCCCGGAGCTGTGAGCTGGATTCGCCTGTTCGAATCCAGCTCACAGCTCCGGGGTTGTCACCAGCTTGGCTGGCCGTCTGCACTGATACAATTGGCTGTATCAGAGGGTGGGAGAAGCTGGCGGGGTGGGTCCGGGTCGTTGTAAACAGCGACTCCTACAGTTCGGTCGGGGCGCCTGCTAAGCGCGGATAGGACTCGAGGGGGATAGTGTGGTCCTCCCACACGCTACGCCCTCTCGATGAGAATCCGCGCTGCCAGGTGAAAAGAAGCGGTGATTGGCTGGACGTGTGTCGGAGGAAGCATGTGGTAGCCTCCACTCTCCCAGATGATCTGACTGTGGGGGGTAAGTGCGCAGCGACCAGGAAGGGACTGGGAATTGGCATAACGACTAACATTGGGATGGGAGAAAATCGGAGGAAAATGGAGGGGGAAAAAGATCAATAAAAAAAAAAAAAAAAGCCGAAAATGTTGCGCGATTCAGAAATAGGTTGTGTCGGAGGGCTGTCGTTAAATACTCAGGTCTCAAGTGTGGGAGACGGAGGGAGACCCGCAGAACTTACAGCTAATTTCCATTCCGAGCAAACAAACCCAGTTGGCTACTTTTTTTGGCGGTGTGAAACCGTCATCTTGGAACCGTGTGTGTTAAATTGTACCTGAATCAGGCAAGCCTGACTGGCAGTGTGCATATAATTAAGTCCAGCGAGTGCTCCTCAAGTCAGACTGAGTGGTGCATAACGGAGTCTGTACCTCTCTCTCTCTCTCTCTCTCTCTCTCTCTCTCTCTCTCTCTCTCTCTCTCTCTCTCTCTCTCTCTCTCTCTCTCTCTCTCTCTCCCTCTCTAGTAGCCAAACGTTACACTATAAAAACGAACTGCATAGTTGATTTAACTTCATATTCAAATATTCTAAAATCATTAAGTCTGCTATAAGCATAAATGTGTGTGTGTGTGTGTGTGTGTGTGTGCGCGCGAGCGCCCGTCCCATCTCTGGTGATAGTGGAGTTTGATACTATTTACTGAGGATGGCCAGATAATGTTGATATCCGGGAATCCGCAGGCATGGCGCATTCACCGGTAAGGTTAGGTGCGGAAAAGTGACCATATATCAGCGTATACGAAGCTCTGATCGACTCGCGCTTGGTTTTAAATTGTTCAGGAGACTCATGTGCATTAAAAGCTCATTATGATCATGTCTCTCCCACAACGACAGCCCAAGCTTTGAGTGAATTACGCAAAGGGGAGCAAAGCCATTCTCCCTTTCTGTGTGTGTGTGTGTGCAGTGGTGCTGCTAGGGTATATTGGGGTCCTAGTTAATAATTCTTAGGAGGGGCCCCCAACCAGTGTTCATCTCCATTATGTTACTAATAATCTGGCGCGAACAAAAAATATACTAAATAAACTTTTTTTTATTACAAATGTGCAACTTTCAAAGAGTACAGTCCATTGTGATGGGAAACTATTTAGCTTGTTTCACCTGTTTGACTATTTCATCACTTATTTTGTGTCCAATCAGTGCTATGATTTGATAGATGGTTGGGTTAGTGTTGCATAGAGTCATTAAGCATCGTCATTAAGCATCCTGATGGGCTGGGGATAGAAGCGGGCTCACAAGTAACAGGGCTGCTCTCAGACTGAAGGTGTCAAGTCAGGGTGGGGGGGTTACATTGCTTTCTGGGTAAAGTAGTCATTATGCATAGCAGGAGAAATGGCTACAGTTTCTTTGAAGCCCTAGCTCAGGAATGAGTAGTGTGTTACAGCATGATTCATAAGATATAGATTGAATTGAAGACCCTTCTAAAGGACCCAGAGTCTGTCCCTGGTCACATTTAGTTCATTAATTCGTTCATTGGTACAACCTACATTAATGTCAAATGTTGATGAATTCCAGCATCTTAAAGCGGTGGTAGGCGAAATTTGCAAGAAATAGAGCAAGCTCTGACTGCATCACATTTCAAGCACATGCACGTGCAACAAAAGTTTTCCACATACTCCCACTGACCACCAGCAGTTTTAAGCTGAATAATAATAATACAAACATTTGTACAAGTATTGTTCCCAGGGTCGAATCAGAAAGCGAAGACCACTGTTGTGTTCCTCGTCCAGAGGTACACACCGCCGGCCGATCAGAGGCTGGGAAATATATACAGTATATATGTGTCTATATATTTTTTTCTTCCTAATTCAGTATAAGCTGCCTGCTGGTGCCTCTAGGAGTCTGTGGAAAACCTTTGTTGTGCGTGCATGGGCTTGAGCTCTAATTCTGATGGGCAGGTTAACTCACTCTTACTCATTTCTCCAGAGTTGCCTACTGCAGCTTTAACCAGTAGCTACTTAGCTTTCTTTCAGATTGTCATTGACATGATTTGGAACCAGGTCACAAAATAATCCACGATGAAAGGGGCACTACGCCCAATTTAAGAATTCATATAAATGTTATTCCTAATGGTCTTAGACGATTGTGTGCTAAAACCCAAACGTGTGATGTCAGCAAGTATAAAGTCTGAAGCTGCTCCATAGGCTGAATTGGGTAAAAGATGGTAAGGGTGACACAGAGAGCGCCCAGGGGGATGTTCTGTGCATGGTCCTCTGTAAATATTGATTGCACTTTCCTATAGGCCACCCGTTCACTACCACACTACAGAAGGTTAACCCTTTCACTGCCACACTACAGATGGTTACCGTCTGTAGTGTGGTAGTGAAAGGGTTAACCTTCTGTAGTATGGTAGTGAAAGGGTTAACCGTCTGTAGTGTGGTAGTGAAAGAGTTAACCTTCTGTAGTGTGGCTGTGAAAGGGTTAACCTTTTGTCGCGTGGCAGTGCAAGGGTTAACCTTCTGTATTGTCGCAGTGAAAGGGTTAACCCTTTTGGTAGTGTGGTAGTGAAAGGGTTAAACAACACGATGTGATTTCTCGGCCGTGTTCCCATTTTTAATTGGTTGTTATCATTACCACGTGTTTTGACACAGTGCTTCTGCTCATTAGCTTGGCTTGTGGTTTTTCACCAAAAGTCCTGTCATGTTCTGTTTTTGCTTCGCTTTGCGAATTTTTCACATGATGTTTGCACCCAGGGTGCCGACATCACGTGGACACGATCTCGTTCTATCTCCTGCAGTACAGTTAAGACGCCGACATGCATGGCTTCCTCGCATTAATTAGAGGAGAGCATCGCTAAGGACTCTCGGCAAATTGATGCCATTAGTGGAGTAATGACCAGCCTCGGCTCTCTGACCAGTGGGGGGAAAGAACGACTGAATCTAAAGTGACTTATCCATCTGAGGGAAACAGAAAGGTCAACAAAAAAGACAAAATGAAGGGAATGGGTTTAATCTGTGTTTCTTTTTCATACAATTATTTACTATTGATTCCGATCTAATGTCTGACCAGTGCAACAACGTCAAATGTCAGCGTCAGTCTTTCTATTAGCGTAGCTTTACTAGAGGGCCATACAGATTCTCCACTGAGGAGACACTGCACTCCTGAATGGGCGATACTGTATAGAGACTCTGCCACCGAGCAATAGTATGTGATATCATTTCCGACCGACCGACCAACCAACCAACCAACCAACCAACCAACCAACCAACCAACCAAGCGATCAACCAAGAAAAGACATCCAAGGTGAAGACAAACAGAAATGACAAGCGGATCTCGTGTAACGGTTGTGACATCGTCACCTTAAACTTCGATGCCCCGAGGGAGTTTCGAACCCGGGTCTCCCCCACGCCGCGAGCAACAGCACAGACCGCTATACCAAGAGGTGAATTCACTGCTTTGTAACG
The DNA here is from genome assembly GCF_963971535.1 of Notolepis coatsorum. Classification (NCBI taxonomy): domain Eukaryota; kingdom Metazoa; phylum Chordata; class Actinopteri; order Aulopiformes; family Paralepididae; genus Notolepis; species Notolepis coatsorum. The sequence continues at coordinate 99,091,617 of NC_140181.1, read as the reverse complement.
TGTCTATGTGTCTTTTGAGTTTAACCCGTAGTACCGCTACTCACCACCGGCCACTTCACAACATCTGAAGTCCTTCGTGACTGCACTTCGCGGTACCATCCGTTACACTCGCGCAGGAAAAGGAACTTACCCTGAAGAGACGCAGGATGTTGGCCACCATGATGGACACGGAGCTGGCCGACGCCCCGATGACCCCCACCACCCGCTCGGGCTTGGTGATGATGGGCGGCCCCCCGCTCAGACACTTGACGTCGGTGGAGTCCTTCTCGATCAGCGCCTGGACAAACGTCAGCGACTGCTCCAGGGCGTGGGTGTCCCGCGAGCAGGTGTCCAGGATGCGCGCCCCCAGCGTGATGTTGGGCAGCAGCTCGTGGTCGTTGTTGATGCGGTCCAGGGCGAACAGCATGGCCTCCAGCCGGTGGATCCCCTTCTCCTTCTTCAGCTCCCCGCAGGCCTTGCCGTCGTTCCCCCGCGCGTGCACCGGGAACAGGCCGCCCAGGGAGATGTCCCCGTCGATGCGTATGGAGTTGAGGTGCGTGTGGCCGGGCGTCTTGGGCTTGGCCGCCTGGGCCGCGGCAGAGAAGAGGCAGGCCAGGGATAACAACGCGTGACAGAGGCCTCCGACCCGGGCCCTCTCAGAGCCTTCTAGCAGAGCCATAATGAAAGGCTAAATCCACATCCAAATAAATTAGAAATCCTTTTGAAAATGTAAGAACTACCCACGTACGCACACATTCACGTACAAATGCCCTAAGGGTTTCGCTGCGATATCCTTCAGAGCAAAGAAGTCTTTAGAAGTCCCTTCTCGGTGCTGACACACCAGCTCAGTAATACTAATTAGCTGCCTGGCTCGCTCTCTCTCTCTCTTTATGTCTTATCTCTCTCTCTCTCTCTCTCTCTCTCTCTCTCTCTCTCTCTCTCTCTCTCTCTCTCTCTCTCTCTCTCTCTCTCTCTCTCTCTCTCTCTCTCTCGTCTTTGTGATGTACTTTCGGGCTGTGCTGCTGAGGGTGGTGACAGCGTGCAGTGGTTCCTACACTGTCATCACAGGAGGAGGCATTGGTAAGAACAAATTTGGGGAGCAAAGCCTCCCTCTCTCTCGCTCTCTCTCTCTTCCTCCTCTCGGCCCCTCGAAGCGGGCGGGACTTTTTCCGAGTCAGCCGAGGAGGCTGCTCCACAGGTGCGCCGCTGGCATCATGGCCTCCTCCGAACTCCGAAAACACACTCCTCCTGCGCTCCTGCAAGAAAAAAGGAGAACACCGTGAGTGACTGGAATCAGAGCGGGGAGCTTTCTGCTCTGGAGACAAATGAGATGATGAACAAGGACACGGAATTGCATCGACCTGGTCGACAATCGAGCCTTCCCTGACTGTAACTGCAAACTGGAGTTCACATATTCATTTCCCACAGGAGAGTAAGGACAATGCAAAAGCAACAGTAGTGATTTGGAGAGATCAAGAAAAGGCCCATTGTCATGCCTCCCGCCCCCACACGGAGCTATAGGGAGGTGTAGTCTGACGTGACTTTAGTTTCCCGCGGCTATTGTAAAAATTCTGCCTCATGAACATTGGCAAGCTTTTATTATTCTTTGCACAAAATTAGTTCCCTTCTATCACTAACATTATTGTTTAAGCATGTGTCCATTGGAAATACATTGCAATTTCAAGCGAGGTGGAACGCGACGGAAAGAACAATGACGTAACCACCACACCTCCCTATTTGTGTCATCGGACGCGCACAGTGCTTTGTTTTCTCTCTCCCCCCACCGGAGGCAACGTCGTGCCTCACCGTCACCACCGTCACAGACGTCGATGTTCAGAGCCACACGTAAGGACTAGGGATGGGCGTGAGTAATAGCTATGAAAAAAATCAGGGGGGGGGGTGGGGGAATCGAAATAAAAAAAATTTATGGGAGCATTTTTATTTTAAATTTTTTTTACATATCTTTTCACATGTATGTGTAAGATTATAACTGTTTGTTGGTTTCCTTAAGCATATATACGTGAACGTGAATGAACAAAAATACGTATTTTTTTCCTTTTCGAGTAATACATGATCAATCGAGTATAGCATGCGATCAATCGATCTGGATTTTTCTTTAATATGCCCATTCCTAGTAAGGACTAGGCCTGCCCCCGACTACGGATTTGTATAGTCGACTTTGATTGGCCAAAATTTGCCTATAGTCGAATGCAAAAAAATAAGTACAATTATAAAATAAAAATTATTAAATTTGTTTGGGGGGTGGGGGTCATTCTAGTGTGTGAAATCCTCTTTCAGTGCCTCTGTGCCCGTTTTCTTAGGCAGTTAGCCTCGCTGGTATGCGCGCCATTAGTGTTAGCCACGCTTCTAGGCCTCATTGCTTTTGGAAATGTTAAAAAAGAAAAGTATATTCGAATTTTTTGCATTCGACTAAGAGGTTGGCCGTCGACTACGGCTCCTTTCGATCTAGTCGAGGTCAGCCCTAGTAGTAAGGACACTCACAGTTCCCATCCTGGGATCCCGAAAATTCAAGCAGGAATAAATCAGAAAAGCCCAATATGGCACGGAAGAAATCCCTTCTCTGTTTTCTGCGATGAATTATTCCTGTGTGCCGTGAGCCGAACTGATTCACCGCCGCTCGGCACCGTTCCATGGTTTCTTTCACAACCATAACACTCTGTGTGTAGAAGGTCCTCTCCAGGGTGTTGTACCCAAATATTATCAAACAGTCTATCAAATTAACAGATCTGGTGATCCAAGAAAGAATCATTCTCTGACTAATGAACAACACACAGAGAGAATGAACAGTAGCCCTTGTGTGTCTGTGTGTGTGGGCTTTTTGTGTCCATAGTTGTTCTAAAATGTAAACCTCTGTAATATTTGATTCGTATGCATGTCTGTTTTGATCTGCAGATTAAATTAAATTATTTCAAATGTGTGTGTGTGTACACATTTACGTGTGTGTGTGTGTGTGTGTGTGTGTGTGTGTGTGTGTGTGTGTGTGTGTGTGTGTGTGTGTGTGTGTGTGTGTGTGTGTGTGTGTGTGTGTGTGTGTGTGTGTGTGTGTGTACTGTGCGTGTGTGTGTGTGTGTGTGTGTGTGTGTGTGTGTGTGTGTAGACTAATAAAGTGGTGGTGGATCTGTGCCCAGTGGGAGAGGCCTGCAGCCTCTCTCTCTCTCTCTCTCTCTCTCTCTCTCTCTCTCTCTCTCTCTCTCTCTCTCTCTCTCTCTCTCTCTCTCTCTCTCTCTATCTCTCTCTCTCTCTCTCTTCTCTCTCTCTCTCTATCTCTATCTCTCTCAAGGGCCCAAAGAGAAAAAAACGAATAAACGTTGGACGCTCAAAAAAGCGACACTACAGCGTGCAATTATTCTAAGGGTGGTGAAGGTGTGAAGCTAATCGCAGAGACGGTTATATTTGGTTGTTACACCCATTTTCTCTCCCCAAAGCCGGAGACAGACTTGCAGAAACGGAAGCAGAGTGCTCACCACGGCTCATGCATTATACAGACAGCGGTGCAGTATTCACACGTGCAGATCTTATTCTGTCTTTTATTTCGCCCGTCGACTCAGATAATAAAGAGGCCGGCACTGCGGCGGCGGCGGCGGGTGAACCGGCCTCGTGCTACTTCTCTCCTCCTGCTGGGAACCAAGAGATATTTATATCGCCATGCGTGGATCATCCCCCTAAAACACAGCATCCATAATGGATGAAGGCCTCCTCCACCAGCTGAAGGAAACATCTCGTTCTGGTGGGGGAGGAGGTTGTTAAGATGGACTACACAGCCTCGTTGGAGAAGAGAAGGAGAGATGAAGAGAGAGATGGCAGATGCACGCGGCTCCGCGGAGGATAAGAACGCCGGTTTGAATCAATCATAAGGGACCGGCTTTTCCAAAACACCACGGAGGAACTATTCTGACAGGGAACCACTTGGGAGAAAAAAGCCCCAAAGCGTAATGGCTCTCCTGTACGCTCCGTTTTGCTTCCGATACAGATTGGCTTATATGTGGCAGCTTTTTACATAATGGGTGGCCTGAAAATGGCATCTTAAGTGCGCGCGGATCAGGGTTTATTCTCTACGGACCGTGGCAATAATCGTCTGATAATTTTGGTGGCGGAAGATCATCATCTAAAAGCATTTTAGAATTGAAAAGAACAGCTGCAGGGCAAAAAAAGAGCGGTTTCTCCTTCCAAGGGGATTGATTGAATGAACATTTTATTTAACAGATTGCAGAATGGGTACAATACAGTACGGCTCAATACGCACAATTGTTAAGGGGATGCAGACCAGAGAGAGACTTTCGTCTTGTTTACATCAGGGTCCCCCATTTTCAATTCATAATGAATTGTAAGTAAGGGTGCAATTAGCACCGTGCAATCCATTCTTTGTGGATCTAGCCCCAAGTGTTTCTTGCCACATGTTGTCGCGACTACAGGGCTAA